>NC_133648.1:276364173-276994661 GCF_009905375.1 Apium graveolens
AATGTAAATTTATTCAGAAACCTTTTTAAGGTGTATTGACATATAATTGTGGAATAAAATGACTTGTGATTATTTTTGGATATTCATCTCTGAGACTATAACTTGTGGTGTGTGTGTTTATTGTGGGGTCACAGTACAGAGTAGTTGATTGTGTATTAAGATTGGGTGTTATTAAGGGAAATGGAACTCGTGACAACCCGGATCCCCGACCCCGGATTTGGGGGTGTTACATCTGTCATCCACTTGAAGTAAGAAAAGTACATGCTCCAATTCTTCAAAATACTTCAATGGAATGGCATTTTGTCTTATATGATAAACCCCACCATCTGTCATGAAATACAACATGATGTATTCTTTCAAGTAGGTATGGTAAACCATCTGTACAGATTCCAGTTGATTCAATCTCTCAAGAGTTGCTCCAATACCCGGTTCACTCAAGGAAGTTGGATCATTGGTAGTGTTGTGTACTCTTCTTTCATCAACACTTCCCAATCCAGTTTTGTCTCTTGCTTCCTTTCCAGTGACTACTCTTGCTTCAAAACCACTTGCAGTAGTCTTCAAAGATTGAGTCTGTTTTGCTTTAGTGAATCCTGGTAGGAGTGTCTTTGATCTATTTTCTGATATCAAGTTAACTTGAGCTATGTCAGAGGTTACTTGCTTCTTCTGAATATCAGAACTTATAATTTCTTGACTCTGAACAACTTGAGCCATGTCAGAGGTTGTTTTAAGAACTTTTCTTGAAGTCAGAGCAAGATCATCCTTTTCATCAGTAATTTCTTCTTCCTCAGGAGGTACATAAACCTTGATAGGTTCACCAACCTTTTCTTTACCCTTGGATCTTGGATCTATCTGTGGTTGTGATCTAGCCAATGTTGCTTCAGTATGTGTCCTTTCTTTGATCACAATGCCTTTGAGTTTTGGAAGTGGCTTTTTACCAGAAGCTTCAGATTTAGATATTACTTTCTCTGATTTAAGCCTGGCTTATTCTTCCTTTAAACTTTCCAAGTCCATTCCTGGATTTTCTTGAAGAAATAACCGTCTTGACATTTCCTCATCAAGATCTAAAAGTTCATCAGAACTTAACTTCTTACCAGCAGCAGAACTTATTCTTTTCCCAGTATCAGAACTTGTCATGTGACTAGCTTGTCTTGATGTAAACCTTCTACCTTGACTATGACCACTACACATTCCAGAGTATCCTTGGTCATCATTTCCATCATCCTTTCCTTGCAGTGTCTTGTTAGTTTTGCATTTGGACTTAATTACCTTCTCCCCCTTTTTAACATCAGCAGGTAGTAGAAGAGAGAGAAGCAATTCCACTGAGGATTGGATTTCAGTTAGTTGTGATTGCTGAGAAGCTTTATTTTTCAGAATTTCATCAATTTGAGCTTGTTGATGATCTTGAGTCTTCTCAATATAAGCAATCCTGTCAATGGTAGGTTGGAAGAATTTTTTCTTATCAATTTTCCAAACTTGTTCCTGTTTGATAAAGTTCTCCTGAATCTTGTGTAGCTCTGCATGAGTAGTTGAATGAAGACCTTGTAAACGTTTATTACTCAATGCAGTGACTCTAAGCTGAGTTTTGAAACCATCAGAATTTAACATTTCATCAGCTTTAGTCAAGTGCTCAGCAAGATGTTTTTCAGTTGGAACACATGAAACTGAGTTCCATTCCTTAGTCCACTCCTGACCTGCAAGAGTTTCACTCCAAGGTACTGGTGCTTCCCCGGTAATAAACTGCTTAACCAGTTCAGACTTAGGAAGAGTCTGTTGAGGAGTAAGTCCTGAAGGACCTTGTAATAACCCCAATTTTTGGGAAATTTTGAAACCCTTATGAATAATGTTTTTGCTGAATGAGAAAAACTTTTCATGCCACACTATGTAGGGGTTCTGATATGGATATTCTGGGATATTATTAGTACTCTATGTAGTATATAAGTGTATGTAAAGATCGTCAGAATCCAATTCCGAACACTTTGGTTTTTCCCGGAAATACCCTAGATGCGGAAAGAATTGAGTATAAGGTAACAGGATAAAAAGGATTTAAATTAAAGGATTATAATAGAGGATCATAAAAAGGAATATAATGTACTGAGAAAGGTTAAGGGAACCTAAGTAATAAGATCCCGGGTATGATCCTTCAAACGATAAACGAGAACGAAAGTTAAGTGAACCGTATAACAGATCAGCGGTCATTCGGCAAACGATTAGGAAGTTAAGCAAAGGGATTAGAGGGAGTGATGTCACCCAACCAATGAGAGGAGGACAAGGAGGGAAAGATGACATCACAACATGACATAGGCATGACATGGGAAGGAAGGAGGTGTGGTTGAATGAGAACCACACAAAATCAAGGGAAACAAGGTAATTAACTAAAAACAACACAAAAATCAAACCAACCAAGCCAAGCAAGTCATTTTTCATCAAAATCAAAAAGAAACCAAGGCATTGTTCTTCATGCTCTCGGCCAAAACAGAACCAGCACACTAAAACTGCTGTATCTCCTTCATTGCTCACTCAAATATTTTGTGTTCTATAGCTCATTGGAAAGGTATTGAGATGGCCTACAACTCTTGTTCACAAGTCTCATCCAAATAATCATGGTAAGACCCTCATTTTTACAGTTCTTTAAATCGGACTTTTAGAAACTTCAAAGCCTAACTTTGTGTTCTTGATTTCTTTGGAAAGATCAAGCTTGTAGGAGGCTCCCTAAGGCTTCCTAGCAACTTAACACCTCCCAAGGAAGGTATAAACTTCAAACCCTAGCCTTTACTTTATTTGTTAGTAAGCTTAATGGTTGGTTTTGTGAAATGAGAAGCATGGATTGTGATTATTAGTAGTTTGGTTTGATTTGGAAGTGTTTTGGTAATTGAAGCTTGATTATAGTTCATAGGTCTTGATTGTGGTTGTTTGAGTTGAAAACCTTGGAGATTATGGACTGATGTGGTATGGTTTAGGTAAAGTTTTGTTGTATTGATGGTTATGAGTTGGTTGGTGGTTAATTGGAGTAGTTTAAACATTGGTAATCGCGTAAACATAACCGTCGTAATGACCGATTTACTTTAGACTGCTTTTGTTCATAACATTTGGACCCGAGAACACCCTGATAGATTTTGACCATTGCCATGTTTAGATAGTTCATGTTACGAGCTTCGTTTTGATATGTAGTTCGTTTGATTCCGATGTACGGTTTAGGAGAAACGACCGTTTCAAGTAACGGCGTTTCGCGAACGAAACTTTTCCCCTCGCTTTACTTTGAAACATAGGTTAAAGACCAAAAAGGGTTAATTAATGTATGAAACATTTATGGTAAGTGTGTTAGGCAGTTGGTAAGACACTCGCGAAGGAATCGCCTTAAAACTTGTAAAGGTTAAATTATTAAAAATGGTGGAGCCGAGGGTACCCGAGTGACTTAAGCAAATCAGTAAGCGCAAAACAAGTGTTAGAGTCTAAGTTAGTTAAAGTATAGATTTACAAGTGACTTTGGTTTAATTCCAACTTACTTGTTGTTTATAGGTTACCAGACTCGTTCCGAGCTTTTTTTCACCCCAAGTCGCTCAGGCAAGTTATCTATCCGTTATACTGTTGTGATGTATATATGTATATGCATTATCTTGCGATAGATGCATGTTGGTTAATTAGCAAATGTTGCGATATATTGAAGCATGCTGATATGGTATATATATGCATGCCTGTTTCGTATTCTTGCCAAATATATCTGTTGGTTCAGTTGATAATACCTATGCTAGAGAATAGCAGTAATTTGCATATACCCTTAGTATAGGGACCCAAAGGTGAAAACATTTTCTAAAACCGGGAGTCGAGGATCCCGAGTAGATTTTATATATATATATTTATATATATATATATATTTATAGTTTTCAAAACTATTAATCGAATAAGGTTTATTTGATAACTTGATTTTATTTAATGAATATTATTTATAATATTCATTCGAGGGCTTATGACTCAGCTTATTTATTTATTGAATATTATTTCGAATATTCATTCGAGGGCTTATGACTCAGCTTATTTATTTATTGAATATTATTTTGAATATTCATTCGAGGGCTTATGACTCAACTTATTTTATTTATTGAATATTATTTGAATATTCATTTGAGGATCTATGACTCCGATTATTTGCTGAGATATATTCTTTATTTTATTAAAGAATAAGGTGTCGATAATCAAACTCACTTTTGATTATTCAAATAAAGATAGTACTTTTATATAGGTATATCTTTGGTTATTTAATATTCATTTCAAGTATAAGTTTTAAAACTTCTACTTCAATTATTTTTATAAAGATTATTCTTTATGGGAATATTATTTAAATAATAATATTCAGATATTTTCTAATATATTGGGACTGATTTATTTTGTTAAATCAGCATCACTCCAAACATTCTTAAAAATGTTTTGCGAGTCTTCAAAATGATTTTAAAAGTTAGAGCGGATCCCAAAACTCATTTTTTATATTTAAGATCCTCCTTTCGAAGGAGATTTAAATACTCGCTCAAAACCTGAGGGATCCGGCTCTGTGGTGTGTTTTATATTCGCAACAAGGTTGCTGTTTTGATAAAAGAGTTTTTGATTACTTACCCAATACTCGGGAAGTAAAATTCGTGGAACAAGTTAATCCATTAACAGGCATCGCCTGGGAAATATCGGTGAGTTTTCCTTTCCAACTAGATATGACTTCTTGGTGGAGCCGTATCAACAAGTTTCTACTTGGGGAAAGTGGGGACGAGCTTTACGTTTCAGAGTCATGGATTTCATCTGAACTAGGAGTGGCGTAAGTGGTCGAGTAGCGCCGGCCCAGCCTTATTATATTGGCCCAAATGGCCTGGAAGTTCCGCTAAGGCGGTCCATTCCTTAGGAGTTCAGTGTTCGGTTGACAAGTAAATCCGACAGGTTCTCCTCTACATGTAGAAAATGGTGGGGTTGCACTACTACGACTGATCATCGTAAGTGGTCTTCCTGGCGCGGCAAACTCCCGTAATGAGTTCATCATCCAATTGGATATTTCTGCAACACTACCCAGAGCACTTCGATAGAAAGGCTACGGTTGGGCGATTGTTGAGTGTTGGCAGGGTCAAGTTTTCAAAATGATGTTTGCATCAAATGAAGTATCTCGTAACTTCATTTTATTTTGATGATATTTTAAAGATTTAATCTATTCAAATCTGGTCTTGTTGTCTCATCTATGTGATGAACTTTGGAAACTAATTATAACTTGAATGGTGGTAGTTCAAGTAGTACTTGGAAAAGATATAAGTATATTGGAGTATCTTGTAACTTCATCTTTTAAACTTATATCTAGTAAATGATTTTCTTATGCATGACAAAGATTTTCAGAAAAATGTTGAGACAAGGTTAGATATATGAGATCACCTTGCAACGATATTTTTATACAGTTATACACTGGAACTCTGTGTGTATTATGCATGGAAGAGGACTTCCAATATTTTGAAAAGTATATATGTATATATATACAGAATATTTTGCGGCTTCATCGCATTAAGATATCATCTTGGTTCATTTCTTTTGACCAAGACCTTCATGAGTACTATGAGAAGGCTCATATATTGTTAATCATTATACATATTATGTTGGTGGGCTTGCTGCTCACCCTTGCTTTCTTCTTTCATCACACAACATCAGATAGACAAGATGAACAGGACCAAGCTCCCAATTCACGAGCGGATAGGAAACGTTCCGCAGCTTCCTATAGGCGTTGATGTCGCTGTAGCTGAGGTAGGAACTACCAATAGGCTAGGCTTTCAACTTTTGATGTATCAGATTATGTATATTTATGAATTGTAATAATGGCAAAGAAATGTAAATTTATTCAGAAACCTGTTTAAGGTGTATTGGCATATAATTGTGGAATAAAACGACTTGTGATTATTTTTGGATATTCATCTCTGAGACTATAACTTGTGGTGTGTGTGTTTATTGTGGGGTCACAGTACAGAGTAGTTGATTATTTATTAAGAGTGGGTGTTATTAAGGGAAATGGAACTCGTGACAACCCGGATCCCCGACCCCGGATTTGGGGGTGTTACAGAAATGGTATCAGAGCTAAGCGTTATAAACCTCAGAGATGATGTGACGTTAAGATAATAAGTTCACTAAGATAATAAGAACTCTTGCCAAGTTCATAGTCGGGCTACCTAACGTAGTACTGACAGTTAAAACCCTTATGGGAACCCTTATAAATATCGTGATAGGAGCGTAGTTCGTTATCGTATATGGTAGCGGGACTCCGAACCCTGAGGTTGAGGGGCAACATCGCGATGATGTTTTATTACTAATTGGAGATCGGATTGTGGATCCGATAGAGTGTCCTAATGCAGGACCGGATGATGTTGATATTGAGGATGTAGCGGTTGAGGATGTTGTCCTAGAAGGGATAGTTGTTGAGGAGGATCCCATGGAGGATCCTGACAGGATTGGATAAAGGACCACTGATGAATTGATGACCATGGTTTGGTCAACTACCAGAGGTAGGATTGGCCGGTCACTACCGGAGGTTCGTTCAAGTTTGTAAAGATAGTAGCCCCTTTAACGCGGCTTACTCGTAAGACTGAGAAGTTCGAATGGACAGAGAAATGCGAGAACAGCTTTCAAGAACTGAAGCAAAGGTTGGTGACGGCCCCTATGCTGGCGTTGCCGGATGGAAAAGGAGATTTTGTGAAGTGTAGTGACGCTTCGCACAAGGGCTTAGGGTGCGTGCTTATGCAGCATGGTAAGGTAATCGCGTACATGTCAAGACAATTAAGGTAATATGAAATTCGATATCCCCACCCATCAGCTTGGGCTCGTGGCAATAGTTTTGCCCTAAAGATTGGAGGCACTACTTGTATGGAGAGAAGTGCGAGATTTACCTAAGCCATAAGTACTCTAGTACATTTTCCCGTAGAGAGAGCTCAACATGTGCCAAATGAGGTGGTTAGAGCTAATCAAGGATTACGATTATGAGATTATTTATCATTCGGGGAAAGCCAATGTGGTGGTTGATACCCTTAGTAAAAAAGGAGAGACTCAAGATGATAATGTCTTTGGGAGAGTTTATAAGAGATTTTGGAAATAGTAGTGAAGGTAACCGGAGCCGGTACCGAAAAGCTGTTTGAGATTGCAATAGAGACCGAATTATTGGAAAAGAGCATACGGTGCCAGAGAAAGGTGATGAATGAAGGCAGAGAGCCAACAAATAAATATGAGATTAATACTGAGAAAGATGATAAGGGAATAATGAGGTATTCCTATAGAATTTGGGTTCCGAAAAGTTCAAGAGCGTAAGGATGAGAACTTAGATGAGAGCCATAGTTGGAGGAATAAGATTTAGAGCAAACCCTGAACGTGATAGTCAGGGAGGTCGCCATCAAGATAGAAGGAACCCATGACATAATGGAGTGGAAAATGAGGATTTTAAAAAAAATAAAAAAAAAATGACCCCAATTATGGGGAGTAGGATGAAACATTTCATACTAAGGAAACAGAAAGTCGAGTAAGGAAAGGAGACCCGAGACGGTACTCATATACGGCAATTCATGGACCTGTCTAGACAGAACTTAGACTATTATCCCTAATCACCACCTTGAGGAAACAATGCGATAGGAAATTCTTTCAGGACCTTTAAGTCTCTAAGCTCTCAGAGTTCCAAGGAACAGGTTGACCTAGTCGAGGCAAGAGCCTGGCTAAAGGAAATAGAGGAATCATTTGAGATTCTGAATGATTGACGAACCACAAAAGACTGTTTTTGTCACTTACCCTCCTAAGAGAGAGACCACCCGCTGGTGAAAGACCAAGGAAGGCACGGAGCAAGAGATTATAATAAACTGATTTAAGTTCAGTCAATTGTTTTCGGGAAAGTAATTCCCAAAGATAAGGAGATAGTGTAAAAGCTTTAGAGCCAGAACAAAGGCAGACGAGTATGATGAATTATGAATCTAAAATGTAAAAGTTGTCAAGATTCGTTCTAAGGACATGAATCCAGAATGACGGGATGTTTGAAATCAATGCTTATGTTGTGTTGGTTCATGAAATAATGATAAGAGAAAGGGAAATAAAAAGAAACTGAAGTGAAAAGGAAAGTAAAGGCAATAGAGTTTGAGGAATGATAAAGGAATTGGGTATGAGGAAACCCTAAAGACTCGTAGTATTAGAAATAAAAAAGTATGTAATCGTCAGGATGAGGGTGATTCACCATGAGTTAAATTGATGGTTGAAGGTATAAGAGATACATATATTTTATCCCCTGTAAGTTGGGAGGATTCGAGGAAACCTTGAGATAGTTCGAAGGATAAATAATGAGACGGAGATAGACTGAGGAGACAAGGAAGTAAGAAATTAGGAAAATTGGATGAAGGAAGTGACCTTCAAGAATGTGAAGTGTAAGACCAGGGGCATGATACCCAGAAAGGGAGACGCCAGGTATGAAAGATATCCCAACATTGAGATGACTGTTGAGATAAACAACAAAAGTAAATAAGGAATTATTAAAAAGAAGTTCACGTTGAACACGACCAATATCTTCCAGAACATCCTTGTTATCGTTACCAAATTAGGGAAGAAAAGCGGATAACCGTTGTTATCTTTTGGAGGCCATATTGATTGACCTCATTTTGAATACAGATGTTATTGTGAAAATTAGGCATATACTATCGAGGTGGGAATGATTGAATAAGATACCCTTATCAGGGATATATGACTTGATTTATCCATGGAAGGATGCATGTACCTTTTAAAGGTGGAATTAAGGATAGAACATCGGTAACTTAAAATGAATCCTCGGGGAATGCATAAAGGTTGGAATTTCACCCTTATTAGGGATAGTATGAGTTTTGACAGTATGAATTGGAAAGGATTAAGGTAATAATAACCTTTAAGGATCAGTGGAGAAATTCTTCAGAAGTATATAGACAATGGTTCTAGTATTAGTAAGTGGTATTTTGATATGCCCTGTATATAGGGAATACAGGAGGAACGATTAAAGGATAACCTTAGAGGTTTTACAAGGAGAAAGGAAATATTCGAAATTCTCAAGAATAAAAATGTTGATAAAGGAAATATGACATAATTATAATGTTGCCAAGTGGGGCACGTGTTAAACCACGAGAAAGTATGGATCGAACCAGTAATGGTCGAAATTGTTCAGGGCAATTAGGACTTAAGATAAAAGATGTTCTAATTATGATTGAGAGTCAGTCATGACAGTGATTAACCTCTAAAGACTGAGGCAATAACTTATGGAAAAAAATGGTGATTTTTTTTTTACTCATCAGATTTTAAGGAAAGCATTTTCACATAAGCTGTGATTGAAATAAGGTAGAAAATTTATTTGGAGGTGGTTAAAATGACATTGACTGTAAGGAAATTTTACTATCAGGAAAGGCTAAAGAGGTGGCCGACACTTTAAAGGTAAGAGGATAATTATAGGCGCTTGTGCCAAAAGAATACAGTGATGATGGTTAAAACTGTGAAGGTTGTATTATGGTTTGGAAGATTGACATTCCTCCTGATGACTGTGTAATACCCAACCGTAATAGTAGTTGGTAAATATTTAATTCGTGTAATCGCCATGAACGGGCTATCTATCTTAGAAGGTCCTATCTTGAGATAAGCCAGGACCATGTTTCAAAAAGGACTAGACGAACCTTTGAGTTAAGTCTTCAATTGAAGGCATACGATTAAGAATTGTATTAACCTGCTATCGTTGCTTTGACTGAAACTCTTCTGCAATTTTATCTACTTCATGTCATGAAAGTACGTCAAGTTCAGGAGTGTTCTTCATGAATCATGAACGGTGATCATGTTACCTCCTTAGAAGAATTAGATACGAGATGTATGGACTCCGTATGGTTAGCTATTAAGACTTCATGGAAAATGAATGACTACAGTAGGTCAGTGGTGGACCATAGTAAGGCAGCAATGATTCTGCGAGTAATGAGCTGATTACAACCGTGAGAGTTGTATTGGAATGGGTGTTGAGATTGAGTATCACTAATCGGGTCGTGGTAGTGTATAAGTTATCATTGATAGACTAATTAAGTAGAGTATCTACCTATTGAATATTTATTCTTTCTTATCAATAGAGAGTCATATTATTATACGAGGAAGGTTACGGTGCAAGCATAGAATTCTAGTAACGATGATGTCTAGAATGAGATCCCAGATTCGATTTTTGATATCGAGGGAGTTTCAAAGGTGATTGTGTATAAGCTCAAGGAAGAGCATGGGTCCATAGAATGATGGACGGAATAGAAATATTTAGGCATGGGAAATACGATGCTATAATACTTGATGCTGATATAAATACATATATGTTTTGTTCTCCTATGACAAACCTCTATAGTTCAGAGGTAGGTTCCAAGCCAGATATTTTGTGGCAGTATATTTTTCATATATACAATTCTCTTCAATTCGTTCTTATCTCTTCTTTTCATTTCATGTAAGCTGAGAAGAACAACCCTTCCAGAAAGGGGAGGTATTGCCGAATGACTATCTATCTGTGTGATAGAAGCCTAGTAGGATACCATCTATTGTTTAAATTGCTTGTCAAGTACTAAAGGCTGGCCACCTTCTGTACTAACTAAGCGATATAACAAGTGTTCATGATCATAGTGATCTCTCAACAAATTCATTTACTTCTATATGATTGATCAAACTTTGGGAAATAGAAACAGCTGAAAAAGGAGTAATAAAGTTGTGGTAGTATTCGGAATGGAAATACATTCGTGATACTAAGGTTGACGTGGTTATTAAAAGGTTATAGAACGCTAACGAGCAAAAGTATAACCAGTATAATATTAGGAACGGAAGGTAGTAGCGATTACGAACTGGAAAAGAATGGGTATTGAGACGCCAAAGCTATAGTGCTAGAAGGTGTGATAAAATTCCATGCGATAGACTTGAAAGAATTTGGAATGATCACTTAACACGGATTGAGTTTTCTTACGATAATAGATCACATGTCAGTATTGAGATATCGCCTTATGAGATCCTTGAGGGAAGACAATGTCGATCTCCCTTATGTTAGGATGAAGTTGTAGAGCGCAAGATGTTCGGACCCGCAGTAGTCCAAAGGATCAAGGATATAATAGATTTTAATTAGAGGACGGCTAGTAGTAGCCCAAGATGGGAACATGAAGTATGTTGATTTGACACGAAAGGACAAGGAATAGGAAGTGGGGGACCTAGTATTGTTATAGGTATTCCCTTGGAAAGGAAGGATGAGGTTCGGAAAGAAAGGGAAGCTAAGTCTACAATTTGTTGGACCCTTGGATATATTAAGACGTTTTGGGAAGTTAGCATATGAGCTAGCCCTACCCCCGAACATGTAGCAAGTTCATAACGTGTTCCACGTATCAATGTTAAGAAAGTGTAATTCGGATGCCAGATAAATAAGGGCATATGAGCGCATAGACATGCAACCCGATGTAACTTATATGGAGCAACCAGGAAGGGTTATAGATTGAAAAAGGAACAATTGCTTAGGAAAAGGGTTATCAAACTAGTCAGAGTTTGATGGTAGAACCACAATGTGGGAAAATTTACTCGAGAGTTAGAAAGTGCAATGCTAAGAGAGTATCCCTATTCATTTTCTATTTGATTCCGGGACGGAATTCTTTTAAGGAGGGGAGACTGTAATAACCCCAATTTTTGGGAAATTTTGAAACCCTTATGAATAGTGTTTTTGCTGAATGAGAAAAACTTTTCATGCCACACTATGTAGGGGTTCTGATATGGATATTCTGGGATATTATTAGTACTCTATGTAGTATATAAGTGTATGTAAAGATCGTCAGAATCCAATTCCGAACACTTTGGTTTTTCCCGGAAATATCCTAGATGCGGAAAGAATTGAGTATAAGGTAACAGGATAAAAAGGATTTAAATTAAAGGATTATAATAGAGGATCATAAAAAGGAATATAATGTGCTGAGAAAGGTTAAGGGAACCTAAGTAATAAGATCCCGGGTATGATCCTTCAAACGATAAACGAGAACAAAAGTTAAGCGAACCGTATAACAGATCAGCGGTCATTAGGCAAACGATTAGGAAGTTAAGCAAAGGGATTAGAGGGAGTGATGTCACCCAACCAATGAGAGGAGGACAAGGAGGGAAAGATGACATCACAACATGACATAGGCATGACATGGGAAGGAAGGAGGTGTGGTTGAATGAGAACCACACAAAATCAAGGGCAACAAGGTAATTAACTAAAAACAACACAAAAATCAAACCAACCAAGCTAAGCAAATCATTTTTCATCAAAATCAAAAAGAAACCAAGGCATTGTTCTTCATGCTCTCGGCCAAAACAGAACCAGCACACTAAAACTGCTGTATCTTCTTCATTTCTCACTCAAATATTGTGTCCGATAGCTCATTGGAAAGGTATTGAGATGGCCTACAACTCTTGTTCACAAGTCTCGTCCAAATAATCATGGTAAGACCCTCATTTTTACAGTTCTTTAAATCGGACTTTTAGAAACTTCAAAGCCTAACTTTGTGTTCTTGATTTCTTTGGAAAGATCAAGCTTGTAGGAGGCTCCCTAAGGCTTCCTAGCAACTTAACACCTCCCAAGGAAGGTATAAACTTCAAACCCTAGCCTTTACTTTATTTGTTAGTAAGCTTAATGGTTGGTTTTGTGAAATGAGAAGCATGGATTGTGATTATTAGTAGTTTGGTTTGATTTGGAAGTGTTTTGGTAATTGAAGCTTGATTATAGTTCATAGGTCTTGATTGTGGTTGTTTGAGTTGAAAACCTTGGAGATTATGGACTGATGTGGTATGGTTTAGGTAAAGTTTTGTTGTATTGATGGTTATGAGTTGGTTGGTGGTTAATTGGAGTAGTTTAAACATTGGTAATCGCGTAAACATAGCCGTCGTAATGTCCGATTTACTTTAGACTGCTTTTGTTCATAACATTTGGACCCGAGAACACCCTGATAGATTTTGACCATTGCCATGTTTAGATAGTTCATGTTACGAGCTTCGTTTTGATATGTAGTTCGTTTGATTCCGATGTACGGTTTAGGAGAAACGACCGTTTCAAGTAACGGCGTTTCGCGAACGAAACTTTTCCCCTCACTTTACTTTGAAACATAGGTTAAAGACCAAAAAGGGTTAATTAATGTATGAAACATTTATGGTAAGTGTGTTAGACAGTTGGTAAGACACTCGCGAAGGAATCGCCTTAAAACTCGTAAAGGTTAAATTATTAAAAATGGTGGAGCCGAGGGTACCCGAGTGACTTAAGCAAATCAGTAAGCGCAAAACAAGCGTTAGAGTCTAAGTTAGTTAAAGTATAGATTTACAAGTGACTTTGGTTTAATTCCAACTTACTTGTTGTTTATAGGTTACCAGACTCGTTCCGAGCTTTTTTTCACCCCAAGTCGCTCAGGCAAGTTATCTATCCGTTATACTGTTGTTGTGATGTATATATGTATATGCATTATCTTGCGATAGATGCATGTTGGTTAATTAGCAAATGTTGCGATATATTGAAGCATGCTGATATGGTATATATATGCATGCCTGTTTCGTATTCTTGCCAAATATATCTGTTGGTTCAGTTGATAATACCTATGCTAGAGAATAGCAGTAATTTGCATATACCCTTAGTATAGGGACCCAAAGGTGAAAACATTTTCTAAAACCGGGAGTCGAGGATCCCGAGTAGATTTTATATATATATATATATATATTTATATATATATATATATATTTATAGTTTTCAAAACTATTAATCGAATAAGGTTTATTTGATAACTTGATTTTATTTAATGAATATTATTTATAATATTCATTCGAGGGCTTATGACTCAGCTTATTTATTTATTGAATATTATTTCGAATATTAATTCGAGGGCTTATGACTCAGCTTATTTATTTATTGAATATTATTTCGAATATTCATTCGAGGGCTTATGACTCAACTTATTTTATTTATTGAATATTATTTGAATATTCATTTGAGGATCTATGACTCCGATTATTTGCTGAGATATATTCTTTATTTTATTAAAGAATAAGGTGTCGATAATCAAACTCACTTTTGATTATTCAAATAAAGATAGTACTTTCATATAGGTATATCTTTGGTTATTTAATATTCATTTCAAGTATAAGTTTTAAAACTTCTACTTCAATTATTTTTATAAAGATTATTCTTTATGGGAATATTATTTAAATAATAATATTCAGATATTTTCTAATATATTGGGACTGATTTATTTTGTTAAATCAGCATCACTCCAAACATTCTTAAAAATGTTTTGCGAGTCTTCAAAATGATTTTAAAAGTTAGAGCGGATCCCAAAACTCATTTTTTTATATTTAAGATCCTCCTTTCGAAGGAGATTTAAATACTCGCTCAAAACCTGAGGGATCCGGCTCTGTGGTGTGTTTTATATTCGCAACAAGGTTTCTGTTTTGATAAAAGAGTTTTTGATTACTTACCCAATACTCGGGAAGTAAAATTCGTGGAACAAGTTAATCCATTAACAGGCATCGCCTGGGAAATATCGGTGAGTTTTCCTTTCCAACTAGATATGACTTCTTGGTGGAGCCGTATCAACAAGTTTCTACTTGGGGAAAGTGGGGACGAGCTTTACGTTTCAGAGTCATGGATTTCATCTGAACTAGGAGTGGCGTAAGTGGTCGAGTAGCGCCGGCCCAGCCTTATTATATTGGCCCAAATGGCCTGGAAGTTCCGCTAAGGCGGTCCATTCCTTAGGAGTTCAGTGTTCGGTTGACAAGTAAATCCGACAGGTTCTCCTCTACATGTAGAAAATGGTGGGGTTGCACTACTACGACTGATCATCGTAAGTGGTCTTCCTGGCGCGGCAAACTCCCGTAATGAGTTCATCATCCAATTCGATATTTCTGCAACACTACCCAGAGCACTTTGATAGAAAGGCTACGGTTGGGCGATTGTTGAGTGTTGGCAGGGTCAAGTTTTCAAAATGATGTTTGCATCAAATGAAGTATCTCGTAACTTCATTTTATTTTGATGATATTTTAAAGATTTAATCTATTCAAATCTGGTCTTGTAGTCTCATCTATGTGATGAACTTTGGAAACTAATTATAACTTGAATGGTGGTAGTTCAAGTAGTACTTGGAAAAGATATAAGTATATTGGAGTATCTTGTAACTTCATCTTTTAAACTTATATCTAGTAAATGATTATCTTATGCATGACAAAGATTTTCAGAAAAATGTTGAGACAAGGTTAGATATATGAGATCACCTTGCAACGATATTTTTATACAGTTATACACTGGAACTCTGTGTGTATTATGCATGGAAGAGGACTTCCAATATTTTGAAAAGTATATATGTATATATATACTGAATATTTTGCGACTTCATCGCATTAAGATATCATCTTGGTTCATTTATTTTGACCAAGACCTTCATGAGTACTATGAGAAGGCTCATATATTGTTAATCATTATACATATTATTTTGGTGGGCTTGCTGCTCACCCTTGCTTTCTTCTTTCATCACACAACATCAGATAGACAAGATGAACATGACCAAGCTCCCAATTCGCGAGCGGATAGGAAACGTTCCGCAGCTTCCTATAGGCGTTGATGTCGCTGTAGCTGAGGTAGGAACTACCAATAGGCTAGGCTTTCAACTTTTGATGTATCAGATTATGTATATTTATGAATTGTAATAATGGCAAAGAAATGTAAATTTATTCAGAAACCCGTTTAAGGTGTATTGGCATATAATTGTGGAATAAAACGACTTG
Source organism: Apium graveolens (assembly GCF_009905375.1). NCBI lineage: Eukaryota > Viridiplantae > Streptophyta > Magnoliopsida > Apiales > Apiaceae > Apium > Apium graveolens. Next base: position 276,379,951 of record NC_133648.1, read on the forward strand.
TGATTATTTTTGGATATTCATCTCTGAGACTATAACTTGTGGTGTGTGTGTTTATTGTGGGGTCACAGTACAGAGTAGTTGATTATTTATTAAGAGTGGGTGTTATTAAGGGAAATGGAACTCGTGACAACCCGGATCCCCGACCCCGGATTTGGGGGTGTTACAGACCTGCTCCATCAGCATCTACAGTTGGAGCAGCATCACCAGTATCTCCAGCATGTGCAGCATCAGAACTTAAAGAATCAGTATCTGCTGATAAGACAACAGTGTGAGTAGCAATGGAGGCTTCAGCATCCTCTAATTGCTGATCTTGTTCTAAATTCTGATCAACAGCCATATCCTGATGCTCACCTAAATTCTGATCATCAGCATCTTGATGCAGAGAAGGTGTTGTTGATAACTTTGGAGTTTGAACAGCATCAGTAACAGGTGTTGTGGAAGGAATATTTGTTGGTGGAGCTTCTAAGAGAATTACTGCAGGCACAACCAAGTTTTGAACATCAATATCAGCACTTGTGCCCGGATCAACAGAAGACACAGAAGGTGTGTTAGCCTTTTTAGAAACAACTTCCTGAGATGGAGTTGATGGAGAAGAAGTGACTGGAGCAAATTCCTTGTCTTGTGAGATCAGAGATTCCTGATCCCCTTCCTTAGCTGCTTCCTCTTCATCATCTGAAACTAGCCTTTTTTCCCTCTGTTTCTTGTATCTCGTTGTTGATTTGGATTCCTTGGGAGTTTCAGGAACTGTCATTCTTCTAAGCCGTTTGAGAAGCCTAGATCCCCCAATTCCAGAATCCTTCTGAGAAGTCACTTTCTCAGCTTCACCTACAACAGGTTCTGAAGAAGGAACATGTTCCTCAGTATCAGATTCATCTCTCAGTACAGTCCTCCTCCTCTTTTGAGGTGTTTGAGGAATAGTTTTTGTCCTCTTTGGCTTGGAGGATGAGGGTTGAACAGTCTGTGAAGTAGAGAGATAGGATTTGAGATAAGTCCTGAGGGTAGTTTGAGTAGTATGAGTGGTAGGTGCTGAGGATGATGGTTTTTGGGTGTTTGTGGTTGGTTGGACATCAGAGTAAACAGATCTATAAGTATCAGGATCAGCATTTACTAGGATCTGTTTTACAGACTGAGGAATCTGTAAAGGTCTAACCACTGTTTTCTTAGTATCAGCATTTACCAGATCATTAAAATATCATTTTGCAACTCTAAAAGGTGGGGTTGAGGAACTGACTAATTGAGGTTCATCAGTACAAAAAGTATATAGAAGTTGACAGAATCTAGCAAAATAGACAATATTTCTATCCTCTGTCATCCTATCCCCAATAAAACCAATTATTCCAGTTGCAAAATCAAAATGAGTTTGATGAATAATAGCATACCCTATGTGATGACTCAGAATTGGGATAGCATCAAAATTTGAACATTTGTTCCCAAAAGCTTTGGTGATGCAGTCAAAGAAGAAACTCCATTCTCTTCTGATATTAGCCCTTTTTAACTGCCCAAGCTTTGCCAAACTCTTTTCATATCCCAAATCAGTCATTAACTCCTGAAGTGCTAATTCCTCTGGAGTTGAAAAAGTACAATTTTCTGGGAGATGTAGAGCTTTACGTATTGTACCAGGAGTGACTACATAAGATGAATCACCCACTTCAAAAACAATACTGGGAGTGCCATGTTTACCACCATCATCAAAGTGCCCAGTCCGCCAAAACATTAGAACTTATTAACTCGAAAAGACTTCAGGCTATGTTAATGCGTACCCAATCTCACTGTGTGCAAGAAGATCTTGCACAAAATGCAATTCAGATGGAGCTTCAGCATGATCAAGAATTGCAGCATAGTTGTTTGGAACAAACTTAGCTCCATCAATGATTAAATCCTTAGGTGCCATGTGAAAAATTGAGATTCAAAAGTGCCTGTTAGGTGTTTGATAAAATGTCTGTATGAAAAACCAACGTGAGAAGAAGGAGAGTAAGTAGAGAGAAAAAAAATATGAAGGAAATAAAAGATTAAAGAAATCCTCTCTCTGTTGTACTTATACTCTGAACAAAAATGTTACCGTTGAACACCTATCAGACATGCAGTAATAACGGACAGTTACTGGGCTCGAGAAAACATGAATCATTACTTACCCATTTGCCTAGTTTCAAGGAAAAACCATTCCATTTATCAAGAGAAACAGTTTTAATTCAAAATTTAAACCGTTATCACTGATTGAATTATTTTTCACTGCATCATTAATATTCTGAAAATAAATCACATGAAAATGACCAAGATAAATTAGATAAGTAAGTGCTGAAAACGAATCAGAACTTAATATAAAACAAAATTTATATGGTCATTAGAATATCAATCAGGATTTATCAACACAAGATAAAATAACTCAGAGACAAAATCTTGAAGTAAAAACAACTTTCATTAATATATCAAGACAATACATTCATGAAATGGAAATTACATCAATACTTATATAATATTTTCCCTAAGCTTCTAAACCTAACATCAACAGCCTTAGTCCTAGCTAAGAAGCCTGACAAAGCTGATGATGAAGAAAAATAGGAAGAAGACGAGATTAAGTCATCTTCTTCTTCCTACTCTCGACAAACAGAATGGTGAGTCGGATGATTCGCTCTTGCTGGCGAAGACGATAAAGATGAAGTTCTCTTCGAACGGCCACCAGATCACGTTTGATAACCTCTGGAAATTGAATCCAGAGATTGTGAGGAATGTTGGTGATAGGGTATGGAGTTGGAATTCCATTCAAAAAGACATGCACAGTCTCATCACCATAATTGTAGAACCAGCCAAATGCAGCCATTTGTGATGATAAATGAAAAACGAGAGTGAGTTTGTGATAAAAGTGTGATGGGAAGGCTGATGTGAAGTGGTTGCTTATATAGGCAAGAGAATGCTAGAAGACGCAAAGAAATTGAATGCTGACAGGTAGAATTAATTCTACCTCGTCTCCCTAGACTTTGAAAAAGAATAACATTCATTGGAAAGAGTTAACATGGTTTAAAACGCACAAGAAACAAGTAACATTGGACTGTTCAGGTACAAATACCATTAACCCTAACCATAGTGACTATTAATCTTCCACTTCAACATATTCTAGTTCGAACTGAGACTGTTACCAAATTTTATTCACAGATAAGCCAAGTAAAGGATTAGACTGAGAAATCAGAACTTAGACCTATACCAGAACTTAACAGTCATCAGAACATAATTTCTTAACTCGAAAAAGGAATGCCCATCTTAGTAAATCCTCATACAAGTTCTGAGTTATAGACTTCAGAACTTAATCACCAGAACGTGTAACTAGAACTTGTTCTCAGAATTTATGCAAAGTGACACAATGACTGTTTATCTAGAATAACAGAGACCTCCACAGTAATTTTCATCATTCAGATGGAGTGATTAGTGTGTGCATTAAGCTAAATAACAGACAAAGAGTAAAGTCTGATTCACTTCAGTACATCTTAGAAATAAGGCATAACTAAAATTTTGCTAAAGAGCTGTCATTGTCCTGAAACCTACTGATGAATGAGTTCATGCTTGAGTCCACCTCAACTGTTTTGTGCTAATTTTATGCATCTTTTGAAATTATATTTTACAGTGGCTTCTCAGTGTAAGTGAGTCACAACTGCTTATCAGAATTTATGCTATTATCAGAGTATTTCTCCAGTAATCATAGAGTGTGAAAAGTCACCAAGAAAATATTTTGCTTTTCTAATGCATATTTACTTAATACCAGCAATGCACTTGGGTCGTCCCTTCCACATTTTTACTCTAGATCTCAAAGGAGTACCTGATTTTATTCTTTGATCTTTTTGCTTTTTCTTTTGATAAGTGAGGTTTATCAGCACTTAGTACATTCAACAGTTTTACTAGTATCAGAACTTAACAGATAAGTAGCATTATTCTAATTTGTGACTTAGTAATAAGATATACAAAGTAAACTTAACTAAGCTCAATTATCAGAATTTGCTAGTGTCATAAGATTTCCACTGAAATAATTACTTCTTACATGGAATCATTTGTTTATTGAAGACTACTAGGTCAGTATCTAGCACAGTTATCCTCATAGGATTGAATAGTTACTTGAACAGACATATCACTTATCAGAGTTTAGAAACATATATCAGACAACAGTCAGTACTTAAAAACATTTATCAATTAAGCACAGAATATACAATGAGATTAATTCTGTAAATACTGAGCATAAAGTCTGATAACACAGAACAAGACTAAGCAGATTTAGAGAAAGAACCTAAAACCATTCCAAGTTCATTTACCAAACTTGTAAAAGTAGCTTCACACAGTGGTTTTGTGAAGATATCTGCTAGTTGTTGATCTGTGGGAACAAAATGCATTTCCACTGTACCTTCATCCACATGTTCCTTGATGAAGTGGTACCTGATGCTGATGTGCTTTGTCATAGAGTGTTGAACTGGATTACCTGTCATAGCAATAGCACTTTGATTATCACAGTAAATAGGGATTTTGAAATATGTTAACCCATAATCCAGTAACTGATTCTTCATCCAAAGAATCTGTGCACAACAACTTCCTGCAGTAATATACTCTGCTTCTGCAGTTGATGTGGAAATTGACTTTTGTTTCTTGCTGTACCAAGAAACCAATCTGCCTCCAAGAAATTGGCAGCTTCCACTTGTGCTTTTCCTGTCAATTTTGCAGCCTGCAAAATCTGTTCTAGTTCTGACACCTGCATCAGGATTTCCAATAATCAAATCAGGTGTATGTGATTTTGTCCACTTCCTTGCAGATGGAAGGTTTTCTCTAGAACTGGATGCTCCCCCATGATCCATGCTATCTTCATTTTCTGATGCTCCCCCTGAAATTGTGCTCTCTGAGTTGGAATCTTCAGTATTTAGATTTTCAGCACTATCAGAACTTGGCTTATCAGAACTTGACGAATCAGAACTTGAAGAGCCAGATGTATGTTCTGATGTTTCTTGAGCTGTGGTAGGATCTTGAGTATGCTCCCCCTGCATAGGTGCATCTTCCTTTGACGTAGTTACCACAGTTTCAATAACATCAGAGTTTAATCCATCAGAGTTTACAGTATCAGGACTTAGACTGTCAGGATTTTCAGTATCAGAATTTGAGTCTTCATTTTCAAATCTCAGCTGATCATGGTCAATGAAATCTTCAAGACCAGTAATCTTCTTGTCATCAAAAGAGACATTGATAGATTCCATGACCACTTTTGTTCTCAAATTATAGACTCTAAAGGCTTTTGTGGAAAGTGGATATCCAACAAAGATTCCTTCATCAGCTTTTAGATCAAACTTTGATAGCTGTTCATGATGAGTCTTGAGAACAAAACACTTGCATCTCATATGGTGTTTTTCCATGCTTGTTAATGAGTGTTGCATTTTGAGTAAAACAAGCAGTTTGCACAGCTTCAGCCCAGAAATAGGTTGGAAGCTTCGCTTCTTCAAGCATTGTACGTGCAGCTTCAATGAGAGTCCTATTCTTTCTTTCAACAACTCCATTCTGCTGTGGAGTTCCAGGAGCAGAAAATTCCTGCTTTATTCCATGGTTTTTGCAGAACTGTTCCATTATCAAATTCTTGAACTCAGTGCCATTATCACTCCTTAAAATTTTCACAGAATCTTTGACCATTTTATCTAGCTGTTTGACATGATCAATCAAGATAGATGCAGTTTCACTTTTTGTGTGCAAGAAATACACCCATGTGTATCTGGTGAACTCATCCACTATGACCAACGCATACTTCTTCTTTGCAATAGACATGATATTTACTGGACCAAATAGATCAACATGTAGTAGATGATAAGGCTCAAGAATTGATGATTCAGTCTTGCTCTTGAATGAAGATTTTCTTTGTTTGGCTTTCTGACAGGAATCACAAAGACCATCAGGAGCAAATACTGTTTTTGGCAATCCTCTCACAAGATCTTTCTTGACCAGTTCATTTATATTGTTGAAATTTAAATGAGAGAGTTTCTTGTGCCAATTCCAGCTTTCTTCAATTGATGCTCTACTCATCAGACAGATTGCAGAACCATCAGTACTTGTTGAAAGTTTAGCTTCATAAATGTTACCATGCCTGTATCCTTTCAGAACAACTTTGCCTTTAGATTTACACACAATTTCACAGTGTTCTTCAAAGAAATCAACATGATAACCTCTGTCACAGATTTGACTTATACTCAGTAGGTTGTGTTTAAGTCCTGAGACCAGAGCTACTTCTTTAATTATAACATTTCCAAGATTGATATTGCCATATCCCAATGTTATTCCAATGTTGCCATCTCCATAAGAAACACTTGGGCCAACTTTCTCCACAAAGTTTGATAGCAGGGCCTTATTTCCAGTCATATGTCCTGAACATCCACTGTCCAGAACTAGAATATTTTTCCTGTTGCCCTGCAATCACAAAGACCACTAATTATTAGTTTTAAGGACCCAGACTTGCTTGGATCCTTTGGCCTTTTTAAGTTTGTTAACATTTGCAGCGGATTTAGCATCAGAGTTTATGTTAACATTTTTCTTATCAGAACTTACACTATCAGACTTTGAATCAGAATTTACACTAGAAGGAACAATGGAAACTTTCTTCAAAGAAGGTTTTATTTGATAATAATCATAGTACAAGCTATGATATTCCTTACAAGTATAAATGGAATTCCATAAACTACCACAATGAAAACAAGGATTTTGTGGTTTGTATCTAACAGACTGACTCTTAACTCCTGATTTTGAAGGTAAGGAGTTAATATTCTTATTCTTCCTGCAAAAAGAAGCCAGATGGTTAGAACTTCCACAGTTATGACATGTTTTCCTAGAAGCATCAGGAACAGGTTTATAATTATTGCTTTTATTCACACCTTCCTTTCCATTCCTTTTTTTCCTAGGTGATTTTACCTTGTTTGCATTCTTAACATCTTTCAGCTTATGCTTAAGCTGCTTCTTTGTCATTAAGCCTATGTTCACTTCAGCTGTCTTTTCCTGTTTTAGTTTGTCAGAAGTTAATTCCTTTGTAACTTCTGATTTCTCATTTTCAGACTTTACAGTTACAAACTTAACAGGTTTTAACTTTGGCTTTTGCTTATCAACAGGCTTAATTTCTTCAGTTCCTTTATCATTCTTATCTTCTCCATAACCTAAGCCCTCTTTCCAGTTTCCACTACTTAGCAAATTTTGAGTTGTTTTGCCAGAGTTAGTCCAAGTCCTGATAATCTCTCTTTCCTTTTCTAACTCAGTTTTTAGAGATTCATTCATTTTTAGCACTTCATCCCTAACATAAAAAGCATCATCTCTATCCTTCTGAGTTTGATGGAACATGACTAACTCTTTTTCTAAGAAATCATTTCTTTTCTTAAATGCAAGATTTTCTGAAGTTAATCTTTCACATGTTAAAGTTTGATCTCTATAACTAACAAACATGGTTTTAAGATATCTTCTCAACTCATTAATATCATCAGTATGAAAAGCATAAGTAGTCTGAGGTACCTTTATTTCAGCAGCTTCAGAACTGCTCTCAGCACTTTCTTTATCAGCATTTGCCATCAATGCATAGTTTTCCTCACTTTCAGAGTCTGAGGTGTCTGTCCAGCTTTTCTGCGTTGTGACAAGAGCCTTGCCTTTGTCACCCTTTACCTTCTTGTAATCAGGAGATATGTGGCCTTTCTCACCACAGTTATAGCATTTAACATTGGTGTAATCTCCTATGTCAGACTTTCCTCCTCTGCCTTCAGATCTTCTGAAATTCTTCTTATCAGAACTTATGCCTTTCCTGGAAAACTTCTTTCCCTTCCTGAACTTCCTGTATGCAATCTTTGTGATTTCTTTCACCATAAGAGCACACAGCTTCATCATCTCCTCATCAGCATCAGTCTCAGGCAAGCTTTCAGAATCTGAGTCATCATCACTCTCAGAACTTGATGACTCAGTATCAGACTTTATGAAAAGAGCTTTACCCTTGTCTTTCTTTGAGGAAGCTGCTTTGGGGGATTCTTCTTCAGCCTTAAGAGCAACTGTCCTTGACTTTCCTCCTTTCCTCTTGCTTCTTTGTTCCATCTCAAGCTCATGAGTCTTGAGCATACCATAGATTTCGTCAAGAGTTGTTTCATCAAGATTATAGTTGTCTCTTATTGTCGTTGCCTTCAAATCCCAACATTCAGGAAGAGCTAACAGGAACTTAAGGTTTGAATCTTCAAGATCATACTCTTTATTAATCAATGACAAATCATTCAAAAGTTTGACAAATCTATCATATAAATCATTCAATGACTCATTAGTCTTTGAGTCAAAGTGTTCATACTCTTGAGTGGGTATTGTCTTCCTGTTCTTCTTAATTGTGTCAGTTCCCTGACACCTTGTTTCCAGAGCATCCCATATCTCCTTAGCAGTCTTGCAGTTGATTACCCTGTTTAACATTACATTATCAATGGCACTATGCAGTAAGTGTCGTACCTTAGCATCCTTAGCAATTGATGCTATATCTTCAGCAGTATAATCACTCTTCTCCTTTGGTACGGTCTTTGCTGCTTCACCTGCAACTGCAACAGCGAGCTTGGTTGGTTTGTGAGGGCCTTCCTTGATTCTATCATGGTATTCTGGATCTGTTGCTTCCAGGAACATGGTCATCCTTACCTTCCATATGGGATATTCAGATGGTCTCAGTATGGGAACTCTGATGGTCTCATACCAACTCTAAATTTGTGTCTTTGGTGGTTCCTCAGTTTTGGTAGGCTTAGTTGGAGTTTCTGTGTCCGACATGATTATGTTTGGATCTTTAACTGTATGTGTATTAACAGATTGGCTTTGATACCACTTGTTAGGTCACACACACACTGTAGAGGGGGTGAATACAATGTATAGTACACTCAAATCAAACTTTAAGAACTTAAGTAACAGAAAAAAAACTTTATTGAAACAATAAACTCTGTTACAGTATGAAACTGTTACCTCTCAGTGATGAACAATATCACGAGAGCTGCTAGGGTTACAATGAATAATCTTCTCGAATAATGATAACAGTTATAGTGTAAACCCTATGTCTGTGTTTATATACTACACAGTTACAAGATAATCGCTAATTGATATGGAATATAATTATGCTTCCTAAAATATATCAATCAGATATCTTTTCTTCCAAGTATTCCATTCTTTACAGAATTCCTTCTTCATGCATATCTCTTCTTATGTTTATCTCGATCTTCTTTCCTTTAATCAGCTACTGTCCTTATCTGATCGTCCTTCAGCACTTAAGTTCTGATATCTATCTTCTGATGATTATCTCCTGATAACATAAGTACTGATATCCTTAAGTCCTGACTTCCAGTATAAGTACTGATCAACAGTTAAGTACTGATTTATCCTGTTCAAGTAAGATCTGAAAGCTAAACATAAAACATATTAGCCATGACATTATCAAATATATCTAACAATCTAAACACTATTATCATCCAAACAAACCAAACTTAAAACTAAGGGTTCAGGAGTTTATACCTTCCTTGGAGAGTGGGTAGTCACTAACAAGCCTCTAGGAACCTTGATCTATGCTTAATTAACCTTAAGCTTTCATGAAAATCAAGAAAATCAAAGTAAGTTACTATTCACTACTATTCATCATCATCTTTGATGAGTGGATTAGCTATGCAAACCATGGAATCTTGATCTTAAACTCATGGTATAACTAAGTTATGAAATATAGGATCCAAGGAAACAAACCTTGTAATTTTCCATGGCCTAGAACTTGAGTTTTGAAAATCTATTTCTTCATTTCTTGAAAAGGCCGAATGAAAGAAGAAAGAAATGGGGGAGAGCTTTTTCTGCTTGTCTTTCCATGATATTTGTGCAAAGAATGCATGGTTGTGGTTAATTATTGGCTAAATATCTTATTTTCACTTGCTTATGTCATTGCTTGCATCACTACTTTGCCACATGTCTCATTCTTGTGGTGTGATGATGTCACCTTGCTTCTAACCACATGTTTTAGCTTATCTTAGAAGCTTCCTTCTCATGTTACTTGCATGTGCTTGCCCCTTGGACTTTTATTTGTTTTACGGTTCGCTTAACTCTCGTTCTCGTTGATCGTTTGAGGGATCATATCCGGGATCTTATTACTTGGGCTTCCCTAACCCTCTCTTAATATTTTATAGTCCTTTAATGATCCTTGCTTATAATCCTTGAATTTAAATGCTTTTAATCATGTTACCTTGTACTCAATTATTTCGGTATCTGGTGGATTTTCGGGAAAAATCAAAGTGTTCGAATTTGGATTCTGACGATCTTTACATACACTCATATACATTATGGAGTACTAATAAGATCTCAGAATATCAATAAAAGAATTCCTACATAGTGTGGCATGCAAAATTTCCTTAATCGGCATAATCAGCAAAATCACTATTCATAAGGGTTACAAAAAGTCCAAAATTTTTGGGGTTATTACAGTCTCCCCTCCTTAAAAGGATTTCATCCCGGAATCAGATAGAAAATGAATAGGGATACTCTCTTAGCATTGCACTTTCTAACTCTCAAGTAAATTTTCCCACATTGTGGTTCTACCATCGAACTCTGAATAGTTTGATAACCCTTCTCCAAAGCACTTGTTCCTTTTTTCAATCTATAACCCTTCCTGGTTGTTCCATATAGGTTACGTCTGGTTGCATGTCTATGCGCTCCTATGCTCCTATTTATCTGGCATCCGAATTACACTTCCTTAACATTGATACGTGGAACATGTTATGAACTTGCTACATGTTCGGGGGTAGGGCTAGCTCATATGCTAACTTCCCAATATGTCTTAATACCTCAAAGGGTCCAACAATTCGTGGGCTTAGCTTCCCTTTCTTTCCGAACCTCATCCATCCTTTCCAAGGGAATACTTATAACAGCACTGGGTCCCCTACTTCCTATTCCTTGTCCTTTCGTGTCAAATCAACATACTTTGTGTTCCCATCTTGGGCTACTACCAGCCATCCTCTGATTAGATCTATTATATCCTTGGTCTTTTGGACTACTGCTGGTCCGAGCATCTCGTGCTCTACAACTTCATCCTAACATAAGGGAGATCAACTTTGTCTTCCCTCAAGGATCTCATAAGGTGACATCTCGATACCTGACATGCGATCTATTATCGTGAGAAAATTCAATCCGCGTTAAGTGATCATTCCAAATTCTTTCAAGTCTATTGCACAGACTCTCATCATAGCTTCTAGCATTATAGCTTTTGCTCCTCAATACCCATTCTTATCCAGTTCGTAATCGCTACTATCTTCCATTCCTGATATTATACTGGTTATACTTTTGCTCGTTAGCGTTCTATAACCTTTTAATAACCACGTCAACCTTAGTATCACGAACGCGTTAGAATCAGAATACCACCGTACTTGGTACCATTTCATCTCTAGCTGCCTCCATCTTCAAAAGCTTGGTCCTTCATATAAAAGTAAAAGAATTTATTGAGAGATCACTATGATCATGAACACTTGTTATATCGTATACTTAGTACAGAAGGTGGCCAGCCTTTAGTACTTGACAAGCAATTAAACAACATGTGGTATCCTACTAGGCTTCTATCAAACAGATAGATAGTCATTCGGCAATACCTCCCCTTCTGGAAGGGTTGTTCTTCTCAGCTTACATGAAATGAAAAGGAGAGAAAAGAACGAATTGAAGAGAATTGTATATATAAAAATATACTGCCACAAAATATCTGGCTTGGAATCTACCTCTGAACTATAGAGGTTTATCATAGGAGAACAAAACATATACGTATCTATATCAATATCCAGTATTATCGCATCGCATTTCACATGCTTAAATATTTTTGCTATTCCGTCCATCATTCTATGGACCCATGCTCTTCCTCGAGCTTATATACAATCACCTTTGAAACTCCCTCGATATCAAAAATCGAATCTGGGATCTCATTCTAGACATCATCGTTACTAGAATTCTATGCTTGCATCGCAACCTTCCTCGTATAGTAATACGACTCTCTATTGATAAGAAGGAATAAATATTCAATAGGTAAATAATCGACCTAGTTTTTCTATCAAAGATAACTTATACGTCAACACGACCCGATTAGTGGTACTCAATCTCAACATCCATTCCAATACAACTCTCACGGTTGTAATCAGCTCATTACTCGCAGAATCATTGATGCATTACTATGGTCCACCACTGACCTACTGTCGTCATTCACTTTCCATGAAATCTTAATATCTAACCATACAGAGTCCATACATGTCATATAGAATTCTTTTAAGGATTTAACATAATCACCATTCATAATTCATGAAGAACACTCCAAATTCTGACGTACTTTCATGACATGAAGCAGATAAAATTGCAGAAGAGTTTCAATCAAAGCAACGATAGCAGGTTAATACCATTCTTAATCATATACCTTAAATAGAAGACTTAATTCAAAGGTTCGTCTAGTCCTTTTTGAAACATGGTCCTGGCTTATCTCAAGATAGTACCTTCTGAGATAGATAGCCCGCTCATGGCGATTACACGAATTAAACCTTTACCAACTACTATTACGGTTGGGTATTGCACAGTCATCAGAAGGAATGTCAATCTTGTAAACCATAATACAACCTTCACGGCTTTAACCATTATTACTGTATTCCTCTGGCACGAGCGCCGATAATTGTCCTCTTACACTTAAAGTGTTGGCCACCTCTTTGTCCTTTCCTGATAGTAAAATTTCCTTACAATCAATGTCTTTTAAATGACCTTCAACTAAATTTTCTACCTCATTTCCAATCACTGCTTGTGTGAAAATGCTCTTCATTACGTCTTGGTAAAAAATATATCATCACTTTTCCATAAGTTATTGCCTCGGTCTTTTAGAGGTTAACATTGTCACGATTGACTCTTGATCATACTTAGGACGTCTCTTATTTTGGGTCCTTCTTGATTTCACCAATCTCGACCCTTATTGGGTCAATCTATACTTTCTTATGATTCAACATGTGCCCCACATGACATTATTATAATTACGTCACATTTCCTTTATCAAAATTTCTATTCTTGAGAACTTTGAATATTACCTTTCTCCTTGTAAAACCTCTAAGGTTATCCTTAAATCCTTCATCAAGTACACCCTAGGAACAGGGCATATCAAGATACCATTTACTAATACCAGAATCATTGTCTATATACTTCTGAAAAATTTCTCCACTGATCCTTAAAGGTTGTTGTTACCTTAATCCTTTCCAATTTATACTGTCAAAACTCATACTATCCCTATTAAGGGTGAAATGCCAACCTTTATGCATTCCCCTAGGATTCATTTTAAGTTACCGATGTTCTATCCTTAATTCCACCTTTAAAAAGGTACATGCATCCTTCCATGGATAAATTAAGTCATATATCCCTGATAAGGGTGTCTTATTCAATCATTCCCACCTCGATAGTATATGCCTAATTTCACAATAACATCTGTATTCAAAATGAGGTCAATCAATATGGCCTCCAAAAGATAACAACGGTTATCCGCTTTTCTTGCCTAATCTGGTAACGATAACAAGGATGTTCTGGAAGATATTGGTCGTGTTCAACGTGAACTTCTTCTTAATAATTCCTTATTTACTTTTGTTGTTTATCTCAACAGTCATCTCAATATTGGGATATCTTTCATACCTGGCGTCTCCCTTTCTGGGTATCAAGCCACCGGTCTTACACTTCACATTCTTGAAGGTCACTTCCTTCATCCAATTTTCCTAATTTCTTACTTCCTTGTCTCCTCAGTCTATCCGTGTCTCATTATTTATCCTTCGAACTATCTCAAGGTTTCCTCGAACCCTCCCAACTTATAGGGGATAAGATATATGTATCTCTTATTCCTTCAATCATCAACTTTAACTCATGGTGAATCACCCTCATCCTGACGATTACATACTTTTCTATTTCTATTGATACGAGTCTTTAGGGTTTCCTCATACCCAACTCTCTTATCATTCCTCACACTCTATTGCTTTTATATTCCTTTCCACTTCAGTTTCTTTTTATTTTCCTTTCTCTTATCATTATTTCATGAACCAACACAACATAAGCACTGATTTCAAACATCCCGTCATTCTGGATTCGTGTCCTCAGAACGAATCTTGACAACTTTTACAACTTAGATTCATAATTCATCATACTCGTCTGCCTTTATTCTGGCTCTAAAGCTTTTACACTATCTCCATAACCTTGGGAAGTACTTTCTCGAAAACAATTGACTGAACTTTAATCAGTTTATTATAACCTCTGGCTCCGTGCCTTTCTTGGCCTTTCACCAGAGGGTGGCCTCTCTCTTAGGAGGGTAAGTGACAAAAACAGTCTTTTGTGACTCGTCAATCATTTAGAATCTCAAATGATTCATGTATTTCCTTTAGCCAGGCTCTTGTCTCGACTGGGTCAGCTATTTCCTTGGAACTCTGAGAGCGTAGCGACTTAAAGGTCATGAAAGAATTTCCTACCGCATTGTTTCCTCAAGGTGGTGGTTGGGGATATAGTCTAAGTTCTTTTTTTTAGACAGGTCCATGAATTACCGTATAGGAGCACCGTCTCGGGTCTCCTTATCTTGCTCGACTTCTATTTTCTCAGTATGAAATGTTTCATCCTTCTCCCATAATCAGGGTTATCTTATACGTTAAAATCCTTGTTTTTCATTTCATTATATTATGGGTTCTTTTCCGATAATTCGGACTGTATTGCAATCTCAAATAGCTTTTCGGTACCGGCTCCGGTTACCTTCACTTCTATTTCCATTTTCTCAAAATCTCTTATAAACTCTCCCAAAAACATTATCATCTTGAGTCTCTCCTTTTTACTAAGGGCATCAGCCACCACATTGGCTTTCCCCGAATGATAAAGAATCTCCCAATCATAATTCTTGATTAGCTCTAACCGCCTCCTCTGACGTATGTTGAGCTCTTTCTACAGGAAAATATACTAGAGCACTTATGGCTTAGGTAAATCTCGCACTTCTCTCCATACAAGTAGTGCCTCCAATTTTTAGGGCAAAAATATTGCCACGAGCCCAAGCTCATGGGTGGGGATATCGAATTTTATATTCCCTTAATTTTCTTGATGCGTACGCGATTACCTTGCTGTACTGTATAAGAAGCACCCTAATTCCTTATACGAAGCGTCACTACACATCACAACATCTCCTTTTCCATCCGGCAACGCCAACATAGGGGTCGTCACCAATCTTTGCTTCAGTTATTGAAAGCTGTTCTCGCATTTCTCTGTCCATTCAAACTTCTCAGTCTTACGAGTAAGCCGCGTTAAAGGGCTACTATCTTTACAAACTTGAACGCACCTCCGGTAGTGACCGGCCAATCTTACCTCTGGTAGTCGCCCTAACCATAGTCATCAATTCCTCAGTGGTCCTTTATTCATTCTTGTCAGGTGCCTCCACGGGATTCTTCTCAGCAACTGTAATAACCCCAATTTCTGGAATTTTTGAAACCCTTATGAATAGTGTTTTGCTGATTATGCTGAATAAGAAAACTTTTCATGCCACACTATGTAGAGGCTTCTTTTATTGATCTTCTGGGATATTATTATTACTCTATATGATAAATAAGTGTATGTAAAGATTGTCAGAATCCAAATTCGAACACTTTGATTTTTTCCCCGAAAATCTACCAGATACAGAAAGAATTGAGTATAAGGTAACAGAATAAAAAGGATTTAAATTCAAGGATTAAAAGAGAGGACCATGAAAGGAATATAATGTATTGAGAAAGGTTAAAGAAACCTAAGTAATAAGATTCCGGGTATGATCCCTCAAACGATAAACGAAAATGAAAGTTAAGCGAACCGTATAACAGACCAGCGGTCATTAGGCAAGCAATTAAGAGTTAATCAAGGAGGTTAGAGATGCTGATGTCATCAAACCAACAAGAAGAGGACAAGTGTGGAGGGTGACATCACATGATGACCAAAGCATGACATAAGGGAAAGAAGTGTGGTTGATTTATAACCACACAATTTTTCATGGTTAAAAATGATTAAAACAAAACAAAAGTCAACCAACCAAGGCCAATCAAAACAAATCACAAAAAACACAAAAGCTCTTCCCTTTTCTTCATCAAGCTCTCGGCCAAAATAAACACAGCAACTTCAAACTGCCATATCTCCTTCAATACTCACTCAAATGTTGTGTTCTATAGCTCGTTGGAAAGGTATTCAGATGGCCTACAACTCTTGTTCACAAGTCTCTTCCAAATAATCAAGGTAAGACCCTCATTTTTACAGTTCTTTCAATCGGACTTTTAGAAACTTTAAAGCCTAACTTTGTGTTCTTGATTTCTTTGGAAAGATCAAGCTTGTAGGAGGCTCCATAAGGCTTCCTAGTAACTTTCCACCCTCCAATAAAGGTATAAATCTTCACACCCTTTAGTAATAAGTTTGAATGTTGAAGTTTGGAGATGGTTTGGATGGATGAGTAGTAATTTGAATGATAAGCATGATTCGAGCTTAATTGTTAAGTAGTTTAGTTGAATTTGGAGCTGTTATAATATATGATTGGATTGAGATCCTTGAGCTTATTATGACTGAAATAAGTAGCATTGATGTGTATCTTGAGTTGTTGTTGATTGGTAGTTGGATTGATATGATTTGGAATGGTAAAAATTTGGGAAATCACATAAACATAGCCGTCGTAATGTCCGATTTACTTTAGACTGTTTTTGCTCTTAACATCAGGACCCGAGAACTCCCTGTTATGTTTTGACCATTGCCATGATTAGATATTTCATATTACGAGCTTCGTTTTGATATGTGGTTCATTTGAATCCGATGTACGGTTTAGGAGAAACGATCGTTTTAAGTAACGGCGTTTCGCGACCGAACCATTACCCCTCGCCTTACTTTGAAACCTTGGTTAAGGACCTTAAATGACTAATTGGGGTATGAAACATTTATTTAAAGTGGATTAGGCAGTTGGTAAGGTACTCACGAAAGAATCGCCTTAAAATTCTTAATGGTTAATTTATTAAATATGGTGGAGCCGAGGGTACTCGAGCGACTTATGTGATTCGTTAAGCGTAGAAGTGACCATAAGCGAACGTTAAAGTCTAATTGGTTAAAGTCTAGTTTCTTAAGTGACCGGGGTTTAATTCCGACTTATGTTGTTGTTTATAGGTTACCAGACTCACCCCAAGCCATTTATAACCCCAGTCGCTCAGACAAGTTTTCTACCCGTATAACTGTTGTTGTGATGTATATGTGTATATGCATGATCTTGCGATAAATGTATTTATGTTATTAGCAAATTCTTGCGATATATTATAGCATGTGATATGGTATATATGCATGCCTATTTCATATTCTTGATTTATATATCTGTTGGTTCAAATGCTTATAGTTGCATAATACCTATGCTAGAGATAAGCGGTATTTGAGTTTACCCTTAGTACAGGGGATCAAAAGGTGAACTTTTTCTAAAACCGGGAGGCGAGGCTCCCGAGTATAATATATATATATATATATATGAATAGTTTTCAAAACTATTAATCAAATAAGTTTTATTCGATAACTTTATATTATTTAATGAATATTATTTGAATATTCATTCGAGGACTTCTGACTCTGTTTATTCTATTTAATGATTATTAATTGGATATTCATTTGAGGATGTATGACTTCGTTTATTTTATTTAATGAATATTATTTATAATATTCATTCAAGGTATTATAACACCGCTTATTATTTAATAATATTCTTTATTTTATTAAAGAATAATGTTCGATAATCAAACTTATTTTCGATTATTCAAATAAAGATAGTACTTTCATATAAGTATATCTTTGGTTATTTAATATCCATTTCAAGTATGAGTTTTAAAACTTCTACTTCGAATATTTTTATATGGATTATCTTTATGAGAATATTATTTAAATAATAATATTCAGATATCTCTAATATATCGGGACTGATTTATTTTAATAAATCAGCAGTACTCCAAACATTCTTAAAAATATTTTCGAGTCTTCAAAATGATTTCTAAAAGTTAGGGCGGATCCCAAAACTCATTCTTTTATATTTAAGATCCTCCTTTCATAGGGGATTTAAATACTCGCTCAAAACCTGAGGGATCTGGCTCTGTGGTGTATATTATATTCACAACGAGGTTGTTATTTTGACAAATGAATTGATTACTTACCCAACATTCGGGAAGTAAGCCCATCTAATTGAGTCGGCATAAGCGACAAGCCGGGGTACGGTCTATCAAAGTGTAAGTGGCTGGGTGGCAGTCCATCAACGCGTAAGAGGCCGGGTGGCGGTCCTGCACAAGGTCCTTATGTGGCCAGGGTGATGACCGGTGGGGGATTCATCCATCTACTAGTAGAAAAGGTTACTTATTGGTATCTTTGCCTGATCAGCAAGATATCAGGTTTATGCCAAGGTTTTCTCCTTTCCAAATTCATTGGATATTGCAACTCTGTTTATAATTTTCATAACAGAGGTTTTCAAGGAGTGTATGAAATGTATATATATAGGTGTGTATATATATCAGGACTTAATGAAGTATCTCGTAACTTCATTATTTATAATGATATTTCAAAGATTGAATCTATTCAAGTCTTATCTTGTAGTCTCATCAGTGTGATGAACTTTTGAAACTAATTATAACTTGAACGGTGGTAGTTCAAGTAGTATTCGGAAAAAATATAAGTATATTGGAGTATCTTGTAACTTCATCTTTTAAACTTATATCTAGTTAATGATTATCTTATGCATGACAAAGATTTTCAGAAAAACGTTGAGACAAGGTTGAATATATGAGATCACCTTGCAACGATATTTTTATACAGTTATAAACTGGAACTCTGTGTATATTATACATGTCAGAGGATTTCAAAGATTGTGAAAAGTATATATGTACATATACTAAATATTTTGTGACTTGGTCGCGTTAAGATATCAGCTTGGTTCATTTCTTCTTGACCAAGACTTTCATGAGTACTATGAGAATGCTCATATATTGTTAATCATTATACATATTATTTTGGTGGGCTTGTTGCTCACCCTTGCTTTCTTCTTTTATCACACAACAACAGATAGAAAAGATGAACAGGACCAAGCTCCCAATTCGCGAGCGGATAGGAAACGTTCCGCAGTTTCCTATAGGCGTTGATGTCGTTGTAGCTGAGGTAGGAACTACCAATAGGCTAGGATTTCAACTTTTGATGTACCAGACTTATTTATCTTTATTAAATGTAATAATGGCAAAGAAATGTAAATCTATTCAGAAACCCTTTTAAGGTGTAATGGCATAGAATTTTGGAATAAAATGACTCGTGTTATTTTTGGATATTCATCTCTGAGACTATAACTTGTGGTGTGTGTGTTTATTGTGGGGTCACAGTGCAGAGTAGTTGATTGTTTATTAAGATTGGGTGTTATTAAGGGAAATGGAACTCGTGACGATCCGGATCCCCGACCCCGGATTTGGGGGTGTTACAGCAACAATCTCTTCTAGGACAACATCCTCAACCGCTACATCCTCAATATGAACATCATCCGGTCCCGCGTTAGGACGCTCTATCGGATCCATAATCTGATCTCCAATAAGTAATAAAACATCATCGCGTTGTTGCTCCTCAACCTCAGGGTTCGGAGTCCCGCTACCATATACGATAATGAACTACTCTTCTATCACGATATTTATAAGGGTTCCCATAAGGGTTTTAACTGTTAGTACTACGTTAGGTAGTCCGACTATGAACTTGGCAAGAGTTCTTATTATCTTAGTGAACTTATTATTTTAACGTCATATCATCTCTAAGGTTTATAACGCTTGGCTCTGATACCATTTCTGTAACACCCCCAAATCCGGGGTCGGGGATCCGGGTTGTCACGAGTTCCATTTCCCTTAATAATGCTTAATCTTAATAATCAACCAACTATTGCGTACCGTGACCCCACAATATACACACACACCACAAGTTATAGTCTCAGAGATGAATGCCAAACAATAACACAAGTCATTTTATTCCACAATTATAAGTCATTACACCTCAAAAGGGTTTCTGAATAATTTACATATTCTTTGCCATTATTACAATTCATAAATATACATAAGTCTGGTACATCGAAAGTTGAAAGCCTGGCCTATTGGTAGATCCTACCTCAGCTACACGACATCAACGCCTACAGGAAACTGCGGAACGTTTCCTATCTGCTCGCGAATTGGGAGTTTGGTCATGTTCATCTTGTCTATCTGTTGTTGTGTAATGAAAGAAGAAAGCAAGGGTGAGCAACAAGCCCACTGAAATAATATTTATAATAATTAACAATATATGAGCATTCTCATAGTACTCATGAAAGTCTTGGTCAAAAGAAATGAACCAAGTTTGATATCTTAATGCGATGAAGTCGCAAAATATTCAGTATATATACATATGTACTTTTCAAAATCTTGGAAGTCCTCTTCCATGCATAATACACACAGAGTTCCAGTGTATAACTGTATAAAAATATCATTGCAATGTGATCTCATATATCTAACCTTGTCTCAACATTTTTCTGAAAATCTTTGTCATGCATCAGATAATCATTAACCAGATATAAGTTGAAAAGGTGAAGTTACAAGATACCCCAATATACTTATATCTTTTTCAAATACTACTTGAACTACCACCGTTCAAGTTATAATTAGTTTCAAAAGTTCATCACATAGATGAGACTACAAGACAAGATTTGAATAGATTCAATCTTTGAATATCATTATAAGTAATGAAGTTACGAGATACTTCATTAAGTCCCGATATATATATACACCTATATATATACATTTCATACACTCCTTGAAAACCTCTGTTATGAAAATTATAAACAGAGTTGCAAAATCCAATGAATTTGGAAATGAGAAAACCTTGGCATAAACCTGATATCTTGCTGATCAGGCAAAGATACCAATAAGTAACTTTTTCTACTGTAGATGGATGAATTCCTCGCCGGTCATCACCCAGGCCGCATTAGGACCTCGCGCTAGACCGTTACCCAGCCACTCACGCGTGGATGGACTGTCACCCAACCTCTTACACCTTCATAGACCATACCCCGGCCTGTCGCTTATGCCGACTCAATTAGATGGACTTACTTCCCGAACATTGGGCAAGTAATCAAATTGTTTTCTCAAAACAGCAACCTTGTTGCGAATATAAAATATACCACAGAGCCGGATCCCTAAGATTTTTGAGCGAATATTCAAGTCTCCTTCAAAAGGAAGATCTTAAATCTGGAAACGAGTTTTTTTTTTGGGATCCGCTCTAACTTTTAAAATCATTTTGAAGACTCGAAAACATTTTTAAGAATGTTTGGAGTAATGCTGATTTAATGAAATAAATCAGTCCCGATATATTAGAAAATATCTGAATATTATTATTTAAATAATATTCCCATAAGGATAATCCTTATAAAAATAATTGAAGTAAAAGTTTTGAAACTTATACTTGAAATGAATAATAAATAACCAAAGATATACTTATACGAAAGTACGATCTTTATTTGAATAATCGAAAATAAGTTTGATTATCGAAACATTATTCTTTAATAAAATAAAGAATATTAATTAGTAAATAAACGAAGTCATAAGTCCTCGAATAAATATTCAACTAATATTCATTAATAAAATAAACGGAGTCATAAGTCCTCGAATGAATATTCAAAATAATATTCATTAAATAAAGTAAGCGGAGTCATAAGTCCTCAAATGAATATTCAAAATAATATTCATTAAATAAAATAAAGTTATCTAATAAACCTTATTCGATTAATAGTTTTGAAAACTATATCAATATATATATATATACATATTATACTCGGGAACATCGACTCCCGGTTTAGAAAAATATTCACCTTTGGGTCCCCTATACTAAGGGTATACGCAACTACTGCTTATCTCTAGCATAGGTATTATGCAATTTATAAGCAATTGAATCAACAATTAGATATCAAGATTATGAAACAGACATGCATATATACCCTATCACATGCTCCAATATATCGCAAGATTTGTTAATAACAATCATGCACTTATCATAAGATAATGCATATACATATATTTACATCACAACAACAGTATAACGGGTAGAAAACTTGCCTGAGTGCTCCGGGGTAGACTTAAGCTTAAAGTGGGTCCGGTAACCTATGAACAACAACATGAGCCGGAATTAAACCACGGTAGCTTAAGAAACTAGACTTTAACCAATTGAACCCTAACGTTTGCATATGGTCATTTCTACGCTTAACAAATCACAAAAGTCGTTCGAGTACCCTCGGCTCCACCATTTTTAATAAATTAACTGTTACGAATTTTAAGGCGACGCTTTCGCGAATACCCTACCAACTGCCTAGTACACTTTACATAATTGTTTCATACTCCAATTAGTCATTTAAGGGCCTTAACCAAGGTTTCAAAGTAAGGCGAGGGGTAAAGGTTCGTTCGCGAAACACCGTTACTTAAAACGGTCGTTTCTCCTAAACTGTACATCGGATTCAAGCAAACCACATATCAAAATGAAGCTTGAAACATAACCTATCTAAGTATGGAAGTGGTTAGTTTATAGAAGTGGGTTTTCGGGTCCAACAGTTAATCACAAAACAGTTTATAGAAAATCGGGCATTACGACGGCTATAACCTAACGATTTCCAAAGTTTAAACTACACCAAATCATCACCAATTCAACAACAATCCAACATCCATCAACATCAAACTAAACCCATTCATCTAAGCACTATTATCATCCAAACAAACCAAACTTAAAATTAAGGGTTCAAGAGTTTATACCTTCCTTGGAGAGTGGGTAGTCACTAACAAGCCTGTAGGAACCTTGATCTATGCTTAATCAACCTTAAGCTTTCATGAAAATCAAGAAAATCAAAGTAAGTTACTATTCACTAATATTCATCATCATCTTTGATGAGTGGATTAGCTATGCAAACCATGGAATCTTGATCTTAAACTCATGGTATAACTAAGTTATGAAATATAGGATCCAAGGAAACAAACCTTGTAATTTTCCATGGCCTAGAACTTGAGTTTTGAAAATCTATTTCTTCATTTCTTGAAAAGGCCGAATGGAAGAAGAAAGAAATGGGGGAGAGCTTTTTCTTGCTTGTCTTTCCTTGATATTTGTGCAAAGAATGCATGGTTGTGGTTAATTATTGGCTAAATATCTTGTTTTCACTTGCTTATGTCATTGCTTGCATCACTACTTTGCCACATGTCTCATTCTTGTGGTGTGATGATGTCACCTTGCTTCTAACCACATGTTTTAGCTTATCTTAGAAGCTTCCTTCTCATGTTACTTGCATGTGCTTGCCCCTTGGACGTTTATTTGATTTACGGTTCGCTTAACTCTCGTTCTCGTTGATCGTTTGAGGGATCATATCCGGGATCTTATTACTTGGGCTTCCCTAACCCTCTCTTAATATTTTATAGTCCTTTAATGATCCTTGCTTATAATCCTTGAATTTAAATGCTTTTAATCATGTTACCTTGTACTCAATTATTTTGGTATCTGGTGGATTTTCGGGAAAAATCAAAGTGTTCGAATTTGGATTCTGACGATCTTTACATACACTCATATACGTTATGGAGTACTAATAAGATCTCAGAATATCAATAAAAGAATTCCTACATAGTGTGGCATGAAAAATTTCCTTAATCAGCATCATCAGAAAAATCACTATTCATAAGGGTTACAAAAAGTCCAAAATTTTTGGGGTTATTACATATCTAAAGGGTACAGCTGATCTAGAATTGTGGTATCCTAGGGAATCAAATTTTAAGCTAATAGGTTACTCAGATGCAGATTTTACAAGATGCAAAATAGACAAGAAAAACACTAGTGGAAGCTGCCAATTTCTTGGAGGCAGATTTGTTTCTTGGTTTAGCAAGAAACATAAATCAATATCCATATCAACTGCAGAAGCAGAATATATTGTTGCATGAAGTTGTTGTGCACAGATTCTGTGGATGAAGAATCAGTTACTGGACTATGGGTTAGAATTTTCTAAAATACCTATTTAGTGTGAAAATCAAAGCGCTATTGCTATGACAGGAAATCCAGTTCAACACTCAATGACAAAGCACATCAGCATTAGGTACCATTTCATAAGGGAACATGTGATGGAAGGTACAGTAGAATTGCATTTTGTTCCAACAGATCAACAACTAGAAGATATCTTCACAAAACTACTAGTGAAGCTACTTTTACAAGACTGGTAAATGAACCTGGAATGGTTTCAGGTTCTTTCTCACAATCTGTTTAGTTTTTGTTCTCATACATCAGGCTTTATGATCAGTGTTTACAGATTTTCTTATCTCAATGTAATCTGTGCTTAAATTGTAACATATTAAACACTGCTTATTATCTAATGTGATTCTATAAACTCTGAAAGTGTTTTGAATGTTCTGTGTCTATTCAATCCAATGAGGATTATTATGTTAGATGCTGACTTAGTAGTCTTTAACAAACTATGTTTCCCATGTTTGAATTAGTTATTTATGTGGAAATCAATAACACAAGCAAATTCTGATTTTGATCTTAGTCAAATTTACTTCCTGTATCTTATTACTAAGTCACAAACTAGATTATTGCTTCTTATCTGTCAAATTCTAATGTCAGTAAATCTTAAGGATGAAATACATGCTTGATAAGCCTCACTTATCTGAAGAAAATAAAAAATTTGAAATCAGGTACTCCTTTGAGATCTAGAGTAATTTATGTGAAAGGGAAGATCCAAGTGCATTGCTGGTATTAAGTTATATGCATTAGAAAAGCAAATTAATTTTTCTTGGTGACTTTTCACATTCTTTGATTACTGGAGAAATATTTTGATAACAGCATAAATTCTTATGGCAGTTGTAACTCATGTTAGATATGAATACAACATAGAGGGGGGGGGGTTAATGTGTTTTGGCTTAAATGTTTACTTTTTGATCAACTTTGGGTTTAGCAGTTGGTTGTTCTCAATGATTTTGTAGAATAGATGTTAAACATAAATAACAATGCAGATATGTAAAACAAAGATCTTCAAAACTCACTTAATTTTTTATTAAAATTCAAGCAGTGTTTTGCTACAAAATCTCTAAGTTCTTGGTTTAGAACTTAGCTTCTTTCTTGAGAGAGAATACAATTTCTAATCTGTTCAGTCCTATCTCAAACAAAGGACCTCAGTTAACTTTATATGATAGTTAACTTTGGTTTACACAGTGAACAATAAGAAGTGTTAATCACTTTTCTAACATGTCACTAATCACTTCTATTTAAAGGAAAAGTGAGATTTCCATATCTAGATTAACATATCTTCATCCACTGTGTATTGGTTGAACCTCATTTGTCAGTTAATCTTCACCATTAATCTTGCACATCTCTCAAGCTGCTTTTTGTAGACTTGTCAATTCAGCTGTGTGAATTGTTTGTTGATTTGCAACCTTGGATATTGAACTGTTCTGCAATTCTGTACTTAGAGAAATTTCTTCACTTCAAGATCTCTAATTAAGCTGTAGAGAACTCGACATCTTGATAGGCATGTTGGCTTGTCGATATCTCTGAAACTTCATTGTTGACTTGACTTATCAACAACTCTGAGTTCTCTAGTGAATTTTGGTTTATCGATAACTCAGAGTTCTCTAATGGACTTTGGCTTATCGATAACTCAGAGTTCTCTAATGAATGTATACTTGTCGATATCTCTGAGTTCTCGAATGGGTATCTGACTTATCGATATCTCCAATAGCATTTCCTGAGTTCTCGACAGACAATTCCTGAGTTCTCGATAGGTCTTTCTGAGTTCTCGAATGACTTCTCTATAACACTAATTCTGTGACTTGTAGAGATCTTGACTTAGAATGTTTTTCACTAAACAGAATTATTCAACTCCAAGATTCTTCATAATTATTCTGAGGCATGACCTTCTTGATCCTCTTTCAGATTGCATTCTTAGGCTTGACACTGTTTAGGGAAAAATGATCCAGTCTGCTCTATTTACATTTTACAGATATTAAGTGTTACAAGTATGAATTACAGATTAAGGTTACAATACAACTAATCTTAGGGTTGTCAATATGACTTAGTCTTGTTATGATACAGGTATGTCTTGCACAACAATCTCCCCCAATTTGTGAGAAGATTGCTTATCACAAATTCATGCTTGTTAACAAGACTAACCCCAAGTTAAAGAATGAAAATAAAACAATACAAAAGCTGATACAACACTTGTACATTGAACATTTGACAGTTTATAATAATTATGTAAAGACTGAGCTTTCTAATCCTTTCTCAATTATGTTCTTAATCTGTACAAGTATTTCCAATTCTTCTAGGATGGGGGTGTCAGTTAGAGCCTCTATTAGTTTCAGCAAATCTGGCTTAGGATAACTAGCTATCATCCCTATCCTGTATCTTGACAAAGAGCCAGCTTTTACATTCAGAAATTTTCCATCCTTTGATATTCTGCTCTTGCCTGCTGCCTTCAACTCTTCTGATCTTCTAATATACTCATCAATGTCATGCTCATACTTTCTCCTCTTTTCAGCTATCAAAGCTCTATGCTCATCTCTCATCTCCTCTCTGTTAACCACAAACACTGCCAATATTGTTCTCCATGCCTTAGTGGCTGAATCTTTACCATTCATCAAGCTTATAACCCTTTTCAGTTCAACAATTGAGAGAAAATCCATTAGTCTATTTCCAAGCTGTTCAAAGGGCCCATCACTGTAGTAGATTCTAACTTCTTTGATGTTAACAACCCAAACTCTGACAATTCTTTCAGCTAGCTGTTGGAAGTAGTCTTCATCTGAATCTACAACATTTAGAGGTTGGAAATCATCTTGATCATATCTGTTCCCGATGGTCTTTTTACCAAATAAATGATCATTGAGAAATTCAGCTATCAGTTGTCTTCTTCTTTGTCTTCTGAATCTTCTCTTGACGTTGGCTTCTTTTGGACCTATTCCAACTGTTTTGAAGTGTGTTTTATGTGGTGGCTTGAATGAAGGTACAATTTTGAGTCTTTTCAGAGAAGTATGGATGTGAGTGATTTGAGTTTTGAGGAGAGAGTTTGTAGTAAGCTTGTAGAAATATTTAGACTTAGAGGTTTGAGGTTGAGCAGTTTTTGATGAGGTTGAATGTGAAGGTTTAGCAATTGGTATTTGGATATTTAGGGTTTGGAGGGGTTGTGAGGTATCATTCTTTTGTCTTTGTGTCCTTCCACCCCTCCTTTGCGTCTCAGATCCACCTTCCTTCTCCTTCTCTTTCTCACTATCTTTTTTTCCACCAATTACCTTGCTAGATTGACTTGAGTTTGAGCCATAAGGGTTTTGACCATCTTTCTTCTGCTCATCATCACCCAAGTCATCTTTGTTGATTTGAGTTTTAGGCAAATTAGCTTCAGGGTTATAAATGTATCTCCTCAAAATCTTGATAATAACTTCATCTTCACTAGTCTTCAATTTCTTACTTTTCAGCCCAGACTCAAGCACCATTATTAGTCTTCTGTTGGCCATGACACAGTTTTTAGGTACTTGGAAATGTTTCAGTTGCTTGGTTGTAGAGCAGATATAGCGCACCCCTTTGCTTGGATGTAGATAGGCTTCTGGGAATGCAGCTTCTTGAGCCTTCTTCAACTCTGCTAGTAGCATTTTCTCTTCATTGGTGATTATCCTGACCTTGTTAATCAAAATATCCACCTCAGATGCTCTTCTAGAAATTAGATAATTGAAATTGACTTGCATACATCTGTCTACACCAGAATCATTAAGATTGATCACTATCCTTTTCTCCAAAAATTGGTCCTTGACTGGGATCTGCAGCACCCTGATGTAATTGATAGTCTTTTCCAAGGTCTTTTTGTAAGTGAAGAAGTTGTTGTTGAGAGAGTTCCTTAGTTCAGTGAGGAAATTGTCAAACTCTTTTGTCATTCCTGGACCTTGGGCAGCCATAAGGAGCCTCTCTTGTTCTAGACCTTGTACTTGACTTTTGAGTTTTGATTGAGCTAGCCTTGAATCTATCTCCCCCTTAGTCTTGGTGACAGGTATGAGTAGGGGAGTAGGAATCTCAGGTCTTACATCTTCAGGCAATGCTGGCAGTGGTATATTGAATTTTCCCATGATGGCTCCCAAAGCAACTATATTCTGCATTTATAAATGCTCATGAGACTCCACTAGGGCCTGAATATCATGCTGTTGACTCTCAACCAATGTGGTTAGAGCTCTGACTTGTGAAGATAAATCTGAGTTGGAAGCTTGAAGTAAAGAAATTTGAACTTGAAGTTCTTTTATTTGAGGAGTAGAGGTTTTGGTTGAGAAGGACCCAAAGTGTTCATCAACAGCTTTTCTGACACCCTCCATGAGAAGAAATGAAGGCTCATACCTAGCAGTATGCATTTAATTTAGCTTGACCCTGGCATCATTTGAATTTGTGATAATGAGCTTGAACTTGATCAAACAGGGCCTTGAAAGAACTCTTCATATTTAACACTTCCTTCTCTATGGAGGCCAGATTCATCCTTGACATTTGCTCAGTGAAAAACTGGAATTTATCCTTGATGTCCTTTTGAGAATGCACAATGTCATCCATCTTTTCCTAGATCAGCTTCCTGATTTTATCTTCATGTCCAGTCAATTTTACTTCAAGGGCCTTTCCAAAGAGATGGAAAGCCTTGAGTTGGGTTTTGTGCACATCCATGATGGCATCATAGACTTCAGGAGGAGTGAGAGATTTAGCATTGCTTCCCATGATAGTTATGTACTCCCTCCTGAATCTAGCCAAAACTTCATCCATTTCTGCCACATGGTCATCAGACAACCAGGCATCTACATTGCCATCCTCTTCAGCCCCATCTACTATCTTCTCCTTATGTTGTTCAACCTCTTCATTGAAGTATAGCAGTATAACTTGATAGTCCTGGTTCCTCATGTCTGAAGTGAGCAATTACTGAGAGAGATTGGCCAAGCCTGAGATTTGATCTACCAACATGTCATCAACTGTAGAAGGCTGAGCTTCTATATCTTATAGCCATTGAGCCATGACATGTGGTTGGCTGGATTGAGATGTGGATGGCTGTTGAGAAATGTCCAGATTACCACATGTGACTGAAGTCACAGTTTGACTCACATATAAATCTGTGGTTTTGACAGTTTGTTGTTCACCACATGTAGTGGGAACCTCCATTGGAATTGGAGAGGATTTGACTGGGTTACTGTCATATACACCAGCCTCAAATCTTTGTGCACCTTGCAGAGCACTGTCACATAAATGTGATGAACTTGCCTCTCCCATAACAGGGTCATTGGCAATTATTCTCCTAGCTTCAACTCCCAAGGCAATTTCAGCTAGGGTTTTGAGGGGAGTTGTTCCTTCTAGAGGAACCTCCAATTGAATTGGAGAGGATTTAGATAGCTCTCCCTCAAGAGTACTACCCTCAAACCTATTCATCTGTGAAGATGATTGTGCACATGAAGGTGTAAGAGTGACCATGGGGTCTTCAGTAAAAACTGATGAAACCCCCATAGTTTTGATGGTGCATCAAGGTCTACCCCAACTAGTAGCCTCTCACCATCTAGATGTTGGTTCTGGGTGGTGATCACAGTTTCATGAACCATGTCACTTGAGTGTTGGTGCACTTGAGAATCAGATTCAAGTGCTCTATATGGTGAAGAAATTTGAGAGATTAGAGAAGTTTGCTCAGTTGTGAGTGTTGGCAACTCCCCCTGAATGGATGAGGGAGCTTCAACTGATGTGCCCTCAATGTGTGTGCCATCCTTATTTCTTCTACCGTACACTCTAGGTGCAGGTTGTGCTGACTCAGTACATGGTATATTGGGGTGAATGATCTTTTCAATAGATACACCCTGTTGAGAG
This sequence comes from Apium graveolens, assembly GCF_009905375.1. Lineage (NCBI taxonomy): Eukaryota > Viridiplantae > Streptophyta > Magnoliopsida > Apiales > Apiaceae > Apium > Apium graveolens. Next base: position 276,409,843 of record NC_133648.1, read on the forward strand.
GATGCATCTAGTAACTGTTTACTCCCTATTTGTTCAACTGTGCCCTTTTGGGAGGACACAGAGGTGTCTTGAGTGGTCAACTCAGGTATCTTACTCTTCTTTGGTCTCTTGACCAAGGGTGACTCTGGTTTAGTTTGAACTGTTTCACTCTCATTTACAACAACAAGGGTTGGTTCCTTTCTCTTTTTTTACTCACTTCAGTCTTTTGAGAGACTAAAGTGGTTGGTTTGCTAACATCTAGTGGTTTAGAAGAAGGGGCTGCAGCTTTGGAAGGTCCCTGTTGGTGTGCCTGTGTTTGTACTTCCACAGGCTCAGGAACCATAGCTGAACTAGCAAATTGAGGAGCCCTCATGTCTGGCATAGGGTAAGGATAAGTCCTGAATCTCTCCAACATAAATGGAGTGATTCTAAGACTTACACTCACCTTATCTTTGTAGTAAGTGAGCCAAATATTATTTTGGACACTTGCTTACAATTTCCAATTCTACTACTATCAATACCAGCTAACAAATGTATGTCATTTACTTTATGAGCTAAATTAGACATAATAAACCTTGGCAAAAAATTTCTTTACCTCTATTCTTCAAAGGCATAGTAAGCCTGGTAGCCAGCTCCTCCAGAATTAGAGCCCCAACATTCAGATGCCTGTTGTGAGCTATTGAGAACACCAGCTTCTGCACCATACTTGAGATGTTGTCAAAGCCAGTTTTTTTGCAGGTGAAAGCCCTCACTACAAAATCAAACACAAAGGACCATTCCTTCCTAAGGTTTGTCCTGTTTAGACTTGCCAAGTTGATTGAGCCACTGTAACTGATGAAGTCCATGAATTCACTCAGCTCATCTGCAGTTGGCATCTCTCCATAGTTCTCAGTTGGCAATCCCAGGGTTGTATTCACATCAGCAGCTGAAAACTCAATTTCTTGGCCTCCAATTGTGCAGGTGACCACCATATAAGTGACATTCTCTAGAACAACTGTCGTAGTTATAGCTGATGTCCAAAATTCATGAAGAACGTCAAAATATAGCACATGACTTGCAGTTAAAACACCTGCAATATAGGATTCAGAAAGAAACTTCACAAACCCCTTGAAACTATCAGGGACTTGGTTAGTATCAAGAAAAGCAATAAAGTTGGTTCCCTTCTCTGGAATGATAGCTCTAACAAAGTTTTGTGGCATTTTAGTGTTTAGAAGTAGTGGGTAAGAAAAAGTATTGAGAAAGGAGCAAAAACGAGAGAGAAATCGCCTTTTTTCTGAAAGCTAGGTCACTTGAGATCTCGAAAAAGTGTAAGTACAGTGTATGTATCTAGAAGTCTGGGTATTTATAGAAAAAGTAAAATACTTATCGAGAAGTCAAATAAATGTTTGATATTAAACTTATCGAGAAGTAATTTTGTATTTGAAAAAGGTACATTCGATAAGTCATTTTATTAATTCTTTTCGAGAACTAAGAAATGATTTATCGAGAACTCTGATTAATGCCCAGTTTGCCCGAAAATGGACTAAAAAAGATTTTAATTTATTTGAATTGAATCAAATTGAAATCTGAATAAATTTTACAAAAGTATTTATCTAAAATAATTCATTGAATTAAATTATTTTAGTTCTGAGTTATTGATAAGTCTCAAAATATCCTTGTTGAGAACTCTGTGAATTAACACTATTAGAGAACTCTACATGGTCTAATCGATAAGTCATAATAGAGCTTATCGAGAAGTCGTTCGAGAAGTCTGTAAATAGACTTATCAAGGACTCACTCGAGAACTCTAAAATGACTTGTCGATAAGTCATTTTGACTTATCGAGAACTCAGTTCTCTATACCTTTGAGTACTGTTATTCTGCCTTGTGTTAATTTTACACATTTAAGATGTAAATTAACAACTAAGCAGTTTACTTAGAATTTAAAATATTCTAAGTTAATTTTTGAGTTTTTTTTAAATATACAGAGATTCTGAAATATTTATAATTCATATTTCAGTTAATTTCCAATTAAATCAAACTAGGTTGATTTATTAGAAATTAATCTGCTGCAACACATTAGCTGAGTTCTTGCCTTAGGATGAAGAATTGAGCATTCCAATTTCACTCACAAGTCTAGTGAAGGTTGTTTCATCCAAAGGTTTAGTAAAAATGTCAGCTAATTGTTTCTCTGTTGGAACAAAAATGAGCTCAATGGTACCATTTGCAGCATGTTCCCTAATAAAATGGTACCTAACATCAATGTGCTTTGTTCTAGAATGATTAACTGGATTAGCTACTATAGATATGGCACTAGTATTGTCACACATAATAGGAATTTTGTGTAACACTAGACCATAGTCCATTAGCTGATTTCTAATCCAAAGCACCTTAGCACAACAACTTCCAGCAGCTATATATTCAGCTTCAGCTGTGGAAGTTGACACAGATTGTTGTTTCTTACTATACCAGGATACAAGTCTTTGACCAAGAAATTGACAGCTTCCACTAGTACTTTTCCTATGAACCCTGCATCCAGCAAAATCTGCATCTGTGTATCCAACAGCTTCAAAACCAGTTCCCTTAAGATACCATAATCCCAAGTTTGGAGTTCCCTTTAAGTATCTGAAAATCCTTTTTACAGCCATCAAATGTGATTCCTTTGGATTGGCTTGAAATCTAGCACATAGACAAGTAGAAAACATGATGTATGGTCTACTAGTAGTCAAATAAAGCAATGATCCAATCATCTCTCTGTAGCTTGAAATATCCACACTCTTGCCTTTCTTGTCTTCATCCAACTTGGTTGTAGTAGAAATTGGTGTAGATGCAGGTGAGCTATCCACAATACCAAATTTCTTCAATAAGTCATTCACATATTTGGTTTGGCTGATGAAAATACCATCACTTCTTTGACTAACTTGAAGGCCAAGGAACTAACTCAATTCTCCCATCATGCTCATTTCATACTCACTCTGCATTAGCCTAGAGAATCTTTGACAAGGCTTTTCATTTGTAGATCCAAAGATGATATCATCCACATAGATTTGAACTAGGATCATATCTTCACCATGCTTCTTGTAGAAGAGAGTCTTATCAATAGTACCTCTGGTAAATCTATATTTGAGTAAAAATTCTGACAGTGTGTCATACCAGGCTCTAGGTGCCTGTTTCAATCCAGATAGAGACTTGAGTAATTTGTAAACAAAGTTAGGAAATTCTGGATCTTCAAAGCTAGGTGGCTGTTGCACATAAACTTCTTCTTCTAGTTCACCATTAAGAAAAGCACTCTTGATATCCATTTGATACACCTTGAAATTTGAGTGTGCAGCAAATGCCAGAAAAATTCTTATTGCTTCTAGTCTTGCAACAGGAGCAAAAGTCTCATCATAGTCAATTCCCTCTTCTTGTGAGTAGCCTTTAGCAACCAGCCTTGCTTTGTTTCTAGTAACAATTCCATTTTCATACATTTTGTTCCTGTACACCCACTTAGTTCCAGTTATGCTTCTGTTCTTTGGTGCAGGGACTAATTTCCAAACTTTGTTTCTCTCAAACTGATTCAGCTCCTCCTGCATAGCACATATCCAATCAGGATCCAATAGGGCTTCTTCAGTTTTCTTGGGCTCTACTTGAGATAGAAAACATGCATATAGGCATTCATTAGCAGTTGCACTTCTAGTTCTCACACCAGCTGAGGGATCACCAATAATAGCTTCCACTGTATGACTCATATCCCACTTTCTAGTGTGTGTCTGTTGACTAGTGCCTTCATCATTTTCTTCAGTATTGCCATGACTGTCATTTCCATTCTCTCCTTCTCCCCCTGAGTTTGTGCCATCAAATTCAGGTGTCTAAAGAGAGCTTTCATTCCCATGATTTTGTTCAGAAGTCTCTTCATTTGTCACTTGTTGTGCCACAACTTCATCTTCCTCATCAGAATCACTATCAATGGTTAGATTCTCAAATACAAGGGCTTCAGCATCATTTACATCAAGACATTCCAAGTCTGGACACTTGTCATCATCAAAAGTCACATCTGTGCTTTCCATAATTTTCTTTTGATCTATCACATAAACTTTGTAGGTTGTTCTTTCCAATGAATATCCCAGAAAAATTGCTTCAAAAACTTTAGAGTCAAATTTTCCCACATATTAAGAGTTTTCTTTTAGAATATAACACTTGCTTCCAAACACATGTAGATGCTTCACTGTAGGCTTCCTGTTAGACATGATTGAGTAAGGTGATTTGCCATGAGCTTTGTTGATGAGATATCTGTTTTGAGTGTAGCATGCAGTATTAACAGCCTCTTCCCAAAAACTAGTTGGCAACTGAGCATCTTGTAGCAAGGTTCCGGCAGCTTCAACCAATGTTCTATTTTTCCTCGCAACTACTCCATTCTGTTGAGGTGTTCTAGCTGCTGAAAATTCTTGAACAACGCCTTTGCTTTTGCAGAATTCACTTAATGTTGAGTTTCTGAATTATGTTCCATTATCACTCCTCAATATTTTTACACTAACTTTTCCTTCAGCTTGCTTCTCAATTTTCTTGATGTGCTCAATTATAATGTTTGGAGTTTTATCTTTAGAGTAGATGAACTCAATCCAAGTGTATCTTGAAAAATCATCAAACATGACAAGGGCATATTTGTTCCTTGAAATGGACAAGACATTTACTGGCCCAAACAAGTTCATGTGAATAAGTTGCAGAGGTGCACTTATAGAATTCACAGATTTTGACTTGTGACTTGATCTTTTCATTTTTCTTTTCTGACAAGCTTCACAAACTTCCAGTTGAGCAAATTCCAGACTGGGCATGTCTCTCACAAGCTCCTTCTTGACTAAGGTGTTGATTGCTTTGAAATTCAAGTGAGATAGCTTCTTATGCCACAATTTGCTTTGCTCTTCTGATGCCTTGGTGTAGAAACAACACACTCCATCCTTATTTGTTGAGTCTAAGTCTGCAACAAACAAGCTTCCCTTTCTTACTTCTTTAAGAGCAATTTCACTAGTCTTTTTGCTAATAAAAGCACAATCTTCTTTGTTGAAAATAACTTGAAAACCTCTGTCTGCAAATTGACTAACACTTAGAAGATTTACTTTTAATCCAGCAACTAGTGCTACATCTTCAATGACAACATTTCCAGAAACAATCTTGCCATATCCCATTGTGAATCCTTTGCTGTTGTCTCCAAAGGTCACCAAAGGGCCAACTATCTCCTCAAATTGTGATAGCAGGGCCTTATCACCTGTCATATGCCTGGAACATCCTCTATCAATGATCCATATGACCTTTTTTCCTTTGCCCTACACACATTGAGGATTAAGTGTGTTTAGGTACCCAAGCTGTGTTGGGCACTTTCTTCTTGTTAACTGATTTTACATAAGTAGAATGTGAGTTTTCAGATAAAATGGAATTCATAGACTGTTGAGCATTTTTCCTTTCAGATATAGAACCAACTTTTGATTCTATGAGATCAATTCTCAATTTGTGGCAACTCTTCATCACTTTCATGTTGCAGGGAATGCAGTCAAACTTGTCACAGAATGAATAGGGATCATTAGCCTTAGCTTCATTGTACTTGCAGACTCCTTCAGGTGGATTTCTAACAATCTTTTTACAAAGGTGAGTTAGGTGATTCATTGATCCATAATTCTCACACCTCTTTCTAGGAGCATCTGCAACATAAGCAAAATTATTGCTTTTGTTTATTCCAATCTTTCCGTTTCTATTCTTCTTTTTCTTTTTGACCTCTTCAGCTTTAATCTCCTTCACAGGCTCCTTAGTTTCTTGATTGGCTTTTAGTGTTTCAACAGAGATGAAAGACTGAGTTGTCTCATCATTTTTCTTTTCCTTGTCCTCATCAGCTATCTCCTGTTTGATGATCAACTCTTCTTCACTGAAGTTCACCTGACATGCCCTGACAGCACCCTTTTCTCCTCTTCCTTACCGGGAGGGCAATCTTATCTTATGGTGTTGTTTAATAGACAGATGCCGAGTGCCGCTTTTCCCCGTCCGGGAATCGGATCATTTGTTATTACAGGGACACAAGTGAATCTGAATTGATCACAATCAGAGCTGCTTCACTTTAGGAGCCATTTATTTGGTGTAGAACCACATAGCTTGCTCCGAAACTATTGCATTGCTAGGTCCAAAAGCTTCCGTCAAAGCAAAAGATCTGATCCAACAGAAATCCCGCAAATGGGATTTCAAATGATTCTTCTGTTTTGGAGCTGCTACTTCGTCCCCTTCCTTGCCTGCTTCAATCAATCGTATTTATTTCATGAAAACGGAAACATACTTTATTAAGGCTGATGCCTGTGCCCTGCCGAGTGAAGGAGAGATTGTCGTACTTACTTCTGTTGTATCTATTATCATTTTAACGATCAACTTCTCCCATAATGATATCTATGCTAAGACTAGGGAAGTTTACGCAAGCACTCTCGGCTAAAACGAGAACCGTAGTTGCTCCCACAAGGATTGATAAGTTGCATCAATCCGGCCCAGCAAGCAAGACGAGATCACCACTTCTCTCAGTAATGGACTTCCTTGACTCTTTCTTACTTTACTTGTTGCTTGTCATTGTGAACAAATGTGATTCAACTTTCTTCAAAATAATTGGAACATTCTCAGTTTCAGTTGATTTTCCTTTGTCACTGACATACTTCTTTTTGTTGTTAAAACCCTCATAATCAAGACCAATGGAAATGTTTGCACATAGCTTGTTCTTTTCATGATATTGGCCAATCAACTCAGAAGCACTTTTGAAGGATTTCAGCTTCACTTCATTTTTCTCCAGCCTTTCTCTCAATACTGCTTCAATTGCACTTGCAAACTTTAATTTGTTCTTTAAGTATGCATTTTATTGCTTAGCAGCATCAAGCTCAACCAGCAACAATTCAGTCTCTTGTTTTTCACTCTCAATTTTTTCATTGATCTTTTTCAATCTGCTAACTTCCTCATTTGCAGCAACCATGCTTGTATGAATGTGGAACATTTATGTGCTCATCTTTTCAACAGTTTCATTATATTGATTCACATTTAAATCAATTGTGGTAAGAGTTGGTACCTGTGATTTAAATGATGAAGAATCTCCTTACTCCAAGGCCATGAGTGTATAGTTTCCAACTTCTCCATCTTCATCATTATCTTAATCATCCCAGCTTTTGCCCTCAGCAATATAAGCTTTCCCTTGTTGCTTCTTTAGAAGAGCATCATACTTTGCTTCCAATTCAAGATAGGCTTTGTCTTTCTTTGCCTTCTTGGGTTTCCTACATTCTGTAGCAAAATGGCCCAACTCATCACAGTTAAAGCACCTTATGCTTGATCTGTCAACAGATCTAGTTTTGTAGCCAGTTTTGCTATCAGGAGTGTACTTCCCTTTTCCTTTCCAGCTGCTGTCTTTGTTGAAGGACTGTCCTTTGCTCTTGAAAAATCTTGGTTTCTTCACTCTAATGTTAGAGAATTTTCTAGCCAAGTAAGCCATTGATTTGTCTAGCTCATCAAGTTCATCAAGAGTGTAGAACTCATCTTTTTCATCCAATTCCAGTATGACTTGCTCTTTAGTGTCATTGACTCTTTTCTCACTTGTAGAAATTTCTGGAGTTTGGGATCTTTGCTCATCATTAGAGGTCTGGCCATCATTCACAATCAGTGCACTTGAGCCATCCATTACATATCCTTGACCAGCCCTTAATGATTTCTTTTGAATCATTTCAAGTTCATAAGTTTTCAGAACCCCATAGAGCACTTCCAGTGTGATTCTACTCAAATCCCTTCGTTCTCTGATTGCAGAGATCTTTTGTTCCAAATGATCAGGGAGAGTAAGCAAGAACTTCAAATTCACTTCTTCAACATCATAAAATTTATCATAAAGCTGCAAGTCAATTATCAGCTAATTAAACCTTTCAAACACATCAGTAATACCTTCCTTTGGTTTAGCCAAAAAACCCTCATACTGAGAAATCAATATCCTTCTTTGATTTGACCTAACCTCCTCAGTTCCTTTACAGAGTATCTCAATCTTTTCCCAGATCTGTTTAGCAGTGTCACAGTTGACAATGTTATTATACATTACGTTATCAAGTGACTCAATTAGTATCAGTTGCAAAGCACTGTCTAGGGAAACTTTCTCTCTTTCAATATCAGTATACTCAGAGGCATCTTTGGGAGAAAAATGAGCTGGAATAACCATGTCTCCATCTGTGATTTCCTCAACTCTAACCATAGGAGTGAAGGGCCCATTCTTGAGGATCTGAATGTAAAGGTGATTGGCCATTGTTATAAACAACATTTTCTTTTTCCATAAAGTGTAGTTGGCCTTATCAAAGGGAGGAATCTTGATACTACTAATTTTCTGTGTATTCATTTTTCCAAGATCTAATCTGTTTACTTTCAGATTTTGCTCTGATACCACTTGTTAGATATGAATACAACACAGAGGGGGGGGGGTGAATGTGTTTTGGCTTAAATTTTTACTTCTTGATCGACTTTGGGTTTAGCAGTTGGTTGTTATCAATGATTTTGTAGAATAGATGTTAAACATAAATAACAATGCAGATATGTAAAATAAAGATATTCAAAACTCACTTAATTTTATATTAAAAATCAAGCAGTGTTTTGTTATAAAATCTCTAAGTTCTTGGTTTAGAACTTAGCTTCTTTCTTGAGAGAGAATACAATTTCTAATCTATTCAATCCTATTTCAAATAAAGTACCTCAGTTAACTTTATATGATAGTTAACTTTGGTTTACACAGTGAACAATAAGAAGTGCTAATCATTTTTCTAACCTATCACTAATCACTTCTATTTAAAGGAAAAGTGAGATTTCCATATCTAGATTAGCATATCTTTATCCACTATGTATTGGTTGATCCTCCTTTGTCAGTTAATCTTCACCATTAATCTTGCACATCTCTCAAGCTGCTTTTTGTAGACTTGTCAATTCAGTTGTGTGAATTGTTTGTTGATTTGCAACCTTGGATATTGAACTATTCTGCAATTCTGTACTTAGAGAAATTTCTTCACTTCGAGATCTCCAATTAAGGTGTAGACAACTCGACATCTCGATAGGCATGTTGGCTTGTTGATATCTCTGAAACTTCATTGTTGACTTGACTTATCGACAACTCTGAGTTCTCTAGTGAATTTTGGTTTATCGATAACTCAGAGTTCTCTAATGGAATTTAGCTTATCAATAACTCAGAGTTCTCTAATGAATGTATACTTGTCGATATCTCTGAGTTCTCGAATGGTATCTGACTTATCGATATCTCCAATAGCATTTCCAGAGTTCTCGATAGACAATTCCTGAGTTCTCGATAGGTCTTTCTGAGTTCTCGATAGGTCTTTCTGAGTTCTCGAATGACTTCTCTATAACACTAATTCTGTGACTTTTAGAGATCTTGACTTAGAATGTTTTTCACCCAACAGAATTATTCAACTCCAAGCTTCTTCATAATTCTTCTGAGGCATGAACTTCTTGATCTTCTTCCAGATAGAATTCTTAGGCTTGGCACTGTTTAGGGAAAAATGCTCAAGTCTGCTCCATTTATATTTTACAGATATTAAGTGTTACAAATATATATTATAGATTAAGGTTACAATACAACAAATCTTAGGGTTGTCAATATGACTTAGTCTTGTTATGATACAGGCATGTCTTGCACAACAACTCATTTGCACTGAGAAGCCATTGTCAAAATAATTTCAAAAGATGCATAAATTAAGCACAAACATTTGAGGTAGATTCTTTCATAACTTTATTCTACTGTAGACTTCACAATTCAAGACTGATTTTAAGCATTTTTCTTAGTTATGCCTTATTTCTAAGATATACTGAAGTTTATCAAACTTTAATCTTTATCTGACCATTTGCACATACACACACACACACACACTATCACTCCATATGAATGATGAAAATTATTGTGGTGATTAAGTTGTTTCTGATAAACAGTTAAGCATTATTTGCATAAATTCCGAGGACAAGTTCTGATTATGTTCTGATGATTAAACTCTGAAGAAACTAGTCAGTATTTGTGTGAAGAAACACAGAAACAGTCATTCATCTTTTTGAGTACAGCAGCCATGTTCTGATGACCGTTAAATTCTGATAACAATCAAGTTCTGATGCAAATCCTGATGCTTACATGGCATTATTTATTTACTTGACTTATTTTTGATATTTACTGTAACAGTCATATTTTCAGAAAATACTTAAGTGAGATAAAAACATTGATAATCTTTTGGTTAATGGGAAACGTGTTTATTTTGATAAGTGCATGTGCACAATTATTACTGCACGTTTACCGTGCCCACTAATAATGTTTTGACTGATTACATGCTGCCTGATGTCAAAAGTTCGGTTTAGCGTCAGAAATTAGCCGTTGTAATAAGTGGAGCATATATATATGAGAGATAAAAGATTTTATAATATTTTACCTACTTTCTCACTCTTTTATGATCTCTCTTATTCTCTTATTCTCTTATTCTCTTTCACTCTTACTATTTTCTGACGCTACTTTCATACAGGCATTTTATCAAACACTTTCTACACACACATTATTTCACTTAATTTCTCACAGAAATGGCACCAAAGGACGTTATCTTTAATGATGCCAAGTTCGTCCCAAACAACTATATGGCTATTCTCAGCAAGGACGATGCTCCTTCAGATCTTCACTTCATTCAAGATTTTCTTACTCACAGTGAGATTGGGTATGCTTTGATCCAACAAGCACTCTTAAGAACACAAATACTGGAGTTTTGGAGGATTGGAGTCTATGATGATGATGGTGAAGATGGGTCTCCATGCATCATTTTCACAACTGGAGAATATGAGCACCTGGTTAACCTGTCTACTGTTCGACAAGCTCTGCATTTGCCAGAAAATTGTACTTTCAATGCTCAGTTTGGGGATCCACTTCTACATAGCATGATGGCCAATCTTGGCTATGAGAGGAAACCCAGTGCAATACTCTCTTACTAAACATATCAGCATCATATTTCACTTTATAAGAGAGCATGCCATGGAAGGAATGATTGAGCTTCATTTTGTTCATACTAATCAGCAGCTGACTGATATCTTCACGAAGCCATTACTAGAAGCAACTTTTACAAAGCTTGTCAATGAACTTGGTATGGTTAGTTGGGACATATAATTTCTTTTAAATTTATATTTGATCAAATTCTGATGTATATTGATCAAATTTTGATATGTTCTAAATGTTGTTCAAGATATTAAGTTGGGAATTTTTGATGTATTTTATTATATGCATGATAAATTAAGTGAATTTATTTGCTAAATATGCATGTATGAATATATATCATTGTAATCATTGCAATTCAGTCTAGGAAGACGCGCTTTAATTAGATATCTTTTGGTTAAATCATTAAGTTAACTCTACACTTAATAATCAATCAGTCTCCTAGTCCCTTGATATTCCCTTTCTCTCTCGGTTATTTTGTAACGTCTGGGAAAAGTAAGTATGTATTATATCATATTTATAATAAATTATATGTGTTAATGTGTCATTTATGTGTAATTAACTGTCAAACCCTAATTGCTATGTGGTACGTGCATGTTGTGTCGTCCAGGTATTTTTAAGGTATTTTTCAGATACTTTATTTTTGCATTTATAGCTTTCATTCCAAAAGTTATACGACCCGAATCATGATTTTAAACAGATATTTGAAATAAAATGATGGGCCTTATTTTTCGTCAAACGGCTTTTATCATCATATTATTCTGAACATCTAGGTATTTTACAAATTTTCTCGTTTCCCGAAAAATGAATTTTCCGGGCCCCATTAGGTGTTAAAACCCCCACAAAAATCATATTTTTATTTTTATAAAATTATAGGACTTTCATTTATACCATTTCTTTGCATTTTTGCATTATTCATAATTTTCGGGAAATTTTGGCATATATATTGTATATTTAAAATATTTATAAATTAAATTTTAATACTCAAAAATTATAAAATTTGGGGCTTATTAATTTTAAAAGATGGAGAATTAGGGCCTTAATTTTAATTAGGAGTATTAATTTCACTACTATAAATAGCCTAATAATTATTTAATTATAACTAATTAATCATTAAAAATATGCAAAAATTAGAATATTCTGTGCAGCCCGGTCGGGTAGAACAAATTCGGGTCGAGGATTCAATCGTTGATTTTGATCTGATTTCTGTACCAAATCAAGCAGTTCGAATATCCAAATCAAAGGTTTTCATCTGTTCTTTCTGTTTCTTGCATCAATTTCATGTTTCAATTCATAGTTTTTTATTTTTAATTTCTAGAGTTTATGTTCGAATTAGGGCTTTTTGATTCTTGGGTTATTATGATGTTTTGATGATTGATATAGCTTCCTGATGTTATTTGCAATCGATTCATGGTGTTTAATTGAACAAACGATGTATGGATAGTAATATTCGATTACTAGGGTTTATGTTCAATTTTTAAAACATAGCTTCATGATTTTGGTGAATATTTGGTTCCTGATATGTTAGGGGTTTGATTATACAGTTCTTAAGCTTTGATTTGCACTATAGAGCATAGATTTTTATGTACAGAATTAAAAGATAGGATTTTGGCCGGAGTTCATGTCATTTTTGGCCGGAGAAGTTGTTACAGGGATGATTTTGATGAACGAATTGTTGGACTGAGTTGTTTTTTTTTATCGTAGGTAACCCGCAGCCGCTACCCTTCGGGTACGCATTGGGTAAACCCTACGGGCTCACGCAATAGCCTGCAAACCACGTGAACCAAGGTAAACCGCATTAAGCGACAGGCTCTGGCTAAAAAGGCATAATCATAAATTCGTCTCCCGTGGGATTCGAACCTGTGACCAAAAGGATAGTTATCCCCTCTTTAACCAACTGAGTCAACCCTTGCGGGCATGTTGGACTGAGTTGTTGATGTGATTTACAATGAAAAGTATCCAAAAACCTTAACAAAATAATTAATTGATTTATACTATAAATAATTCTGAAATATTTTCTAAAAATCAGATTTAATTATTTTCTTAATTATTATTTATTTATTTATTATTTATTAATTAATTATTAATTATTTAAAAATGATTAATTATTTTGATAATTAATCAAATATTTTTCAATAAATCATAATAAATTCATTTTAAATTCAAAAATTATAGAAAAATCATTTTCAGTTCTGATTTTTCTTAAATAATTATTTAAAAATTATTTTAGGGTTTAATAATTAGTAATAATTAGTTTTATTGAATAATAAATTGAATTATCCGTGTTTAATTGATATTAATTAGACCGTTAGTCCGATTCGAGTGAAACGAAAGCCCTTAGACTCAGAAAAATGAATTATTTTTATTAAAACCTAATTTCTTCTAGAAATTAGTTGACCTTGTTATTTCTTTGATTATAAGCCGAATCGTGTGCTGAGACGAGTCCGATAAATTCCGAAAAAATAGGAAACAGGTCAGATAATGATCAGTTAAGCGATCAGCGAGTCGATTTTGATTCTAAAAATTATTTTAATTATAAAAATGATTATGTGGCTTATGTGCTTATGTTTATTATGTGGTTAATCGAGTCATGCTTGTTAATATATAATATACGAGTCAATCATAAGCGCATGGGTAGACAATAGGAACGATGTGGAGTCGATCTGAGACGCAATTGCAGTACGAAATGACTAAACTAGTCTATTTCTCTAACATAAGCTAAGCTAGCAAGGAAGGTTGAGCCGGTGATAGACGAAGGTGATATAATTGAAGTGAGTCGCGCAGAAGGCAAGTTTTTCCCCTATTCTAATTTCAGAATAGTGATATTTCTTCAGATTCTTATCACGCTTGCACTCTTTTGATTCTTGTTCATAAACACTGATACACACTTGTTATTCTCTTGTTTATATTTCATTTCGATTCTTGAATTCTCTTTTTCTTTGAATTTTTTATTCATATTCCAATTGTTACTCACATATATTGATATATTTTGGTGATTAGAATATATCAAAGCATACTGATTATTCCGGTTGCTACTCCATAGACTGGATAGTAATATTTTGGGGATTAAGTTTACTTAATCCTAAGGACCGGGACATAACCGGATCCTTGAGATAGGCCGTAGTGCCTGGGTGCTCGACAAGATCTATATAGAGGGATATAGATCTGCACTGTATCCTGGCTGATCAGCAGGGTATAGAAGCGAACTTGTGTCTAGTTTAGTTGATTTATACTCGCCAGCAGTGGCCTTCTTTCTATTCTCGCGGGGTTATATCTTTGCAGATGTACCCAGGTTACCGATTCATTTAAACTGCTTTAACATTGTTTATACTTTGTGGACTTGTTGAGCAATTTTTGGCTCAACCCTTTTATTGTTATTCACCTTATTATTTTCAATTAAGAAGGAATATGAAACCCATCAGGATTCGAGTGGTAAAGAAGCGGGTCAAGCCTCGGGATCCTCTCATACCCAAGGTGTTGATCCCAATCCAGGAAGAAAGCTTTGAGTTGCCCGAACAAGTGGAGTGTAGATACTTAGTGTGTGCGTCTGAATAAAAGATGTAGTTAGTTTAAAACTGGTTAGACAATGGTTTGTAATAAAGAGTTTTGTAAGATTTTGAATTTGGTTTGTAATAAAGTAGTTAGTGGTTCTTGTTTTCATACTTCAACCTAAAAAGATCATGGTTAGTGTAAAAGGGGTTGAGATACATTTCTTTATTATTTGTTATTCAGATTGCACAGGTTTGGTGATTAGCTAGTAACCCCCAAACTTATACCCCGGGTCTGGAGGGCACTACATATTTAAATCATCATTCTCATTCAGTCCAATCATCTCTCTCCAAATACAAAATGCTCTCTTCACTTTCATCTCTCATATTTCTTCTTTTATATCACAAAAATGGTTCTCTGCAATATGTTCATCAACTACGAAAACTTCAATATGGAGTTTAGCTATGAAGACTGGCAGCAGGAATGACACATCATTGCCATTCCCAATGAAATATGGAACTGGGTTCCATAGGAGGTCCTGAAGATCTCCTGTTCTTCGAGATGGATTATCGCCTCCATCTCGATCATCTGGAGGAAGAAAGATGAGAAGTTCTTCGTCAGCAAGAACATATCATCCGTCTTGCTGTGCTTTTCGTGGAGAGTAGGAGGAACTAATAAAATCATCAGCTTTGTCAGGCTTCTTAGACTAAGGTTGTTGATGTTCAGGAATTTCTTCAATCTTTTCATGATATACAGGATTTCTTACTCCAATGTCCAATTGGATACTCTCTCACAAATCCTACTAAGGTATCATACAGGGCTGTAATGCAGGTATGGAACATAGCTCTATTTAATGAAATAAATACTGCTTTCTCTTTTGAATATAAGGGACGCAGGTATGAGGTTGATGCTGATGTTCTGGTTTAAGAATTGAGGTTGCCTACTTGTGATGGTGCTCCTGATAATTATGCAACTGAGCAGCTGTTTGATATGCTCAGAACTCTGAACTACAAAGGTGACATCACAACAATTGGAAAACTGACAAGGACAAAATTAAAGAGAGAATGGAATTTCTTCTTTGATTACATCAGCAGATGTTTCTTGAATAAGACAACAAATTTTGATGTTCTTCCGTCTACTTCTCTGAAAATTGGGTACTCTCTTCTCTATTATGGTTATTTTGACTATGGTAACACAATTCTTCAATTCATAATTGCTAGGAGAACAGATACATCAGGAGTAATAGGGTATACTAGATTTCTTCAGCTGATTTTCTATTTTCTATGCCCTTGCTAAATTTGATAATGATGAATTACTTCTTGTATTTCAAATTTCTGAGAGGGCTATTACAGAATATATTAAAAGAGATGAGAAGAATAAGTTTTCAGGACCTCATTTCCTGTCTCAGAAGGTCATGCAATTTCTGTTGAGAAATAGACCTACTCCTTCACAAGTGCTTGTAAATCCTGATGCTGGAACCTCTGTAAAATTTCCTGATACTGTGGAACAAGATACTACCCATCTTGTTTCTAACTCAAGCATTCCTTCTCCTAAACAGAACTTCACTCCAACTCCTAAATTAGTCTCCTCTAATGTCTCTCAAAAGACATCAGTTGTACTTAAGAAAAGGCTGGTTAAGAAATCTGTTCAAACTAAACAGAAAGCTCAACAGGACTCATTGAGTGAGAGTGAGAAGAAAGATGAATGTTTTCCAGTTCAAAAAAGAAGGCTGATCTTGCAAGATGATTCAAACTCTAATGATCAGATGCCCAATGGGCCAAGGATGAAGATAAAGAAATCAACAGTTGCAATTCCTGATGACTCTGTTGACACAACTGGAACTAAGGAGCCAACTACTGATGCTAGTGCTCTGATCAAAAAGTTTCCAGTGATCAAAGAAACCGTTGAGCCCAAAATAACTGACAAGAACAAGTTGAAAAGAAAAGATGAAGATGTGGTTAAGTACATCAGAAAGAAGAAAAAGGCTCAGTCCTCTGCTATGGATGTCAGTCCACAAGAACCTAAGTCTCAAAGGGATTTAGCAACTGAGACACATCCAGTCACACAAGAACCATCTTTTCAAATGGAGGATGCAGACAATGAGGCTGCACAAATAATTGTTGACTTTGCTCAAGGTGATACTCTTGCTGACTCTAAACAACTACTACAAGAAAAGAAAGCTCATGAGGATGTATTATCAAAGGTGGATGCAGTTATTAATGATCTAATGTTTGAGGAGAGTACACAAGAACCTTCACCAATTCTTGCTGAAGCAGCTCATATTCCTCAGGTCCCAGTTCAAAGTACTAATGCTGGCCTAGTTCATTCTTTTGACAAAATCAAATCCTGATGATATGACAAATCCTGATGTTGATCAACTGTCCATTCAAGTAGCTTATATTGATAATTCCTTGCTTCTAACTAGCTTGTTAAAGCATCCTGATGCATTATTTGTTTCTCCACTATCATCACTTCCACTTGAGGACTCACCTTCGGGTATTGCTTATTTTTCTCTGATTATTCCTCATGTTTGTATGATTATAAATAGTCTCTTGTTTTAGGTTACCTCTATTTATATGATAGACATACTACTCCTCTCAGCCATCTCTTATTTCTTTGCAAAATATGTGATTATGCTTTTCTGTGAGACTGTGTGACAATACTCTGAGAGAAAATTAAATTTTGAGTGGCAGTCTCCTGTACTGGCAAAAGGGAAGGTAGTTTTGAGAAAATAATTTTATAAGTTTTTCTTTGCTTATAAACTTTCTTATGTGAGAAACATATTACTCTTCAAAGTAATATACTGTGTGAGAAGTGATGAGATCACTTGAAAAGAAAAGAGAAATTTAGGTGTTGCCTTGTTTTATATTTTAGGATCTCATCAGGAACAGACACTTATTGCTAAGGATCCTCTTAAAGGCAAAGAAATTCTGCCTAGCTCTGCAAACTCTTCTGAGGGTCTGTCTAGCTCTGATTCTGATGAAGATAGTGATCATGATGACTCTAATACAGCTCAACTTAAGATTGTTATCGATGCATCTAAGAAGTCCAATGTTGGTTCTTCTTCACATATCAATGTTGATCCTTCTTATTACAATGTTGATGTTATATATTTTCGAAAGACTGAATGAAATTTTTCATGGAGAGATGCACATACTTCTATCTCCTCAGCTATTGGTATGTAACATGTTCACAGGGCCTATGATGAACTTCAAAACCCTGAACTTCAATTGCATCTTAAGATTCATTTATGATTAATCCACTTACTTCAGCTGACCTCATAAGTGTGAGAAAGGCTATTAAAGCCGTGGTTCAATCTCAACAAAGCATGGATACTTGATTTTCTTTCTTGGAAGGTAAAGTGTTTTCAATGGATGATAAACTGGAAGCTATGTTTTCTCTTCTTTCAAATACTGATGCCAAAAAGGGGGAGAAGATAGCTGTCATAAAATGTACATTTGACTCTATTCAGTTGAAAGATAAAGATACTGATGGTGATAAAAATACAGTTGCAAATGTTCAAATTACTCCTATTGCTCAACAACCTCAACATTCTAAAAGATCTAGTTCTTCAGGACAAAGAAAGTCTACTGGTGCTCTTGAAGTTAAGCACAAGACTAATGTTGATGCTCCTGAAACTGGTAATGTTACAATCTCTAACTTAGAATATGCTAAAGGGTTATTCTTTCCTTACATACACAAGGAAATAGGTGAAGAGATTGTTTTGTACTACAAAGATAAAAGGTTTGAGCAAAAGAATGCCAGGAGTGCTCTTTGGTTGATAACCGAAGAATTTCCTGATCTAACAACTGAAAAAGCAGTTATGCAACAGAAGGAGTTAATGGCTCAAATTGAAGCTAAAGCAAACACCTCTAAAGGAAGAGGAAAAAGAGGTGGAAGAACTACAAGAGCCAGAAGAAGAAGAGGGAGAGGAAGAATTTCAAAATCAAGTCAAGTCTCTGCAATTGATTCTGCATTTATGAATGTCCTGTTCAGAGAAGGTTTTGTTCCTGTACAAGGATACAATTTAAAAGAAGAAGTAGATAATACTGAAGAGATGGTTATCGAAAGGAAGAAGAAATCAACCACTGACATTGCTCAAGTTGATATAACTAATAAAAATATGTCTATTAAAGCAGACTCAAATCCTGAGGAAAAAGCAGGTCCTGATGCTGTGAATCTGATAGCTGGTTTTGACACTGATGAAAAGGTGATCAAAGTATTGGATGAATCAATTCTTACTACAGTAGTTGCTTCTCATAATTCAGAGGTTGATGAACAAGAAATAATTGACAGAAGGAGAGCTGACCAAGCATGCAGTGACTATGAGCAAAGAATTCTAAATTCAAGGAGAGAACTTTGGCATAAAATAAAAGGAAAAATTTATGATTTATCTACAGGTTATGCTCCTCTCAGTAAGAAGGATAAAAGATGGAAAGATGTTTATTCATTCAGTTATCCTAAAGGATTCAAGCATTTTGAATTTGTGTCAGTAGGACTAAGGGATCCTATTTCAGAACAGGAGAATATTGATAAGCCCATCAAGAAACCTTCTTGGGTGGAACATAATGAAAAGCTAAAGCTTATCAAAACTCATACTAGAGGAGGTATTGGTCATTTTGGAATGGAAACTCTAAGGTCTGATTTACTGGACACAGATATTCTGACTGACAATCTTGGTGAAAGAGTTACTCCTTCACATCTTGAGAAAGTTGAAGCTGTAAAGATTGTATACAGGAAGATAAATCTTGATGATGTTAGAGAAGAGATTCTCTACTTCTTGAGAGATTGTAAAGTGAAAAGCTTTACATTGCAGCAACTCTTGATGAAGACTGTGACAGAGTTGAAATATATTCACTATCTTCTTACAGTTGAGGACAATGTCACCAGAAACTGGTCTTCTATGATACTTGAGAGTATCAGAAGAAGAGTTATAAAAAAAGAAGAAAAATACAGTGGTGATTATTTCCTATGTACAGAACTTATACTGGTCAAGAAATGATGATGGAAAAGGGAGCTGTGGTTCTAAAAGCTTTTCTCAACAATCCTCAGGTATCTTTCAGTTCTGATCATGAAGATGTTAGCTTAAGTTTTATGTTGATTGGTGATCTTAAAATAACTAAAAGTTCGATTTCTAAATTAAGATAAGCCATTTATCAGCTTGGAGAAGGTACTGAAGAGAAGAAAGAGTTGAAGAAAAAGCTTGTCAAAGTCCTTCAAGACACGAAAGAAGAAAGGTTTAACAACTTTCTGAAAATGACTGTCAGTTATCTTAGGATACTGAAGTAAGCATTATTCCTTGTACATTTTATAATTGGTTTTGGCATCATTTCGAATGGAATTTGTGCTTCATTACATTAAGCATAAATAGGGGGAGATTATTACGTGCTGATTCTCAATGATCAGGAGGAGCTCAGGATCTGGCTGTGTTTGGATGTCATCGGTATTTGATGTGTCGTCAGGAGTTGATGCGACATCAGTATCTACAGAACATCAGCATCTGAAGGCAATCTGTTGTAAAGATTGATTTTGTTTCTTATTTTGAGGGATGGATATCTATTCATTCTGACTGATAGGACTTTGTATATTCAGTTAAAGATATGTATCATTTTCTATTAGTAATTGATAATGCATATCTTAGATTGATTATAGCAGCTGTGTATTATGTAAACACAGTTTAGGTCATCACATAGTGATTAACTCGAGCATTGTATGACTTAGTAGCTCTCAAGAACATCAATATTTCTTGAGAGAGTTTGTAACAATTTTTATCAGAAATATAAAGAACTGTTATATTTTTATACTTGTTCGAAACATTTAGACAATTGTATCCAACCCCCCTGAAACAATTGTATTACTACTAGGAAACACAATGCATGTTGTTCGAACTTAACTTCAAATTTATTTGCAGCTCCATTTGATTGTATGCTGTTCTTGGACGGAGCTTCAGAAGCTATGTTCTGTATTTTCGCATATGACTTGAAATTGGATTTATATGTTAGTCCTACTTATATTCTGCTTTATTTTTTGTTGCTAAACTTTTGCTTGGATTCTTATGTAAGCCAGTATATAGTATCAGACATTCCAGTTGGTTTTTATAGCTCGACTGGTGTTCTTTATTGCTCCTATTCCACCTCTGGAGCTTGCCTTATTGGTATTAGTCCTTTCGAAATTATATAACTTGGAATGTGGATTACTGTTTGTCAAAGTTAAATGCTTGTAGAAATATATAATTAGTTTGTTAAGAAAGTTTTTACTTGCAAATTCTATTTGGAGTTGAGTGAGAGCTGAAGAGGACTGTCTAAATGGATGCAGAAAAGAGTTTAAGTGCACTCGAAGCAATCAGCAAAGAAACTGTTTATCTGGTACATCTTTTACGATTATTATGTAGGTATAAAGTAGGTATTAGATGGACTTATCTATAAATTAATCACTATTTCTAGAGCATCCATTTGTTTTGTAACTCAGGCAACACTAATCTTAAACTATAAATGTCTTGCTTTATATGTGCAATTAGCTAGCATAATGTAAAATTTGTAAGTTGATGAGAACTAAGAAGTTTATAACCTGATTACGATCTTTTTGGAGGTTATTACACGTTCTTCTAATTTAAACGATAATTGGTTGTATCAGAAGAAGGAAAAGAGGAAGTATAAAGCAGTTTTATGTTTGTGGGATCTTAGATGTATGTATTTTCATATTGTAGGAAAATTTACCTATAGATGTTCTTGATAAATTGAAGTGTACCACATCTGGGCTCACTTCTGATGAGGTTGTGGAACGTCTTGAAGTATTTAGATACAAAAAACTTGAAGAAAAGAAGGTCTCTTGTTACTTCATTAAGCTTCTTTGGTTGTTGATCTTTGATATGTTCAAACTACATCTTATGACATATTTCTTTTATAGGAGAGCAAAATACTCAAGTTTCTTGAGTTTATGTGGAATCCTCTGTCATGGGCAAAATAGAGCAAAATACTCTATAGCAAACTCATCGCCAACGTGGGTTCCAATGAAAACATGATATATCAAACGTAGTCTTTATACGAATAAATAAACCAAAGTACAAACAAGAGTAAATGTTCAGCAAAACAAGAAACAAGCATCCAAATTACAACTTAAAACAAATATTCACAAGAATAAACTAGTTCGTCTTCGCCTTTGTTGAATTATGCCAAAAGGTCTCTTACCGTCTTCTCCTTCCTTGATGTCTTGATATCTCCGAATATCTCCTGAAAAACGACCTAAGTTATGTTTATATAGTAGTTCATGCATCCCAGGAGTCCAACAATTTGAAGTATAAAAGAATCAGGATTTTAATATCCCCACCCAGCGCGGGCACGCGCTTCACCAGCGCGGGCGCGCTGCCTTTCTATACTCCCGGCGCGGCCGCGCGAAACACCTAGCGCGGGCGTGCCTGCCTTCTGCTAAAACTTCATTTTTTCTTCTTCTTTATTCCTCACAGCTTCTTGCCAGTCTTTCAAGCTTTTATTCCAACACATCCTAAACACCATATTAGTATCAAAATAATGCTAATTCACCTGATTCACGAAGTAAAGCCTGAAATGCAAAAATACTTGAAAACACGTTAAAATACAAATAACTTGAGTACAAATACACCAACTCAAAGCTTATTAGAGCAAAAATAAGTGTCATAAATGTCACTTAACACACCCCCAAACTTGAATCGATGCTTGTCCTCAAGTATAAACAGACTCAAAGAACAAGAAATAAAAATGCATGAATGCATCTAATATGAATGCAACGATCCCCAAAGAAAAACAAAACCAATAAACTAGCAACACCTCAGCAAATACAATGCTTATTCGCATAAAGATCCATCAAATCTCACAAATTAATCTACACACCAGAGACGTGCGTGTGTGCAATGCTTACAGATATACTATCGTAACTAGATCGACAATCATAACTCACTTCTTATCAAAATATTCGCAAGTTTATAAACAGAATAAAAGATAGACTCAAAATAACTTATAACACTTCAATTTTTATATCGGAGCTAACATGGATTCACGCTTTTATTCACAATAAAACAACACAAATATGCTTATTTGATCGTGCAAGGAGTGAGGTCCACAAAAGACTTATACAATAGTACCCATGTAGTGAATGTTAGGTTAGTGGATCCCAGACAATAGAAGCCTTAGGTCACTAGGCACAAAGTCCCCTAGGAACTTAATAACTCGAGTACTAAAGAGCCCACTCGTGATCAATTATACATAAAACTTATTCATTTCTTTTTTTTTCTTTTTTCTATATTTTTTCTCTTTTTTTTTCAATTTCTGAATGAGTGTGTTTCACTCCATCTCATTCAACCCTAGACTACTCATAAAAATATGAGCCAACTACTAGCCATTTGACACCTAGACACACAACTAGCAATGAAATCCAATTTCTCCAATTTTTAAATATCCATGTCTTTATTATTAAGAGAATACCCTAAATTCTAAATATAAACAAGTGATGGAACCTCAACAAACCAACAAATCATGACTATGATCTAGCACTGTAGCAACCTATAAGACTTAGTGAAATACAAATGACTCTAGCATGCAAATTAATCCAATAAGACTCAACATTACTAAACACAACATCACTACACTAGCATCAATACCACCAATTAATCGGAAAAATTATCTAAGGGAATCATAATATAATGCAAATGCATGAGACTACACGAACAAACTATCATAAAAACTACCAAAAATAAAATAAAAAAAACTACATGGCAAAATATATGCAACTATATGAAATAAAACTAACATGAACATGCAAACTATATGAGACTCACACAAACATACTCCTTCAACTACTACCCCCAAACTTAAAATATTCACTTCCCTCAGTGAAGGTAATACTAAGGAATCAGGCATACCTACTCTGAATCAGAATCCTCACCCTTCAAGGGTGGAGTGTCAGGTGTGTTCGGAGGTGGATACATGGAATCCTCACCAAAAACTGGCCACTGAATGTCAACTCTAGTGGCTCTAAATACAGTCACAAGTGCCTGGGTGAGATCGCGTGTAAACTGACTGTGCATGTCGTGCAACGTATCCATCATCCTCGCAAGACGCCTATACTGCGTCGAACTCAAACCAGTTCCCATCTCTGCTCTTGCTGCCTCCCCCTGCTGCTGCTACTGCGATCCTGACGGTCCAGCCTCCTCTCCATACTAAGCTCTCCAAGCTGCTCTACGGGCATGTTGAGAACCTCTTGCTGTAGCTGCTTCTATAGGCAAACCACCTGACAAATGATCATATGAGTAACCAAAGCCCTTTGGATCGGGCTTCCCTCCATACCACTCAACCATGTTGTGTAGTGTAGAATTATCAATAGGAGCACTGGGAATCTGAAGCTGCTCATGTGCGGGCCAATGAACACCAACTGCCACGCACAACTTCGTCACAATGGACGCATAAGGAATAGCCCCAGTAGTACCTCCTCTCAAAAACCTCAGGATCCCCTGATGTATTACCATCCCCAAATAATGTAATCACCCTGCAGAATACCCCAAAGCAGATGAGTAGCTCCACTGTAATTTCATGCACATGCGAAGATGGTATGATGTTAGCATAAATAAACGAGTTCCAAGCCCGTGCATACCTGTTCATGCATGAAGCACGGAACGTGGAGTAATCAGTAGTGCCCCTCTTAAACTTCTAATGAGTCTCAGGCACACAGAGAGCTGCAACGATGAGATCCAAATCAAAGTCCTCAGGAGTCTTATCGTTCCAAGTGTCCTGGCCCACCTTCCTCGCAGGCTGCTCAATCACTGTCCTGATAGCCTCAGCACTGTACTCAACGGTCCTCCCCCCACCACCGTAAAACCATTCTTCTCCGCCTTGGCGTTGGCGTAGAACTCCCGCACAACACTCATGGGCACAATAGCGGGAGCCTCACAAAAAGGAACCCAACCCATCTCCAAAATCATCTCCAATAGCCTACCATCTTTTCCTGATGGTAGAAATCCTCTCTCCTTAGTAATAGGCTTCGAGAGAAGCCTCATGTACTCGTCCTAAGCCTCAGGAGTAGAGAACCTAGGCCTCACACCACTTGCAGTAGAAGAATCAGTGGCGTTGCTTGCAACTTGAGTTCTCTGTCTTTTGGGTGTCATTGGATTGAAAAAGAGAGAATAAAAGCTTAAGTGTTTAGAGAGAATATGTGTTTGAGAGTTTGTGAATTGGTGGAGAAGATGTATGCAAGTGTATGTATTTATAGGTGGAGGGGTGTGAATTTAATAAAGAATAGAAGTGAGAATTGATTATGGGAATCGTGGGAATAATGGAATTGATTAGGAGAGGGAATTATGGGATGTGGAAGAGTAAAAATCGGGTTAGAATTGATTTTGGAATTAAAATCCCGATTTTCTCTAATAAAACTGCTGTTTTTATTTTTTTTGGAAAAGGGACTCGGCGCGGGCGCGCGCTTGGACAGTGCGGGCGCGCTCACATTCTGGAAAACCGGCGCGGGCGCGCGCTAGGACGGCGCGAGCGCACTTGGTTATTGGAAAAACGGCGTGGCCGCGCGCTTGGCCAGCGCGGGCGCGCCCAGCTTCTGTACTTGGCCCCGAATTTTCTTCTTTTTCTGATTTTTTTATGTTTTTCTCTTTTGTTCTTGCTTCCTCTACCTACTATGTACAACATACTTGGGTTGCCTCTTAAGAAGCACTTCTTTTACGTCGCTAGCTCGACGTAGAATAACGAGATCAAGTGGAAAATAAAATGGCACTAACCACCTCACGATTTGCCGTATCACCATTATAATGTTTCAACCATTGACCATTTACCATGAATGCTTGGCCCAGATCATTCTCAAAAATTTCTACCGCTCCATGTGGAAACACAGTTTTGATTATGAAGGGCCTGACCATCTTGACTTCAACTTTCCAGGAAAAAGACGGAGATGAGATTTGAATAAAAGAACTTGTTGCCCTGGCATAAATTTCTTAAGCACTAGACCCCGATCGTGCCACCTCTTGACTTTCTCCTTATATATTTTGTTGTTCTCGTAAGCTTGAAGTCGAAATTCGTCAAGTTCGTTCAATTGAAGCATCCTTTTCTTTCCAGCTGCATCCAAGTCCAGATACAATTTCTTCAAAGCCCAATAAGCTTTATGCTCGAGCTCCACCGGCAAATGACACCCCTTACCATAAACCAACTGAAATAGCGACATTCCCAATGGAGTCTTATATGCTGTTCTATACGCCCAAACAGCTTCATCAAGCTTCAAAGAGCAATCCTTCCTTGATGGACATACCACTTTCTCTAAAATGCGCTTTATCTCTCTGTTAGATATCTCAGCTTGACCATTTTTCTGAGGATTATAAGCCGTAGCAATGTGATGATTCACATTATACCTCTTTATCATGGCAGTGAATTTGCGGTTACAAAAATGCGACCCCTCATCACTGATTATGACTCTTGGAGTCCCAAACCTTGTAAATATCTGCTTGTGAAGAAAATTAAGCACGACTTTCGCATCGTTCGTTGGCAATGCCTTAACTTCAACCCATTTTGACACGTAATCAACCGCCAACAAGATATACTGATTGTTGCAAGATGAGACAAATGGACCCATGAAGTCAATTCCCCAAACATCGAAGACCTCAACCTCAAGAGGCACATTAAGAGGCATCTCATCCTTTTTAGACATATTACCCACATGTTGACATCAATCACATTTCAAAACGAACTGATGCGCATATTTAAACAATGTTGGCCAAAAGAAACATGCTTGAAGAACACGAGCTGCTGTCTTTTCTCCACCATAATGTCCTCCATAAGCTGTTGAGTGGCAATCTTGCAAGATTCCCCCCGTTTCACTGTAAGGAATACATCTCCTGATGATTTGGTCAGCTCCCTGGAGAAAAAAGAACGGCTCATCCCACATATACCACTTCACTTCATGTAAAAACTTCTTCCTTTGAGCATAAGATAATTCGGGAGGCCTGATGTTACTCACAAGGTAGTTCACAATGTCTGCAAACCACGACTCTTCTTCTTGCACTCCAAACAGCTGCTCATCGGGAAAAGACTCATTTATCAATGTCTTATCCAATGAAGTAGCATTAGGATTCTCTAAACGCGAGAGATGATCAGCAACTTGATTTTTAGTTCCCTTTATGGCCTTGATCTCTAGTTCAAATTCTTGGAGCAAAAGAACCCATCAAATCAATCTAGGCTTTGAGTCCTTCTTCGAGACACGATATCGAATGGCGGCGTGATCAGTGAAAACTGTCACCTTAGTCCCAAGTAGATAAGATCGAAATATCTCAAAATCGTAGACAATAGCCAAAAGTTTTTTCTCCGTAGTAGTGTAATTCAGTTGAGAGAACCATTTAGAGTCCTACTGGCGTAGTCGACTACATGAAATATATTGTTCTTCCTCTGTCCAAGAACTGCTCTAATTATATAATCACTCGCATCGCACATCATCTCAAAAGGCTCATTCCAATCAGGTGCAGTTATGACCAGTGCCGAGATTAGACTCTTCTTCAATATCTCAAAAGCCGCAAGTCACTCGTCATCAAACTTGAAAGGGACATCTTTCTCTAGTAAACTACACAATAACTTTGAAATTTTCGAGAAGTCTTCGATGAAACGCCTGTAGAAACCCACGTGACCATGAAAACTGTGAATTCCCTTGACAGAAATAGGTGGGGGAAGATTCTCAATGACCCCCACCTTGGCCTTATCCATGTCAAGACCCTTACTAGAAACCTTGTGCCTGAGAATTATGCCTGGACGCACCATAAAGTGACATTTCTCCCAATTGAGAACTAAATTGGTCTCAACTCACCTCTTGAGAACATGTCCAAAATTTTGCAAGCATTCATCAAAAGAATCGCCAAAGACTGAGAAGTCGTCCATGAACACTTCCATATTATGGCCAATCATTTCCGAAAAGATGGCCATCTACATTGCTAAAATGTGGTCGGTGCACCACACAGACCAAAAGAAACTCGTCTAAAGGTGAACGTACCGAATGGACAAGTGAATGTAGTTTTCTCTTGATCTTCTGGAGTGATACAAATCTGATTAAAACCCGAATACCCATCCAGAAGACAATAGTACTCATGACCAGCCAACCTGTCAAGCATCTGATCAATGAAGGGCAAGGGAAAGTGATCCTTCCTAGTGGCCTTATTTAGCTTCCTGTAGTCCATTCAGACTCTCCACCCCATGACTGTCCGTGTAGGAATAAGCTCATTCTTCTCATTTGCTACCATAATAATACCACCATTCTTTGGTACACATTGAACCAGGCTTACCCATGAACTGTCAGAGATGGGATAAATGATCCCTGCATCTAGCCACTTCAGAATTTCCTTCTTTACTACTTCCTTATGATTGGATTAAGTCTTCTTTGCTGCTCGAATGTAGGTTTTCTACCTTCTTTTAGCAGAATTTTATGCATGCAGTAAGAAGGGCTGATTCCCTTGATATCTGCTATAGTCCATCCAATTGCCGATTTGAACTCTCTCAGAATTCTCAAAAGCTTTTCCTCTTCGCTACCTGAAAGGTCAGATGCAATAATTACAGGCAGAGTAGATGCATCACCTAAAAAAGCATACCTCAAGTATTCAGGTAAAGGCTTAAGCTCAAGAGTAGGAGCTTCCTCAATAGAAGGCTTGAGGCATTTAGGAGCTTTGCTCAATTCTTCTATTCCAATAGATTCAAAAGGCATATCGATCTTCCTCTTCTAGAGAGACGCATTCAAATATTGCAATTACTCATCTCCTTCGTCATCTTCACTGTCTGAATTTCCCAACAAGGCTTTTTTTAAGACATCAGACCTTAGCATTTGATCAAGTTCCGATGTGACCACCGAGTCGACCAACTTGACTTTTAAGCACTCCTCATTATCAATAGGAAATTTCATAGCATTGAACACATTGAAAGTCATATCCTGATCCAACACTCGCATTGTAACTCACCCTTCTACAGATAAATTAAGGTCCGACCATTTGCCAAGAAGGGCCTTCCCAAGATTATGGGAATCTTCTTATCCTCCTCGAAATCAAGAATAACAAAATCAGCAGGGTAGATGAGTTTATCCATCTAGACCAAGACATCTTCCACAATACCTCTCGGATATGTAATAGAATGGTCTGCCAACTGCAAGGTCATGTAAGTTGGTTTGGGATCAGGTAAGTCCAATTGCTTGAAGATTGACAAGAGCATCAGATTGATGCTAGCTCCCAAGTCACATAAGAATCTGTCAAAAGATACTTTTCCAATAGTACATGGAATAGTGAAGCTTCCTGGATCTTTAAGCTTTGGAGGCAACTTCTGCTACAGCATAGCACTCCATTCCTCCGTGAGAGCGACAATCTCTAAATCATCTAGCTTCACCTTCCGAGAGAGAATACCTTTCATAAACCTTGCATAACTAGGCATTTGATCGAGAGCCTCAATGAAAGGTATGTTGATATAAAGTTTCTTAAACACCTCCAGAAACTTCTCGAATTACTTATCCAACTTTTTCTTCTGCATCCTCTTAGGAAAAGGCGGTAGAGGATAGATTTGTTTCTCTCCTGTATTACCCTCAGGCAGAGTGTGCTCAACAGTAGTCTTCCTTGGTTCCACTTCTTCATCCTGCTGCTTTGCTTCTTCCTCAACCCCAGCTTTTTCAGTCAACTCTTGAGTTTGATCGGGATTTGCTACCTTTCCAGACCTCAAAGTGATTGCCTTTACCTGCTCTTTAGCTTCCTTCTTTCCCGGTACTTCAGTGTCACTAGGAAATATACCAGGTTGACGATTTAGCAAGGCATTAGCAATTTGCCCAATTTGATTTTCCAAGGTCTTGATAGAAACAGCTTGACTCTTGCACATGAGCTTCAACTCCCATAATTCAGATTTTTCATTAGCTTGTTGCAGCTGGAGTTGTTGTTTTGGTGCATATTGCTGTTGCTGAAAACCAGGGGATTGTACTGCTTAGCTGGATACTGCTGATAAGGCTGTTGAACCGCATTCTGAGCATTGCTCCAACTGAAATTAGTATGATTGTGGTTGTTAGGATGATAGGTGGCTGGCACAGGTTGTTGTGATCGCTGGAAGTTGCTCACGAACTGAGCTAATTCATTAGAAATTATGCACGGATCAGTTTTATGGGCGCCATCACAAAGCTCACAAACACTAGTGATTTGATTAAATCCATAATTAGCCAAAGTGTCCACCTTCATTGTCAAAGCCTTAAGTTGGGCAGCTATAGCAGTTGCTACATCAAACTCCAGAATTCCTGCTAATTTTCCATGAGTCAGTCTCTGTGAAGGATTCTGGTACTCATTAGCAGCCATCAGTTCAATAAATTCATAAGCTTCATCATAGCGCCTAGCCCACAAGGCTCCTCCTGATGCTACATCAAGCATGGGCCTAGAAGTAGGACCCAATCCATTATAGAAACAGTTGATAATCATCCAATCAGGCATGCCATGGTTTGGGCACTTCCTTAGTATCTCCTTATATCAATCCCAAGTCTCACACAGAGATTCTCCAGTTTGCTGCGCGAACTGGGTATGAGCATTCCTGATTGCTGCACTCTTCGCCATGGGAAAATATTTAGTGAGAAACTTTTGAGCAAGATCTTCCCAAGTTGTGATAGACCCTGCTGGTAGAGAGTGTAACCAGCACTTAGCTTTGTCCCTCAAAGAGAATGGGAAGAGTCGCACCTTGATAGCATCTTCAGTAACACCATTGAACTTTAAAGTGTCGCGGATCTCGATGAAATCCCTGATGTGCATGTTGGGGTCTCAAAAGTGTTAGTCGCGATGGCTGGTCTAATGATGCTAGATTGATGTCATTAATCTTTGGCTTAGAATAGTCCATGAAAGCCTTCAGATTTTCTGCTTGATCACCCATAGCTGTTATAATTGGCTCTTCTACTTTTTCTTCTTCTTTTACCTTATTTTCTTCCTCAAAAACTTCCCTACGAATTACCACAAGTTCTTCCTCGGCTTTATCCAGTGTTGTCTTACGAGTATGCGAACGCGTATACATACACCCTCCCTAGATCACCTGCAATAAAATAACGAACAAATAAGTAACAATGTCCGAGTCAATGAACTTTGACGACCACTGATGGAAAGCACATAAACTAGTAATTAACACTGCAGTCCCCGGCAGCGGCGCCAAAAACTTGTTAGTCGCTAAATACGAGTTCGCAAGTAGTATAAGATATAAATCAGATTCATTCTCACAGAGATTGTATTGGGTAACTATCTAAATTACGCACCTAAGCAACAATGTATGGTTATTATTCCATGCTAAGACGATAACAAATTGAGAATGTTTATAACTAAGAATTACGCTAACTATTATAACTACGAGAATAAGCTTGACTGAGTTAATATATATGACAGACATGGGATTCTAACTTCATTCAATACTTCATTCAATAGCCTTATTATTCTCAACCTTAGCACGCAATGGAGATGACACTAATCAGACAACACGAAACCGATAAACGCCAACTTTCGTTGCACGAGTACCATTCTACCAGACATCCACAAAAGAGATAGAAGCTGAATAGGCACCAATTATATTGAGACCCTATATGTCTATAGAATTTGAC
This sequence comes from Apium graveolens, assembly GCF_009905375.1. Taxonomy (NCBI): domain Eukaryota; kingdom Viridiplantae; phylum Streptophyta; class Magnoliopsida; order Apiales; family Apiaceae; genus Apium; species Apium graveolens. The sequence goes on from NC_133648.1 coordinate 276,440,867, forward strand.
AACATAACGGTTTAAGCACAAGTTATCTATGTAATAACCCCAAATTTTTTTTGAACTTTTAGTAACCCTTATGAATAGTGTTTTGCTGATTATGCTTAATAAGAAAACTTTTCATGCCACACTATGTAGGGGTTCTTCTATTGTTATTCTGAGATCTTATTAGTACTTTATATGGGATATAAGTGTATGTAAAGATCGTCAGAATCCAAATTCGAACACTTTGATTTTTCCCGAAAATCCACCAGATACCGAAAGAATTGAGTATAAGGGAACAGGATAAAAAGGATTTAAATTCAAGGATTATAAGAGAGGATCATAAAAGGAATATAATGTATTGAGAAAGGTTAAGGGAACCGAAGTAATAAGATCCCGGGTATGATCCCTCAAACGATAAACGAAAAAGAAAGTTAAGCGAACCGTATAACAGATCAGCGGTCATTAGCCAAGTAATTAAGAGCTAATCAAAGAGGTTAGTGAGGATGATGTCATCAAACCAATAAGAAGAGGACAAGCATGGGAAGATGACATAAGATTGATGACCTAAGCATGACCAAAAAGGAAGGAAGTGTGGTTGATTATTAACCACACAATTTTACATGGTTAAAAGGGTAATTAAATAAAACAAAAACCTAGCAACCAAGCAAAACAAATCATAAACACAAAAACACATCTTGACTTCATTTTTCCAAGAGAAGCTCTCGGCCCTTTTCCATTTTCAAGAAGAAAAAAACCCAAATCCAAGTTCCAAGCTTCATTAATTAGTGAGGTAATTATCTAAGGTTCCTTATGCATAGATATAGCTATCCTATAAGTTTAAGCTTCAAATTCCTTCACAATCTCTTCCTAAAAATCATGGAAGAAGAGGGTGAATAGTGTTTTTCAAGAACTTAAAATTTTGTTCTTGAGTTTTTGTTTAGATTAAGCTTTGGTAAGGACTTTCAAGGCTGATTCCAAGCTCCTTAGTTACTTTTACTCACCAAGGAAGGTATAATCTCATACCCTAGCCCTACTTTTGTATATTTAGAGTTTTTGTGTTTGGAATGGTTCATGAGAAGCTTGATTATTGTGTATTTAGAGATGTGTTGGTTTTGTGAGGTGTTTGGAGTTGTAAATCTTGTTGATTAGTTAAAGAACTTATGTAAGCTTTTAGTTCATGATTGGGAAGTAGTGTAAATTGGAAATATTGAGTTGTTGAGGCTGTTGTAGCATTGTATGTATGGAGTTTGGTTGTATGGTTGAATTGTGGTTGATTGGTGGTTGATTTGGAGTAGGATAAAAATTGGTAATCGCGTAAACATAGCCGTCGTAATGTCCGATTTACTTTAGACTGTTTTGTTCTTAACATCAGGACCCGAGAACTCACTGTTAGGTTTTGACCACTGCCATGATTAGATATTTCATGTTACGAGCTTCGTTTTGATATGTGGTTCGTTTGAATCCGATGTACGGTTTAGGAGAAACGACCGTTTTAAGTAACGGCGTTTCGCGAACGAACCATTACCCCTCGCCTTACTTTGAAACATTGGTTAAAGACCTTAAATGACTAATTGGAGTATGAAACATTTATGTAAAGTGTATTAGGCAGTTGGTAAGGCATTCGCGAAAGAATCGTCTTTAAACTCTTAATGGTTAATTTATTAAAAATGATGGAGCTGAGGGTACTCGAGCGACTTAAGAGAATCGTTGAGCGCAAAGCGGGCGTTAGAGTCTAATTGGTTAAAGTATAGATTCATAAGCGACTTTGGTTTAATTCCAACTTATATGTGGTTTATAGGTTACCAGACTCATCCCAGGACTTTTACCACCCCCAGTCGCTTAGGCAAGTTTTCTACCCGTTATACTGTTGTTGTGATGTATATATGTATATGCATTATCTTGTGATAGATGCATGTTGGTTAATTAGCAAATTTTGCGATATATTGAAGCATGCTGATATGGTATATATATGCATGTCTATTTCGTAATCTGGTTATCTATCTGTTGATTTCAATGCTTATAGTTGCTAGAGATAAGCAGTTTTTGCGTATACCCTTAGTATAGGGGACCCAAAGGTGAACATTTTTCTAAATCGGGAGTCGATGTTCCCGAGTATAATATATATATATATATTTATATATATATATATATATATTGATATAGTTTTCAAAACTATTAATCAAACAAGGTTTATTCGATAACTTTATTTTATTTATTTAATGAATATTATTTTGAATATTCATTCGAGGATTTATGACTCCGTTATTTTATTTAATGAATATTATTTTGAATATTCATTCGAGGACTTATGACTCCGCTTACTTTATTTAATGAATATTATTTTTCAATATTCATTCAAGGACTTATGACTCCGCTTATTTTATTAAATAATATTCTTTATTTTATTAAAGAATAATGTTTCGATAATCAAACTTATTTTTGATTATTTAAATAAAGATTGTATATCTTTGGTTATTTATTATTCATTTCAAGTATAAGTTTTAAAACTTCTACTTCAATTATTTTTATAAGGATTATCCTTATGGGAATATTATTTAAATAATAATATTTAGATATTTTGTAATATATCGGGACTGATTTATTTCATTAAATCAGCATTACTCCAAACATTCTTAAAAATGTTTTCGAGTCTTCAAAATGATTTTTAAAAGTTAGAGCGGATCCCAAAACTCATTTTTATATTTAAGATCCTCCTTTCAAAGGGGATTTAAATACTCGCTCAAAACCTGAGGGATCCGGCTCTGTGGTGTATTTTATATTCACAACGAGGCTGTTGTTTTGATAAATGAATTGATTACTTACCCAATGTTCGAGAAGTAAGTCCATCTATTGAGTCGACATAAGCAACATGGGCTCAGTGGGCGTCCATGAAAGTGTAAGTGGCTCAGTGGGAGTCCATCAAATGCGTAAGTGGCTGAGTGGCAGTCCAGCATAAGGTCCTATTGCGGTCAGGGTGATGACCAGTGGGGAATTCGTCCATCTACTAGTAGAAAAGGTTACTTATTGGTATCTTTGCCTGATCAGCAAGATATCGGGTTTATGCCAAAATTCATTTCTTTCCAAAATTCATTGGATATTACAACTCTGTTCATACTTTACATGACAGAGGTTTTCAGGAAATGTATGAGAGATATATATATATATATGGATATATATATCGGGACTTAATGAAGTATCTTGTAACTGCATCTTTTAAACTTATATCTAGTAAATGATTATCTTGTGCATGTCAAAGATTTCAGAAAAACGTTGAGACAAGGTTAGATATACGAGATCACCTTGCAACGATATTGCTATACAGTTATAAACTGAAACTCTGTGTATATTATACATGTCAGAGGACTTCAAAGATTGTGAAAAATATATATGTATATATATACTGAATATTTTACGACTTGGTCACGTTAAGATATCAACTTGGTTCATTTCTTCTTGACCAAGACTTTCATGAGTACGATGAGAATGCTCATATATTGTTAATTATTATATATATTATTTCGGTGGGCTTGTTGCTCACCCTTGCTTTCTTCTTTCATCACACAACAACAGATAGAAAAGATGAACAGGACCAAGCTTCCAATTCGCAAGCGGTTAGGAAACGTTCCGCAGCTTTCTGGAAGCGTTGATGCCGCTGTAGCTGAGGTAGAAATTACAAATAGGCTAGGCTTTCAACTTCTGATGTACCAGACTTATGTATCTATATGAATTGTAATAATGGCAAAGAAATGTAAATTTATTCAGAAACCCTTTTTAGGTGTAACGGTTTATAACTATGGAATAAAATAACTTGTGTTACTTTTGGTATTCATCTCGGAGACTATAACTTGTGGTGTGGGTGTGTGTATATTGTGGGGCCACAGTACCTAATAGCTGGTTGACTGTTAAGGTTAAGTATTGATAAGGGAAATGGAACTCGTGACAACCCGAATCCCCGACCCCGGATTTGGGGGTGTTATAGAAATGGTATCAGAGCCAAGCGTTATAAACCTCAGAGATGATGTGGCGTTAAGATAATAAGTTCACTAAGATAATAAGAACTCTTTCCAAGTTCATAGTCGGACTACCTAGCGTAGTACTGACAATTAAAACCCGTATGGGAACCCTTATAAATATCATGGTAGTAACATAGTTCGTTCTCCTATTGGGCAGCGGGGCACCGAACCCTAAGGTTCAGGAGCATCAGCCTGAGGATGTTTTATTACTTGTTGGAGATCAAATTGTGAATCCAATAGAGTACCCTAACGAGGGACCGGATGACATTCATATTGAGAATGTTGCGGTTGAGGATGTTATCCCAGAAGGGATTGTTGCTGAGGAGGATCCCGTGAAGGATCCTGACGAGAATGAAGAGAGGACCGCTGAGGAATTAATGACCGTAGTCAGGGCGACTACCAGAGCTAGAATGGCCGCGAGGGTGGCACTAGAGGATGAAGAGTTACCAAGGGCACAAAGGATGATGAGGGCAGAAGGAGTGGGGCCTTCCACGACACCAATTATACCAGTGTCAGACCCTCTTCCAGAGGTTCCTGTAGACATCCATAAGGTTCCACCAATTCATGTTCCCTCCCCTATACAGAGCCCAGCACCTACTGAGGAAATGCCACCTTTATCTCCTGCACCATGGTCACCTGATACCGTGCTTGGTTATCCATTTGGATCTCCTGGGTCTGCACCACCTGCACCCCATGGACTGCTAGATGCTACCACTCAGGCTTCTCGTATCGCCGATTATTATATGACTTTGGGTGGCCTGTCTGAGGCCCGTAATGTTAGGAGTGATCTGTTGGATCGACTTACTGCACCAAGGATTGAGGACGGGGTACTTTCGGCAGGATTAACTTATAGCATGGAAAAGATTGAGGCTACCACTTGAATTGCAGCTAGAGGCTATCTTGAGGGTCAGATTGATCCAGCTCTACTTGCAACTATCTTAGACTTCATCACCGCTTTAATGGAGCAGGTTAGGGATATCGTGTGTGCCCGCATTTCTTGATCCATATTAGTGTCCAGAGTCTGAGCAATCTGACAAGGATTTCATGCAGCACCGCTTTTGGAGGATTAGCCTAAGTTATGAATGCTTAGTTTTAATGACTAGATGATTATCTATGGTAGTACTTTTGGGATAGAAGTGATCAGCTCAAATGATGTAATTCTCTTTAATGTGTTTAGTTGTTGTACACTCGAACAAATGGTTAAGTATATATTCGTTAATTTCAGTTCAGACTAGTTTGTTTGTGATAAGTTCATATTGTTAATTGCGCTGTGAACACTTAAGAAAGTGTCATGAAGTTTATAGAACTTGAGAATTCATAATTTGCAATCATGCAAGGACTGAACGAGGGAAGGATTTAAGCAAAGTAAGTAAGACAAATATCCATAGATTTTCAAAAATTTTCCAAGCATTATGCCCCCACGAGGAATAAGATTAGGGGCAAACCTTGAATGTGATAATCAAGGAGGTCGCAATTAAGATATAAGGAAACAGAAAGTCAAGTAAGGAAAGGAGACCCGAGACGGTACTCCTATACGGCAATTCATGGACCTACCTAAACAAAACTTATACTTTTATCCCTAACCACCACCCTGAGGAAGCAATACGGTGGGAAATTCTTTCAGGACCTTTAAGTCGCTAAGCTCTCAGAGTTCCAAGGAACAAGCTGAGCTAGCCGAGGCAAGAGTCTGGCTAAAGGAAATAGAGGAATCATTTGAGATTCTAAATGATTGACGAATCACAAAAGAAAAAAAAAATTGTTTTTGTCACTTACCCTCCTAAGAGAGAGACCACCCGCTGGTGAAAGGCCAAGGAAGGCACGGAGCAAGAGATTATAATAAACTGATTTATGTTCAGTCAATTGTTTTCAGGAAAGTACTTCCCAAGGTTATGGAGATAGTGTAAAAGCTTTAGAGCCAGAACAAAGGCAGACGAGTATGATGAATTATGAATCTAAGTTGGAAAAGTTGTCAAGATTCGTTCTGAGGCCACGAATCCAGAATGACGGGAAGTTTGAAATCAATGTTTATGTTGTGTTGGTTCATGAAATAATGATAAGAGAAAGGAAAATAAAAAAGAAACTGAAGTGGAAAGGAATATAAATGCAATAGAGTTTGAGGAATGATAAGGGAGTTGGGTATGAGGAAACCCTAAAGACTCGTAGCAATAGAAATAGAAAAGTATGTAATCGTCAGGATGAGGGTGATTCACCATGAGTTAAAATTGATGGTTGAAGGCATAAGAGATACATATATTTTATCCCCTATAAGTTGGGAGGATTCGAGGAAACCTTGAGATAGTTCGAAGGATAAATAATGAGACGCGGATAGACTGAGGAGACAAGAAAGTAGGAAATTAGGAAAATTGGATGAAGGAAGTGACCTTCAAGAATGTGAAGTGTAAGACCGGTGGCTTGATACCCAGAAAGGGAGACGCCAGTAATGAAAGATATCCCAACATTGAGATGATTGTTGAGATAAACAACAAAAGTAAATAAGGAATTATTAAGAAGAAGTTCACGTTGAACACGACCAATATCTTCCATAACATCCTTGTTATCGTTACCCAATTTAGGCATGAAAAGCGGATAACCGTTGTTATCTTTTGGAGGCCATATTGATTGACCTCATTTTGAATACAGATGTTATTGTGCAATTCGGCATATACTATCGAGGTGGGAATGATTGAATAAGACACCCTTATCAGGGATATATGACTTGATTTATCCATGGAAGGATACCTGTACTTTTTTAAAGGTGGAATTAATGATAGAACCTCGATAACTTGAGATGAATCCTAGGGGAATGTATAAAGGATGGCATTTCGCCCTTAATAGGGACAACATGAGTTTTGACAGTATGAATTGGAAAGGATTAATGTAACAACAACCTTTAAAGATCAGTAGAGAAATTTTCAGAAGTATATAGACAATGATTCTGGTATTAGTAAATGGTATCTTGATATGCCCTGTGCCTAGGGTGTACCTGATGAAGGATTTAAGGATAACCTTTGAGGTTTTACAAGTAGAAAGGTAATATTCAAAGTTCTCAAGAATAGAAATTTTGATAAAGGAAATGTGACGTAATTATAATAATGTCAGGTGGGGCACATGTTGAACCATAAGAAAGTATAGATTGACCCAATAAGGGTCGAGATTGGTGAAATCAAGAAGGACCCAAAATAAGAGACGTCCTAAGTATGATCAAGAGTCAATCGTGACAATGTTAACCTCTAAAAGATCGAGGCAATAACTTATGGAAAAGTGATGATATATTTTTTTACCAAGGCGTAATGAAGAGCATTTTCACACAAGCAGTGATTGGAAATGAGGTAGAGAATTTAGTTGAAGGTCATTTAAAAGACATTGATTGTAAGGAAACTTTACTATGAGGAAAGGCCAAAGAGGTGGCCGACACTTTAAATGTAAGAGGATAATTATAGGCGCTCGTGCCAGAGGAATACAATGATGATGGTTGAAGCCGTGAAGGTTGTATTATGGTTTGAAAGATTGACATTCCTTCTGATGATTGTGCGATACTCAACCGTGATAGTAGTTTGGTAAAGATTTAATTTATGAAATCGCCGTGAGCGGGCTATCTATCTTATAAGGTTATATCTTGAGATAAGCCAGGACCATGTTACGAAAGGACTAAATGAACCTTGAGCTTCATGTCTCCTAATAAAGACATATGGTTAATAATGGTGTTAACCTGCTATCATTGCTTTTATTGAAACTCTTCTGCAATTTTATCTGCTTCATGTCATATGTACGCCAAGTTCAGGAGTGTTCTTCATGAATCATGGAATGGTGATTATGTTGCCTCCTTAGAAGAATCCGATACGACATGTATGGACTCCGTATGGTTAGCTATTAAGATTTCATAGAAAATGAATGACTACAGTAGGTCAATGGTGGACCATAGTAATGCAACAATGATTCTGCGAGTAATGAGCTGATTACAACCGTGAGAGTTATATTGGAATGGATGTTGAGATTGAGTACCCCTAATGGGGTCGTGTTGATATATAAGTTATCATTGATAGACTACCTAGTGGAGTATTTACATATTATATATTTATTCCCTCTTATGAATAGAGAGTCGTATTACTATACGAGGAAGGTTGCGGTGCAATCATAGAATTCTAATAACGATGATGTGTAGAATGAGATCCCAGATTCGATTTTCGTTGTCGAGGGAGTTTCAAAGGTGATTGTGTATAAGCTCGAGCAAGAGCATGGGTCCATAGAATGATAGACAGTATATCAAAAATATTTAGGCATGTGAAATACAATGCTATAATACCTGATGTTGATATATATATGTATATGTTTTGTTCTCCTATGATAAACCTCTATAGTTCAGAGGTAGATTCCAATCCAGATATTTTGTGGCAGTATATTTTATATATATACAAGTCTCTTTAATTCGTTCTTTTCTCTCCTTTTCATTTCATATAAGCTGAGAAGAACAACCCTTCCAGAAGGGGAGGTATTGCCGAATGACTATCTATCTGTGTGATAGAAGCCTAGTAGGATACCACATGTTGTTTAATTGCTTGTCAAGTACTAAAGGATGGCCACCTTCTGTACTAACTATGCAATAGAACAAGTGTTCATGATCATAGTGATCTCTCAACAAATTCCTTTACTTCTATATGATGGATCAAGCTTTCGAAGATGGAAGCAGCTAGAAAGGAAGTAGTATCAGTATGGTGGTATTCTGATTCTAACACGTTCGTGATACTAAGGTTGACGTGGTTATTAAAAGGTTATAAAACGCTAACGAGCAAAAGTGTAACCAGTATAGTATTATGTACGGAAGATAGTAACGACTACGAACTGGAAAAGAATGGGTATTGAGAAGCAAAAGCTATAATGCTAGAAGCTATGATGAGAGTCGGTTCAATAGACTTGAAAGAATTTAGAATGATCACTTAACGCGGATTAAGTTTTCTCACGATAATCGATCGTATGTCAGTATCGAGGTATCGCCTTATGAGATCCTTGAGGGAAGACAATGTCGATCTCCCTTATGATATGATGATGTTGCAGAGCGCAAGATACTCGGACCAACAGTGGTCCAAAGGACCAAGGATATAATAGATCTAATCAGAGGACGGCTGGTAGTAGCCCTAGATGGACATAAGAAGTATGTTGATTCGACACAAAAGGACAAAGGATAGGAAGTAGGGGACCTAGTGTTGTTATAGGTATTCCCTGGGAAAGGATGGATGAGGTTTCAAAAGAAAGGAAAGCTAAGCCCTCGAATTGTTGGACCCTTTGAGGTATTAAGACGTATTGGGAAGTTATCATATGAGCTAGCCCTACCCCCGAACCAGTAGCAAATTCATAACGTGTTCCACGTATCAATGTTAAGAAAGTATAATTCGGATGCCAGACAAATAGGGGCATATGAGCGCATAGACATGCAACCAGACGTAACCTATATAGAACAACCGGGAAAGGTTATAGATTGAAAAGGAACAAGTGCTTGGGAGAAGAGCTATCAAACTAGTCAGAGCTTGATGGTAGAACCACAATGTGGGAAGATTGACTTGAGAGTTAGAAAGTGCAATGCTAAGAAAGTATCCCTATTCATTTTTTTTCCTGATTCCGTGATGGAATCCTTTTAAGGAGGGGAGACTGTAATAACCCCAAAAAATTTTTTGAACTTTTAGTAACCCTTATGAATAGTGTTTTGTTGATTATGCTTAATAAGAAAACTTTCCATGCCACGCTATGTAGGGGTTCTTCTATTGTTATTCTGAGATCTTATTAGTACTTTATATGGGATATAAGTGTATGTAAAGATCGTCAAAATCCAAATTCGAACACTTTGATTTTTCCCGAAAATCCACCTGATACCGAAAGAATTGAGTATAAGGGAACAGGATAAAAAGGATTAAATTCAAGGATTATAAGAGAGGATCATAAAAGGAATATAATGTATTGAGAAAGGTTAAGGGAACCGAAGTAATAAGATCCCGGGTATGATCCCTCAAACGATAAATGAAAACGAAAGTTAAGCGAACCGTATAACAGATCAACGGTCATTAGCCAAGTAATTAGGAGCTAATCAAAGAGGTTAGTGATGATGATGTCATCAAACCAATAAGAAGAGGACAAGCATGGGAAGATGATATAAGATTGATGACCTAAGCATGACCAAAAAGGAAGGAAGTGTGGTTGATTATTAACCACACAATTTTACATGGTTAAAAGGGTAATTAAATAAAACAAAAACTTAGCAACCAAGCAAAACAAATCACAAACACAAAAACACATCTTGACTTCATTTTTCCAAGAGAAGCTCTCGGCCCTTTTCCATTTTCAAGAGAAAAAAACCCAACTCCAAGTTCCAAGCTTCATTTATTAGTGAGGTAATTATCTAAGGTTCCTTATGCATAGATATAGCTATCCTATAAGTTTAAGCTTCAAATTCCTTCACAATCTCTTCCTAAAAATTATGGAAGAAGAGGGTAAATAGTGTTTTTCAACAACTTAAAATTTTGTTCTTGAGTTTTTGTTTAGATTAAGCATTGGTAAGGACTTTTAAGGGTGATTCCAAGCTCCTTAGTTACTTTTACAAACCAAGGAAGGTATAATCTCATACCCTAGCCCTACTTTTGTATATTTAGAGTTTTTGTGTTGGGAATGGTTCATGAGAAGCTTGATTATTGTGTATTTAGAGATGTGTTGGTTTTGTGAGGTGTTTGGAGTTGTAAATCTTGTTGATTAGTTAAAGAACTTATGTAAGCTTTTAGTTCATGATTGGGAAGTAGTGTAAATTGGAAATATTGAGTTGTTGGGGATGTTTTACCATTGTATGTATGGAGTTTGGTTTTATGGTTGAATTGTGGTTGATTGGTGGTTGATTTGGAGTAGGATAAAAATTGGTAATCACGTAAACATAGTCGTCGTAATGTCCGATGTACTTTAGACTGTTTTGTTCTTAACATCAGGACCCGAGAACTCATTGTAAGGTTTTGACCACTGTCATGATTAGATAGTTCATGTTACGAGCTTCGTTTTGATATGTGGTTCGTTTGAATCCGATGTACGGTTTAGGAGAAACGACCGTTTTAAGTAACGGCGTTTCGCGAAGGAACCATTACCCCTCGCCTTACTTTGAAACATTGGTTAAAGACCTTAAATGACTAATTGGAGTATGAAACATTTATGTGAAGTGTATTAGGCAGTTGGTAAGGCACTCGCGAAAGAATCGCCTTAAAACTCTTAATGGTTAATTTATTAAAAATGATGGAGCCGAGGGTACTCGAGCAACTTAAGAGAATCATTGAGCGCAAATCGAGCGTTAGAGTCTAATTGGTTAAAGTATAGATTCATAAGCGACTTTGGTTTAATTCCAACTTATATGTGGTTTATAGGATACCAGACTCATCCCAGGACTTTTACCACCCCCAGTCGCTCAGGAAAGTTTTCTACCCTTTATACTGTTGTTGTGATGTATATATGTATATGCATTATCTTGTGATAGATGCATGTTGGTTAATTATCAAATTTTGCGATATATTGAAGCATGATGATATGGTATATATATGCATGTCTGTTTCGTAATCTGGTTATCTATCTGTTGATTTCAATGCTTATAGTTGCATAATACCTATGCTAGAGATAAGCAGTAGTTGCGTATACCCTTAGTATAGGGGACCCAAAGGTGAACATTTTTCTAAACCCGGAGTCGATGTTCCCGAGTATAATATATATATATTTATATATATATATATACATATTGATATAGTTTTCAAAACTATTAATCGAATAAGGTTTATTCGATAACTTTATTTTATTTATTTAAGGAATATTATTTTGAATATTCATTCGAGGATTTATGACTCCGTTATTTTATTTAATGAATATTATTTTGAATATTCATTCGAGGACTTATGACTCCGCTTACTTTATTTAATGAATATTATTTTTGAATATTCATTCAAGGACTTATGACTCCGCTAATTTTATTAAATAATATTCTTTATTTTATTAAAGAATAATGTTTCGATAATCAAACTTATTTTTGATTATTTAAATAAATTCGTATATCTTTGGTTATTTATTATTCATTTCAAGTATAAGTTTTAAAACTTCTACTTCAATTATTTTTATAGGATTATCCTTATAGGAATATTATTTAAATAATAATATTCAGATATTTTATAATATATCGGGACTGATTTATTTCATTAAATCAGCATTACTCCAAACATTCTTAAAAATGTTTTTGAGTCTTCAAAATGATTTTTAAAAGTTAGAGCGGATCCCAAAACTCATTTTTATATTTAAGATCCTCCTTTCAAAGGGTATTTAAATACTCTCTCAAAACCTGAGGGATCCGGCTCTGTGGTGTATTTTATATTCACAACGAGGCTATTGTTTTGACAAATGAATTGATTACTTACCCAACATTCGGGAAGTAAGTCCATCTATTGAGTCGGCATAAGCAACATGGGCTCAGTGGGCGTCCATGAAAGTGTAAGTGGCTCAGTGGGAGTCCATCAAATGCGTAAGTGGCTGAGTGGCAGTCCAGCATAAGGTCCTATTGCGGCCAGGGTGATGACCAGTGGGGAATTCGTCCATCTACTAGTAGAAAAGGTTACTTATTGGTATCTTTGCCTGATCAGCAAGATATCGGGTTTATGCCAAAATTCTTTTCTTTCCAAAATTCATTGGATATTACAACTCTGTTCATACTTTACATGACAGAGGTTTTCAGGAAATGTATGAGAGATACATATATGGATATATATATATATCGGGACTTAATGAAGCATCTCGTAACTTCATTTCTTTTGAATGATATTTCAAGGATTGAATCTATTCAAATCATATCTTGTGGTCTCATCTATGTGATGAACTTTTGACACAGATTATACCTTGAACGGTGGTAGTTCAAGTAGTATTCGGAAAAGATATAAGTAGATTGGAGTATCTTGTAACTGCATCTTTTAAACTTATATCTAGTAAATGATTATCTTGTGCATGTCAAAGATTTCAGAAAAACGTTGAGACAAGGTTAGATATACGAGATCACCTTGCAACGATATTTTTATACAGTTATAAACTGGAACTCTGTGTATATTATACATGTCAGAGGACTTCAAAGATTGTGAAAAGTATATATGTATATATATACTGAATATTTTACGACTTGGTCGCGTTAAGATATCAGCTTGGTTCATTTCTTCTTGACCAAGACTTTAATGAGTACGATGAGAATGCTCATATATTGTTAATTATTATATATATTATTTCGGTGGGCTTGTTGCTCACCCTTGCTTTCTTCTTTCATCACACAACAATAGATCGAAAAGATGAACAGGACCAAGCTTCCAATTCGCAAGCGGTTAGGAAACGTTCTGCAGCTTTCTGGAAGCGTTGATGCCGCTGTAGCTGAGGTAGAAATTACCAATAGGCTAGGCTTTCAACTTTTGATGTACCAGACTTATGTATCTATATGAATTGTAATAATGGCAAAGAAATGTAAATTTATTCAGAAACCCTTTTTAGGTGTAACTGTTTATAACTGTGGAATAAAATAACTTGTGTTACTTTTGGTATTCATCTCCGAGACTATAACTTGTGGTGTGTGTGTGTGTATATTGTGGGTCCACAGTACTCAGTAGCTGGTTGACTGTTAAGGTTAAGTATTGATAAGGGAAATGGAACTCGTGACAACCCGAATCCCCGACCCCGGATTATGGGGTGTTACAATCTATCTTGATTACATAGGGCAAGTAAGATGGTTGAAATTACCTACAAATAATGCATAACAATACATGAACCTATACTAGCATGGCAAGTTCTAAATCCTTAAATTCACTTTCGCTTCATTAAGAATCAACACACTATCTTATAAGTTCGCGACGCTCACAAGACAAATACTCACAACCATAGCTAGGATATCATACAATCACCACACACTAAGGCATCAAACAATTTAACTAAAGAAATACATAAAAAAATCCGCTAGAACCCCACAATAACGATTAGCCCATTAGAAAACTCATCGCCAACGTGGGTTCCAATAAAAACATGATATAGCAAACGTAGTATTTATATGAATAAATAAACCAAAGTATAAACAAGAGTAAAGGTTCAGCAAAACAAGAAACAAGCATCCAAATTACAACTTAAAACAAAGATTTACAAGAATAAACTAGTTCGTCTTCACCTTTGTTGAATTGTGCCAAAAGGTCTCTTGCCGTCTTCTCCTTCCTTGATGTCTTGATATCTCCAAATATCTCCTGAAAAATGACCTAAGTTATGTTTATATAGTAGTTCATGCATCCCAGGAGTCCAACAATTTGAATTATAAAAGAATCAGGATTTTAATATCCCGACCCAGCGCGGCCGTGCGCTTCACCAGCGCGGGCGCGCTAACTTTCTGTACTCCCGGCGCGGCCGCGCGGAACACCAGCGCGGGCGCGCCTGCCTTCTGTGAAAACTTTATTTTTTCTTCTTTTTTATTCCTCGCAGCTTCGAGCCAGTCTTTCAAGCTTTTATTCCAACACATCCTAAACACCATATTAGCATTAAAACAATGCTAATTCACCTGATTCACGAAGTAAATCCTGAAATGTAAAAACACTTGAAAACACGTTAAAACACAAATAACTTGAGTATAAATACACCAACTCAAAGCTATAAGTGTCATAAATGACACTTAACAGTTGGTTTTGCAATAGAATCTTTCTATAACAGATAAGCAGGGGTTGCAATAGGGTGTGCCTGGGTTGCAATAAAGTTCTTTTCCAACGGCTAAAATTGCAACCCCAAAAAAGCGTCACAATAACGTTTTTTGCACCTATAGCAACGGTTTTTTGGCCTTTAGTAACGTTTTTTTGGGGTTGCAGAATCTAATCTATGGCGTAGTGAGAGAACTGATTTCTTTTATTCATCCCATTCAACAACCAACTGCAAATTTGAGAACTCCCATTGAAGACCATTTATTAAGCTTGTATTTTGTACCGTTATGTTATGGAAATTATTGTAGCTAAACATAATTGATTAGTGTGTATCAAACTTAAGGTTTATATTAATAAAATAAATATACCTCGAATTATTTTATGCCAATTTTAATTCCTTAGTTTTAACAAAGAACTTAAAACAAATTGAAAAGAATTTGTAGGTTTCGTATACGACCCCCCCTTTTACAGGGGCTTGGATTGGTTCACCATATCTGATAAGGAAGGAAAGCTAAATACAAAGAAAAAGAGAAAGAAAAAAGGAGTACAGATGATACTTTGGGACTGACAAATGGTATCAGAGCATGTTGATTGATTTACAAATCAAGATCCGGAGAAAGAAACCAAATCAAACAAGTTCTTGGAATATTTCTTGATTTTTTTTAGTTTTTAAAAATCTTTAATCTCAAAATTTTTGAATCTTAAATAATTTTATTCAGCCAAGATGTTGAACAACCAAAGGATTGGAAGAATCAATGTTCCCCATTGGATTGAGAAAATTACAACCTATGAAAAAAAGATGATTATGTTCATTAAAGTTCAAATATATTATATATTGGGATATTACTGAATGGTCCTCATATTCTAATGGAAGTAGTTCCCGAATCGTCAACCACTACTGGTGCGAGAATTGCTTCGACATCTACTTCAAGAGATTCGTCTAAATATGCAGATACTGGTAGGGAATTGATTAATTTGGACACAAGCCTTCAACTCATAATAGTGGAATCGACCGATAAAGATATGAGTCATCAACTTCTAGGAAGTAATAGTGCAAAGGAAATACGAGAAACAATTAAACTGTTAATGGAAGGTACTGTTGAAGTCAAAGAAAATAGGGTGGATATTCTTAGGAATCAATATGAAGCATTTAAATTAAAATTCGGAGACACACTGTGTCTACTCTTTGGGAGATACGTAATGATGTTAAGCGAATTAAAATTACAGGGAAAATTTTATCAAATGCGTGGGTCAAACAGGATATTCATGTTGACTCTATCAAGTCACTTGGAACAGAAGAACACATCCACCCTGAGAGAGTCTTGATATTATCACTATGCCCCTGGATGTGATTTATGGAAAATTGAGAACTAATAAGTTGGAACAAGAGCAGAGAGCTATGATCTATGG
Source organism: Apium graveolens (assembly GCF_009905375.1). Lineage (NCBI taxonomy): Eukaryota > Viridiplantae > Streptophyta > Magnoliopsida > Apiales > Apiaceae > Apium > Apium graveolens. Next base: position 276,456,972 of record NC_133648.1, read on the forward strand.
CTCTAGTTCAATATACAGCAATATTACGGCACTTGAAAAGACCACTGCACTTGTTGCTTATGAACCTGAAACTTCGAAAGTTGAGGTTACACCGTCATCAACTATAAAAAAATTGTAGTTGCTGAAATTGCTCTACATAATCCTGAAGATGAAAGTAAGTTTTATACTCATGATGAACTTAAAGATTTGGAAGATAAATCAATGGCTTACATGGCTTCAAAATTCAGTCATGTTAGATTTAGAAGAAAGCCCAACTACAATTCAAGAGGTTCAGCCGACCGATTTTGAAAAGGAAACTACTCAACAAGATGTAGTTCCATAGAATGGAAAGAACAAGTCAAATTGGGCGGATAAAAGCAAAACAAGATGCTTCAACTGCAATGAATTAGGGCACTTCGCATCTGAATGCAGAAAGAACAAGGCAGCAAGATGTGAGTATTTCTATGAAAGAAAAGAAAATTGTGAAAATTTGAAGAGATAGAATGAGAAGCTGAAATAGAAGTTGAATACATATATGGTTAAAGAGAAAGGGATAACATACATTGCTGAAGGAAAAAGCTAGAATGATACTGATTCAGATGAGTAGGAAGAGTATGTAAATCTTGCTCTTTTGATATACTCTGCAGAGAAATCACCATAATTATCTCAGGTTTGTGATCTTACCATTATTGATATATGTGTGTGAATCTGAATACAAATCTATTGTGCATGGACTTACTTTAGAATTGTATAATGTTCATACAAGCATCTTTGCATATAAACTTGAAAATGATAAGGTAGTTCTTAAGATTGAGAATCTGACCTAAGGAATGAAGAACTATAATTTCTTGTAGTGGCATTAGATGACCTTAAGTTGAAAAATGAGTATTTAGAGAACAATATTAAGTGTAACACAGACATAGAGGCCATACTTAGAACCCAAATTGCTAACCTAGAAAAGATGTTACAGTCCTTTAAGAATTCAACTCTAACTAGAAGGAGACAATAAGTTATCAAAGAATTAAATCTAAGACTGCTATAGGACTTGAATGTTCTAAGTTAGAAGGTAAGAAATATGTTGGTGCATAAGAGACAAATAAGTTTGTTCCTGAAAAGGTACCATGTGTTATTAAGAATGATGTATCTCCGTTGTTCACTGAACCTGTTTCAGAACCTTTAAATGAAGTGAGTTTATTAATCAATAAGGAACTGATTGCTGAGGATAAGGAAAAAGAGAAGGTAGAATCCCTTAAGACCCCCAAGGTTTTGGTTAGAAAGGAGAAACCCAAAAATGACCAAGATAACAAGGTGGATAAAAAAGGACCGGACATACTTAAGAAATCAGAGACCATAGATGACTCTAAGGCTGATGAGAGTGTTAAGATTAAGTATAAGAAGAACATGAATGGCAAAGTAGGTATGAATATGAAATCTAATTTTTCATCTTCTTCATCAACACCTTTGTCTACAGCTACAAAGTTGGATAAAGATGTGAAAGGAAAAAGTATAGACATTTCAGGTTATAGAGGAATGATTGGATCTTTGTTGTACTTAACTGCCAGTAGACCAGACTTCATCTTTGCAACATGTATGTGTGCTAGATTTCAAGCAAATCCTAAAGAATCACATTTAATAGCTGTCAAGAGGATTTTTAGATATTTGAAGGGAACAACAAACTTGGGATTGTGGGTACACTAAGGGAATTGGTTTTGAAGCTGTTGGATACACAGATGCAGATTTTACTAGATGTAGGGTAGACTGGAAGAGTACTAGGGGTAGCTGTCAATTCCTTGGGCAAAGACTTGTATCTTGGTACAGTAAGAAGCAACAATCCGTGTCAACTTTCACAACTGAAGCTGAATACATAGCTACCGGAAGTTGTTGTGCTCAAGTACTTTAGATTAGAAATCAATTAATGGACTATGGACTGGTGTTACATAAAATTCCAATCATGTGTGACAATACTTGTAACACCCCCAAATCCGAGGTCGGGGATCCGGGTTGTCACGAGTTCCATTTCCCTTAATAACACCCAATCTTAATACACAATCAACTACTCTGTACTGTGATCCCACAATAAACATACACACCACAAGTTATAGTCTCAGAGATGAATATCCAAAAAAATAATCACAAGTCGTTTTATTCCACAATTATATGTCAATACACCTTAAAAAGGTTTCTGAATAGATTTACATTTCTTTGCCATTATTACAATTCATAAATATACATAAATCTGGTACATTATTAGTTGAAAACTTAGCCTATTGGTAATTTCTACCTCAGCTACAGCGGCCTCAACGCTTCCAGAAAGCTGCGGAACGTTTCCTATCCGCTTGCGAATTGGGAGCTTGGTCCTGTTCATCTTATCTATCTGATGTTGTGTGATGAAAGAAGAAAGCAAGGGTGAGCAGCAAGCCCACCAAAATAATATGTATAATGATTAACAATATATGAGCCTACTCATAATACTCGTGAAAGTCTTGGTCAAAAGAAATGAACCAAGTTGATATCTTAATGCGATGAAGTCGCAGAATATTCAGTATATATATATATATACTTATATACTTTTCTAAATATTGGAAGTCCTCTTCCATGCATAATATACACAAAGTCCCAGTGTATAACTGTATAAAAAAAATATCGTTGCAAGGTGATCTCATATACCTAACCTTGTCTCAACGTTTTTCTGAAAATCTTTGTCATTCATAAGACAATTATTAATTAGATATAAGTTTAAAAGACGAAGTTACAAGATACCCCAATACACTTATATCTTTCCCAAATACTACTTGAACTACCACCGTTTAAGTTATAATCAGTTTCAAAAGTTCATCACATAGATGAGACTATAAGACAAGATTTGAATAGATTAAATCTTTGAAATATTATTAAAGGAAATGAAGTTATGATATACTTCATTAAGTTCTGATATATATATATATCCACATATACATCTTCTTTATACAATTTTCTGAAAACCTCTGTCATGTAAAGTATGAACAGAATTGCAATATCCAATAAATTTGGAAAGGAAAAGAATTTGGCATAAACCAGATATCTTGCTGATCAGGCAAAGATACCCATAAGTAACCTTTTCTACTAGTAGATGGACGAATTCCCCACTGGTCATCACCCTGGTCTCAATAGGACCTTATGCTGGACTGCCACTCAGCCACTTATGCATTTGATGGACTCCCACTGAGCCACTTACACTATCATGGACGCCCACTGAGCCCATGTTGCTAATGCCGACTCAAATAGATGGACTTACTTCCCGAACGTTGGGTAAGTAATCAATTCATTCCAGAACTGCAACCTTGTTGCGAATATAAAATACACCATAGAGCCGGATCCCTCAGGTTTTGAGCGAGTATTTAAATCCCCTTAAAAAGGAAGATCTTAAATATAAAAATGAGTTTTGGGATCCGCTCTAACTTTTAAAAATCATTTTGAAGACTCGAAAACACTTTAAAGAGCGTTTGGAGTAAAGCTGATTTAATGAAGTAAATCAGTCCCCAGAATATTTAGAAAATGTCTGAATATTATTATTTAAATAATATTCCCATAAAGAATAATCTTTATAAAAATAATTGAAGTAGAAGTATTAAAACTTATACTTGAAATGAGTATTAAATAACCAAAGATATACTTATATGAAAGTACTATCTTTATTTGAATAATCGAAAATAAGTTTGATTATTGACACCTTATTCTTTAATAAAATAAAGAATATATCTCAGCAAATAATCGGAGTCATAGATCCTCAAATGAATATTCAAATAATATTCATTAAATAATATAAACTGAGTCATAAGCCCTCGAATGAATATTCAAATAATATTCAATAAATAATATAAAAGAGTCATAAGCCCTCGAATGAATATTCAAATAATATTCAATAAATAATATAAAAGAGTCATAAGCCCTCGAATGAATATTCAAATAATATTCAATAAATAATATAAACGAGTAATAAGCCCTCGAATGAATATTCAAAATAATATTCATTTAATATAAAGGAGTCATAAGCCTTCGAATAATATTCGAAATAATATTCAATAATAAAATAAGGTTAAAGTTATCGAATAAACCTTATTCGATTAATAGTTTTGAAAACTATGACCATATATATATATATAAGTATATATATATATATATATATATTTATATCCATATATACAAAAATCTACTCGGGATCCTCGACTCCCGGTTTTAGAAAATATTTTCACCTTTGGGTCCCTATACTAAGGGTATATGCAAATTACCGCTATCCTCTAGCATAGGTATTATCAACTGAACCAATCAGATATATATGGCAAGAATACGAAACAGGCATGCATATGTACCATATAACATGCTACAATATATCGCAAGAATTTGCTATAATAAATATGCATTTAACGCAAGATCATGCATATACACAAATACATCACAACAACAGTTATAACGGGTAGAAAACTTGCCTGAGCGACTTGGGGTGATAAAAGGCTCGGGACGAGTCTGGTAACCTATAAACAACAAGTAAGTTGGAATTAAACCAAATTCACTTGTAAATCTATACTTTAACTAACTTAGACTCTAATGCTTGTTTTGCGCTTACTGACGCGCTTAAGTCACTCGGGTACCCTCGGCTCCACCATTTTTAATAATTTAACCTTTACGAGTTTTAAGGCGATTCCTTCGCGAGTGTCTTACCAACTGCCTAATACACTTACCATAAATGTTTCATACATTAATTAACCCTTTTGCTCTTTAACCTAAGTTTCAAAGTAAGGCGAGGGGAAAAGTTTCGTTCGTGAAACGCCGTTACATGAAACGGTTGTTTCTCCTAAACCGTGCATCGGAATCGAACGAACTACATATCAAAACGAAGCTCGTAACATGAGATATCTAAACATGGCAATGGTCATAATCTAGCAGGGGGTTCTCGGGTCCTAATGTTATGCACAAAAACAGTCTAAAGAAAATCGGACGTTACGACGGCTATGTTTACGCGATTTCCCAATTTTAAACCATTCAAAACCAACCCAATTCAACCTCAAATCCAACATACAACCCACCTCCATCCTTATCACATCATAACAACCCCAACCAATTCAATTTTAACATTCATACTTATGCCTAAGCTTAACTTTAACCATACTTAAGTTCTTTTAATCAAAACAACAACATTTACCATTCCATTTCAATACCATTTCAATCCCAAACTCTAAATCACCAACATCAAGCTACAATATCACCCTACTAATCAAAATCATCTTATAATACATAGGAATCTAGGGTTTGGAGATGATATACCTTCCTTGAAGTGGTGGGAGTAGCTAGGAAGCTTTAAGAAGCTTTGAGAAGTCTTAGGAATGCTTGGATCTTCAAGGAAAACAAGAAAAATTTCAAGTTAAAAACTTGAAAACACTATTCATTGTCTTCTTCTTTGATTAAATGAAGAAGATTGAGAAGGAATTAATGGCTTAAACTCATGATATAGCCCTAACTAAGCAAAAGGATGATTAGGGAATTAACTCACCAATTTAGGAAGCTTGGATCTTTGATTTTGAAATTCCTTGCCTTTAAAATGTTAAAAAGCCGAGAGCATGAAGAACAATACCTTGGTTTCTTGATTTTTGATTTTGATGAAAGTGATTTGCTTGGCTTGGTTGATTGGTTTTGTGTTTGATTTAGTTAATTACCTTGTTGCCCTTGATTTTGTGTGGTTAAAAAGCCACCACATCTCCTTCCTTCCCATGTCATGCCCATGTCATGTGGTGATGTCATCCTTCCCTCCTTGTCCTCTTCTCATTGGTTGGGTGACATCACTCTCTCTAATCCCTTTGATTAACTTCCTAATTGTTTGCCTAATGACCGCTGATCTGTTATACGGTTCGCTTAACTTTCGTTCTCGTTTATCGTTTGAAGGATCATACCCGGGATCTTATTAGTTAGGTTCCCTTAACCTTTCTCAATACATTATATTCCTTTTTATGATCCTCTATTATAATCCTTTAATTTAAATCCTTTTTATTCTGTTATCTTGTACTCAATTCTCTCCGTATCTAGTGGATTTCCGGGAAAAATCAAAGTGTTCGGATTTGGATTCTGACGATCTTTACATACACTTATATCCCATATAAAGTACTAATAAAATCTCAGAATATCCATATCAGAACCCCTACATAGTGTGGCATGAAAAGTTTTCTCATTCAGCATAGTCTGCAAAATCACTATTCATAAGGGTTTCAAAAATTTCCAAAAATTGGGGTTATTACAGTCTCCCCTCCTTAAAAGGATTCCGTCCCGGAATCAGATAGAAAATGAATAGGGATACTCTCTTAGCATTGCACTTTCTAACTCTCGAGTAAATTTTCCCACATTGTGGTCCTACCACCAAACTTTGCCTAGTTTGATAATCCTTCTCCTAAGCACTTGTTCCTTTTCACTCTATAACCCTTCCTGGTTGCTCCATATAGGTTACGTCGGGTTGCATATCTATGCGCTCCTATCCCCCTATTTATCTGGCATCCGAATTACACTTCCTTAATATTGATACACGGAACGCGTTATGAATTTGCTACAGGTTCGGGGGTAGGGCTAGCTCATATGCTAACTTCCCAAATGTCTTTATATATCCAAAGGTCCAACAAATTGTAGACTTAGCTTTCCTTTCTTTCCGAACCTCATCAATCCTTTCCGAGGGAATACCTATAACAGCACTAGGTCCCCTACTTCCCATTCCTTGTCCTTTCGTGTCAAATCAACATACTTTTTATGTCCATCTTGGGCTACTACCGGCCATCCTCTGATTAGATCTATTATATCCTTAGTCCTTTGGACCACTACTGGTCTGAGCATCTTGCGCTCTACAACTTCATCCTAACATAAGGGGGATCGACATTGTCTTCCCTCAAGGATCTCATAAGGCGATATCTCAATACTGACATATGATCTATTGTCGTAAGAAAACTCAATCTGTGTTAAGTGATCATTCCAATTTCTTCCAAGTCTATTGCATAGACTCTTATTATAGCTTTTTGTGCTATAGGTTTTGCTTCTCAATACCCACTCTTTTCCAGTTCGTAATCGCTACTACCTTCCATTCCTAATATTATACTGGTTATACTTTTGCTCGTTAGCATTCTATAACCTTTTAATAACCACGTCAACCTTAGTATCACTAACGCGTTAGAATCGGAATACCACCATACTTGGTACCACTTCCTTTCTAGCTGCCTCCATCTTCGAAAGCTTGATCCATCATATAGAAGTAAAAGAATTCATTGAGAGATCACTATGATCATGAACACTTGTTACATTGCATAGTTAGTACAGAAGGTGGCCAGCCTTTAGTACTTGACAAGCAATTAAACAATAGCTGGTATCCTACTCGGCTTCTATCACATAGATAGATAGTCATTCGGCAATACCTCCCCTTCTGGAAGGGTTGTTCTTCTCAGTTTATATGAAATAAAAAGAAGAGAAAAGAACGAATTGAAGAGAATTGTATATATGAAAAAAAATATACTGCCACAAAATATCTGGCTTGGAACCTACCTCTGAACTATAGAGGTTTGTCATAGGAGAATAAAACATATGTGTATATATATCAAGTATTATCGCATCGCATTTCACATGCCTAAATATTTTTGCTATTCCGTCCATCGTTCTATGGACCCATGCTCTTCCTCGAGCTTATACACAATCACCTTTGAAACTCCCTCGATATCGAAAATCGAATCTGGGATCTCATTCTAGACATCATTGTTACTAGAATTCTATGCTTGCACCGCAACCTTCCTCATATAGTAATACGACTCTCTTTTCATAAGAGGGAATAAATATTCAATAGGTAGATACTCTACTTAATTAGTCTATCAATGATAACTTATACACTACCACGACCAGATTAGTGGTACTCAATCTCAACATCCATTCCAATACAACTCTCACGGTTGTAATCAGCTCATTACTCGCAGAATCATTACTGCATTACTATGGTCCACCACTGACCTATTGTCGTCATTCACTTTTCCATAAAATCTTAATATCTAACCATACGGAGTCCATACATGTCGTATCAAATCCTTCTAAGGAGGTAACATAATCACCATTCATGATTCATGAAGAACACTCCTGATCCTGACATACATACATGACATGAAGCAGATAAAAGTGCAGAAGAGTTTCAATCAAAGCAACGATAGCAGGTTAATACCATTCTTAATCATACGCCCTAAATAGAAGACTTAACTCAAGGGTTCATCTAGTCCTTTTTGAAACATGGTCCTGGCTTATCTCAAGATAGTATCTTCTGAGATAGATAGCCCGCTCATGGTGATTACACGAATTAAACCTTTACCAACTACTATTAAGGTTGGGTATTGCACAGTCATCAAAAGGAATGTCAATCTTCCAAACCATAATACAACCTTCACAGCTTTAACCATCATCACTGTATTCTTTTGGCACAAGCGCCTATAATTATCCTCTTACCTTTAAAGTGTCGGCCACCTCTTTGGCCTTTCCTGATAGTAAAATTTCCTTACAGTCAATGTCATTTTAATCACCTTCAAATAATTTTCTACCTCATTTCAATCACAGCTTATGTGAAGATGTTTTCCTTAAAATCTGATAAGTAAAAAAAACATCACCATTTTTCCATAAGTTATTGCCTCAGTCTTTAGAGGTTAATCACTGTCACGACTGACTCTCAATCATACTTAGGACATCTTTTATCTTAAGTCCTAATTGCCCTGAACAATTTCGACCATTACTGGTTCGATCCATACTTTCTCGTGGTGTAACACGTGCCCCACTTGGCATCATTATAATTACGACACATTTCCTTTATCAACATTTCTATTCTTGAGAATTTTGAATATTACCTTTCTTTCTTGTAAAACCTCTTCGGTTATTTTTGAATCGTTCCTCCTGTATTCCCTAGATACAGGGCATATCAAGATACCGTTTATTAATACTAGAATCATTGTCTATGTGTTTCTGAAAAATTTCTCCACTGATACTTAAAGGTTGTTATTACCTTAATCCTTTCCAATTCATACTGTCAAAACTCATACTATCCCTATTAAGGGTGAAATGCCAACCTTTATGCATTCCCCTAGGATTCGTTTTAAGTTACTGATGTTTTATCCTTAATTCCACCTTTAAAAAGGTACATGCATCCTTCCATGGATAAATTAAGTCATATATCCCTGATAAGGGTGTCTTATTCAATCATTCCCACCTCGATAGTATATGCCTAATTTCACAATAACATCTGTATTCAAAATGAGGTCAATCAATATGGCCTCCAAAAGATAACAACGGTTATCCACTTTTATTGCCTAAATTGGGTAACGATAACAAGGGTGTTCTGGAAGATATTGGTCGTGTTCAACGTGAACTTCTTCTTAATAATTCCTTATTTACTTTTGTTGTTTATCTCAACAGTCATATCAATGTTGGGATATCTTTCATACCTGGCATTTCCCTTTATGGGTATCAAGCCACCAGTCTTACACTTCATATTCTTGAAGGTCACTTCCTTCATCCAATTTTCCTAATTTCTTACTTTCTTGACTCCTCAGTCCATCCGCGTTTCCTTATTAATCAATCGATCTATCTCAAAGTTTCATCGAATACTGTCAACTTCAAGGGAATTAACTATACGTATCGCTTACGCCTTCAAACCTTGAATTTATCTCATGATCAGTCACCATCGCGCTGATGATGACACACTTCTCTATATTTATTGCAAGGGTTTCTTAGGGTTTCCCATACCTAACTCCCTTATCACTTCCTCAAACTCTATTGCCGTTATATTCCTTTCCACTTCAATTTCTTTTTATTTTCCTTTCTCTTATCATTATTTCATGAACCAACACAATGTAAGCTTTGATTTCAAACATCCCGTCATTCTGGATTCGTGTCCTCAGAACGAATCTTGACAACTTTTACATCTTAGATTCATAATTCATCATACTCGTCTGCCTTTGTTCTGGCTCTAAAGCTTTTACACTATCTCCTTATCTTTGGGAATTACTTTCCCGAAAACAATTGACTGAACTTAAATCAGTTTATTATAATCTCTTGCTCCGTGCCTTCCTTGGTCTTTCACCAGCGGGTGGTCTCTCTCTTAGGAGGGTAAGTGATAAAAACAGTCTTTTGTGGTTCGTCAATCATTCAGAATCTCAAATGATTCCTCTATTTCCTTTAGCCAGGCTCTTGCCTCGACTAGGTCAACCTGTTCCTTGGAACTCTGAGAGCTTAGAGACTTAAAGGTCCTGAAAGAATTTCCTATCGCATTGTTTCCTCAAGGTGGTGGTTGGGGATAATAGTCTAAGTTCTGTCTAGACAGGTCCATAAATTGCCGTATAGGAGTACCGTCTCGGGTCTCCTTTCCTTACTCGACTTTCTGTTTCCTTAGTATGAAATGTTTCAACCTTATCCCATAATCGGGGTTATCTTATACATTAAAAACCTTGTTTTCCACTCTATTATGTTATGGGTTCTTTCTTTCTTGATGGCAACCTCCCTGACTATCACATTCAGGGTTTGCCCTAAATCCTATTCCTCAAACTATGGCTCTCATCTAAGTTCTCAACCTTAAGCTCTTGAACTTTCGGAACCCAAATTCTATAGGAATACCTCATTATTCCCTTATCATCTTTCTCGGTATTAATCTCATATTTATTTGTTGGCTCTCTGCCTTCATTCATCACCTTTTTCTGGCACAATATGCTCTTTTCCAATAATTCGGTCTCTATTGCAATCTCAAACAGCTTTTCGGTACCGGCTCCGGTTACCTTCACTTCTATTTCCATCTTCTCAAAATCTCCTATAACTCTCTCAAAGACATTATCATCTTGAGTCTCTCCTTTTTACTAAGGGCATCAGCCACCACATTGGCTTTCCCCGAATGATAAAGAATCTCATAATCGTAATCCTTGATTAGCTCTAACCACCTCATTTGGCACATGTTGAGCTCTTTTCTGCGTGAAAATGTACTAGAGCACTTATGGCTTAGGTAATTCTAGCACTTCTCTCCATACAAGTAGTGCCTCCAATCTTTAGGGCAAAACTATTGCCATGAGCCCAAGCTCATAGGTGGGGATATCGAATTTTATATTCCCTTAATTATCTTGACGCGTACGCGATTACCTTGCTGTGCTGTATAAGAAGCACCCTAATTCCTTACGCGAAGCGTCACTACAATTCACAAAATCTCCTTTTTCCATCCGGCAATGCCAACATAGGGGCCATCACCAATCTTTGCTTCAGTTCTTGAAAGTTGTTCTCGTATTTCTCTGTCCATTCGAACTTCTCAGTCTTACGAGTAAGCCGCGTTAAAGGGGCTACTATCTTTAGGAACTTGAACGAACCTCTGGTAGTAACCGGCCAATCCTACCTCTGGTAGTCGCCCTAACCATAGTCATCAATTCCTCAGTGGTCCTTTATTCATTCTTGTCAGGATCCTCCACGGGATTCTTTTCAGCAACAATCCCTTCTAGGACAACATCCTTAACCGCTACATCCTCAATATGAACATCATCCGGTCCCGCGTTAGGACGCTCTATCGGATCCATAATCTGATCTCCAATAAGTAATAAAACATCATCGCGTTGTTGCTCCTCAACCTCAGGGTTCGGAGTCCCGCTACCATATACGATAACGAACTACGCTTCTATCACGATATTTATAAGGGTTCCCATAAGGGTTTTAACTGTCAGTACTACGTTAGGTAGTCCGACTATGAACTTGGCAAGAGTTCTTATTATCTTAGTGAACTTATTATCTTAACGTCACATCATCTCTGAGGTTTATAACGCTTAGCTCTGATACCACTTCTGTAACACCCCCAAATCCGAGGTCGGGGATCCGGGTTGTCACGAGTTCCATTTCCCTTAATAACACCCAATCTTAATACACAATCAACTCCTCTGTACTGTGACCCCACAATAAACACACACACCACAAGTTATAGTCTCAGAGATGAATATCCAAAAAAATAATCACAAGTCGTTTTATTCCATAATTATATGTCAATACACCTTAAAAAGGTTTCTGAATAGATTTACATTTCTTTGCCATTATTACAATTCATAAATATACATAAATCTGGTACATTATTAGTTGAAAACTTAGCCTATTGGTAATTTTTACCTCAGCTACAGCGGCCTCAACGCTTCAAGAAAGCTGTGGAACGTTTCATCTTATCTATCTGATGTTGTGTGATGAAAGAAGAAAGCAAGGGTGAACAGCAAGCCCACCAAAATAATATGTATAATGATTAACAATATATGAGCCTACTCATAATACTCGTGAAAGTCTTGGTCAAAAGAAATGAACCAAGTTGATATCTTAATGCGATGAAGTCGCAGAATATTCAGTATATATATATACATATATACTTTTCTAAATATTGGAAGTCCTCTTCCATGCATAATATACACAAAGTCCCAGTGTATAACTGTATAAAAAAAATATCATTGCAAGGTGATCTCATATACCTAACCTTGTCTCAACGTTTTTATGAAAATCTTTGTCATTCATAAGACAATTATTAATTAGATATAAGTTTAAAAGACGAAGTTACAAGATACCCCAATACACTTATATCTTTCCCAAATACTACTTGAACTACCACCGTTCAAGTTAAAATCTAAGACAAGATTTGAATAGATTAAATCTTTGAAATATTATTAAAGGAAATGAAGTTATGATATACTTCATTAAGTTCTGATATATATATATATATATATCCACATATACATCTTCTTTATACAATTTCCTGAAAACCTCTGTCATGTAAAGTATGAACAGAATTGCAATATCCAATAAATTTGGAAAGGAAAAGAATTTGGTATAAACCAGATATCTTGCTGATCAGGCAAAGATACCCATAAGTAACCTTTTCTACTAGTAGATGGACGAATTCCCCACTGGTCATCACCCTGGTCTCAATAGGACCTTATGCTGGACTGCCACTCAGCCACTTATGCATTTGATGGACTCCCACTGAGCCACTTACACTATCATGGACGCCCACTGAACCCATGTTGCTTATGCCGACTCAAATAGATGGACTTACTTCCCGAACGTTGGGTAAGTAATCAATTCATTTACCAGAACTGCAACCTTGTTGCGAATATAAAATACACCATAGAGCCGGATCCCTCAGGTTTTGAGCGAGTATTTAAATCCCCTTAAAAAGGAAGATCTTAAATATAAAAATGAGTTTTGGGATCCGCTCTAACTTTTAAAAATCATTTTGAAGACTCGAAAACACTTTAAAGAGCGTTTGGAGTAAAGCTGATTTAATGAAGTAAATCAGTCCCCAGAATATTTAGAAAATGTCTGAATATTATTATTTAAATAATATTCCCATAAAGAATAATCTTTATAAAAATAATTGAAGTAGAAGTATTAAAACTTATACTTGAAATGAGTATTAAATAACCAAAGATATACTTATATGAAAGTACTATCTTTATTTGAATAATCGAAAATAAGTTTGATTATTGACACCTTATTCTTTAATAAAATAAAGAATATATCTCAGCAAATAATCGGAGTCATAGATCCTCAAATGAATATTCAAATAATATTCATTAAATAATATAAACTGAGTCATAAGCCCTCGAATGAATATTCAAATAATATTCAATAAATAATATAAAAGAGTCATAAGCCCTCGAATGAATATTCAAATAATATTCAATAAATAATATAAAAGAGTCATAAGCCCTCGAATGAATATTCAAATAATATTCAATAAATAATATAAACGAGTCATAAGCCCTCGAATGAATATTCAAAATAATATTCATTTAATATAAAGGAGTCATAAGCCTTCGAATAATATTCGAAATAATATTCAATAATAAAATAAGGTTAAAGTTATCGAATAAACCTTATTCGATTAATAGTTTTGAAAACTATGACCATATATATATATATATAAGTACATATATATATATATATATTTATATCCATATATACAAAAATCTACTAGGGATCCTCGACTCCCGGTTTTAGAAAATATTTTCACCTTTGGGTCCCTATACTAAGGGTATATGCAAATTACCGTTATCCTCTAGCATAGGTATTATCAACTGAACCAATCAGATATATATGGCAAGAATACGAAACAGGCATGCATATGTACCATATAACATGCTACAATATATCGCAAGAATTTTCTATAATAAATATGCATTTAACGCAAGATCATGCATATACACAAATACATCACAACAACAGTTATAACGGGTAGAAAACTTGCCTGAGCGACTTGGGGTGATAAAAGGCTCGGGACGAGTCTGGTAACCTATAAACAACAAGTAAGTTGGAATTAAACCAAAGTCACTTGTAAATCTATACTTTAACTAACTTAGACTCTAACGCTTGTTTTGCGCTTACTGACTCGCTTAAGTCACTCGGGTACCCTCGGCTCCACCATTTTTAATAATTTAACCTTTACGAGTTTTAAGGCGATTCCTTCGCGAGTGTCTTACCAACTGCCTAATACACTTACCATAAATGTTTCATACATTAATTAACCCTTTTTGGTCTTTAACCTATGTTTCAAAGTAAGGTGTGGGGAAAAGTTTCGTTCACGAAACGCCGTTACATGAAACGGTCGTTTCTCCTAAACCGTGCATCGGAATCGAACGAACTACATATCAAAACGAAGCTCATAACATGAGATATCTAAACATGGCAATGGTCATAATCTAGCAGGGGGTTCTCAGGTCCTAATGTTATGCACAAAAACAGTCTAAAGAAAATCGGACGTTACGACGGCTATGTTTACGCGATTTCCCAATTTTAAACCATTCAAAACCAACCCAATTCAACCTCAAATCCAACATACAACCCACCTCCATCCTTATCACATCATAACAACCCCAACCAATTCAATTTTAACATTCATACTTATGCCTAAGCTTAACTTTAACCATACTTAAGTTCTTTTAATCAAAACAACAACATTTACCATTCCATTTCAATACCATTTCAATCCCAAACTCTAAATCACCAACATCAAGCTACAATATCACCCTACTAATCAAAATCATCTTATAATACATAGGAATCTAGGGTTTGGAGATGATATACCTTCCTTGAAGTGGTGGGAGTAGCTAGGAAGCTTTAAGAAGCTTTGAGAAGTCTTAGGAATGCTTGGATCTTCAAGGAAAACAAGAAAAATTTCAAGTTAAAAACTTGAAAACACTATTCACTGTCTTCTTCTTTGATTAAATGAAGAAGATTGAGAAGGAATTAATGGCTTAAACTCATGATATAGCCCTAACTAAGCATAAGGATGATTAGGGAATTAACTCACCAATTTAGGAAGCTTGGATCTTTGATTTTGAAATTCCTTGCCTTTAAAATGTTAAAAAGCCGAGAGCATGAAGAACAATGCCTTGGTTTCTTGATTTTTGATTTTGATGAAAGTGATTTGCTTGGCTTGGTTGATTGGTTTTGTGTTTGATTTAGTTAATTACCTTGTTGCCCTTGATTTTGTGTGGTTAAAAAGCCACCACATCTCCTTCCTTCCCATGTCATGCCCATGTCATGTGCTGATGTCATCCTTCCCTCCTTGTCCTCTTCTCATTGGTTGGGTGACATCACTCTCTCTAATCCCTTTGATTAACTTCCTAATTGTTTGCCTAATGACCGCTGATCTGTTATACGGTTCGCTTAACTTTCGTTCTCGTTTATCGTTTGAAGGATCATACCCGGGATCTTATTAGTTAGGTTCCCTTAACCTTTCTCAATACATTATATTCCTTTTTATGATCCTCTATTATAATCCTTTAATTTAAATCCTTTTTATCCTGTTACCTTGTACTCAATTCTCTCCGTATCTAGTGGATTTCCGGGAAAAATCAAAGTGTTCGGATTTGGATTCTGACGATCTTTACATACACTTATATCCCATATAAAGTACTAATAAAATCTCAGAATATCCATATCAGAACCCCTACATAGTGTGGCATGAAAAGTTTTCTCATTCAGCATAGTCTGCAAAATCACTATTCATAAGGGTTTCAACAATTTCCAAAAATTGGGGTTATTACAATACTAGTTCCATATCTATTTGTTGTTAATCCAGTTAACCATTCTAGAACTAAGCACATTGATGTAAGGTACCATTTTATTAGAGAACATGCTGCAAATGGTAGTATTGAGCTTATATTTGTTCCAACAGAAAAATAATTAGCTGATATTTTCACTAAACCTTTGGATGAAGCAACTTTCACTGGACTTGTAGGTGAAGTTGGTATGTTAAATTCTTCATCATAAAGGCAAGAACTCAGCTATTGTATTGCAGTAGATTAATTTTTCATTAATGATTTAATTAGAAATTAACTGGAATATGATTTATAAATATTTCAGGATTCTCTGAATATATTTTTCAAAATTTAAACTTAACTTGGAATTTTTAAAATTCTAAGAAAAACTGTCTATTTGTTAATTCACATTCTTAATATGTGAAATTAGTATAAGACAGAACTGAAAAAGAACAAAAGTATGTAGAGAACTGAGTCCTCGATAAGACTAAATGACTTCTCGACAAGTCATTTTGAGACTTCTCGACAGATTCTCAATATGTCTTTTCATGACTTCTCGATGGACTTCTCGACAAGTCTCTTTATAACTTCTTGATAAGTATTGTAGAGATCTCAATATAAGTATCAATATGGAGTTCTCTACAAGTATAAATTTTAGACTTATCAATAACTCAGAACTGGAATTATTTAATTTAATAAATTATTTAAGTATAATACTTTTGATATAAAATCAATTCTAATTTTATATTGATTTATTCATTATAAATTGGAATAATTCAGTCCAATTAGGACAAACTGGGTAATTATTTTACATCTCGATAAATCACTATCTACTTCTCGATAAAAGTCAGGATAGTGACATCTCGACATGAGTTTTCTAATTCACGTGACTTTTCGATAAACAAATATCAACCGTTTATTCCTACAACTCGACAAGTCACACCCCAGACATCTCGACATAATCCCTCTTTATACTTTCGAGATCTCAATTGACCTAATTTCTGTAAATTTTTACCGCTCTCACTCATTTCAAACTCTTTCTTTCTTAAATTTCTTACCCTCTCAAACTTAAACACTTTCAATAGCTGCCAACAACGTTAGAGGTTTTATACCAAAATAGGGGACCAACTATTTGGCATTTGTTGATGCAGACCAAGCTCTTGACAACATCAAGTGCTTTATGAGATTTATTACTGATTTATATCTCTCAGGGGCCTTGAAATTTAATCCTACAGACAACATTGTGGAGGTTCCAACAACACAGGATTGGATGACTTCACGGACTT
This sequence comes from Apium graveolens, assembly GCF_009905375.1. NCBI lineage: Eukaryota > Viridiplantae > Streptophyta > Magnoliopsida > Apiales > Apiaceae > Apium > Apium graveolens. Next base: position 276,474,310 of record NC_133648.1, read on the forward strand.
CATCAACTATAGTGAGAAGATTGACATGGCCAGGGTGAACAAGAAGAACCTAAGGAGAGAATGGTCTTTTATGTTTTACTCTATCATAAGAGCATTCACATGTAGAAAGACTGGCTATGAAAAAATCTTCAATGTAGTGTAGAAGCTGGTGTACTCCATCGCTTATAAATGACAGCTCAATGTTGGAAACTTGATCCTGAAAGAACTGAGCACAAGGATGACAATGCCTTTGGTAAGTAGAGGTAAAGAAATTTTCTTTCCTAGATTTATAATGTCCACTTTAAAAAAGAAAGTAGCAGAAATTCATTTGATTGATGGAATATATAGAAATCAAATAGGCATTTGTAAACAAGTGTCCAAAGTTCTATTTGGTTCACTAACTATAAAGAATCATGTAAAGGTAGCTCTAAATATCACTGACTTTATGTTGGAGAGATTTAGAACCTACCCTTACCCTACGTCCGACATGAGGTCTATTGCAATTTCTAGTACAACTATGGCTCATGCACCTGTAAAAGTACACAAACAAGATAGCACACAGGGACCTTCCTGAGCCGAGACCATTCCTTCACAACCATTAGAATCTAGGAAACCAAATACTTTATCCTCTCAACAGGGTGGAGTCAATAGAAAGAAGAGAAAGGAAACACCCGTGGTATTTGTTACTAAGAGTGGTGAGGAACAAAAAAACATTGAGTCTTATTTGGTAAGAAAACCAAAGAAGCAAAGGAAGGTTGAGTTGACCACTCAAATAGCCACCTCTGCATCTTTCCAAAAAGATGCAGTTGTAACAAAGGGACATCAACACACTCTAGGGGCACCTTTTCAACAAGGGGTCACTATTGAACAAAGAATTCTCCCCAATGCATCCTGTATAGAGTCTGCACAACCTCTTGAGCACTCTCAAGAGGTTGAAAGAAGACATTTGGATGGCACACATAACGAGAGCACATTAATTGAAACTCCCTTATTTATTCATGGGGAGTTGCCAAAAATCAATTCTAAAATCTTTAATCTTATTTCATAAATTTCTTCTTCATATGATGAAAGGCTTGAATCCACTTCTCAAGCCTTACTAACATCATGTGACACAGTTCAAGAAACTGTGGTCACCACTCAAAAATAATATTTAGATGGTGAGAGGCTATATGCTAAGGTGTTGGATTTTTAATTGCAGCGGGGGCATGGTAAAACACTTTCACACACATAAAATCCAAATAAAAGCATACAGATCATGAATAAAAATTCGAGGGATCGAATCTAACCTTTAAAATAATTCGGAGACAACGATCAGAGATCCTTAGCAGTTGCTCCTCAAGTGTGAAGCACTCCACCGGTATCCACCAAGAAAACGATGTTAAGGAGGAGGAAGGAGGTGGAGAGAATTGGGTTTTCCAAAATTTTTGGGTTTTTTGGGTTCGAATTAAAATAAAATTTATAATATTATATTTATAGGCAAAATTTTCAGCTGAAATTTTCCCATAAATAATATTATTATTATCCCATTTATTATTCTCATTAATAATTAAAACACCTTTTAATTATTAATCCTTTTTCTAAACACTTTAGAAATAATTCTCTCTCTTGATTTAATTTCCAAAATTAAATCCTTTAATTAATAATATTAAGAACTTTTCTTAATTAATTTATAATCAATTAAATCTCATTTAATTAATTATTAAATTTGCCAATTAATTATTTATTTCACAAATAAATAATTATTATCCATTATTAATTAATTCCTCCACCATTAAATCATTCTCTATTTATGGTGTGACCCTGTAGGTTCAATATTAAGCCGGTAGTAGAAATAAATAATAATAAAACTATTTTATCATTATTTATATAAATTCTCTAATTTAATAAATAAGATTAATTAATTAATCACATTTATTCTACATCGTGAGGGATACTTCTCAGCATATCGCGACTATCCGGATAATATGAATTCACTGCTTAGAATACCAAGAACCTATTCAGTGAATAGTTACCGTACAATAAACTCCTTCTACCCTACAATGTCCCGATTAAATACAAGGTATGGATCTCGTGTCAAGCCTATCTAATTCAATCACTTGCTTACCATTTACTATGCGTAGTTCTATGCAAATTAGAAACTCCTTTCTAATTTCATTTACTCTGGCTAGAGATTCCTGAACTAGCATAAGTGGATCAGCCTTGAACATTCGCTTCCTTCACTGAAAGGGGTAGATCCTTTATTGATCATACACTATCTTCGTGTACAAATTCCTATACCCAGTAGAGCCCTAATAATTGTCCCTGGAGACTAAGAACTAAACCAAAGCATAGTTCAGTGTACACAAGATGACTATGATGACCTCAAGTCTAAGGATACTTGTACAACTATCACTATGTGAACAACTGCTGACACGTGAGTGAACTCCATCAGTTATTCAGCTGTGCGAGTCATGTTTAGTGAACTTATTCTATAATAAGCACCTACATACTAGCTATAGTGTCACCACACAAATGTCTATGAGAACAGACATCCTTCATAATGAAGCAAGCATAGTATGTACCGATCTCTGCGGATTATTAATTACCAGTTAGTAATCCTATGACCAGGAACTATTTAAGTTTAGAGTTATCATCTTTTAGGTCTCATTATTATGATCTTATCATAATCCATAAAAAGCTTTACTCTAAACTATGGTATATCTTATTTAAACACTTAAATAGATAAAGCCCGTAATAAAAACAAAACAAGTCTTTTATTAATATCAATGAAATCAAAACAGATTACATAAAAGTTATTCCTAAATCCTCATACATGATTGGACTTAGGACATATTCCTTTCAAGGTAGACCTTGACGACACCATAAAAACACAGGGGTTTTATCAGTTTTTACTGAAGATTATGTGCAGGTTCATATTGCACCTTTACGTGCACCATAGTCTTCACAGAATGCTAGATTTGAGGGTAGTACTCTTGAAGGGGAGCTACTCAAATCCTCTCCAATTCCATTGCAGGTTTCTCAAGCAGGCACAACTCCCCTCACAACCCTGGCTGAAATTACTTTGTCAATTGAAGCTGGGAGTAAAATTGCCAATGATCCATTCATTGAGGAGGCAAGTCTAGCATATTTAAGTGCTAGTCCCTTGCAAGAGGGACAAGGGTTTGAGGCCATGGTACATGATAGAAACATGGTCAAATCCCCTCAAATTCAAATGGAGGTTCACTCTTCTAGTGAATAACACACTATCACAACCACAGTTCCTACTGTGAGGCAAACTGTGACCCTTATCACATGAACAGTTACCACCTCTATCTTATCCACTTCAAACATTTCCAACCAACCATCAACATCAACCACTACACACCATCTTGAACACCTCATTTCTTAATGGTTGCAAAATGTTCAAGCCCAACCAACCACAATCAATGATCTTTTGGTTGATCAGCTTGCAGGCCTAGCCAACATAACCCAACAACTCCTTACCACTGACACGTCCATCCAAGACTATCAGGACATACTGATCTCATATACAGAGGATGTTGAGGAGCAACAAGATAAGATTACAGATGAAGCAGATGGTAATGTGAATGCATGGTTGTCAAAAGACTTCATAGTAACAATGAAGGAGGCCTTGGCTAAATTTAGAGAGGAATATGTCACCATTCTAGGAAGCAATATCAAGGTCCTCACTCCTCAAGAGGTTTATGATGTTGTAACAGAAATGTACAAAGCTTAACTGAAGGCCTTTCATCATATTGGAAGAGCTGTAGAGAACACTCTAGACAAGCATCAAGCTACAGTTAAGAAAATTCTCAATGATAAGATTGATGAATTGATGCCTACTTTCTTAGACATGAAATCAAAGATTAACAAGTTTTTAGATAATCTTCAAGCCCTTTCTCTTGCACCAGTTGAATCTTTCATAGCCTTGCATGAGGTGATCCGGAAGCAAATAACTTAGAATATTGACTCAAAGGTCAAGATGGATTAGTTGTACAAGGCTAGGTATGAACCATCAGCTTTGGTAATGGAGGAGATCAAGAATGTTGTTCAAAATTCTTTTGGAACTTTATCTGCATCAAGTTCACAACCTATACCTTACACTTCAGCCAACCTTCAAATCCAAAATCTCCAAACACAAGTCTTAAATTTCCAAACCTCAAATGACTCTCTATCTGCTCAAGTATCTCAGCTAACTTCCCTTGTACAAATCCAGAAACAAGATATCAAGACCCTAATAGACTTCAAAAAATATTTAAAAATGCATACCTCAGTGACTTTGGGAGCTATTATGTGAGCTGTGAAGATACCACCTCAGGAAACACCTCAAACTATCAGGACCCAAATGATTTATCCGTACACCTATTGTGCTTGCAATCAAAACTAAGGGGGAGATTGAGTGTCAGCTACTAGATAAAATCAAGCCAAGCTACAATTCAAAATAAAAATGATGTTGGAATGAATAGATTATTGACGGCAGCTGAGGGACCTTATCTTGAAAAGGAATTTGATGAACTCCTTAAAGCCCTCATAATCTCTCTAAATAACAATCGTTTCATATACAAGAAGGCTTTGGATAGAAACATAATTTTTCCTGAGGGTGGTGATGGTGAGTAATGGAAACTTCATGGAGAATATGATTGTTGCCAATGTGAATGACTCATATGTGAATAGATGCATGCAGGTGTCTCTTTCTTATTTTTAATCAAGAAGAGCATCTGAGTTGGACATCTTTATGAAAAAGGTGAACAGGGTGATTCCATAGGACACTGTCTTGCTCAATGAACTCAAAAAGGGTCAAATGGATGCATTTACAGAAGCCTACCTTCAACCAAGTAAGGGAGTGGCCTACATCTGTCCTAACACCAAACAGTGCAAAAAATTTAGATTTTAAAGCACTGTATCATGGGAACAAGAAATTTTTATCATAGAGACAGATCTAAAGTCAAAGAAAAATAAAAACTGTTGAAGATGTGGAAGCCTTGAAAATTATTTCCAAATATTTGAATAATGTTGAAACTATGTTGCCAAGAGCTCAAATTAACACAAAATATGAATTGGATGACGATGAGCAGAAGAAAGATGAACATAAATCTTCTGGATCAAATCCAAGTCAATCTAGCCAAGCAGCTGGTAGTAAGGTGGATGATAAGAAGAAAGGAAAGGATGAGAAGAATGGAAGGGATGATGGAAAGTGAAGAAGAAAAGATGGAGAAGGGGAAGAGAAACAGACTGTCCAAGAAGCTGAAGTATCAAAAACTCTACCAACTCAAATGCCTAAACCTAGCCAAACAAACACTCAACCTATCCTAACCTCAGAGCCCAAGTACCTATACAAGTCAACTGCAAATTCCCTACTCAAAATACCTATCAAAGCTAGACAAACCTCACTCAAGAAAATATCTAAACCACCTTCATTCAAACCTCCAACTAAAACTCACTTCAAGACAGCAGGAAAAAAAGACAAATTCAAAATGATGCTGGTGTTATCTGGAACTGCTTCAATCAAGATGACTTTCTACCAGTTTTTAAGAGCATAAGAGATGATGATTATCACCAATAATTAGCGGAGGAGACAGTCAAAGTTTGGGTTATTTCTCTGGGAGAAGTCAGAATCTACTACAAGGATGACACCTTCATTTTGCTGAATAGAGAAGGAATAAAGACATTTTCAACTGCAGAATTAAAGAGAGTGATTAGTTTGATGAAAACTAGGGATTCAAGTACAAGGATGAGGAAGGAAGTATTGGCTAAAAGGTTGAGAGAGAGGAATATAAGACATGCAAGGGAAAAAGCTGAAAGGGAGGAAAGAGAAAGGAAATATGTTGAAGAGATTGAGATGTTTGAAAGAAGATCTAATGAACTCAAGGCAAGGGGGTTGAGCAGGGTTTCTAAAGATGGACATTTTCTAAATATTAAGGTTGGTAGAGTTTCAAGATTCATGATTCATCTTCTTAACAGTTACTCATTAGAAGAATGGCTCAAACTATTGGAAGCTCTAAGAGGGACTAAAATTATTGAAGAACTTGAAGTACTAGTCAAAATCAATGACCTCATTAGAAAAGAACCTGGTTATGAGAAATTACCTAATCTTTGTAACCGTGAACTGATTAGACCCGGGGATTTTTTTATGAACAACTTTCAAGCTAAAGAATAAACTCTAGAAGAAGATCAAATCCTGATCATGCCTCAGAGAGAAGTGTAGCAGCTTGGATATGCATAATCCTGTTATAGAAAAAATATTCTAAGTCAAGATATCAACAAGTCACATATCAAGGGATATCGAGAAGTCGGTCGAGAAGTCCAAAATGACTTGTAGAGAAGTCCCAAGAGATATCGACAAGTCATTTCTGCAAGTAGAGATCTCAGAGATATCGACAAGTCATTTATCCATGTAGAGATCTTAGAGATATCGACAAGTTAAAATCTTTATATGGAGAACTGCAGAGGTCGACAAGTCATTCTGCTTGTAGAGACCTCGACAAGTTAAATATGCATGTAGAGAACTCAATATATCGATAAGTCATTTTACTTATCGATATATCACTTCTCTATAGAACAAAAAGAGATCTTGACAAATTATCTCAAATTTAGAATATAGACAAGTTCAAGATTCAAGATTATCAATCAACAAACAATTCATTCACTGAATTGGAAAGACTACAAAAGAAGGTTGAAAAAGACGAGATCAAGGGCCAAGATTCACGGGACAGAAGTTGGTCACATACCTACATGATTCTGCACAGATTTGCTAACACCAAAAAAGAAAATAGAAAAGATAGCTTTAGAAAATGTGTTAATATATTTTAGTGCAAATTTTGTAAACCCATAATGTTGATCTATAAAGCATGTACGGGTTCTTAATTTAGAAGTAACAAAACGATCTAGAAAAATCTTGTATTCTCTTTCAAGATTGTAGCTGAGTTCTTATTTCTAAGAACACATATTTGTAGCAAGAAAAACTTAATTAATACAATTACATGAGTTTTTGATATATTATGTTATGTGTATTTACTGCTAAACATTATATCTCTACAATTCTTAACTGCTTTGTTCATCCATAATCCAAACAATTTTAAAAGTCAATTAAAATCCAAGAAACACAATTAACCCCCCTCTATGTTATATTTCATTACACTCAATATCTAACATCTACTATAATCAAGCCTGCACTCATTTCAAGCCTACTTTAAATATATGTCAGTATGGAACGATCGAACTTTTTATACATTTTAAGTACATCAATTTTGTTAATTATTAAGAGTAAACCATCACTTATTATAAAAGAATTCACAATATCAAAGAAGTCCAAAAGTCTCTCTTCTTACATTGTACCATACTCTAACAAAAACATCTTACCGGCATCGCATTTATCAACAACCCTATAATTTCCACTAATATAAGCTCCACGTATTGCGCCACTGCCATGAATTTTTGTACTAAATAACTTACTCTAACCTACACATGTTTATTAATATTAAAAAACTGATCTCGAACAAAAAAAAAATAAAAACGAATGAATTAGGACATGTCAATCAAGATATAAATCACAAATTACATAGATAAACGACTATACCATACAAATCATATAAAGCATTACAAATAAAATAATGAAAACGTTACTTATTTTTGTAACTGGGACACTCAATCAGCAAATATGCATTATTGCAAGATGATCCTCTCGAGACCAAGACATAAGGATAAATGAAAGAGAGAATTAAAGAGGTAAAATAAATCTCATGTCATTGTCGTGCATTTTTTACATTTTTTCTTTCTATACTAGATTATTACATGTTCCTTCGCATAGTTGTCATCAGATTATTATTTATTTTCTTTTAGCATAATAAATATTATTTTAACTTATACATGCAAATATATTTGATAGAATTAATATTTTAAATGGAACTATCATTTATAATTTTATATTTAAAATTGAAATACTTTTATATGATATAAAAGGTATTTCAAGATTTTCAATTAAATAAAAAATATTTTGTTTATTAAGATAAAATATTTTGAGATAATCAATATTTATATTCGATTTACTGTATAATAACTATAAAACGTTATTTTTTGCATTATTATTTATAATCAGTCGTGATCGTTCATCTTATTTTTTATTATAAATTTAGTGATTATATTGATAATATATATGTGTGTGTGTGTGTGAAATGGAGAGTTGTTTAATAGATTTGTACACATTTACGGTAAAACACTTTTTTTAAAATTGTTTAACTATCTAATTTCAAAATACAGTTTTAATAGCTACCTTTACTGCATTTTTAGATGCAATTTTAAAGTATATTTTTGACATTTTTCTAATAAATTTGGTTCATGGTTTTATTAAAAATTACATTCCATTTATTAGTTTCAAAGTAACTATTTTGCTATAATTTATATATCTGATAGGGAATAAATAAATACTGATTACGTAATTAATGTTGCATTAATTACACATGACTTGGGCCATGAAGCCCAATAAGAAGATGTATGACATTCAGACCTAAAAGGTTAACACATTGATCAGGCCTGATAGACCAGATCAGGCCTGATGGAACAAAGAAGGCCCACAACCCTGAATATTTACTTAATTTTGTAATTAATTAAGGGAGAAAACAACTGTCAATATGAGTCCTAATAGGGACATGAATCCTTGTAGGTTAGCCTTCAAAGGATCTAATTGAATAAGGGATCAACTTTCTACTTCCTAGGACTCCAAAGTCCATTCTAATTCTGAGACTTGCCCACCAAGTCTCCTAACCCTAGTCCAATTCAAGGACTCCCAACATCTATATAAGGGGTCTCATCCCTACCAATCAGAACTACGTTTTTTGACTTGATCCTTGGCAATCAACAAGGTACGTAGGCATCTTGTTAAGGCAGATCGAGTCACGAAACACAAGAGCAGTCAAATCGAGCCTCAAAGCTCACATTCCTTAGTAATAGATACAACAATTATTATACCTTAGTTTTTGATCCATAACATTTGGCGCCGTCTGTGGGAAGCACAACAACAACCATGGCGAGAACACGGAGAACAAGCAGCTACCCTGAAGGAGGAACACCCGCGGGGACAACCTAAACGATTTCGTCAATCGTGGAGGTACCTCCGCATTCAACCTATACCGTCACCCAAGGAGGAGCCCAGGTAGGGGCAACTGAACCTCAACCTCAAGGGACGATTCCCCCGGCTCCTCAAGGTACGAATCCCCAACTTCAACAACTACATAGACCTGTGAATTCTCGACCCATTGGGTATGAGTATTCAACTGTTGTGACCAATAACCCCCTTATGGGATGCCCCTTTACCCCGAGGTTGGAGGAAGTGGACATGCTGGACAGAGTGAAGCACGGGGGAAAACACCCCCTACATACAAGGTTTGGCTCCTATCCTGGAGGATCAGGAATTTTCTGGTCCTTATACTGAGAGAGACTGTGAATCCTTGGATGATGAAGTGGCCCCAAGAAGGAGACGTGCTGGCAAAGAGCCGATGGCTGATGGTAACTAACGCCCTAGGAGCACCCGAGGGGCGAATCCCCAAGAAGTGCAGGAGAGAATTAAGGCCCATGAGGCTGAGATTCAAAGGCTGAAGCGTGACTTGGAGGCGCACCAGGTTCCCAGGCCCCCATTACCACATAGGGGTAGAAATCCTCCCTCAATCATAGACCTGGATGGTCCGACACGAAGAAGGGCTGTAGTCGCAGGAGCTGATCCAAACAATCTTCTTCCCCTTGGAGATCCTGATGATCCTACTCCACCATTCACTGAAGAGATAATGAATGCCCACATCTCAAAGAAGTTCAAGATGCCGACTATCAAAGCTTATGATGGCACGGGAGATCCCGCTAATCATGTCAAGACATTCTCCAATGCACTGTTATTGCAGCCCGTGAATGACACTATTAAGTGTCGGGCCTTTCCTCAAACCCTGTCAGGTATGGCTCAAAGATGGTATAGTCGTCAGCCCCCGAACTCTATCTGGTCCTTCAGAAAATTAAGTCAGGATTTTATTAATCAGTTCATCAGTGGGAGAGTGCATGAGAAAAGTTCAGCATCCCTCATGAGCATTGTGCAGGGAGCAAAGGAATCCTTGAGAGACTACCTGAATCATTTCACGAAGGAAGCTTTAAAAGTCTCGGACCTTGATGATAAGGTAGCCATGATAGCACTACAACAGGGAACTAGGGATGAGTTCTTCAAGGTTTCCTTGGCCAAGCGCCCCCCTGAGAGCATGTTGCAGCTCCAAGATAGGGTCTGGAAGTACATCAAGGTGGAAGAGAGCATGAGGAAGTCCGTAGTGAGCAACGAGCTCGTTGGAGGCAAGAAGCGGAAAACTGATCTGGAGTATATCGCTAAGGACAAGTATCCTAGAACTGAGCAAAACCCTGATTCAACCCCTAAGAAGAGAGGACCTGGACAAAAATGCGCTGAATACGCTAAGTTGAACGCTCCTAGAAGCCAGATCTTGATGGAAATCGAGAAAGACCAAGATATTAGTTGGCCTAAACCCTTGAAGGCAGATCCAACCAAGCTAGACAAGAGAAAATATTATAGATTTCACAAAGATGTTGGTCATGACATCGAGGAGTGTAGGCAACTGAAAGATGAAATATAGTTCCTCATTCGAAAAGGAAGATTGAACAAGTACACTGGGGAAGGAAGAGATAGGAAACACAATGGAAGAAAGAACTTCGAAGATCGTAGGAGGGACCAAGACGATCAGGGGCGGATTCCCCAACCTAGGGGACTGGTGATAAATACAATCTTTGGAGGACCACGACCCCGAGGACCTGTGATAAACACGATTTTTGGAGGATCGACTGCTGCTGGATTATCCAAGAACCCCAGGAAAGCTTACGCCAGGGAGGTTATGCATATTGTTGGAGAAGCCCCGAAGAGGGCCAGGACATGAGTAACAATGGCTTTTGATGATTCTGACCTAGAGGGTGTGAAATTTCCTCATGACGACCCGTTGGTCATAACACCTATAATAGGAAACAGCCCGCTTAATAGGGTCCTTGTGGATAATGGTGCTTCAGTGGATATCTTGCTCCATGATACCGTTTTAAGGATGTGTTATAATGACTCCCAATTGACCCCAACCGACATGCCGATATATGGATTTGCGGGAGTGGAGTGCCCCGTGGAAGGGATAATCAAGTTGCCAACAACCATAGGACATGAACCAAGGCAAGCAACATAAATGTTGGACTTTGTGGTGGTGAAGGCTAATTCAACTTACAATGCTATCATGGGGAGAACAAGGATACATGCCTTCAAAGCAGTCCCTTCTTCCTACCATTCAGTTATGAAATTTCCCACCCGAAATGGGATTGGAGAAGAGAGAGGAGATCAAAAAATGGATAGAAGTTGTTATGTAGCCTCTCTGAGGGCAGATGGAGTTGGGGGACAAGTTCTTCCTATTAAAGATCTGTATATCCAAGAAAATGATGAGAAAAGAGGGAAGCCAGCAGAAGACTTGATTTCAATTTCTTTAGCTCCCAAGGATCCTGAGAAGGTGACTTTCGTTGGAGCCACACTAGAGGAGCCCCTTAGAGGGAAGTTGGTGAAATTTTTGCAAGAAAATAGTCATGTGTTTGCATGGTTAGCAGCTGATATGCCAGGCATAGACCCGGAACTGATTACTCACAAGCTGAATGTGGATCCAAATCACAAGCTGAATGTGGATCCAAATCGGAAGACAGTGAAGCAAACGAAAAGAAGTTTTGCTCCAGAGAGGCAAAAAGCTATAAAACAGGAAGTAGAGAAGCTCTTAGAAGCTGGTTTCATTGAGGAGATACAATTTCCAGAATGGTTAGCAAACCCTGTAATGGTGAAGAAGGCCAATGGAAAATGGAGGATGTGTGTGGACTTCACTGATCTGAATGACGCATGCCCTAAGGACTGTTTCCCGTTGCCAAGGATAGATACTTTGATAGATTCCACTGTTGGACATGAGATGCTGAGCTTCATGGATGGATTTAATGGATACAATCAGATCAAGATGCACAATGACAACATCCCAAAGGTGTGGCGCCCTCCAAACCCGGGTCAGAAGTTTGGGGTCCACAACACATACACAATATATAAACCTGAATAAGAAATAGTATTTACAATAACCCTGCTTTACATAACCACGGATCGCAACAGGTTAAAGTATGAAAACAAGCCACAACCTTACAATTTATTACAACGTACCAAATCCCAACTAATTTAGCTTATAACTGATAATATAATTATTCTTACAATCTTACTATCTCACTACCGCAACAACTCCAGCTAGCTCAATCCAACTCAATCTGGAATCCTAACTTGTACATTGAACTGGGAAACCTCGCTATCAACTGTATCCTTCTTAACTGTAGAATACATGAAAAAGATTCGCAAGAGTGAGCTAACTAGCTCAGCAAGTCACAATGACAATAATTGGGGTTAATCAATGATTAAACAAGATGATTCAGAGGAATCAAGTTTATTGCTAGACAATCATTAGAATTGGATATTCATTTTAAGTTTTAAAACCAAGGTTAGGCTGCTGATCAGTCACGCACTAACCCCGAGCAAAGCACACAGCACTGCTCTAACTACTGGATCCAAGGCACACATTGGCCTAATTGACCATAGATATGGTCTGACCACGAATATGGTCCTCATATAAAAAAACTATCCAATTCTAAAGTAGTTTAATATGATAAACAATATAATTCGATAAACAAGATCATAATCAATGATGGTTAAACACTTGAATAAAAATATTAAGAAACTCATGGATATCTCAAGGGTATATCAAGGTATGTATTAGAAACGGTTTTCAGTTTGTAAAATGATCAGGTATTGGACGAATACTGATTTTTCAAGGTATAGTTCTTTGATGTTATAAAGAATGGTTGGAGTATAAAAGTTTCTGTGTTTTCAAACAATTTTTGCTCCAGTGTTTGGTGTTTGGTAGTTATACATTTGGGGAGTGGTATCATATTTGTGTGATTTGGTATCTGAGGATCAACAAAGGATGGTTTACAAAAAATAAGGCTTACGGCTCAAGATCAACAAAAATTAGGGTTCAAGGGTAAATAGTTTAAAGCACTTGCAATATAAACAAGAGTTATTTTGAATAAGAGCGACATGTTATGAAACAGTTCGAAATAATTGTGATATATCTTGAAGAAAAGTTCGGAAGTACTTGCCTTACAGGGTTTTATTACTATTACTGATCAACTCTGAGCCGACTCTGTCGCTCAGGCTTTAACGTCCCACTACTAGATCCCATTGGATTCGACTTCGACACTCAGGTTCTCGACTATGACCTACAGGGTCGAAATACCCCACGTTAGACATCTAGGTATGCTTGACATATCCTCGATACCAATTTTACCCAACGATATTCAAAACCGACTCGTAATTATGTATATTATAATAACACAGGCAACAAGTAGGGTTCACAATCTCGAAAATCGGTTCGGTGTTCGTTTTCGAAAAATACATATACTCTTTATTTTACGAAATTAGGGTTATCGATTTGGCGGAATATTTCATCACATCGTACAACCAAGTTTTGTATAAAACACACACACACACACACATATATATATATATATATTTCCTCGACGTCCTGATATTCATCGGATATGTTCCCGTATTTACATAATTCAGTTTCCCGGAAATCGGGCAGCGTCTCCTTTGTTTATCGGACTACCCGTCGAAACATCAATCGACGTCAATTCAATAACAACAATTCAATTTAAAACACGACAACCAATCACAACTCGCAAATTCCAATCACTGATACAATTTAGTTATTAATCATTATTATTCGCATGTTTATATTTTTTTTTATTTGTAGGACTCAGAAATGATTCATCACCGTCCACCGTCCACTCGTGAAAGTCATCGCGGACGGCTGCAAAATTCCGCGGGTACCCAATTAATTCCCCGGGTTTCAAACACGAAACTTTCTCGATTAATTTAATTAAATTCCCGCATGACATTGATAACATCACGAATATTGACTCAAATAATTTTTGCAATTAAAAGGAAATTAAATCAAAATATATAACATCCAACTCAACTGCACAAAAGGCCCAATACTGTCAGGCCCAAAATAACAGGGCCGAAAGTTCAGCCTTGCAAAATAACAGGAGAAGACAGAAGCGGAACCACGGCGCAACGCGGCCAAACACGGCCACCACCGCACAATCACAACACACACTAACACACGCACACCACGCACACACTCACACACACAGCCCCACCATCACATACCATCACACACATAAGACGCCCATACACATACACGATATACACATATATGAACACAATCGAGCAAGAAGAACAGGGCAGGGGAAAAGTCGAAGGAATCGCCGGAAATAACCGGCCGAAACTCACCGGAATTTGCCGAGGAAACAAAAAGAAAGGAAGAAAGTTCAGGGAATTAGTTAAACAAAGATATGCTAGAGATTAAAGGAAGAAACAAAGGGGTCGAGAGACAGGGAGAGATCGAGCGAGATGAAGGAGAGGAGAGAGATTGAGATGTTTTATAGAAAAAATGAAGTTGTAATTCTCTGATTTGCACACATATCAACTGGACCAAATAAAACGAATACATGTCCCATTTGGTTGATTAGTTGCACGACACGTGCAGTGCTTCTCTGTATATCCCCATTTTCGTAATGATTTATTTGATATAACAAAATAAAGTGTGAATTAATAGTACCCAAAACAATTTCAAATTAATTTTAAAATGATAGAAATATCCCGAAGTTAATAAAAATATAAATTTCATAATTTTTAAATAAATTTTGAAACGCAACTTATACCCGCATTTACAGTTAACGAACCGAGATGCACTTAAAATAAATTCAGAAAATCATGGAAACAGTCTTAAAATATTAGAAATATCCCGAAATTTATAAAAACATAAATTTTGAAATTTTTAAACAATTTCTAAAACACAACTTGTACCCGCTTTTATCAATTAAAGGAATCGACGCGCGAGTGAAACTAACTTCGAAAATTCCCCAAATAATTTAAAAATTCTCAAAATAATACGAACTTAACAAAATATAAGTTGCATGATTTTTGAAGATTTCCATAATTAAACATGGATTTTACCATTAAACATACTCAGGAAATCATTTATAAATAAAGAATTAGTGAAATATTGATATTCAATTTTTATAAAATCCTAAAAATAATTAATGTAATTATAAAATCATAAAAACAATTTTAAAGACACTTCAAATATTTATACAAATAAATTTGCGTTAAATCCACTTTTAAAAGTGCCAACAATTCAATACACTCAATAATTAACTACACGAACCACCAGGTACACCATAAATCACACATAAATAATAATAAGACAACATCGAGCTAACAAAAACTATATACATACTTTATTTATTTAATACTTCCACAATTACATATTTAAATAATTCAAAAATATACGAGTCGTTATATCCTTCCCCCCTTAAAAAGATTCTGTCCTCAGAATCTTATCTAGCTAAACAAGTGAGGATATTTGTCAAGCATATCTGACTCTAATTTCTAGGTAGACTCTTCTACTCGCAGATTTCAAACGTATTCACTATAGATAAACACTCATTTCCAAGGACTCACCTTTAACGATCAAAAATTTGGATCGATCACTATATGCAGAACAAACTTGGACAAGAGCCCCATTGTCTCCTGATCAATCACTTAATTCGAATCAAATACCTATTGCTTTAACTTTGACAGGACAAACACATTATACGTACACACTGTTGTGACGGTAAGATCAACTCATGAACAACTTTATCTATATTATCAATATTTTGAGAATGGTTCACTAATTTTAGGACTTAACCTGTCCCTTCTACTTAGACTTATCCAGTCTCTTCCAAGATGAAACTTGTACTAGCACTACGAGTCCTATTTCTATACTCATATTCTCTCTCGATACAATTTCGCCTTCTTTCTTTGTCTACTCCGAGCTGCTTTAATCAATATTACTAAACTCTTGGTGTGCTGAATTAACTTAGAATTTGACAACTTTCTTTCTCCCACTTTATCTCAATAAAAATGGGGACCTACACTTGCGTTCACATGAAGCTTGGTAAAGTGGCATTTCAAAGCTGGCATCTCTGATAAATGATCATTCCAGTGTTTCCTTAAAACTCAACCTCTCAACATATCTTACATTTTCTTAATCACTTCCATACTTTGACCCTCCGTTTAAGAATGATAGGCAGTGCTCGTTTTTCACTTGGTTTCCAAACATTTAAACAACTCTTACTCTTTTTCATCAGTTAAGGCTGAAAAGTAATCTCATATATTCATGTATTATCACCTTTAAGTATTTGAACTTCAGATTCCACTCTTTCCAATTCATTTATTAACTCCTCGGTGGTCTTAATTACATCCAATCCTTTTTGTCGGTATAGGGCATCTGTTATCATACGGCTTTGCTTGGGTAGTGGTTAATGGATTAATTCAGAATCTTTTGTTAACCTTAGTCAAAATTTCATTCTTGAAGACTTAACGCATAGTTGCTTTCCTTCTGATCCTTGGAGAAAAATTATTGGGCATTCCACGCAGACTTTCTTATTCTTTGAGTAGCTGAGGATGTTATCAATAAATACAGTTTGCTTATCTAAGTACTCCTTATACACCATGATCCTTAATTCTTTATAGTCACCTGATACACTTGTTATTTCACATAATATCACCAAAGCTTGCAATGCTCTTAACTCACTTTAATCGTAATCTCTGATATGTTTTCAGGTCGGATCTTAAGTTAATCCCCGAGATATAACATACTTCTTGAATTAGGTCTCGTAAGTAATCAATTTTTTATAGGGTCTCACTTCTCCTTATTCGTTGTTTTGTTAAACTCCCGATAATCAGTACTTACCTTCCTAAGGTCATTCCTTTTTCTTTTTTTTTTCCTTAACATCACTGGTACAGTTCACGATTCGCTTCTTGTAAAAATCACTTTCTGGGTCTGCCTTATCCACTAGGCCTCCAATACTTCATCTTAATTCTTTGACATGTTCAATATTTCCTAATCTATCTTGAAATTTCCTTCTTATATCTGGTTATCACTATTTTTCTTTAGATTTCCGTATATCTTGGCATTTTTTAATAAATCAAATACTTTATATTGTGCACTCACTATAGGATCTCATTTATTAATTCTTTCTGTTTGTAGCATCCAAGTGCTGGAAGAAAACCTGGGAATATCGTGATCGTTATCCTGGACGTATAAATTTCCTCTGACCAACTGCTAACATCGTGATCCATTATCGTCTCTTGACATCTTTTTATCTTTCCCTTAACAACTTCGACTGAAAGATCATACTATTCATCCTTGCTCCTTTTTGGATTATAGACTCTGACTTCCAATTCCAACTTCTAAAATTCCATAGAAAATTCTTCTAGTACAGTTTATATATTTGTTTTCTCCTTTTTGCTTATCGCTTGCCTCTATATTTGCTTTTCCTCGTGAATACATACTTTAACCTCTTATGATCCGTATAGATCTTACACCTTTCTCCATACCTATCATGTTTCTCAATCTTTTAAAGCGAATATTATTACTACTAGTCCCAAATTACGAGTGGGATACTCCTGCTTATAAGGTTTCAGTTGTCTGGGTGTATATATAATAACTTTATTGTACTACATCAATACACATCATACTCCCTTATGAGAAGTATCACTATAAACTACCAAATCTCCTTAATACTTTCAAAAAGATAAAGCA
This sequence comes from Apium graveolens, assembly GCF_009905375.1. Taxonomy (NCBI): domain Eukaryota; kingdom Viridiplantae; phylum Streptophyta; class Magnoliopsida; order Apiales; family Apiaceae; genus Apium; species Apium graveolens. The sequence continues at coordinate 276,492,033 of NC_133648.1, forward strand.
GGTGTTGTAACCATTCTTTCATTTAACTCCGTAAAACTTTCTTTACCCTTCTCTACTTCATATAACTTCTTGCTTTTCCTGGTTAGCCTCGTCCAAGATGTTGCAACTTTCAAGAAATATTGCACAAATTTTCGATAGTAACCGGCCCATGATAAAACTTCTTACTTTTGTTGGTGTTTCTGGTCTCCTTTCATTCATAGTAACTTTAATTTATGCTAAATCTTTTTGATCTTCTCCACATTAACTATTTATCCTAAGAACTATAATTCATACAACTTCTTTCTTCTGCAACTTCCCAGTTATCATTAAATTCTTTGCATGGTCCTCCGTTGACTTCAAGTGTTACACTACAGGTTATCCAGATATTCCTTAAAGATTATGTCCATCAAGTTCAAATATTACTGGTATACTGGTTAATACAAATGACAATACGAGAACAGTACTTAGTTCTGAAAATTATCTTTGATATATCCATAGGTTTAATCTTCAATTGGTGAAATATCAAGTCTTAAATCAGTCTTATAAAGGTACTTTGCTTCCTTCGTTTGATCAAACAAATCATTGGGTCAAGGTAACAGATACTTGCTCTTGATAGTAAACTTGTTGAGCTTTCGCTAGTCGACGCATAATCTCATACCTCCATCTTTCTTATTAATAATTAATACCGGTGCACCCTAAGGGATACACTGGGTCTAATCGCTTCTTCTTCTAACATCTCTTGCATCTGCTTTGCTAACTTCCTTATTTTAACTGGTGCCATTTTGTGTAAGGCCTTGGTCACTGGCTTCGTTTCAGGTGTTAGGCCAATCACGAGCTTCATTTCTCTATCGGGAGGAAATGTTGATAACTCATCTAAAAACATATCTTGAAACTCCTTAATTGCTATAAAATCTTCAAATTATGTTTGCTTCTGACTTTTTTGTATCCCATAATCACCATAATGCTCATATCTTGATCACCGTAATCATCATTGACAATTTCTTTACCTTTTTTTTATCTTTTGAACCTCATCACCTTCTCATTTGGCATCCTCTGAATTATCTTTTTATCATAACGGTCTATCTGGACATCACGCTTTAATAGTTAATCCATTCCTTAGAATAATGTCAAATCCTCTTATCTTCTATGATATCAATTATTCACAACTTATTTCCAGAAATCTCAATTCCACTATTGGTACTCACTTATGTAACAACTACACGTTCTTGACTTGCTAGTCCTTTAATCACAATCTTATCAATTCAACAGGGTAATTTATCTTATCAACAAAACCTTGGGAGCTAAACAATCAAGTTGCTCCCACATCTTTCAATACTTTAACGCATAAGGTATCCACAATAATCATTCACATCACCACATCCGTATTCTGAATAACATATTTCACAGGGAAAATCGCAATTTCTCGTTCTCGGAAACGTATTCCTTATTGGAGTAGATTCTCTTGATTCTTAGTGCATCCCTGACTGGGTTAGTTATTTGCAATTCTCGCCATATGCCCTTGTTTTCCTTCCATGCGAGAGAGAGATAGATGGAAGTTTTCCCGCTTGGTTCGTAATATGTTGATTTTTGTTTGAAAAACTCTTACAAAGAACGACGGTACAACGAATCAACTAGAAGGATTCACAATTCAACAAAATTAAAGTTGAAAAGAAAGAATAAACAAGGGTTTGAATATGAATGAGACAATCACATTGGTACTTAAGATGGCCAGTCTTTCATACCATATGGCATACAACACATGATTAGGTGGCGTCCCACCCGACTCTTCGTCATTCTGACAAAGTGTCTTACCATAACACTGTTTGTCCCAATCAGAAAGCAAAACTTGAGGGAAACAATTAAATTTGAAAGGAATGCAATACCCTCCTTTTTGATATCATCATAAGGAGTTTATTAGGGAAAGAAGTTCATTCATTTTTAGGAATTAAAAAGGAATATACGTTGTAGTATGGAGGACAAGAATGATACCATTGGTCACCATCCACATTTTACTTGTATTCATCTTTCGAGCTTGTTCGATCATATCCCAATTGTATCATATATCAACTTCTTCATAATCACGGGTTACTTTGTTCTCTGAATTAACAATACTAAGTCTGTAACAAACATCCTTCCAGGTAATACGGGTCTTTTAACAAACAAAAACTCAAGTAGGAACTTGACAACCAATATTTAAAACTTATTTTATTCAAAAAGGCTTTTAGAAATTTTAGTAAGGAATTTTTTTGTTTCGAAAACTAGTTTAAAAATTTTGAAAATCACAAATCTGGTTGTCCTTACTATATGAGTTGGTTGTTGTCTTTCTTTTCCTATAACAAGGTACCAAATTAAAGAAATAATTACATAAAAGTCTGTTCACTTCAATCTACCTTTTCTCCTTTTTCGTGTCCATTTACCTTCCTTAATCGACGAAAGCTTCAATTGTCATTGCATGTTATCGTATTCGTAGTTTTTCATCAAAGCTTCCATACTGGTAATACTCCCGACATTATTGTTGCAGTAGTTAAGTAGAACAGGCTATCCAATAGTCAACAAATCGGCTGATGTCACATCACCTTGTTGCCATAAATATATCACATTGTTATAACACCATTAATTATCTTCAAGAAAGCTCCAGAACCATAATCTCCTCTAACTCTCTTTTCAATACTTATCTAATCCATTCCATAAGCTAGTCATGGGTGACCTAATTACTAATGGCTTCTTTTAACCTGATAACAGCTACCCTCCGAAACACTTGAATCTTCTTTCTAAACTTTTTCCCACCTTTATTAATATCTCATGCACTAACCATTTACTGTAACTATTGAATCCATCCTCGTAAATACTGTTGCTCCATAAGATAGGTTTTAAACTGAGGGCATAGAACATGTTGTAGAGTAAACCGAAAAGATACATTCACAGCTGGATGTCCAGTAGAAAAAGAATAAGCAGATAGAGGTTTTTTAAATAAGTAGTCTCGTATCAAGAGGTGGTAGAATAGCGTAGAATAATTTGAAGAGGTGCAACTGTCATAACCGAAGGTAGTACCATTAATTCTGATGGAGGAACAAGGTGCAAATAAAATCTGAGAGAAGATGACGATCCTCGAATGGAAAGCTCCAAACGATCAGATAATACAGGGAAATCAGGATCGGCCATTGTTGTTGTCTGGAAATCACGTCGCAAGCTAAGAATCCCAAATCGCAACACGAACTGTGCCGGAGACCTATTATATAGTCGCACTTAACCTCACGACGTCTTATCTTTCTATTTCCTATTCTTAATCCTAACCCTCTACCCAATCCCGACTATCTAGGCTTGTTTCAGTGACTTATAACCTTTAGCTCTGATACCAACCTGTAGCGCCCTCCAAACCCGGGTCAGAAGTTTGGGGTCCACAACATATACACAATATATAAAACTGAATAAGAAATTGTATTTGCAATAACCCTGCTTTACATAACCACGGATCGCAACATGTTAAAGTATGAAAACAAGCCACAACCTTAACTTTTATTATAACGTACCAAATCCTAACTAATTTAGCTTACAAATGATAATATAATTATTCTTACAATCTTACTATCTCACTGTAACACCCCCAAATCCGGGGTCGGGGATCCGGGTTGTCACGAGTTCCATTTCCCTTAATAACAACCAATCTTAATAAATAATCAACTATTCTGTACTGTGACCCCACCATAAGCACACACACCACAAGTTATAGTCTCAGAGATGAATATCCAAAAATAATCACAAGTCATTTTATTCCACAATTATATGCCAATACACCTTAAAAAGGTTTCTGAATAAATTTACATTTCTTTGCCATTATTACAATTCATAAATATACATAAATCTGGTTCATCAATAGTTGAAAACCTAGCCTATTGGTAGCTCCTACCTCAGCTACGGCGGCATCAACGCTTCCAGAAAACTGCGGAACATTTTCTAACCGCTTGCGAATTGGAAGCTTGGTCCTGTTCATCTTGTCTAGCTGATGTTGTGTGATGAAAGAAGAAAGCAAGGGTGAGCAACAAGCCCACCAAAATAATATGTATAATGATTTACAATATATGAGCATTCTCATAGTACTCATGAAAGTTTTGGTCAAGAAGAAATAAACCAAGTTGATATCTTAACGCAACCAAGTGGCAAAATATTCAGTATATATACATATATACTTTTCACAATCTTTGAAATCCTCTGACATGTATAATATACACAGAGTTCCAGTTTATAACTGTATAAAAATATCGTTGCAAGGTGATCTCATATATCCAACCTTGTCTCAACATTTTTCTGAAAATCTTTGTCATGCATAAGATAATCATTAACTAGATATAAGTTTAAAAGATGAAATTACAAGATACTCTAATATACTTATATATTTTACGAATACTACTTGAACTACCACCGTTCAAGTTATAATTAGTTTCAAAAGTTCATCACACTGATGAGACTACAAGATAAGACTTGAATAGATTCAATCTTTGAAATATCATTAAATGAAATGAAGTTATGATATACTTCATTAAGTCCCGATATATATATCCACATATATATATCTCTTTGTACATTTCCTGAAAACCTCTGTCATGTAAAGTATGAACAGAGTTTGTAACATCCAATGAATTTTTGGAAAGGAAAAGAATTGTGGCATAAACCCGGTATCTTGCTGATCAGGCAAAGATACCAATAAGTAACCATTTCTAGTGTAGATGGATGAATTCCTCGCCGGTCATCACCCTGGCCGCATTCGGACCTCGCGCTAGACCGTTACCCGGCCACTCACGCGTGGATGGACTGTCACCCAACCTCTTACACCTTCATAAACCGTACCCCGGCCTGTCGCTTATGCCGACTCAATCAGATGGACTTACTTCCCGAACATTGGGCAAGTAATCAAATTGTTGTCTCAAAACAGCAACCACGTTGCGAATATAAAATACACCACAGAGCCGGATCCCTCAGGTTTTGAGCGAGTATTTAAATCCCCTTGAAAGGAAGATCTTAAATATAAAAATGAGTTTTTGGGATCCGCTCTAACCTTTAAAAATCAATTTGAAGACTCGAAAATATTTTTAAGAATGTTTGGAGAAATGCTGATTTAATGAAATAAATCAGTCCCGGTATATTAGAAAATATCTGAATATTATTAAATAATATTCCCATAAGGATAATCTCTATATAAATAACTTGAAGTAGAAGTTGTAAAACTTATACTTGAAATGAGTATTAAATAACCAAAGATATACTTATACGAAAGTACTATCTTTATTTGAATAATCAAAAATAAGTTTGATTATCGACACCTTATTCTTTAATAAAATAAAGAATATATTTCAGTAAATAATCGGAGTCATAGGTCCTCAAATGAATATTCAAATAATATTCAATAAATAATATAAAGTGAGTCATAAGTCCTCGAATGAATATTCAAGTAATATTCATTAAATAATATAAAGTGAGTCATAAGTCCTCGAATGAATATTCAACTAATATTCATTAAATAATATAAAGTTATCGAATAAACCTTATTCGATTAATAGTTTTTTAAAAACCATATCAATATATATATATATATCATATACTCTGGAACATCTACTCCCGGTTTTAGAAAAGGGTTCACCTTTGGGTCCCCTATACTCAGGGTATACGCAACTACTGCTTATCTCTAGCATAGGTATTATGCAACTAATAAGCATTTGAACCAACAAATATATAAATCAAGAATACGAAACAGGCATGCATATATACCATATCACATGCTCCAATATATCGCAAGAATTTGCTAATAACAAATATGCATTTATCACAAGATCATGCATATACACATATACATCACAACAACAGTTATACGGGTAGAAAACTTGCCTGAGCGACTGGGGGTTATAAATGGCCTGGGGCGAGTCTGGTAACCTATAAACAACATATAAGTTGGAATTAAACCAAAGTCACTTGTAAATCTATACTTTAACCAAATTAGACTCTAACGCTCGCTTTGCGCTTACTGATTCTCTTAAGTCACTCGAGTACCCTCGGCTCCACCATTTTTAATAAATTAACCATTAAGGGTTTTAAGGCGATTCTTTTGCGAGTACCTTACCAACTTCCTAATCCACTTTACATAAATGTTTCATACCCCAATTTGTCCTTTAAGGTCTTTAACCTATGTTTCAAAGTAAGGCGAGGGGTAATGGTTCGTTCGCGAAACGTCGTTACTTTAAACGACCGTTTCTCCTAAACCGTACATCAGAATCAAACGAACCACATATCAAAATGAAGCTCGTAACATGAACTATCTAATAATGGCAATGGTCAAAACCTAGCAGGGAGTTCTCGGGTCCTAATGTTAAGAACAAAACAGCCTAAAGTAAATCGGGCATTACGACGGCTATGTTTACGCGATTTCCCAAATTTATACCATTCCAAATCAACCACCAAGCAACCCCAATTCATTCATACAACCAAAATCCATCCATACCATACTACAACAGCCCCAAAACCTCAAGTTCTCCAATTTATGTTATTCTCAAACATGAATTTAAAACTATACTTAAGTCCTTTAACTAATCAATAAGATTTCAACATCCAATTTACTACAACTCCAACCAAAACTCTAAAACATGCAAGCATCAAGCTACTCTTTTACTATAACAATTAAAATCATCCTAATATACAAAGTAAAGCTAGGGTTTGGAGATGTTATACCTTCCTTGAAGTGATGTGAGTAGCTAGGAAGCCTTAAGAAGCCTTGCGATGTCTTAGGGATGCTTGGATCTTAAAGGAAAAACAAGAAAAATCAAGTTAAAAATCTTGAAATCACTATTCATTATCTTCTTCATTGATTTCTTGGAAGAGATTGAGAATGAATTGGAGGCTTAAACTTATAGGATAGCCATATCTATGCATAAGGAGTACTAGATAATTACCTTACTAATTAAGGAAGCTTGGAACTTGAACTTTGAAATTTCTTCTTCTTGAAAAGAAGAAAAGCCGAGAGCAAATGTTGAAGGAGAAAGGAAATGATTTTTGTGTTTGTGATTTGTTTAGCTTAGCTTGGTTGCTTTTGATTTGATTTTGGTTAATTACCTTATTAACCTTGAAAATTGTGTGGTTAAAAATGAACCACACCTCTTCCCCCCTATGTCATGCTTATGTCACCTTTGCTATGTCATCACCCCTTACTTGCCCTCTTCTTATTGGTTTGATGACCTCATCATCCCTAACCTCCTTGATTAACTCCTAATTGTTTTCCTAATGACCGTTGATCTGTTATACGGTTCGCTTAACTTTCGTTCTCGTTTCTCGTTTGAGGGATCATACCCGGGATCTTATTACTTGGGTTTCCTTAACCTTTCTCAATACATTATATTCCTTTTATGATCCTCTCTTATAATCCTTTAATTTAAATCATTTTTATACTGTTACCTTATACTCAATTCTTTCTGTATCCAGTGGATTTCCGGGAAAAATCAAAGTGTTCGGATTTGGATTCTGACGATCTTTACATACACTTATATACCATATAGAGTACTAATAAAATCTCAGAATATCCATATAAAAACCCCTACATAGTGTGGCATGAAAAGTTTTTCTATTCAACAAAACACTATTGTAATAACCCCCAAAATTTTCAACTTTTTTTGTAACCCTTGTGAATAGTGTTTTTGCTGAATGAGAAAACTTTTCATGCCACACTATGTAGGGGTTCTATTATGGATATTCTGAGATTTTATTAGTACTCTATATGGTATATGAGTGTATGTAAAGATCGTCAGAATCCAATTCCGAACACTCGGGTTTTTCCCGGATATACACTAGATACGGAGAGAATTGAGTATAAGGTAACATGATAAAAAGGATTTAAATTAAAGGATTATAATAGAGGATCATAAAAAGGAATATAATGTATTGAGAAAGGTTAAGGGAACCTAAGTAATAAGATCCCGGGTATGATCCTTCAAACGATAAACGAAAACGAAAGTTAAGCGAACCGTATAACAGATCAGCGGTCATTAGGCAAACAATTAGGAAGTTAATCAAAGGGATTAGAGAGAGTGATGTCACCCAACCAATGAAAAGAGGACAAGGAGGGAAAGATGACATCACAACATGACATAGGCATGACATGGGAAGGAAGGAGATGTGGTGGATTATTAACCACACAAAATCAAGGTTAAATTGGTAATTAACCAAAAACAAAACAAAACCAAATCAACCAAGCCAAATAATTCATTCTTCATCAAAACAAAAAGAAACCAAGGCATTATTCTTCATTGCTCTCGGCTTTTTACTATTCCAAAGGGAAAATTTTTCAAAATCAAAGATCCAAGCTTCCTAAATTGGTGAGTTAATTCCCTAATCATCCTTATGCATAGTTAGGGCTATATCATGAGTTTAAGCCATCAATTCTTTCTCAATCTTCTTCATTAAATCAATGAAGAAGACAATGAATAGTGTTTTCAAGGTTTTTGACTTGAATTTTTCTTGTTTTCCTTTAAGATCCAAGCATTCCTAAGACTTCTCAAAGCTTCTTAAGCCTTCCTAGCTACTCCCACCACTTCAAGGAAGGTATATCATCTCCAAACCCTAGATTCCTATGTTTAATAAGATGATTTTGATTATTATGGTGATATTGTAGCTTAATGTTTGTGGTTTAGAGTTTGGGTTGAAGTGGTATTGAAATGGAATGGTAAATCTTGTTGTTTTGGTTAAAAGAATGTAGTATAGTTAAATTCAAGCTTAGGCATAAGTATGAATATTAAAATTGAGTTGATTTGGGGCCGTTGTAATGTAGTTTAGATGGAGGTTGATTGCGTTGTGAATTGGAGTTGAAATTGTGGTTGTTTAAATTGGTTTAAATTTGGGAAATCGCGTAAACATAGGACCCTAGAACCCCCTGCTAGATTATGACCATTGCCATGTCTAGATAGCTCGTGTTACGAGCTTCGTTTTGATATGTAGTTCGTTCGATTCCGATGCACGGTTTAGGAGAAATGACCGTTTCAAGTAACGGCGTTTCGCGAACGAAACATTTCCCCTCGCCTTACTTTGAAACCGTGGTTAAGGACCTTAAATGACTAATTGGGGTAAGAAACATTTATGGTAAGTGTGTTAGGCAGTTGGTAAGACACTCGCGAAGGAATCGCCTTAAAACTCGTAAAGGTTAAATTATTAAAAATGGTGGAGCCGAGGGTACTCGAGTGACTTAAGAGAATCAATAAGCGCAAAACAAGCGTTAGAGTCTAAGTTAGTTAAAGTATAAATTTACAAGTGACTTTGGTTTAATTCCAACTTACTTGTTGTTTATAGGTTACCAGACTCGTCCTGAGCCTTTTATCACCCCAAGTCGCTCAGGCAAGTTTTCTACCTGTTATACTGTTGTTGTGATGTATATATGTATATGCATTATCTTGCGGTAGATGCATGTTGGTTAATTAACAAATGTTGCGATATATTGTAGCATGTTATATGGTACTTATGCATGCCTGTTTCGCATTCTTACCATATATATCTGTTGGTTCAGTTGATAATACCTATGCTAGAGGATAGCAGTATTTTGCATATACCCTTATTATAAGGACCCAAAAGGTGAAAACATTTTCTAAAACCGGGAGTCGAGGATCCCGAGTAGATTTTGTATATATGTATATATATATAATTATATATATATATGGTTATAGTTTTCAAAACTATTAATCGAATAAGGGTTATTCGATAACTTTATATTATTTATTGAATGTTATTTCGAATATTATTCGAAGGCTTATGACTCCTTTAGAGTATTATTGAATATTACTTGGATATTCATTCGAGGATGTATGACTCCTTTATTTTATTAATATTATTTATAGTATTCATTCGAGGTATTATGACTCCGCTTATTACTTAATAATATTCTTTATTGTATTAAAGAATAAGGTGTCGATAATCAAACTTATTTTTGATTATTCAAATAAAGATATTACTTTCGTATAAGTATATCTTTGATTATTTGCTATTCATTTCAAGTGTAAGTTTTCCAACTTCTACCTCAATTATTCTTTATGGGAGTATTATTTAAATAATAATATTCAGATATTTCTTTCATATCGGGACTGATTTATTTTAATAAATCAGTATTACTCCAAACATTCTTAAAAATGTTTTCGAGTCATCAAAATGAATTTAAAAAGGGTAGAGCGGATCCCAAAACTTGTTTTCAAATTCAAGATCTTCCATTTTAAGGGGACTTGAATACTCTCTCAAAAATCTAGGGGATCCGGCTCTATGGTGTATTTTATATTCGCAACAAGGTTGCAGTTTTGGTAAATGAATTGATTACTTACCCAACGTTCGGGAAGTAAGTCCATCTATTGAGTCGGCATAAGCAACATGGGCTCAGTGGGCGTCCATGATAGTGTAAGTGCCTCAGTGGGAGTCCATCAAATGCATAAGTGGCTGAGTGGCAGTCCAGCATAAGGTCCTATTGTGGCCAGGGTGATGACCAGTGGGGAATTCGTCCATCTACTAGTAGAAAAGGTTACTTATTGGTATCTTTGCCTGATCAGCGAGATATCTGGTTTATGCCAAAATTCTTTTCCTTTCCAAAATTCATTGGATGTTCCAAACTCTGTTCATACTTTACATGACAGAGGTTTTCAGAAAATGTATAAAGAAGATGTATATGTGGATATATATATATATCAGTACTTAATGAAGTATATCATAACTTCATTTCCTTTAATAATATTTCAAAGATTTAATCTATTCAAATCTTGACTTGTAGTCTCATCTATGTGATGAACTGTTGAAAGCTCATTATACTTTGAACAGTGGTAGTTCAAGTAGCTTTATAAATGATATAAGTGTAGTGAAGTATTTGGTAACTTCATCCCTTGTTTTTACTTATATCTAGTAGTAATTATCTTACACATGATAAAAGATTCTAGTAAGTATCCATTTAGATACTTATATTTTTGTTATCACTATATATTATCTTGCGAGCTGTAAGGCTTACTCTTGCTTTATTTCTTCATCACACAACAACAGTTAGGAAAGATGGCCAGACTCCAGCAGACCCAGCGCAAGCGCGTGGGAAGCGTCCCGCGTCTTTCCGATGATGTTGTGGCTGCTATAGCTGCAGAGGTAGATCTATTGGTAGATCAGGCATTCTATTTTTGAGAATCAAATTATGTATAATTATAACTTGTGACAGATAATGGCAATTAACTGTAAATTTATCAAGTAATCATTTTGGATTGTAATAACTTTTAAATTGTGGATTCAAAGACTTGTACTTATTTCAATTTCATCTCTGAGACTATAACGGGTTGTGGTGTGTGTTAGTGTGGGGTCACAGCATAAGGTTATTTATTATTAATTAAGTGAAGTGATATTGTGGAAAGAAAGACCGTGACGACCCGGATCCCCGACCCCGGATCTGGGGGTGTTACAGAAGTGGTATCAGAGCTAAGTGTTATAAACCTCAGAGATGATGTGACGTTAAGATAATAACTAAGATAATAAGAACTCTTGCCAAGTTCATAGTCGGGATACCTAACGTAGTACTGACAGTTAAAACCCTTATGGGAACCCTTATAAATATCATGATAGAAGAGTAGTTCATTATCGTATATGGTAGCGGGACTCCGAACCCTGAGGTTGAGAAGTGACAGCGCGATGATGTTTTATTACTAATTGGAGATCGGATTGTGGATCCGATAGAGCGTCCTAACGCAGGACCGGATGATGTTCATATTGAGGATGTAATGGTTGAGGATGTTATCCTAGATGGGATTGTTGCTGAGGAGGATCTCGTGGAAGATCCTAACAAGAATGAATGAAGGACCATTGAGGAATTGATGACCATGGTTAGGGAAACTACCAGAGGTAGGATTGGCCGGTCACTACCGGAGGTTCGTTCAAGTTTGTAAAGATAGTAGCCCCTATGAAGCGGCTTACTCGTAAGACTAAGAAGTTTGAATGGACAGAGAAATACGAGAAAAGATTTTAACAACTAAAGCAAAGGTTGGTGGCGACCCATATGTTGGCGTTGCCGGATGAAAAAGGAGATTTTGTGAATTGTAGTGACGCTTCGCATAAGGAATTAGGGTGCTTCTTATACAGCACAGCAAGGTAATCGCGTACGCGTCAAGATAATTAAGGGAATATAAAATTCGATATCCCCACCTATGAGCTTGGGCTCATGGCAATAGTTTTGCCCTAAAGATTGGAGGCACTACTTGTATGGAGAGAAGTGCGAGAATTACCTAAGCCATAAGTGCTCTAGTACATTTTCACGCAGAAAAGAGCTCAACATGTGCCAAATGAGGTGGTTAGAGCTAATCAAGGATTACGATTATGAGATTCTTTATCATTCGGGGAAAGCCAATGTGGTGGCTGATGCCCTTAGTAAAAAGGAGAAACTCAAGATGATAATGTCTTTGAGAGAGTTTATAAGAGATTTTGAGAAAATGGAAATAAAAGAGAAGGTAACCGGAGCCGGTACCGAAAAGCTGTTTGAGATTGCAAGACAGATCTAATTATTGGAAAAGAACATATTGTGCCAGAAAAAGTGATGAATGAAGGCAGAGAGCCAACAAATAGAAATGAGATTAATATCGAGAAAGATGATAAAGGAATAATGAGGTATTCCTATAGAATTTGGGTTCCAAATGTTTAAGAGCTTAAAGATGAGATCCTAGATGAAAGTCATAGTTCAAGGAATAAGATTTAGGGCAAACCCTGAATGTGATAGTCAGGGAGGACGCCATCAAGATAGAAGGAACCCATAACTTAATGAAGTGGAAAATGAGGATTTTAACGTATAAGATAACCCCAAGTATGGGAGAAGGATGAAACATTTCATACTAAGGAAATAGAAAGTCCAGTAAGGAAAGAAGACCCGAGACGGTACTCCTATATGGCAATTTATGGACCTGTCTAGACAGAACTTAGACTATTATCCCCAACCACCACCTTGAGGAAACAATACGATAGGAAATTCTTTCAGGACCTTTAAGTCTCTAAGCTCTCAGAGTTCCAAGGAACAGATTGACCTAGTCGAGGCAAGAGCCTGGCTAAAGGAAATAGAGGAATCATTAGAGATTCTGAATGATTGACGAACCACAAAAGACTATTTTTGTCACTTACCCTCCTAAGAGAGAGACCACCCGCTGGTGAAAGACCAAGGAAGGCACGGAGCAAGAGATTATAATAAACTGATTTAAGTTCAGTCAATTGTTTTCGGGAAAGTAATTCCCAAAGATAAGGAGATAGTGTAAAAACTTTAGAGCCAGAACAAAGGCAGACGAGTATGATGAATTATGAATCTAAGATGTAAAAGTTGTCAAGATTCGTTCTGAGGACACGAATCCAGAATGACGGGATGTTTGAAATCAATGCTTATGTTGTGTTGGTTCATGAAATAATGATAAGAGAAAGGAAATAAAAAGAAATTGAAGTGGAAAGGAATATAACGGCAATAGAGTTTGAGGAATGATAAGGGAGTTGGGTATGAGGAAACCCTAAAGACTCGTAGAAATAGAAATAGAAGAGTATGTAATCGTCAGGATGAGGGTGATTCACCATGAGTTAAAATTGATGGTTGAGGGCATAAGAGATACATATATTTTATCCCCTGTAAGTTGGGAAGATTCGAGGAAACCTTGAGATAATTCGAAGGATAAATAATGAGACGCGGATAGACTGAGGAGACAAGAAAGTAAGAAATTAAGAAAATTGGATGAAGGAAGTGACCTTTAAGAAGGTGAAGTGTAAGACCGGTGGCATGATACCCAGAAAGGGAGACGCCAGATATGAACGATATCCCAACATTGAGGTGACTGTTGAGATAAACAACAAAAGTAAATAAGGAATTATTAAGAAGAAGTTCACGTTGAACACGACCAATATCTTCCAGAACATCCTTGTTATCGTTACCAGATTAGGCAAGAAAAGCGGATAACCGTTGTTATCTTTTGGAGGCCATTTTGATTAACCTCATTTTGTATACAGATGTTATTGTGAAATTAGGCATATACTATCGAGGTGGGAATGATTGAATAAGATACCCTTATCAGGGATATATGACTTTATTTATCCATGGAAGGATGCTTGTACCTTTTTAAAGGTGGAATTAAGCATAGAACATCGGTAACTTAAAACGAATCCTAGGGGAATGCATAAAGGTTGGCATTTCACCCTTAATAGGGATAGTATGAGTTTTGACATTATGATTTGGAAAGGATTAAGGTAATAACGACCTTTAAGGATCAGTGGAGAAATTTTTCAGAAGTATATAGACAATGGTTCTAGTATTAGTAAATGGTATTTTGATATGCCCTGTATATAGGGAATATAGGAGGAACGATTGAAGGATAACCTTAGAGGTTTTACAAGGAGAAAGGAAATATTCGAAATTCTCAAGAATAAAAATGTTGATAAAGGAAATATGACATAATTATAATGATGCCAAGTGGGGCAGTGTTAAACCACGAGAAAGTATGGATCGAACCAGTAATGGTCGAAATTGTTCAGGGCAATTAGAACTTAAGATAAAAGATTTTCTAAGTATGATTGAGAGTCAGTCGTGACAGTGATTAACCTCTAAAGACTGAGGCAGTAACTTATGGAAAAATGGTGATATTTTTTTTTACTCATCAGATTTTAAGGAAAACATCTTCACATAAGCTGTGATTGAAATGAGGTAGAAAATTTATTTGGAGGTGGTTAAAATGATATTGACTGTAAAGAAATTTTATTATCAGGAAAGGCCAAAGAGGTGGCCGACACTGTAAAGGTAAGAGGATAATTATAGGCGCTTGTGCCAAAGGAATACAGTGATGATGGTTGAAGCTAAGAAGGTTGTATTATGGTTTGGAAGATTGACATTCCTTCTGATGACTGTGCAATACCCAACCGTAATAGTAGTTGGTAAATGTTTAATTCGTGTAATCGCCATGAGCGGGCTATCTATCTTAGAAGGTCCTATCCTGAGATAAGCCAGGACCATGTTTTAAAAAGGACTAGACGAACCTTTGAGTAAGTCTTCTATTTAAGGCATATGATTTAGAATGGTATTAACCTGCTATCATTGCTTTGATTGAAACTCTTCTGCAATTTTATCTGCTTCATGTCATGTATGTATGTCAGGATCAGGAGTGTTCTTCATGAATCAGGAATGGTGATTATGTTACCTCCTTAGAAGGATTTGATACGACATGTATGGACTCCGTATGGTTAGATATTAAGATTTCATGGAACGTGAATGACGACAGTAGGTCAGTAGTGGACCATAGTAATGCAGCAATGATACTGCGAGTAATGAGCTGGTTACAACCGTGAGAGTTGTATTGGAATGGATGTTGAGATTGAGTACCACTAAACGGGTCGTGGTAGTGTATAAGTTATCATTGATAGACTAATTAAGTAGAGTATCTACCTATTGAATATTTATTCTTTCTTATCAATAGAGAGTCGTATTATTATACGAGGAAGGTTACGGTGCAAGCATAGAATTCAAGTAACGATGATGTCTAGAATGAGATCCCAGGTTCGATTTTCGGTATCGAAGGAGTTTCAAAGGTGATTGTGTATAAGCTCGAGGAAGAGCATGGGTCCATAGAATGATGGACGGAATAGCAAAAATATTTAGGCATGTGAAATACGATGCTATAATACTTGATGTTGATATAAATACATATATGTTTTGTTCTCCCATGACAAACCTCTATAGTTCAGAGGTAGGTTCCAAGCCAGATATTTTGTGGCAGTATATTTTTTTTATATATACAATTCTCTTCAGTTCGTTCTTTTCTCTTCTTTTCATTTCATGTAAGCTGAGAAGAACAACCCTTCCAGAAGGGGAGGTATTGCCGAATGACTATCTATCTGTGTGATAGAAGCCTAGTAGGATACCATCTATTGTTTAATTGCTTGTCAAGTACTAAAGGCTGGCCACCTTCTGTACTAACTATGCGATATAACAAGTGTTCATGATCATAGTGATCTCTCAACAAATTCCTTTACTTCTGTATGATTGATCAAACTTTGGGAAATAGAAATAGCTGAAAAAGGAGTAGTAAAGTTGTGGTAGTATTCAGAATGGAAACACATTCGTGATACTAAGGTTGACGTGGTTATTAAAAGGTTATAGAATGCTAACGAGCAAAAGTATAACCAGTATAATATTAGGAACGGAAGGTAGTATTGATTAAGAACTGGAAAAGAATGGGTATTGAGAAGCAAAAGCTCTAATGCTAAAAGCTATAATGAAAGTTTGTGCAATAGACTTGCAAGAAATTGGAATGATCACTTAACACAGATTGAGTTTTCTTACGATAATAGATCATATGTCAGTATTGAGATATCGCCATATGAGATTTTGAGGGAAGACAATGTCAATTCCCCTTATGTTAGGATGAAGTTATAGAGCGCAAAATGCTCGGACCCGCAGTAGTCCAAAGGACCAAGGATATGATAGATCTAATCAGAGGACGGCTGGTAGTAGCCCAAGATGGACATGATAAGTATGTTGATTTGACACGAAAGGACAAAGAGTATGAAATAGGGGACCTAGTAATGTTATAGGTATCCCTTGGAAAGGATTGATGAGGTTCGGAAAGAAAGGAAAGCTAAGTCTATAATTTGTTGGACCCTTGGATATATTAAGACGTTTGGGAAGTTAGCATATGAGCTAGCCCTACCCCCGAACATGTAGAAAGTCATAACATGTTTCACGTATCAATTTTAAGGAAGTGTAATTCGGATGCCAGATAAATAGGGGCATATGAGCGCATAGGCATGCGACCAGACATAACCTATAGGGAGCAACCAGAAAGGGTTATAGATCGAAAAGGAACAAGTGCTTAGGAGAAGGGTTATCAAACCAGTCAGAGTTTGATGGAAGAACCACAATGTGGGAAAATTTACTCGAGAGTTAGAAAGTGCAATGCTAAGAGAGTATCCCTATTCATTTTCTATCTGATTCCGGGACGGAATCCTTTTAAAGAGGGGAGACTGTAATAACCCCCAAAATTTTCAACTTTTTTTGTAACCTTTGTGAATAGTGTTTTTGCTGAATGAGAAAACTTTTCATGCCACACTATGTAGGGGTTCTATTATGGATATTCTGAGATTTTATTAGTACTCTATATGGTATATGAGTGTATGTAAAGATCGTCGGAATCCAATTCCGAACACTCGGGTTTTTCCCGGAAATACACTAGATACGGAGAGAATTGAGTATAAGGTAACAGGATAAAAAGGATTTAAATTAAAGGATTATAACAGAGGATCATAAAAAGGAATATAATGTATTGAGAAAGGTTAAGGGAACCTAAGTAATAAGATCCCGGGTATGATCCTTCAAACGATAAACGAAAACGAAAGTTAAGCGAACCGTATAACAGATCAGCGGTCATTAGGCAAACAATTAGGAAGTTAATCAAAGGGATTAGAGAGAGTGATGTCACCCAACCAATGAGAAGAGGACAAGGAGGGAAAGATGACATCACAACATGACATAGGCAAGATATGGGAAGGAAGGAGATGTGGTGGATTATTAACCACACAAAATTAAGGTTAAATTGGTAATTAACCAAAACCAAAACAAAACCAAATCAACCAAGCCAAATAATTCATTCTTCATCAAAACAAAAAGAAACCAAGGCATTATTCTTCATTGCTCTCTGCTTTTTACTATTCTAAAGGGAAAATTTTTCAAAATCAAAGATCCAAGCTTCCTAAATTGGTGAGTTAATTCCCTAATCATCCTTATGCATAGTTAGGGCTATATCATGAGTTTAAGCCATCAATTCTTTGTCAATCTTCTTCATTAAATCAATGAAGAAGACAATGAATAGTGTTTTCAAGGTTTTTGACTTGAATTTTTCTTGTTTTCCTTTAAGATCCAAGCATTCCTAAGACTTCTCAAAGCTTCTTAAGGCTTCCTAGCTACTCCCACCACTTCAAGGAAGGTATATCATCTCTAAACCCTAGATTCCTATGCTTAATAAGATGATTTTGATTATTATGGTGATATTGTAGCTTAATGTTTGTGGTTTAGAGTTTGGGTTGAAGTGGTATTGAAATGGAATGGTAAATCTTGTTGTTTTGGTTAAAAGAATGTAGTATAGTTAAATTCAAGCTTAGGCATAAGTATGAATGTTAAAATTGAGTTGATTTGGGGCCGTTGTAATGTAGTTTAGATGGAGGTTGATTGGGTTGTGAATTGGAGTTGAAATTGTGGTTGTTTGAATTGGTTTAAATTTAAGAAATCGCGTAAACATAGTCGTCGTAACGTTCGATTTTCTTTAGACTGTTTTTGTGCATAACATTAGGACCCGAGAACCCCCTGATAGATTATGACCATTGCCATGTCTAGATAACTCTTGTTATGAGCTTCATTTTGATATGTAGTTCGTTTGATTCCGATTCACGGTTTAGGAGAAACGACCGTTTCAAGTAACGGTGTTTCGCGAACGAAACATTTCCCCTCGCCTTACTTTGAAACCTTGGTTAAGGACCTTAAATGACTAATTGGGGTAAGAAACATTTATGGTAAGTGTGTTAGGCAGTTGGTAAGACACTCGCGAAAGAATCGCCTTAAAACTCGTAAAGGTTAAATTATTAAAAATGGTGGAGCCGAGGGTACTCGAGTGACTTAAGAGAATCAATAAGCGCAAAACAAGCGTTAGAGTCTAAGTTAGTTAAAGTATAGATTTACAAGTGACTTTGGTTTAATTCCAACTTACTTGTTGTTTATAGGTTACCAGACTCGTCCCGAGCCTTTTATCACCCCAAGTCGCTCAGGCAAGTTTTCTACCCGTTATACTGTTGTTGTGATGTATATATGTATATGCATTATCTTGCGGTAGATGCATGTTGGTTAATTAGCAAATGTTGTGATATATTGTAGCATGTTATATGGTACTTATGCATGCTTGTTTCGTATTCTTGCCATATATATCTGTTGGTTCAGTTGATAATACCTATGCTAGAGGATAGCAGTATTTTGCATATACCCTTATTATAAGGACCCAAAAGGTGAAAACATTTTCTAAAACCGGGAGTCGAGGATCCCGAGTAGATTTTGTATATATGTATATATATATATATAATTATATATATATGGTTATAGTTTTCAAAACTATTAATCGAATAAGGGTTATTCGATAACTTTATATTATTTATTGAATATTATTTCGAATATTATTCGAAGGCTTATGACTCCTTTAGAGTATTATTGAATATTACTTGGATATTCATTCGAGGATGTATGACTCCTTTATTTTATGAATTTTATTTATAGTATTCATTCGAGGTATTATGACTCCGCTTATTACTTAATAATATATTGTATTAAAGAATAAGGTGTCGATAATCAAACTTATTTTTGATTATTCAAATAAAGATATTACTTTCGTATAAGTATATCTTTGATTATTTGCTATTCATTTCAAGTGTAAGTTTTCCAACTTCTACCTCAATTATTCTTTATGGGAATATTATTTAAATAATAATATTCAGATATTTCTTTCATATCAGGACTGATTTATTTTAATAAATCAGTATTACTCCAAACATTTTTAAAAATATTTTTGAGTCATCAAAATGAATTTAAAAAGGGTAGAGCGGATCCCAAAACTTGTTTTCAAATTTAAGATCTTCCATTTTAAGGGGACTTGAATACTCTCTCAAAAATCTAGGGGATCCGGCTCTATGGTGTATTTTATATTCGCAACAAGGTTGCAGTTTTGGTAAATGAATTGATTACTTACCCAACGTTCGGGAAGTAAGTCCATCTATTGAGTCGGCATAAGCAACATGGGCTCAGTGGGCGTCCATGATAGTGTAAGTGGCTCAGTGGGAGTCCATCAAATGCATAAGTGGCTGAGTGGCAGTCCAGCATAAGGTCCTATTGTGGCCAGGGTGATGACCAGTGGGGAATTCGTCCATCTACTAGTAGAAAAGGTTACTTATTGGTATCTTTGCCTGATCAGCGAGATATCTGGTTTATGCCAAAATTCTTTTCCTTTCCAAAATTCATTGGATGTTCCAAACTCTGTTCATACTTTTCATGACAGAGGTTTTCAGGAAATGTATAAAGAGATGTATATGTGGATATATATATATATATCACTACTTAATGAAGTATATCATAACTTCATTTCCTTTAATAATATTTCAAAGATTTAATCTATTCAAATCTTGTCTTGTAGTCTCATCTATGTGATGAACTGTTGAAAGCTCATTATACTTTGAACAGTGGTAGTTAAAGTAGCTTTATAAATGATATAAGTGTAGTGAAGTATTTGGTAACTTCATCCCTTGTTTTTACTTATATCTAGTAGTAATTAACTTACACATGATAAAAGTTTCTAGTAAGTATCCATTTAGATATTTATATTATTGTTATCACTATATATTATCTTGCGAGCTGTAAGGCTCACTCTTGCTTTATTTCTTCATCACACAACAACAGTTAGGAAAGATGGCCAGACTCCAGCAGACCCAGCGCAAGCGTGTGGGAAGCGTCCCGCGTCTTCCCGATGATGTTGTGGCTGCTATAGCTGTAGAGGTAGATCTATTGGTAGATCAGGCATTCTATTTTTGAGAATCAAATTATCTATAATTATAACTTGTGACAGATAATGGCAATTAACTGTAAATTTATCAAGTAATCATTTTGGGTTGTAATAACTTTTAAATTGTGGATTCAAAGACTTGTACTTATTTCAATTTCATCTCTGAGACTATAACGGGTTGTGGTGTGTGTTAGTGTGGGGTCACAGCATAAGGTTATTTATTATTAATTAAGTGAAGTGATATTATGGAAAGAAAGACCGTGACGACCCGGATCCCCGACCCCGGATCTGGGGGTGTTACAACTATTCATAAGGGTTTCAAAAATTCTAAAAATTGGGGTTATTACAGTCTCCCCTCCTTAAAAGGATTCCGTCCCAGAATCAGATAGAAAATGAGTAGGGCTACTTTCTTAGCATTGCACTTTCTAACTCTTACGTAATTTTCCCACATTGTGGTTCTACCATCAAACTCTTACTAGTTTGATAACTCTTCTCCTAAGCATTTATCCATTTTTGATCTATAACCCTTCATGGTTGCTCCATGTAGATTACGTCTGGTTGCATATCTATGCACTCATATGCCCCTATTTGTCTGGCATCCGAATTACACTTCCTTAACATTGATATGTGGAACACGTTATGAACTTACTACATGTTCGGGGGTAGGGCTAGCTCATATGCTAACTTCCCAATACGTCTTAATACCTCAAAGGGTCCAACAATTCGTAGGCTTAGCTTTCCTTTCTTTTTGAACCTCATCAATCCTTTCCAAGGGATACCTTTAACATTACTAGGTCCCCTATTTCCTATTCTTTGTCCTTTCGTGTCAAATTAACATATTTATCATGTCCATCTTGGGCTACTACCAACCGTCCTCTGATTAGATCTATCATATCCTTGGTCCTTTGGACCACTGCTGGTCCGAGCATCTTGCGCTCTACAACTTCATCCTAACATAAGGGAGATCGACATTGTCTTCCCTCAAGGATCTCATAAGGCGACATCTCGATACCTGACATAAGATCTATTATCGTGAGAAAACTCAATCCGCGTTAAGTGATCATTCCAAATTCTCTCAAGTCTATTGCACAGAATCTCATTATAGCTTTTAGCATTAGAGCTTTTGCTTCTCAATACCCATTCTTTTCCAGTTCGTAATCGCTACTACCTTCCGTTCCTAATATTATAATGGTTATACTTTTGCTCGTTAGCGTCTATAACCTTTTAATAACCACGTCAACCTTAGTATCACTAACGCGTTAGAATCGGAATACCATCGTACTGATACTACTTCCTTTAGCTGCTTCCATCTTCGAAAGCTTGATCCATCATATAGAAGTAAAGGAATTTGTTGAGAGATCACTATGATCATTAACACTTGTTCTATTGCATAGTTAGTACAGAAGATGGTCAGCCTTTAGCACTTGACAAGCAATTAAATGACATGTTGTATCCTACTAGGCTTCTATCACACAGATAGATAGTCATTCGGCAATACCTCCCCTTCTGGAAGGGTTGTTCTTCTCAACTTACATGAAATGAAAAGAAGAGAAAAGAACGAACTGAAGAGAATTGTATATATGTAAAAAAATATTGCCATAAAATATCTGGCTTGGAATCTACCTCTGAACTATAGAAGTTTGTCATAGGAGAACAAAACATATATGTATTTATATCAACATCAAAGTATTATAGCATCGTATTTCACATGCCTAAATACTTTTGCTATTCCGTCCATCATTCTATGGACCCATGCTCTTCCTCGAGCTTATACATAATCACCTTTGAAACTCCCTCGACATCGAAAATCGAATCTGGGATCTCATTCTAGACACCATCGTTACTAGAATTCTATGCTTGCATCGCAACCTTCCTCGTATAGTAATATGACTCTCTATTGATAAGAAGGAATAAATAATCAATAGGTAGATAATCTACTTAACCAGTCTATTCAACGATAACTTATACATCACCACAACCCGATTAGGGGTACCCAATCTCAACATCCATTACACTACAACTCTCACGGTTGTAATCGGCTCATTATTCAAAGAATCGTTGCTGCATTACTATGGTCCACCACTGACCTACTGTCGTCATTCATTTTCCTTAGAATCTTAATAGCTAACCATACGGAGTCCATACCTGTCATATCAAATTCTTCTAAGGAGTTAACATAGTTACCATTCATAATTCATGAAGAACACTCCAGATCCTGACGTACTATCATGACATGAAGTAGATAAAATTGCAGAAGAGTTTCAATCAAAGCAACGATAGCAGGTTAATACCATTCTTAATCATATGCCTTCAATAGAAGACTTAACTCAAAGGTTCGTCTAGTCCTTTTTGAAACATGGTCCTGGCTCATCTCAAGATAGTACCTTCTGAGATAGATAGTCCGCTCATGGCGATTACACGAATTAAACCTTTACCAACTACTATTACGGTTGGGTATTGCACAGTCATCAGAAGGAATGTCAATCTTCCAAACCATAATACAACCTTCACAGCTGTAACCATCATCACTGTATTCCTTTGGCACAAGCGCCTATAATTATCCTCTTACCTTTAAAGTGTCGGCCACCTCTTTGGCCTTTCCTAATAGTAAAATTTCCTTACAGTCAATGTCATTTTAACCACCTCCAAATAAATTTTCTACCTCATTTTAATCACTGCTTATGTGAAGATGTTTTCCTTAAAATCTGATGAGTAAAAAAAAAATATCACCATTTTTCCATAAGTTATTGCCTCAGTCTTTAGAGGTTAATCACTGTCACGACTGACTCTCAATCATACTTAGAACATCTTTTATCGTCCTAATTTCCCTGAACAATTTCGACCTTTACTGGTTCGATCTATACTTTCTCGTGGTTTAACACGTGCCCCACTTAGCATCATTATAATTACGTCATATTTCCTTTATCATATTTCTATTCTTGAGAATTTTGAATATTACCTTTCTCCTTGTAAAACCTCTAAGGTTATCCTTGAATCGTTCCTCCTGTATTCCCTAGATACAGGGCATATCAAAATACCATTTACTAATACTAGAACCATTGTCTATGTACTTCTGAAAACTTTCTTTACTGATCTTTAAAGGTTGTTGTTACCTTGATCCTTTCCAATTCATACTTGTCAAAACTCATGCTGTCCCTATTAAGGGTGAAATGCCAACCTTTATGCATTCCCCTAGGATTCGTTTTAAGTTACCGATGTTCTATCCTTAATTCCACCTTTAAAAAGGTACATGCATCCTTCTATGGATAAATCAAGTCATATATTCCTGATGAGGGTGTCTTTATTCAATCATTCCCACCTCGATAGTATATGCCTAATTTCATAATAATATCCTTATCCAAAATGAGGTCAATCCTTATGGCCTCCAAAAGACAATAACGGTTATCCACTTTTCTTGCCTGATTCGGTAATGATAACAAGGATGTTCTGGAAGATATTGGCCGTGTTCAACGTGAACTTCTTCTTAATAATTCCGTATTTACTTCTGTTGTTTATCTCAACAGTCATCTCAATGTTGGGATATCTCTCATTCCTGGCGTCTTCCTTCCTGGGTATCAAGCCACCGGTCTCACACTCCACATTCTTGAAGGTCACTTCCTTCATCCAATTTTCCTAATTTCTTACTTTCTTGTCTCCTCAGTCTATCCGCGTCTCATTATTTATCCTTCGAACTATCTCAAGGTTTCCCCGAATCCTTCCAACTTGAAGGGGTACAACATATATATCTCTTATGCCTTCAACCATCAAATTTAACTCATGGTAAATCATCCTCATCCTGACGATCATATACTTTTCTATTTCCATTACTACGAGTCTTTAGGGTTTCCTCATACCCAACTCCCTTATCATTCCTCAAACTCTATTGCCTTTATATTCCTTTCCACTTCAGTTTCTTTTTATTTTCCTTTCTCTTATCATTATTTCATGAACCCACTAATCATTGACTTCAAACATCACATTGTTCTGTGATTCTTGTCATCAGAACGAATCTTGACAACTTTTACAACTTAGCTTCATAATTCATCATACTCGTCCGCCTTTGTTCTGGCTCTAAAGCTTTTACACTATCTCCATAACCTTGGGAATTACTTTCCCGAAAACAATTGATTGAACTTTAATCAGTTTATTCTAACCTCTGGCTCCGTGCCTTTCTTGGTCTTTCACCAGCGGGTGGTCTCTCTCTTAGGAGGGTAAGTGACAAAAACAGTCTTTTGCGCTTCATCAATCATTTAGAATATAAAATCATTTCTCTATTTCCTTTGTACAGGCTCTTGCCTCGGCTAGGTCAGCTTGTTCCTTGGAACTCTGAGAGCTTAGTGACTTAAAGGTCCTGAAAGAATTTCCCACTGCATTGTTTCCTCAGGGTGGTGTTTGGGAATAAAAGTATAATTTTTTGTTTAGGAAGGTCCATGAATTGCCCCATAGGAGTACCATCCCGGTTCTCCCTATCTTGCTCGACTTCTGTTTTCTCAGTATGAAATATTTCATCCTTCTCCCACAATCAGGGTTATCTTATACGTTAAAATCCTTGTTTTCCATTTCATTATGTTATGGGTTCTTCTATCTTGATGTCAACCTCCCTGACTATCCCTTTCAGGGTTTGCTCTAAATCTTATTCCTCAAACTAGCTTTCATCTAAGATCTCATCTTTAAGCTCTTGAACATTTGGAACCCAAATTCTGTAGGAATACCTCATTATTCCCTTATCATCTTTCTCGGTATTAATCTTTTATCTAATTTTTGGCTCTCTGCCTTCATTCATCACTTTTTCTGGCACAATATGTTCTTTTCCGATAATTTGAACTGTATTGCAATCTCAAACAGCTTTTCGGTACCGGCTCCGGTTACCTTCACTCCTATTTCCATTTTCTCAAAATCTCTTATCAACTCTCCCAAAGACATTTTCATCTTGAGTCTCTCCTTTATACTAAGGGCATTAGCCACCATTTTGGATTTCCCTGGATGATAAAGAATCTCATAATCGTAATTCTTGATTAGCTCTAACCGCCTCCTCTGGCGTATGTTGAGCTCTTTCTACGTAAAAATGTACTAGAGCTCCTATGGTTTGCGAATCTCGCATTTCTCTCCATACAAGTAGTGCCTCAAATCTTTAGGGCAAAACTATTGCCACGAGCCCAAGCTCATGGGTGGGGATATCGAATTTTATATTCCCTTAATTGTCTTGACGCGTACGCGATTACCTTGCTGTGCTGTATAAGAAGCACCCTAATTCTTTATGCGAAGCGTCATTACAATTCACAAAATCTCCTTTTTCCATCCGGCAATGCCAACATAGGAACCGTCACCAACCTTTGCTTTAGTTCTTAAAAGCTTTTCTCGCATTTCTCTGTCCATTCAAACTTCTCCGTCTTACGAGTAAGCCGCGTTAAAGGGGCTACTATCTTTACAAACTTGAACGAACCTCCGGTAGTGACCGGCCAATCCTACCTCTAGTAGTTTCCCTAACCATGGTTATCAATTCCTCAGCGATCATCTCTTCAGTCTTGTTAGGATCCTTCGCGAGATCCTTCTCAACAACAATCCCTTCTGGGACAACATCCTCAATCGCTAAATCCTCAATATGAATATCATCCGGTCCCTCATTAGGGTGTTCCATTGGATCCACAATCCGATCCCCAATCAGTAATAAAACATCATCGCGCTGTTGCTCCTCAACCTCAGGGTTCGGAGTCCCGCTACCATATACGATAACGAACTACGCTTCTATCACGATATTTATAAGGGTTCCCATAAGGGTTTTAACTGTCAGTACTACGTTAGGTAGCCCGACTATGAACTTGACAATAGTTCTTATTATCTTAGTGAACTTATTATCTTAACGTCACATCATCTCTGAGGTTTATAACGCTTAGCTCTGATACCATTTCTGTAACACCCCCAAATTCGGGGTCGGGGATCCGGGTTGCCACGAGTTCCATTTCCCTTAATAACACCCAATCTTAATAAATAATCAACTATTCTGTACTGTGACCCCACCATAAACACACACACCATAAGTTATAGTCTTAGAGATGAATATCTAAAAATAATCACAAGTCGTTTTATTCCACATTTATATGCCAATACACCTTAAAAGGGTTTCTGAATAAATTTACATTTCTTTGCCATTATTACAATTCATAAATATCCATAAATCTGGTTCATCAATAGTTGAAAACCTATCCTATTGGTAGCTCCTACCTCAGCTACGGCGGCATCAACGCTTCCAGAAAACTGCGGAACATTTTTTAAACCGCTTGCGAATTGGAAGCTTGGTCATGTTCATCTTGTCTAACTGATGTTGTGTGATGAAAGAAGAAAGCAAGGGTGAGCAACAAGCCCACCAAAATAATATGTATAATGATTTACAATATATGAGCATTCTCATAGTACTCATGAAAGTCTTGGTCAAGAAGAAATAAACCAAGTTGATATCTTAACACGACCAAGTCGCAAAATATTCAGTATATATACATATATACTTTTCACAATCTTTGAAATACTCTGACATGTATAATATACATAGAGTTCCAGTTTATAACTGTATAAAAAGTATCGTTGCAAGGTGATCTAATATATCTAACCTTGTCTCAACGTTTTTCTGAAAATCTTTGTCATTCATAAGACAATTATTAACTAGATATAAGTTTAAAAGATGAAGTTACAAGATACTCCAATATACTTATATCTTTTCCGAATACTACTTGAACTACCACCGTTCAAGGTATAATCCGTTTCAAAAGTTCATCACACTGATGAGACTACAAGATAAGACTTGAATAGATTCAATCTTTGAAATATCATTAAATGAAATGAAGTTATGATATACTTCATTAAGTCCCGATATATATATCCACATATATATCTCTTTATACATTTCCTGAAAAACTCTGTCATGTAAAGTATGAACAGAGTTTGTAACATCCAATGAATTTTTGAAAAGGAAAAGAATTGTGGCATAAACCCGGTATCTTGCTGATCAGGCAAAGATACCAATAAGTAACCTTTTCTAGTGTAGATGGATGAATTCCTCGCCGGTCATCACCCTGGCCGCATTCGGACCTCGCGCTAGACCGTTACCCGGCCACTTACGCGTGGATGGACTGTCACCCAGCTTCTTAAACCTTCATAGAACGTACCCCGGCCTGTCGCTTATGCCGACTCAATTAGATGGACTTACTTCCCGAATATTGGGCAAGTAATCAAATTGTTGTCTCAAAACAGCAACCACGTTACGAATATAAAATACACCACAGAGCCGGATCCCTCAGGTTTTGAGCGAGTATTTAAATCCCCTTGAAAGGAAGATCTTAAATATAAAAATGAGTTTTTGGGATCCGCTCTAACATTTAAAAACCATTTTTAAGACTCGAAAACATTTTTAAGAATGTTTGGAGAAATGCTGATTTAATGAAATAAATCAGTCCCGATATATTAGAAAATATCTGAATATTATTAAATAATATTCCCATAAGGATAATCTCTATATAAATAACTTGAAGTAGAAGTTATAAAACTTATACTTGAAATGAGTATTAAATAACCAAAGATATACTTATACGAAAGTACTATCTTTATTAGAATAATCAAAAATAAGTTTAATTATCGACACCTTATTCTTTAATAAAATAAAGAATATATTTCAGTAAATAATCGGAGTCATAGGTCCTCAAATGAATATTCAAATAATATTCAATAAATAATATAAAGTGAGTCATAAGTCCTCGAATGAATATTCAAGTAATATTCATTAAATAATATAAAGTGAGTCATAAGTCCTCGAATGAATATTCAAGTAATATTCATTAAATAATATAAAGTTATCGAATAAACCTTATTCGATTAATAGTTTTTTAAAAACCATATCAATATATATATATATATGTAAATATATATATATATATGTAAATATATATATATATATCATATACTCGGGAACATCTACTCCCGGTTTTAGAAAAGGGTTCACCTTTGGGTCCCCTATACTCAGGGTATACGCAACTACTACTTATCTCTAGCATAGGTATTATGCAACTAATGAGCATTTGAACCAACAGATATATAAATCAAGAATACGAAACAGGCATGCATATATACCATATCACATGCTCCAATATATCGCAAGAATTTGCTAATAACAAATATGCATTTATCACAAGATCATGCATATACACATATACATCACAACAGTTATACGGGTAGAAACCTTGCCTGAGCGACTGGGGGTTATAAATGGCTTGGGGTGAGTTTGTAACCTATAAACAACATATAAGTTGGAATTAAACCAAAGTCACTTATAAATCTATACTTTAACCAAATTAGACTCTAACGCTCGCTTTGCGCTTACTGATTCTCTTAAGTCGCTCGAGTACCCTCGGCTCCACCATTTTTAATAAATGAACCATTAAGGGTTTTAAGGCGATTCTTTCGTGAGTACCTTACCAACTGCCTAATCCACTTTATATAAATGTTTCATACCCCAATTTGTCCTTTAAGGTCTTTAACCTATGTTTCAAAGTAAGGCGAGGGGTAATGGTTCGTTCGCGAAACGTCGTTACTTAAAACGACCGTTTCTCCTAAACCGCACATCAGAATCAAACGAATCACATATCAAAACTAAGCTCATAACATGAACTATCTAATCATGGCAATGGTCAAAACCTAGCAGGGAGTTCTCGGATTCTAATGTTAAGAACAAAACAGCCTAAAGTAAATCGGGCATTACGACGGCTATGTTTACGCGATTTTCCAAATTTATACCATTCCAAATCAACCACCAAGCAACCCCAATTCATTCATACAACCAAAATCCATCCATACCATACTATAACAGCCCCAACACCTCAAGTTCTCCAATTTATGTTATTCTCAAACATGAATTTAAAATTATACTTATGTCCTTTAACTAATCAATAAGATTTCAACATCCAATTTACTACAACTCCAACCCAAACTCTAAAACATGCAAGCATCAAGCTACTCTTTTACCATAACAATCAAAATCATCCTAATATACAAAGTAAATCTAGGGTTTGGAGATGTTATACCTTCCTTGAAGTGATGTGAGTAGCTAGGAAGCCTTAAGAAGCCTTGAGATGTCTTAGGGGTGCTTGGATCTTAAAGGAAAAACAAGAAAAATCAAGTTAAAAATCTTGAAATCACTATTCATTATCTTCTTCGTTGATTTCTTGGAAGAGATTGAGAATGAATTGGAGGCTTAAACTTATAGGATAGCCATATATATGCATAAGGAGTACTAGATAATTACCTTACTAATTAAGGAAGCTTGGAACTTGAACTTTGAAATTTCTTCTTCTTGAAATGAAGAAAAGCCGAGAGCAAATGTTGAAGGAGAAAGGAAATGATTTTTGTGTTTGTGATTTGTTTAGCTTAGCTTGGTTGCTTTTGATTTGATTTTGGTTAATTACCTTATTAACCTTGAAAATTGTGTGGTTAAAAACCAACCACACCTCCTCCCCCCCTATGTCATGCTTATATCACCTTTGCTATGTCATCACCCCTTACTTGCCCTCTTCTTATTGGTTTGATGACCTCATCATCCCTAACCTCCTTGATTAACTCCTAATTGTTTGCCTAATGACCTCTGATCTGTTATACGGTTCGCTTAACTTTCGTTCTCGTTTCTCGTTTGAGGGATCATACTCGGGATCTTATTACTTGGGTTTCCTTAACCTTTCTCAATACATTATATTCCTTTTATGATCCTCTCTTATAATCCTTTAATTTAAATCCATTTTATCCTGTTACCTTATACTCAATTCTTTCTGTATCTAGTGGATTTCCGGGAAAAATCAAAGTGTTCGGATTTGGATTCTGACGATCTTTACATACACTTATATACCATATAGAGTACTAATAAAATCTCAGAATATCCATATAAAAACCCCTACATAGTGTGGCATGAAAAGTTTTCTTATTCAGCAAAACACTATTTATAAGGGTTTCAAAAATTCCAAAAATTGGGGTTATTACACTCACTACCGCAATAACTCCAGCTAGCTCAATCCAACTCAATCTGGAATCCTAGCTTGTACATTGAACTGGGAAACCTCGCTATCAACCGTATCCTTCTTAAGTGTAGAATACATAAAAAGATTCACAAGAGTGAGCTAACTAGCTCAGCAAGTCACAATGACAATAATTGGGGTTAATCAATGATTAAACAAGATGATTCAGAGGAATCAAGTTTATTGCTAGACAATCATTAGAATTGGATATTCATTTTAAGTTTTAAAACCAAGGTTAGGCTGCTGATCAATCACGCACTAACCCCGAGCAAAGCACACATCACTGCTCTAACTACTGGATCCAAGGCACACATTGGCCTAATTGACCATAGATATGGTCTGACCACGAATCTGGTCCTCATATAAAAAAAACTATCCAATTCTAAAGCAGTTCAATATGATAAACAATATAATTCGATAAACAAGATCATAACCAATGATGGTTAAACACTTGAATAAAAACGTTAAGAAACTCATGGATATCTCAAGGATATATCAAGGTATGTATAAGAAACGGTTTTTAGTTTGTAAAATGATCAGGTATTGGACGAATACTGATTTTTCAAGGTATAGTTCTTTGATGTTATAAAGAATGGTTGGAGTATAAAAGTTTCTGTGTTTTCAAACAATTTTTGCTCCAGTGTTTGGTGTTTGGTAGTTATACATTTGGGGAGTGGTATCATATTTGTGTGATTTGGTATCTGAGGATCAACAAAGGATGGTTTACAAAGAACAAGGCTTACGGCTAAAGATCAAGAAAAATTAGGGTTCAAGGGTAAATAGTTTAAAGCACTTGCAATATAAACAAGAGTTATTTTGAATAAGAGCGACATGTTATGAAACAGTTCGAAAATAATTGCGATATATCTTGAACAAAAGTTCGGAAGAACTTGCCTTACAGGGCTTTATTACTATTACTGATCAACTCTGAGCCGACTCTGTCGCTCAGGCTTTAACGTCCCACTACTAGATCCCATTGGATTCGACTTCGACACTCAGGTTTTTCTGTTGAAACTCTACTGAGCTCGCCGACTGACCACTAGGTTATCTTTAGTCCATCGTCCACTTTCAGGTTCCTAAGTATGACCTACAGGGTCGAAATACCCCACGTTAGACATCTAGGTATGCTTGACATATCCTCGATACCAATTTTACCCAACGATATTCAAACCCGACTCGTAATTATGTATATTATAATAACACAGGCAACAAGTAGGGTTCACAATCTCGAAAATCGGTTCGGTGTTCGTTTTCGGAAAATACATATACTCTTTATTTTACGAAATTAGGGTTATCGATTTGGCAGAATATTTCATCACATCGTACAACCAAGTTTTGTATAAAATACACACACACATATATATAGTCCCTCGATGTAATGCCCCCAAATCCGGGGTCAGAGAATTTGGTCGTCACTATGAAACCTCAACCAAAAATAATCTGTTAAATCAATAAATAACTGCCAGCGGAAGATATTTAGCATCTATGACCTCAAACTAATCCAAGATCTTTTAAGTTTACAGTTCTAGAAACAAGAAATCCAAATTCCACATATAATTTTTTCACTTTCTTTTAGAACTCTTTTCAACAATTCTCAACCTTAAAACTTAACCCGCTAGTATATCTTCGAAAAAAAGTATACTAGGCCCAACTATAAAATACACAACTATAATATAATATAATATAAACAACTTTATACAATAAAACTTACACTAGTCCGCAAACCCTGGACCAACCACCTTCCAAATGCTTCTTCTTTGCTTCATCGAATTACGCGGCTAAACAGCGCAAGTTAATCCTCACTGGAGGTTAAATTTGAAAACAGGCAAGTATGAGCGGAAGAAATGCTCAGCAAGATCATTGTAATATATATATGGTCATTTTGATATAAAACCGATGTGTGCAATAGTGCAGAACATTTAAAATCATAATTGCTGAATCATAAAATGTTAGTTGAGGATTTCCATAATTGATTCCTTAATTGTATTCAAAACCATTTTGATATTTTTGAGCGAAATGCTTCAGCAATACTTTGAATCTTGACGAGAATAAAACTCGTAAAACAGTGTTTACGGAAATATCGTAAACCACAATAACATGAAACAATGATTATAGAATGAATTATAACCTTTACTCAAAACTGAACTCTTGATATTAATACCCATTTTGTTGTCATATCAAATTAGATATCAATACGAACTTTGATGCTCACAACATCCCATACTGAAGTCAGCATCAATCATTACCACCTTTGATATTTAACAATAAAGTAAGTATCTGCATGAATCAGAACTGAATCAAAACCACTTTCCACCTTTTATCCGAAACAGAAAAAGTTGATAAACCATTTATTCTATGAATATCAAAATAATTTAGAAACAACAGTTTAGATTGGAACAAATTATATTTCATGATGTTCCTGATGATCAGTCACAAAACAGCACCGGTATCCCGCAGTCATACCATAAATCTAGGTACTACCCGTATCCCGCAGTCATACGGTACCTATAGGACGCCAAAAAAGGCATATACTCACCTTGAAAGATATTACAGCTGGACCGATATCTCGATCACCTACGCTGTAACCAATAACCAGTAACCTTCCAATCTTAAAAACCTTTTTATTAAAAAAGGAGCCGAATCAATCGACATCTTAAATAATTTTTATTCCCCCATTCACTTCGGCAGGAATTCTCGCAACAAAATCATCTTTCTCAAAATCCAAAATATTTATAAATCCAGTAATTTGATAAGTAAAACCTTTAACTATTCTGAACATAGAATAGCAGAGGGTACTTGCATAAACAGAATCATTTAATTCAGGGATATGTAAACATTTATCTATTCTGAACTGAGAATAGGGAAAACAATATTTGCATAATAGGATTCAAAATAAATATCACTTGAACAATAAGTGATGATAGGGATACTTGCCTTTGGTCCTTAGCAATCATACAAACTCGCAATAACACAAATATCTCATGATGCTTTCTCAAGACGTCACCATTTCCTATTCTTAATTCTTTGATATGTCTTTAATGTGGTTACTGCGGTCTGATACAAAATCTTATCCAACTTCAGTCTTGTTCCCCAACATCTGGTTCTGTTCATCTCGAACCATTCGTAACTACTGAACCACTATGCAACTCTCCCTTTTTCTTTTCTTTTGCTTGGTCTCATGCCCTTAATGCCCGATCACTATCATAAGCAAAAAGATACTACTTTAGTATCCTTTTGAAATGATTATCTTATTTATACCCTTTGGCGATATAGCACATAACAAGTAGCACAAATTATAGTTTAAAACTTACTACCAACTCAGTATATTATTATTTAACACGAGAACGCGTAACTTATTATAATATTTCTACAGAAAATTCGGCATGACCTATTCGTAATATGGACAATACCCTGAATAACCACACCACAAATACAACCCACAAGTCATTTCAATGTTCTTACCCAGATATATCCTATACGTGTTACAGCTAACAATCATAACATACTTTCAAATCTCAAATAGATTTAGAACCCATGGGAATTTTAGAAAATTTTGGCATGAAGTATTCGTAATTAGGACTATCCACTTGTTTTTCAATTTCACAATTTAATCTTATAACCATACAAAAATAAAGTTGCCTCAACTTGCAACAACATAAAAGTAAACAAGTAAGAAAAGTACCCGCCCAGACTTGCGGCACCTAAACAATTAAGGAAAATTACCCGCCCAGACTTGCGGCACCAAAACAATTTAGTATACTTAATAATTTATAATATTTGAACTTACATTTATATAATTTAGCATCAACAATTCAACTTGAGTAAACACTTAAATAAATCACCTTGCACATATATCACATAGACTAGTAACTATACACATATTCAAATCACACTCTAATAATTAGCAACGAACTCAATCTCAAATAGGCATATACTAACATGTATTTCCATAAAACAAATCGTTGCTATCACAATACTAAATTATAGTAGTATAATACTACTATATAAACTTTACGACCACTTGCCATATTCTAAAAGCAATACAAAAGTAAGTCAATGTATAATATTAAAGCAAAACACATTGGCTTACGTACTAGTTCAACTAGCAGACATTTTAGCACTTATGACTTTATTGAAAACCCAAGCATACCTAACATGACTGCCATCTCTAAATCCTTAATCCAAACTCAGTACTCAGCAAATACTAATCCAACATCAATTAAAACACCATTATATTTCACTAAATCATACTGCATCTTTATACTCATAACGAATAGAAATTTTCAGTATATATGGATAGAAAATATTCGAAAAGTCAAATTATATGTATACATCTAATCTAACCAAAACTTAAATTTTCTCAATCCTTGTTTAATCATTATCTATAAATTATATACAATCAACCAAATATAAACTCGTATTATGCACTAATAACGAAAGAAAACTAGAACAAATAGTTCAAACAATCCTCACTCCATGATTTTTAATAAAATGAATTTTTATTTCATTTCTATATGAAACTTTTATGATACACTCCTAAACATTATTCAAATCTACTATAAAAATTTTAAAAGCAAATTCCATGTTTAAGGCAGGAATCTGAATCTGTCCCGTAGAACCAGCCCCACACTAAGATTTTTAATAAATATAAAAATTGGTATGTTTGTATAAACTTTTAATGACATATTTCAGATCCTAACATCTAACTCCAGTAAAAATATCAGAAGTAAAGCTCGAGTTTAAGGTAGCAAAACAGGGCCTCTAATACGAAACAACCTGCCCAGAATTTTCTGCGCATCTTGCATTAAAACATATATATCTTTTAGCTCGTTAAATGAAACTTTAAAAAAAAATTCGTACTTGATCTAGAGTTCAAGGAGCACATTATTACAGAAATATTAATCATATAATTTGACTCAATGAGGCCAGAACTGTGCTACAAAAACAGACCAGCAGGAATCTGAAATTTCAGCTTGATTTTGTATAATTCTAAATATTTAATCTGCTACTTTCACTCTTAAAATACCATTCTAAAAACATATACACAATCATCACACTCGTACACATATTCTTAGTTCAAAAGATTTGATATCTGATCATATACTCTTGTTAATACAAGTACACAACTCATCTAATTATACTACAAGTTAACGTAGTAATTGTAAAACAAATTCAAATATCAACCAAGCACATATATACAAACCAGTATACACATATATATATATATACACGCAGCAGATGAAAACACACACATATATATATGCAATCAAACAGAGAACACGCCTCAGGGAGAAGAGAGAGACACAAATCGAACCTAAAATCGAAGAAAGTAGCAAGATTCGATGGTGATTGTGTTTTAGCGTAAGAGAGAGAAGAGAGAGAACCCGAGAGAGACAAGGAGGATCCGAGAGATTGATCGTGAACATCAAAAAGAACAGGGCCTGCTGGTTTTTGATTATAAAGCACAGGGGTATTTTTGTCCTTTGGCAATTAAATACTGAATTTTTACTTATATAATTTAAATGCTGAAAATCCTGAAAACGAACTTGAAAAATATAAACCTGCTCCGAAATATTTCATAATTGTTTAAATTTTATTTTTAAAATATAGAATATAAAATTACCTTTCTTCCCATATTTTTAAAATAATTTTTGAGCGTACAGTTCATTTTATACGAATTTTACAAGATAATGCACAAAAATAGAAATAAAGCTCATTAAATCATTTTAAAATACTCCCACCTCAAAATAAATCCAATTATCATTTTTAAAATGTCTCTAATGGTATTTTAGAGGTAATAAAATAAGTTTCATGATTCAATCATATACCGATGATTTAATAAAAATATTTAAAAATCCATTAAACCCCATTTTTCACACAATAAATCATTAAAATATATATAAAAAAATATTTTGACCACAAAGTCACTCATTTATGAATCAAATAACACATAATCACATCTCTCAAATAATAAAATCTCATACTCACCAATTTTTTATTTAATCCTTTATTTACAATTCCTTTTGTATAATCACTGATCCCACTTCAAACCTTATACTGACTCGCCAAACCGAAATAATTTATTTTTAAATATTTACTCACTAATTCACATAAATATCATAAAATTCAAATAACTCATATAATATTCTTCACTTAACATGTATCAAAATAGTCATTATATACTATTTTTGAATATTTTCATAATTCACGCACTACGAGGAAGAATTTAGATAAAACCGAATATGTTTTTTGAAAATAGTATAAGTAATTAAATACTCTCACAATAATGACAGGGATCGATACTACAATTATCAATTAACACATTAATCATTTAAAAACATGAATTCATCAGAGAGGAATAAAATATCCATAACTTTATTCTCTCCTAATTTTAAACAGTCACATAAAATCATCAAGATATTAATAATATTAATTCCTAAAATTACGGGATATCACACTCGACGTCCCGATATTCATCGGATATGTTCCCGTATTTACGTAATTCAGTTTCCCAGAAATCGGGCAGCGTCTCCTTTGTTTATCAGACTACCCGTCGAAACATCAATCGACGTCAATTCAATAACAACAATCCAATTTAAAACACGACAACCAATCACAACTCGCAAATTCCAATCACCGATACAATTTAGTTATTAATCATTATTAATCATTATTATTCACATGTTTATATTTTTTTTATTTGTAGGACTTAGAAATGATTCATCACCATCCACCGTCCGCTCGTGAAAGTCATCGCGGGCGGCGACAAAATTCCGCGAAAGTCATCGCGGGCGGCGACAAAATTCCGCGAGTACCCAATTAATTCCCCGGGTTTCCAACACGAAACTTCGCCGATTAATTCAATTAAATTCCCGCATGACATCGATAACATCACGAATATTGACTCAAATAATTCCTGCAATTAAAAGGAAATTAAATCAAAATATATAATATCCAACCCAACTGCACAAGAGGCCCAATACTGTCAGGCCCAAAATAACAGGGCCGAAAGTTCAGCCTTGCAAAACAACAGGAGAAGACAGAAGCGGAACCACGGCGCAACGCGGCCAAACACGGCCACCGCCGCACAATCACAACACACACTAACACACGCACACCAGGCACACACTCACACACACAGCCCCACTAGCACATACCAACACACACACAAGACGCCTGTACACATACACGATATACACATATATGAACACAATCGAGCAAGAAGAACAGGGCAGGGGAAAATTCGAAGGAATCGCTGGAAACAACCGGCCGAAACTCACCGGAATTTGTCGAGGAAACAAAAAGAAAGGAAAAAGTTCAGGGAATTAGTTAAACAGATATATGCTAGAGATTAAAGAAAGAAACAAAGGGGTCGAGAGACAGGGAGAGATCGAGCGAGATGAAGGAGAGGAGAGAGATTGAGATGTTTTATAGAAAAAAATGAAGTTGTAATTCTCTAATTTGCACACATATCAACTGGACCAAATAAAACGAATACGTGTAACGTTTGGTTAATTAGTTGCACGACACGTGCAGTGCTTCTCTGTATATCCCCATTTTCCTAACGATTTATTTGATATAAAGAAATAAAGTGTGAATTAATAGTACCCAAAACAATTTCAAATTAATTTTAAAATGATAGATATTATCCGAAGTTAATAAAAATGTAAATTTCGTAATTTTTAAATAAATTTTGAAACGCAACTTATACCCGTATTAACAGTTAACGAACCGAGATGCACTTAAAATAAATTCAGAAAATTACGGAAACATTCTTAAAATGTTAGAAATATCCCGAAATTTATAAAAACGTAAATTTTGAATTTTTTAAACAATTTCTAAAACGCAACTTGTACCCGCTTTTATCAATTAAACGAATCGACGCGCGAGTGAAACTAACTTCAAAAATTCCCAAAATAATTTTAAAATTCTCAAAATAATACGAACTTAACAAAATATAAGTTTCATAATTTTTGAAGATTTCCATAATTAAACATGAATTTTACTATTAAACATACTCAGAAAATCATATATAAATAAAGAATTAATGAAATATTGATATTCAATTTTTATAAAATCCTAAAAATAATTAATGTAAATATAAAATCATAAATTTTTTTTTAAAAATACTTCAAATATTTATACAAATAAATTTGCGTTAAATCCACTTTTAAAAGTGCCAACAATTCAATATACTCAATAATTAACTACACGAACCACCCTGTACACCATAAATCACACATAAATAATAATAAGACAACATCGAGCTAACAAACACTATACACATACTTTATTTATTTAACACTTCCACAATTACATATTTAAATAATTCAAAAATACACGAGTCGTTATAAAAGGTATCATTCATCACTGACTTTGGTGTTTACTGTTATCTTGTTATGTCATTTGGTCTCAAGAATGCAGGAGCCACCTATCAAAGGTTGGTAAATAAAATTTTTAAGGATCTTATTGGCAAGACCATGGAAGTTTATGTTGATGACATGTTAGTCAAGAGTCTAGTGAAGACTGACCATATAACCCATTTGAGGGAAGCCTTCGAGGTCCTGAGGTACCACAAGATGATGTTAAATCCTACAAAGTGTTCTTTTCGGAGTAGGATCTGGAAAGTTTTTAGGACTGATGGTCTCCAAGAGAGGAATTGAGGCTAATCCCGATAAAATAAGGGCAATCCTGGATATGGAGCCCCCCAAAACTATCAAAGATGTTCAAAAGCTCACTGGAAGGGTTGCTGCATTGGGACGATTCATCTCAAAGTCTGGAGACAAGTGTTTGTCGTTCTTCAAGTCTTTAAAGAAAGTTAAGGATTTTGTATGGAGTGAAGAAATCCAGAAGGCATTCGAGGAATTAAAGAAATATATGGCTCAGGCCCCGTTGCTGGCCAAGCCAGCTTCGAATGAAATTTTATACTTATACTTGGCCGTTTCAGAGAGTGCCTTGAGCGCTGTATTGGTTAAGGAGGAACTAAAAATCCAGAAATCCGTGTACTATGTCAGTAAAATTCTGTATGGAGTTGAGTTGAATTATTCAACTATTGAGAAGTTTGCTTTAGCCTTGGTAATGGTTTCGAGAAAGTTGCGTCCTTACTTCCAGGCTCATAAGATTGAGGTGCTAACAAATCAACCCCTGAGAAATATCATTCATAGTCCCAAGGCTAGTGGGAGGTTGATCAAGTGGGCAATAGAGCTGGGAGAATTCGATATCAAGTATAAGCCACGAACGATAATAAAAGCCCAAGCATTGGTTGACTTCGTGATGGAATGTACCATACCCAACCAAGAAGTCAGGGGCAGGAGGATACCATACCTCAAGACGAGGAAGTCGATAAGGGGGACAAGGAATAGGATGATAAGGAGAAAGAATATTGGGTTCTCTTTTTTGATGGATCATCAAAAATAAATTCAAGTGGAGCAGGTTTGGTTTTACAAAGCCCTGATGGGTTCTTGATTGAGTATGCCATGAAGTTAGACTTCCCGACCATAAACAATGAGGCAGAATATGAAGCTATGATAGCTGGCCTCGGCCTAGCAGGGATACAGAGAGTCACGAACTTGAAGGTATGTGTAGACTCGAAGTTGGTTATATCTCAGGTGAAGGGAGAGTTTGAGGAAAGGGATGATACGATGGCTAAATATGTCCGCCTAGTAAGGGCTGTGATGACCCAATTCGATGAACGCCATGTTGAGCACATTCCAAGGGAGGAAAATGCTAAGGCAGATGCCTTATCAAAGTTTGATTCATCCGAGATAGAGGAAAGTTCAGGAAGTGTATACTTTCGCGTTCTAAAGACACGAAGTATTGATGTTAAGCTTGTAGCTCCTATAGGTATGGGGACGTCAGGGATAAATCCCATTAAGACTCATTTTCAAATCGGTTGGTTACCTAATGATGCTACTGAAGCACGGAAGTTGGATGTTCGAGCATTAAGATACTCCTTGATAGATGGGATTTTGTATAAAAGATCTTATGTAGTTCCTTACCTAAGATGTCTTATGCCCGATGAGGTACGGTTAGCTCTTGAAGAAGTGTATGAAGGTATCTGTGGGCAACACTTGAGGGGCAGGGCCCTAGCTCATAAGATAACCCGTTTAGGCTTCTATTGGCCAGAAATGATGGATGATGCCAAAGAATATGTGAAAAAGTGTGACTGTTGTCAGAAGCATGCACCTGTCGTTAGACAACCCCCCGAGATGCTGACCTCCATCAACTCGCCCATCCCCTTTGCTATGTGGGGAATGCATATACTGGGGCCTTTCCCTATGGCCACGACACAAAGGAAGTTCTTGATTGTAGCCATTGATTATTTTACTAAGTGGATTGAAGCCAAGCCTTTGGCCAAAATCACAACTAAGCAGGTTGCACAATTTCTGTGGGAAAATATCATGCCGGTATGGAATTTCCCGCGTCCTAGTCACTGACAATGGAACACAATTCAACAATGAGGAATTCAAGAAGTATTGTGAGGAGAATGAAATTGAGTTACGATTCACCTCTGTGGCTCACCCGCAAGCCAATGGGCAAGCAGAAGTGGCGAATCGAATAATCCTGGATGGACTAAAGAAGAGGATCGAGAAGTCGAGGAATAACTGGGTGGATGAAATACTCCCAATAACATGGACCTATAGGACTACCTGTAGAGTCACGATTGGAGCAACTCCCTTCATGTTAGCATATGGGGCAGAAGCAGTTGTTCCTAAAGAGATATCACATTCCTCCCCCAGGATTCAAGCTTTCAATGCTGAGGAAAATGAGGAAGGGCAAAGGTTAGCCCTGGATCTAATTGATGAAGTACGAGATGAGGCACATGCGAAGATAGTGGAATATCAGAAAAAGGCTTCATTCTACTACAACCTAAGGGTTAAAGAAAGGTTCTTCAAACAGGGTAACTTAGCCTTAAGGAAGGTGGAAGCTTCTGGTGTAGGACAGAAAGGGAAGCTTGCCCCAAATTGGGAAGGGACATATAAGGTCAAGAGTGTTAAAGGTAGAGGAACCTACAAGCTTGAAACTATGGATGGTTTTGAAGTCCCGAGGACTTGGAATGCACAAAAGCTGAAGATTTACTATGTATGAAACGGTTGAGCACGATTCTCAATTATCAAGATGACAAGTAGGTTGAAAAGTACCTTGAAGCTTTACTTGCTTAGGATTTACATATATTAGTTTTGTTTTAAGGTTTATTAAGACTGGTGCAAGGGATGAATCCCAACAATTTGTGAAATTCAGAAAGTTTTTAAAATATGTTTTAAATTCCAGTAACAAAACAAGTAAACTAAGTGCATGAGATAAAAGCATAAAGTTCGATAAATAAAATAAGTTCAAATAAATAATACAAAGTCTGATAAATAAAGTCTCGAAGACAAGATAAAATAGATAAGCCACGCAGGACTGGAAAAGCTCTAAGAAGCAGATGTGCCCTCGGTATCCACATCATCATCTCCTCCGTTCTCACTGGAAGTCTCTGTCGTCTCGGAGGAGGAAGAGCTATCATCCTCAGCAGGCCTGGAAGACGACTCGGGAGGAGGAAGAAGCGGGTCCTGAGGGATATGATCTGAGACAACCACTCGAGTATGAAACCTCTGCAGTAAAGCCTCGTCATCAGGACAGACATAGTCCGCTGGGTTAATATCAGGACTGGCCTCGTTCACGGCCCCAAGGGCCGTGTCCCAGCCAGTCCTAAAAAACCCAGGAAAGACTGAATCGTCTCTTACCCCTCATGGACTGGGTAAACTCCTCCGAGTCCAAATAGTTGTCAATTTCCTTATCTTTCTCCACCCTTAGCATCACCAGCTCAGCATTGGCCACTCCGAGCTCCTCCTCCTTACGCTTCAGCTTCCGCTCCAAAGCGGC
Source organism: Apium graveolens (assembly GCF_009905375.1). NCBI lineage: Eukaryota > Viridiplantae > Streptophyta > Magnoliopsida > Apiales > Apiaceae > Apium > Apium graveolens. The sequence continues at coordinate 276,534,505 of NC_133648.1, forward strand.
ATACTTTTTCTGCTCCCTCTTGAGGGCATTATCAGCTTTGTCAGAGGCCCTCTTCCATGATTCAGCTTGCCTCACAGCGTCTTGGAAGTAGGCGTTAGACTGAAACGAAACAATAAACAAAAGTGTAAGGCAAGTGAATGCTACAAGTAAGAAAGAAAAATTTCAAGAAATAATCATACCGAGGCTAAGGATTGAGCCCCCATGAGCTTTATCCTCTCCAAGTCAGGAGTAGCCACCACATCGGTGAAGTCCTTGGGAGTTACACCATGGTAAGACCAATCCCAGGCGTGCTTCGTGGATCCAACCATGGTATCCCCTCGGCGGAATCCCCAAAGAGGCTGAAAGGCGCCCGTAGCAGCAGAGACAGGAGCAACAGTAGTGATAGGGGCACTATGGCCCTCAGCTCCCTCAGCCGGAACCTCCACCATGAGCTCCTTATGCTTCCGTAGGAAGCTAGGCTCCGTAGCCTTTCCTTGAGTATCTAGGCCCGCAAGGCGAGCCTTCTTCATCCTGGCAGTCTCCTCAACGAGAGGCACATTATCCTCGTTGATCTCCTTAGCAGCTGCAAAATAAGAGAAAAAAATAAGTGGTGTCAATAATGCATAAAACAAAATAAAAATGAGAAGGGATGAAAAATACCCTATTGAGAAATAGAGGATAGCCCTACGTGGATGAGGGAGAACTCCTCTAAAAGAGTCCAGCTGATAGTGGCACTGTCATCCCAAGTAAGCTAATCATAAATGATAGTTTCCTCGGGGGTTAAGTGAATGGATTTGAGGCTACCATCACTAACCTTCCCGAAGGAAGATCTGAAGAGGGTGCCCCAGTCACCATTCTCCCACCTTAACCTGAAAAAACTATTCCTCCAATTTTGGTTATTGTCGGGAATGGAGGCGCTGTTAAAAATGTGCTTACACTTGGGCCTTTGTTTAACGTAGACCCAACCAAAATTACCAGAAGAACTGTTGTACCATTGAAAAAAATTCCTAAAAACAGCTACAGATAAGGAAAAACCTCCCCGAAGACAACAAACCATGAAACATAAAATATTCCTCCAGGCGTTGGGAGGAAGCTGACAGGGGTTTATTTGCAAATCAGCTAGGAGGTGAGGAATAAAGGGGTGAAAAGGAAACCTAAGCCCAGCATCGACGGCATCTGTGTAAATGAAAAGAGTATCAGGTTTCCAGTGGCAAGTACGGTCGAGTACGGTCGCCACCAGAAACCGGAACTAGCCTAAGGGGAGGACGGACATTATAACGTGCATTTAACTTATCATAATCTATGTTGTGCCAAGTGTTGCAATGATTAAAAGAATCAAGATGTGCAGTGAAGCGATATTCACCCCCCTTAGTATTAATCATATCTATCAAAGACATGTAAGAAGAGAGGATCTCAACATCCTTACCTCGTTTTGAATCCGAGGCGATCTTGGCCGCTCTCTCAGCATCTTTGTCTGCCATTAATGAAGGTTGAAAGAAACCTTAAAACCTTGGATGGAAAAGGAGGCCGGAAAAGGCTAAGGAAGTAGCCGGAAAATTCCTAAGGAGGAGAGTGTTGAGAGAGGATAGGGAGTTTTAAGAATTGTGTGGGAGTGAAATGAGAAGGGTGGGGATTTCACTCTCCCATCCCACTCTTATATAGGCACGAAGAAGGCTAATTGGGCCTAGAAAAGCCCATTTGGGCCCGAAAACAGAACACTCTGGAAGGATCTAGAATAGTTTAGAGGATTTTGAGAAAATATAAAAAATATATTAAGAAAACTCTGGAAGGATCCACAAAATCCAGAAAAATCTTTGGGCCTGGAAAAATATGACAAACCCAACATAGGAATAGCCAAAAGGCATGAAGAAAGCAGCAAGCCCAGCTCAGGGCCCAAAACTCAAAAATTTTCAAAGAAAATAAAAACAAATAAGAAAAGCCTAGTTGAAAAAATGGGCCCAAGTTAAAGCCCAAAGGTTAGGCCCAATTAAAAATTTAAATTATAGGCCTAAGCAAAAGGCCCAGATTAGAAAATTTGGAACCAGATCTTATTTGGCCTTGAAATAATAAGAAGCCCAATTAAGGGATGGCTCAAAGAAAAAACATAAAATCTTGATCCATTCGATCAGAATACTTGTTAAGTTTTAAATCGAAAGGATGAGGTTGAAAATTCCTTCGACCAGAGCTTGAAGGGAGGTTAAATCGACCAGAAATAGGTCGAATTCGACCAGAACCTCAACTTAATTCCTGGTCGAATACTTTTCCTCGAAATTGGCTTCAACTTGGGCTTAAAAGGATGGTTAATTCGGTCAAGAATATAGATCCTGACCGAAAAGGGGAGATTCCTGATCGAACAAAAAAAATAAAAAAAAAATAATAGGTTGAAAATCCTGGCCGAAGTTCGACCAGGAATTGAGGTCGAAAGCATCCTGCTCGAAACCTTGTCGACCAGGGCAACTACAAGGTTAATTCGACTAGGATCCTGGTCGAACAGGATTCCTGGTCTAACCAGGTATTAAAAAAAAGAAAAAGAGAAGAAAGGAAGGAAAGGGAGAGAAAAGAAAGAAAGAGAAAAAGAAAAAGAGAAAAAAAAATGAGGGAAGAAAAATCCTGAAAATAAGAAGGTCAAGGAAATTCCTTAAAATATTTTCTGAAAATGTAAATATTTTCAGAAAATGAGGAATAAATCCATAAAATTAAGGATAAATCCCAGAATTAAGGGAAAAATCCAGAAAATTAAGGAAAAATCCCAGTAAGGGAAAAATCCAGAAAATTAAGGATAAATCCCAAAATTAAGGGAAAAATCCAGAAAATTAAGGATAAATCCAAGAATTAAGGAAAAAATCCAGAAAATTAAAGATAAATCCAGAAAATTAAGGATAAATCCCAGAATTAAGGGAAAAATCAAGAAAATTAAGGATAAATCCCAAAATTAAGGGAAATATCCAGAAAATTAAGGAAAAATCCCAGAATTCAGGGATTATTCCTGGAAATTAAGATAATTCCTAAATAATAGGGATAAAAGCAAATCGTTGTAAATGTGTAGGTCGCTTCACACTTTACGTAAAAGACGATATCCTGTAAGGGAACAAATGAACTTAACTTCTGCGAAACCTAGTCACTGTTTCCCAAAAGTTGGGGGCAAATGATAGGGAATAAATAAATCCTGATTACGTAATTAATGTTGCATTAATTATACATGACTTGGGCCACGAAGCCCAATAAAAAGATGTATGACATTCAGACCAAAAAGGTTAACACATTGATCGGGCCTGATGGATCAGATCAGGCCTGATGGATCAGATCAGCCTGATGGAACAAAGAAGGCCCACAACCCTGAATATTTAATTAATTTCATAATTAATTAAGTAAGGGAGAAAACAACTGTCAATATGAGTCATAATAGGGACATGAATCCTTGTAGGTCAGCCCTCAAAGGATCTAATCGAATAAGGGATCAACTTCCTACTTCCTAGGACTCCAAAGTCCATTATGATTCTGAGACTTGCCCATCAAGTCCCCTAACCCTAGTCCAATTCAAGGACTCCCAACATCTATATAAGGGGTCTCACCCCCACCAATCAGAACTATATTTTTTGACTTGATCCTTGGCAATCAGCGAGATACGTAGGCATCTTGTTAAGGCAGATCGAGTCACGAAACACAAGAGCAGTCAAATCGAGTCTCGAAGCTCACGTTCCTTAGTAATAGATACAACAATTATTATACCTTAGTTTTTGATCCATAACAATATCCATTAAAATTTTATAGTTGGTTGATAGACATAAATTTTGGTGACCTGTCAAATGCATAACTATAAGATTCAAAATCAAATTCTTTAAATATATATATATAAATGTATGTATAATAGCATATTCTTTCATAGTTTAAGTAAAAAAAGAACAAACAACATATTAATTAAATATTTTTCTTTTAATAAATTATAGGTAAAATGTTGCATAATGTGGCATTGCGGACAAAAAAAATCTCAAACAGCAATGATCATAAAATTAAGACTACGACGAAAAGAAGACATGCATACCTAAAATAATAAGACACTTAATACAATAATACTTAGAGTTTCAATAAATATTTCCATGCATGAGTTCATCTTACAGTGTCATCTTCAGCAGAAAGAAAATTCATTCAAACTATTCACTGAAAAGTTGACAACACTTTTTTTCACAAATTTTAGAACACTTCTTTATACACTACATTGGTTGTACTATTTCTTGGGTGACCTTACTCATCACATATCGCAATTTTTAATCTTTCCTTGGATTTTACCCTAGAAATTGCTACATAATTTGGCCATGACTGAATATATGCCTTGATATATACAACCCCACCAGTGAAAGTGATTGACCTTGACTCTTATTTATTGTCATAGCAAAACAAAGGATGACCGGAAAGTGTCTCCTTTGAAGTCTAAATGGATATTTTAATTTGAGGGGTTCAAAATCATGCGAGGTATAAATATTTTACGTCCGATATTACTCCGTGTGATGATTTTAACCTCAATCACATGATTTCCTAGTCTAGTCACTTGTAATCTAGTGCCATTACACGACCCTTCATTTTGATCAACTATCCTGATTAATATTATTAGAACACCCACTTTGAGAGTCAACATGTGATTTGGTAGTCCAGAACATCTTATACTATTTAAAAAGTCAGGAGAACAAAAATTATCATGAATACCTGGACTACTATCAGCATTTTATATATTTTCCGAACTGAGATAAATCTTTTCTTCTCCAGGAACTTTTGACAACATGTAATCATTCACTGGCTCCACAATATCAAGAGTTGGAGCCAAAATTACCCTTTCTTGAAAGTACTCGGGATCACCTAGAATATCTAACATGAATGGGTACGTGCATTCAACTATGGAAGCCAAGGGATCATTAGTATTTTTAATAAGGATGTCATCTGGTATTTCAATAATTGCCCCACCATCATTAGCTCTGCCGACACATCCATCACCAAACTTTAATGCCCATTCAAAATATTCTTTAATCTCAGATAAATTTGAATCAGTATCATTACCTTCAAGTCTCATATTTCTGGTCAACCTTAGCACCTTACAAAAATTCCTAAGATACGAAGAGTTATTAGTGGAGAAAACAATGTCTTGCCTGCTTGCCCTCAGAATGACAGGTAGTAACTGTCAAAAGTCACCTCCAAAACAATAACTTTTCCTCCAAATGGCTGTTCCATACTTTTTGGATTTGAACTTCAAAGAATATCTCTTAAGCTTCTATCTAAAGCCTCAAAACAGAATTTATAAAGCATGGGTGCTTCATCCCATATAATAAGCTCAGCTTTTTTAATCAGCTCAGCCAATTATGACCCCGGTCTTATGTTATATGTGAAGTCCTCATTCAAATTTATAGGAATTACATATCTTGAATGTGCAGTTCTCCCTCCACTAAGAAGCAGAGATGCAATACATGACGCTACAGTTAACATATTACCACCTTTGGAACGTATAGCATCCTCCAAATGTAAATAAAAAAAACACATTCATTCCCCCTTGATACAGCTGGCATGATAATGTCATACACCTCCTTATGTTCAATAGTTAACTTTGAAAAGAGAGAAATATATTCCTTATTCAAAGATGATCTATAATAACAAAACTCATCCTGAACCAATCTATTATTTCCTTCTGAAATGATCATCATGTCTGGAAAAGGCATAACTAAATGCCCTTTATGACTACTACCATTTTTATTTAAAAATAATTCAAGCTCAAACAATGTATAATTCTTCAGCTGAGTTTCGGTAAGATGTAAATCTGTAAATAACATACATTTAAAGTAATATGAAAATCTTATAAATAACATACATCTTTAAATAATCACTTAGCTATATATTTAAAGTAATGTGTAATATAAATTTAACTAAAAATAAATAATTTAGAAATTTTAAAAATAAAACACAACAAGTTAGTTAAAAGTTAGTAAAAGAAAAATATAACTTAATTAAAAATATGAATGAAATTTACATACCGGGAACTCCCAAAATTCTTCTTTGCTTGTAAAGAATATCATCTAACAGATATTGCCAAGTTTGTTCCCAAACTAATTGAGGTCTGGACATACAATCACACATTAATGACATAGAAAATAAAGCTTGTACATAGTGGGCACTTTCCCAGAAACTTGATTCTCTTATAGCTTCAACGTCCTCCCTATCATCATCCAACAACCCTGGGACATAACATGCTTATTTAAAAGAAGGGTACAGTACTCCGTTGATGGTACGGATATCTTCATAGCATGTAGGTCCTTTCACTTTATTTAACAAAATTCTTAAATAATAAACTTCTCCAGATCACGGAGGAACATGATGAATTCTTCCAATAGAAAAGCAAACCTTTCTTGGTTTCCACTCATTTAAATTTTGTTTCCAAACAAATTTGGTCGGGAATTCTACATAGGTGAGGTTTTTAGCTTCCTCATAAATCTTACTACATTCCATCCAGGCTGAAAACATTGACTCATCAATTCCTGGACGGTTGATAACTGAATCAATTGTATCGTCATCCTGAAAAATGACACTCTGCTCACTTGGTAGGTGAAAAGACAATCTCTCCACAGGAGGGCTTCTGTAATGAATATCTAAACCAAAATTTATCCATACAGCTTCACATGGAGATACATATCTACAATCTAAGTACATCTAAATTTCATCAACTTCTTTATTTCTTTCATTCATGTTCGCATTATCTTGGGAAACAGTTGCAGTGACTCGATCATATCCCTTGTTAATGTATTTAAATAAGTACTTAGTTGCTTGAGATTGATTGCACCATTCAAAATTAATGTGTGCTTGATATTTCATGAGATGTTTTGCATTATAGGGAACAATAAATCCGTTATCTATAAGAATTCCATTCTTTTGCACTGCATTATTATCTCACCTTCCGTAAATAGGATAGTCATCCTCGTCAACATTTGTTCTTTCCGGAACTGTCTGGGAAAGTTTCTTAAACACGTGCGTTATAGCCGAAATTTGGTACAAAGGATATCCGGGTCAAATTCGGGTAAACATAATTTAATAAAGGCGGACAACCAAGGGCGGACAGCCGAGGATGGACGACCAAGGACGAACGGCCAAGGAGGGACGTCCAAGGAAATGGGTTTTTGTTGGAAAAGTTAGGGCGAGCCTAAATCTTGGAAAAGTTAGGGCGCGCCCAAACCTTGGACGAGTTAGGGCGAGCCCAAACCCTGGACAACTTGGCAAGCCAAAACGCTTGGACGGGTCAGGGCAAGCCCTTTCCATTGGAAGAGTTAGAGCGAGCCCTAAATATTTGATTGACAGATTTCTTGGATGGATTCCTCGGACATGATTAAATTGACGGATTCATACATTGGCTTTTCTTGGATAGAGTTAAGGCGAGCCTTGACCGTTGAATAAGTTAGGGCGTGCCCTATAAAGAGATCAAAGTTGATGACACAAGGCGGCGCCAACATACAGAAATGTTTGGGCGCACCCTTAGATTCTAATTGGCGCGGAATACAACTTTGACATGTTGCTTGGACGTGGACTTTGGATGCTTTAAGGAGGAAGAAGATTATTATTACTAACATATTTTTTGCAGGTACTCTATTGAAGAACTCCTTCCTGTAATGCAACCACTGAAAGGTGGTGTCCATGGTCAGAGACCTCCAGGGGTATGCCTGGACGGAAGGCCTCCTCCTGTAGTCAATGAGTGTCCTCATTGGGGATGTGGGGTTAAGCTTTGGTGTGTGCTTTGGGAGCTCTGTCTTTTTAGTCAACGGGTGTCCTCGTTGGGAGACTTCGGAGTATACTGCACTTTGCACCCAAAAGTTTGGGATCACTTGTCCTGCAATCTGGTAGGGGCTTCTTATCCGGGGGACAAGGATGTGTCCAACATTTGGGGTGAACCACGGTTGTACCTGCATCCACGGATTAGAGAAACAGCTGGTAGCGGAGGGTTATCCTTGGCCAGGGAGATGCCTTATTCGTGAAGTCTCGAAGTCGCGGACGAGCCTTAAGCCTTTGTGGTTAGGCCTCATCGGCGGACATTCCTAAAGCTAGTAGAAGACGGATTCCAGTAGGTTTCGTATTGGGCCTCGGGACAAGAGATCTTAGCCCGTTAGGTTTTTTGTTCCCCAAGAACTACGTTGGCTTGATTCCCTATAAATAGGGATACATAGACAAATTACAAGGGGTCGGAAGCGAGAGCCTTAAGGAGCCACCACCAACCCTAAGCAATCTCAGCCACCAATAATCACCACCCCCAAACACTGTTCATGTTTCCCAACGAACACTGTTCATACTTCCCGACGAACACTGTTCATTAAATCGGACGATTACTGTTTACGATTTCCGATGAAGAACCACCGTCACGGATCTTGTTTCCGGCTACGAACCTCAAATTTTATTGCTCCCAAATTCCTCCGTCAATAAATTGGCGCTAGAAGGAAGGGCTATTCAAGATCTGTATCGAGGAGGAAAGATGTCTCAATATCATGATGGAAGTTCTTATGATGGAGAAAGCTCTGAAGATGGTTATGATCGTGATTATGATCAGCATGAACCTTATGTTCCTATTTCAATGAATTTCCCAACTCCAGACGTTGGGGGCCAGCCACTGGTTCTGATAAGCAACATCGATCTGATAGAGCAGTTATACCGTATGGGAGATATGCTAAACGAATTTGATTCGAGATTAAACAGCGTGAAGCGGCGTAAAACCAGGAGAGGACTCCATCGGAACCACCCTGTTCACACATCTGGTAAAGCCCCATTGATGGAGGGAGATGCTCCGGCCAGACGTGACCGAACTGAAGGCGGACATGTGCTAATCACCCCGCGTCATTTGAATTATTCAAATAACACGGCCTCGATCATTGAGCTTACTGATGAAGATACTCATGGCAGAGAAGTGTCGTTGACAGATAATCGGGTGGCGATTCACCTGCATCGTTCTAGGAGAACTTTAGAAGAACAACACCCGGCTGCAAAATATGCAGTCGGGAGAGCAGCGAGGTTTTGCTGCCTATCTCTTGGAAATTTACTTCGGAGATGATGACTTGAGGATGTTGCTTTTAGAATGGTAGAGAGATACCGTCTGAGATGAAGTGACACTTCGTGGTTCAACGTGTGTGCCCTGAATCCCCCTGAAAATCAGGAGCGACACCGTGACCATGAGAGAGCTCCTCCTCAGAGGTCAACCGAAAGATATGGCATAGATTATGGGAATGATCGCTGGAGAGGATTTTCGCCACGTGGAAGAGGCGGAGGTCACGAAAAGTACTTGGATGGGAATCCCCGTCATAATTATAATCACTATAGGGATTTCCAAGACCAATATGCAAGGAAAAATCAGGCAAGGGATCTTGACCGACGGGATATATTGGAACATGATCGAGAAACCCCCAAGGAAGATTTCAATCGGGAGGTACCCGCAGCTCCAAGGGAAGGACGGATAAATGTCCAAGGTGCCAACCAGCAGCCAGTGATCCCAGGCGGGAACCAAGCAGCTCCGCCTCCACCTCCACCTCAGCCTTATTCTCACCTAATGTGTAAACTATCCCAGGAATTGGGACTTTCAATGTGGATGATTTGAAAAGGTTACTTGGGCACTTGGAGGGAGGAAGAGTGACAACAACAACTGATAACCCTTCTTCATTCTCCACAGCAGTAAAAGAAGCCCGACTATCGGCATGATATCGCAACACGACAACTAACTTGCGATTCCATGGAAATTCAGATCCGGTTGAATTCCTGGGACGCTTTAGTATAGAGATGGATGTGTATCAAGTTCCAGACCTAGCCAGGCTAGACTGTTGGCCGCAACTTTCAAAAAAAATGCTCAACAATGGTTTCAAAAGCTTGGTCCTGGGGTAATCACCTCTTGGGACCAAATGAAAGCTTTATTTATGACGAAGTTCCAAGCCGTTGTGAGATATGCCACGTCTGTCACAACCTTGGCCAACACCAGACATCGGGAGAATGAGAGATTAACAGCCTACTTCAAAAGGTTTAACGCTGAGTCTACCAGTGTGAGAGGTGCCTCAGACAAAGCTCTGAAAAGTTTCTTAATCGATGGGTTAATGGTTGGCTTAGACTTCTGAAGCATCTACAGGGGAAAGACCCTCGATGGGTTAATGGAGTATGACAGATGTCTCCAAGCGAAATCTTTTAAAGCTGTGAAGCAATCTTTGGCCGAATTCCTTTATGCCTAGGGTTGTACATAACCCGACTAAACCGACAAAACCGATCCGAACCGACCCTATTTCGGCCGATCCAAACCGATTTTTTTCAACCCGATACATATTTGGGTTGAAAAAATGTTACCCCGATTTAATTGGGTTGGATATGGGTTTCGATATTTTTAAATCGATCCAATCCAACCAGATTAAAAATATACTTACACGTTAATTTATTAATTTTATAACTATGAATATGTTCAGACCTAATAGATAGGCTGATTTATCTGTAGTTTATAGCATCAGTCCTCCGTGTTTAAAGAAGAAGTTCCGGGAGTTACGAAGGAAGCCATTGTTTTCATTTATCGAGTTCAATGTTTAAAGAATGTTTAAAGACTAAATATTGTCATCACTCTCTTTTGGATGTTTAAGCCAAATCTGACATTGATGGATGATTTTAATATTTTGTTGAACTATTTTCAAGTGTTTCAGACTTTAAGAATTTCTGTTTTATTTTATAATTATTAATATTAGTTTTGAATATTTACTAAATCGATCAAACCGATCCAAACCGAAGTATTACAAATTGGTTTAGGTTACAAATTTAAACGGTTCGGTTTGGGATAAAATTTTAAAAACCCGAATTAATTGGGTTGGGTTGCTAAATTCCCTCAATCCGCCCAACCCAATCCGTGTACACCCCTAGTCATGCCTCTCAGACATCACAGAAGATTAAAATGAGTAAGAGAGACAGATCTCCAAACCCAAGATATCACAGAGATAGTCGTAGTCGAAACCGGGTGAATGCTGCTACTATTTGAAGAGAATGAAGTCCACTCTTGAGCTACGAGAATCGGCCAAAAAACCGGATGCTCTATCCTCGTGGAAGAGAAAAGATAAGAAGAAATATATCGAGTACCATGAATCATCTGGACGTACACTCATGAATGTCACCAACTAGAAGATGAAATCAAGAATCTGGTCAGAGAAGGGTATCTTGGAGAATGGGTGATTAAAGAAGTGAAAATACATAGAAATGGCTCTGACGAAGTAAAAGAAAAAGACAGTCGTACCCCGCGGGGGTCCAACAATGAAGTTCCAGAATAAATTAAATTTGTCAGAGATGGAAGCATCCGAGCAATATTTGGAGGAGACCCCGGTGTGGAGAGCAGCAATCGAGGACTTGATAGATATGATAGGGAAGAAAAGTACAGACTTCTTACCCACACCCACAGTCTGGAAACAAGGTCATCAAGGATATTTAAAGGAGAATCCATGGACATCGCTTTCAGATAAGAAGATGCAAAAGATTAGTACACCGCCCACACAATGATGCCTTTGTCATATCAATTCAGATCAGAACGAAGAATGTCTACAGATTCTTCATGGACAATGGAAGCTCGACCAACATCCTTTATTACAATGTTTATAAGAAGATGAGATTCCCCTGGAAGGTGATATAGTTTAGAAGGAAATACATGGGGAAAGGCTTGAAGGAAAAGTTAAGATGCTGCGAAACTTAGAACAAGCCCCTGATGAAGTAGAAGCCCCTCCTCAAGAGGGTGCGCCTTCACAGGAAGAATCCTTAACAAAAGACCTTCGAGGAGTTAATATTACCTTGGATCCACGCATCCATTTCCCCGTAGAGAAAATGGGTTCGGCTGAAGACATAATATCTATCTCAGTGGATGACAATGATTTAAGTAAATATTAGAATTTTGGTAGACGCTGAAATTAGGTATACACACATTCAAAAGTTGTTCTATGCCTTGATCATGGCCTCTAGAAAGCTAAGGCTATATTTTCAATCTCACAAGATCGAGGTTCATACCGTTTATCCATTAAGGAAAATTTTGTGTAAACCAGAATCATCAGGAAGGATGTTAAAATGGGCAATAGAGTTGGGATAATTTGATTTGGACTATTCTCCGCATACATCAGTCAAAGGTTAGGCTTTGGCCGATTTCTTGCTTGAGTTTGTGAGTTTGAGACGAAAGAGCCATAGTGTTTGCCGAAACTTCTTCACAATAGAATGCTCATGATACTGTGGAGGAAGAGTTCCCACACGTTTGATGGATTTTACATGTAGATGGAGCAGTTAATAACGATGGGGCTGACACCGAAGTTACATCGGTTACTTTAGAATGGCACCATCTGATGAGTGTTATACACTTCAAGTTCCGTGCGACGAATAATGATGCGGAGTATGAAGCTCTAATCAATAGTCTAAAGATGGATTGAAAGTTGAAATTATGAAATTGGTTGCACGGAATGATTAAAAGTTGGTTTTCAACCAAGTGAATGAGAGGTTCCAAGGTCGAAGACCTTGAACTGAACTTTGCATGAGGTGTTGCAGCGACTACTATGGAGGTTTGGCGAAGTTAGATTAGAGTGTGTGCCAAGAGAAAATAACAACACTGCAGATGCCTTGGCAAAAATGGGCTCTTAGATGGAAGTGTGTTGCTTGGAGAGAGTCCATTGGGAATTCAAGAAATTTTGGGTATCCTTCAAGTAAATATATTGCAAGTCGGAGCGGTCTGAGAAGAAACTTCGATGACTTTGATACAAGATTATATCTGCGTATTGACTTTGGTGGAAGACAAGGGGGAAGCTCGTCATCTCGGCTACCAAGCAGCGAAATATGTGGAGTATGATGAAGTTCTTTTCCAAAGAGAATTTAATCAATCCCTACTGAAATGCATCGATGGTGAAGAATGTGACTATATCCACAGGGAATTACATGAGGGAATTTGCGGAAACCACTAGAGGGGTGGTTCGCTGGCCATAAAGATTCTCAGAAAAGAGAATTATTGGTCATCAATAAAAGAAGATGCTTTCAAGTTTGTTTGGGATTATGATTGTTTCCAACTACTCGACTGCCCCGACTGCCTCTCTGACCTCAATTATAAGTATTTGGCCCTTTTTCATGTGGAGAATTGATCTTATTGGCGAACTTCAACAGGAGAAGGGGGTGTCAAGCATGTTGTTATGACTGTGGATTATTTCACTAAATGGGCAGAAGCCGTACCCTTAGAAAATATCACAGCAAAGAAGATCAAGGAATTCGTCTTCAACTCTATTGTCTGCAGATTTGGAATCCCATTTAAACTCATATCGGACAACGTAAAGCAGTTTGATAAAAAGGAGGTAAAAAACAATTTGTGTGAAGATCTACACATAAAGAAAGGATTTGCCACGGTCTACCACTCATAGAGAAATAGTAAGACTGAAGGCATTAATTAGATTATCAAGCACATATTAAAGGCTAAGTTGGGAGAGAAGAAAGGTGATTGACCGGAGGATCTCCTTATGGTTTTGAAATCTTAAAACACCGCTCCAACATCAACTACTAGAAAATTTCCTTTCACGTTTCACGGATTTAAAACCATGGTTACTGTGGAAATTAGAGTCGTGTCATTCTAAGGAGATCACTATATTGAGGAAGAAGCCATGGTTAATCATATATTTTACTTGGAACGTTTAGAAGAAGCAAGGGCAAATGTGAAGTGTCTGAGAAAACCCTCAGGACTACCCTGAATATTTGGTGGGTGTCTGAGAAAAACCCTCAGGGTTCTCTCTAACTGGGTTAGTGAAGACGCGCCCGCCACGTCTGAATACCTTGTCGAGGTAGATGTTCTTCTTGGAGAAGACGCGCCCTCCAAGGATAAATTCCTTGTCGAGGTAGATGTTCTTCTTGTAGAAGATGCGCCCTCCAAGGTTGAAGACCCTTGTCGAGGTTGATGCTCTTCTTACAGAAGCGCGCTCTCCAAGGATGAATACCTTGTCGAGGTAGATGCTCCTCTTATAGTGACGCACCCTCCAAGAATGAAGTCCCTTATCGAGGTAGATACTCTTCTTGCAGAAGATGCACCCTCCAAGGATGAAGACCCTTGTCGAGGTAGATGCTCTTCTTGCAGAAGACGTGCCCTCCAAGGATGAAGATCATTGTCGAGGTAGATGCTCTTCTTGCAGAAGACACGCTCTCCAAGGATGAATACCTTGTCGAGGTAGATACCCCTCTTATAGAAGACACGCCCTTCAAGAATGAAGACCCTTATCGAGGTAGATGCTCTTCTTGCAGAAGACGCACCCTCCAAGGATGAAGACCCTTGTCAAGGTAGATTCTCTTCTTGCAGAAGACGCGCCCTCCAAGAATGAATACCTTATCGAGGTAGATGCTCTTCTTGTAGAAGACGCGCCCTCCAAGGATGAATATCATGTCGAGGTAGATGCTCTTCTTGCAGAAGACGCGCCCTCCAAGGATGAATAACCTGTCGAGGTAGATGCACCTCTTAGAGAGAATGCACCCTCCAAGGATAAATACCATGTCGAGGTAGATGCTCCTCTTATAGAGGACGCGCCCTTCAAGGATGAATACGTTGTCGAGGTAGATGCTCCTCTTATAGAGGACGCGCCCTCCAAGGATGAAGAATTTATTGAGGATGATGCTCCTCTCGTAGAGGACGCGCCCTTCAGAGATAAAAACCTTGTCGATCAAAATGCTCCTCTAAGAGAGGGTGCGCCCTCCAAGTTTAGAGACTTTGTTGAGTTAGATGCACTTCTTACGGAGGAATTTCCCTCAAAGGGTGGGAAAGATGCCAAGACCGATGACACGCCTTCATAGATGAAGATGCGGAGGGCGCGCCCTCATGATTCAGGATTACATAAATTTTTACTTGGGTTTAAAGATAATGCAGACGTATGACTTCCATAATTGACTTATTAATCAGTTAAAATTCTTTGGCTGCGCCCTAAAAGCTACACCAACATAGGTGCACCTTATTAAGAGAACGATGCGTACAAATTTTGGAAGCCAAGAAAGTTAAAAATTCCAATCCCATTTCCAATGACATATAGAATTTGGGGGTAGTTGTTATAGCCGAAATTTAGTTTAAAAGATATCCGGGTCAAATTCGGGTCAACATAATTTAATAAGGGTGGACAGCCAAGGATGGACAACCAAGGGAGGACAGCCGAGGATGGACGACTATGGACGAACGGCCAAGGAGTGACATCCAAGGAAATGGGTTTTTACTAGAAACGTTAGGGCGAGCCCAAACCTTGGAAAAGTTAGGGCGACCCAAACCTTGGACGAGTTAGGGTGAGCCCAAACCTTGGACAGCTTGGCAACCCAAAATGCTTGGATGGGTCAGGGCAAGCCCTTTCCATTGGAAGAGTTAGAGCGAGCCCTAAATATTTGATTGACGGATTCCTTGGACGGATTCCTCGGACATGATTACTTTGACAAATTCATACATTGGCTTTGCTTGGATAGAGTTAAGGCGAGCCTTGACCGTTGAATAAGTTAGGGTGCGCCCTATAAAGAGATCAAAGCTAATGACACAGGGCGGCACCAACATACAGAAATGTTTGGGCGCGCCCTTAGATTATAATTGGCGCGGAATATAACTTTGACATGTTGCTTGGACGTGGACTTTGGATGCTTTAAGGAGGAAGAATATTATTATTACTAACATATTTTTTACAGGTACTCTATTGAAGAACTCCTTCCTGTAATGCAACCACATGAAGGCGATGTCCGTGGTCAGTGACCTCCAGGGATATGCCTGGACGGAAGGCCTCCTCTAGTCAATGAGTGTCCTCATTGGGGATGTGGGGTTAAAATTTGGTGTGTGCTTTGGGAGCTCTGTCTTTTTAGTCAACGGGTGTCCTCGTTGGGAGACTTCGAAGTATCCTGCACTTTGCACCTAAAAGCTTGGGACCACTTATCTTGCAATCTGGTAGGGGCTCCTTATCCAGGGGACAAGGATGCGTCCAACATTTGGGGTGAACCATGGCTGTACCTGCATCCACGGATTAGAGAAACAGCTGGTAGCGTAGGGTTATCCGTGGCCAGGAAGATGCCTTATCCGTGAAGTCTCGAAGCCGCGGACGAGCCTTGGGCCTTTGTGGTTGGGCCTCATCGGTAAACATTCATAAAGCTAGTAGAAGATGGTTTACAGTAGGTTTCCTACTAGGCCTCGGGACAAGAGATCTAAGCCCGTTAGGTTTCTTGTTACCCAAGAACTACATTGGCTTGATTTCCTATAAATAGGGATACATAGGCAAATTGCAAGAGGTCGGAAGCGAGAGCCTTAAGGAGCCACCACTAACCCTAAGTAATCTCAGCCACCAATAATTACCACCACCAAACACTGTTCATGTGTTCCCGATAAACACTGTTCATACTTCCCGACGAACACTGTTCATTAAATCTGACGATTACTGTTCACAATTTTCGATGAAGAACTACCGTCACAGATCTTTTCCGGCTGCGAACCGCAAACTTTGTTGCTCCCAAATTCCTCCGTCAACAACGTGCATTCCTTTACACCTGGTGAGTTCATTTTTAATACACCCCAAGTACCGTGTATCATCAAATCCATAACAACTTCATGCAATTTTGGAAACTCTTCTTTGTTAGGAATTTCAACTCATATGATTTTATCAATGTCTTCTGGATTGGGAAATTTGTTATCTTTATGCATCAATATATTCCTAAACTTTGCTAGTAAACTAAAAACCAAATTACACTAAATACCCTCTCATCCAATAAAAATTATACTACTCTATATCCATTTTGGTAAATATACTTTCAGCTATGGATAGTCCAACTTTAAATGGGTTAACCAGCTATTCTATTTTTACACTTTTTTGGATTTAAAGATGGATAATCCGATTTCATGGATAAAACCCGTGTCTATTATTGTCAAATCATATCAAATATTGTGTAACAAATTAACAGGATCATGCCTATCATTACTCCTCAATTTAAGTAAAATTCAAATTCAAATTACACTAATGCTTCAATCAAGTGTAAACATAGAATTTAAATTCAAATGCATAATACCATCAATTCTCTATTCTCATTTTTCTCTCTTTCTTCTTGAAATCTCACTCTTCTCTAATTCTTTTTGCGGGGTATGTGTTCAGCGATTCTTAATCAGATTTCATTTATGGAATATAACAGGTTTGTAAATCTATACCAACACTCGCATATCATGTATTTGATTCACAAATATACTTATATTGATTAGACTACTCTCAAATGATCTAATTTAATTCTTTTTTTTTCATAATGATGAATTTGAAATAAAGAAAAATCACGTAAATTGCTTTGTTTTAGGAGTACACACGGTTCGTAGACCAAGTGTTTGATTAAATTACTTTAGGATTTTGTTAACTATTTGTACGTATTTTAATGTATATTTGTATTTTATATTTGTTTTTTATTGGTGACTTTGATTTATATTTTCTAGATTAATATTTGCTAGAATTATCTTAATGTACAACGAAATGTTCAACTCGATTTTACACGTAACTACTATATTATAGTGTCCAGGAAGACAATATAATGGCTACATCATTGTTTTTATATTGGAAATGTGTGTATTCTTCTATTTACGTATTGATAACAATTTTGCACTTTCATCACACGTTTATTATTTACTTTTAGTCATTTTTATAGTTATTGTAATGATGTTTTAGTCTTTGATTTGATTTTACAGAAAGAGTAAAGCCATCTTAGATCTTGGATTGCTAATCTTTTTCTTAAATTTAAAAGGTTTTTGAAGATGGCCGACTATCTTTGCGAAGATGCGCTTGAGATTTTTTTCTTTTAAATAGTGCATTGTGATAACATTAACTTTCAATGGCATCCTCAGGTACAATGTTTTAGTCTTTGCTTTGATTTGAATGAAAGTTTTTTAGTTCCAACTTTCACAGCATTGTGTCTCACAGAATTATATTAAAACCTTAAATTTTAAAGAAAGATCGACTGAAGTGATCTTAGATAATAAGCAAACAATTATTTAGCATATTTAATAATGTTTAGTATAATTATAGAACTGATAGTGATGCATAAGGTGCATGTAGAATCTTCATCTTGCCATATTATATTGTTGATACGTTAGCGCTGCATAAGTAGTATTAATATAGTTTAAGTAATGTCAAACCAGGTGATAAAAAAGTAAATCAATACAAAGATGATTACATTTAGTGTGATTTATATTTGTAATATATGGATCTCAGATATAATACCAAAAAATTATGTAGTACATCATGGTTTATGAAGACATTTATATTTAATTTGCTCAATCATTTTTATAAGTAGTGAATTATACAGGCTATATACATATGCACTAATCGGAAATTTATAAAAAGAATTTAGTTATATATACTAAATCAGAAATTCATATTTAACTGGATTAGCTTATGTTAATAATTGGAAAAAGTGTCTTAAAAGTGTCTTTTATACAGGCTATATACATGCACTAATCAGAAATTCATAATCCTAATTCTTTTATACATCATTGCCTCAATGATTTTCTCCAACATATAATTGTGGTCAGGTGATGTTTTTTTTTCTTTGCTTTACCACCCGCTTTTTATTTACAAATTATACAACGGTGATTGTGTGTAGGCCGATGCTGGTGCAAGTGCTAAGGAAAAGTGGTGTTACATTGGTATGCTTTTGTTTCCCTAAATCACCATCTTGATATTTTAAAGAAATATACTTCATAAATAGGTGCTTATTTTCTGTTGTCATACTTTTTCCTCTAAAGTATATATTTTCTATAGTTGTGGTCAGGTGATATTTTTTTCTTCGCTTTACCACCCACTTTTTATGAATTCAATACATAATTTAAATCTTTTTAGAGATTATACAAAGGTGATTGTGTGTAGGTCGATGCCGGTGCAAGTGCTAAGGGAACGTGTTGTTACATTGGTATGCTTTTGTTTCCCTATATCACCATGTTGATATTTTTAAGGAATATACTTCATAATAAACACTTATTTTCTTTTGTCATACTTTTTCCTTTAATGTATATATTTTATTTGCTTTACCACCTGTTTTTTATGGATTATTGAAGGATAATTATTACAAGCAACATTTTAGGATGATGACATAACTAATGGCACTTGGTCGACTATTACTAGGTGTACCGAAACATCCTTTGAAATCAAATATTAAAACTACTAGATTTTATATATTTTAGCAATCTATTTTTCTATTCTATTTGCTGGCTATTTGCTTTCTTTTTATTTAAACTCCGAAATGCAAATACCACTTTCTAGATATATTTTTAGATTACTCAATTTTTGATCTTACATAATAGCCCGCATTATAAGTTTAGTGAATATATTTATTTGTTAGTATTCAAGTGCAACTATTAACAATTTATCGGTAAAGTGTGCCTATTTATTAGCTTGAAGATGGCTTTCTAAGAGCCAATATGCGGGAAGGGAGCTATTCTGGTAGTAATTATGCACTATATTAAGGATCCGAAGAAATTACACACAACAGGTATGTATATTTTTTTCTACATTTAATTTGCCTTTTATTATAGTGTCAAGTTCTTTCTCCATGCAATTTTTTTGTATCCTAATGTTCTACCAACTCAAACCAGTGTTTGACGAACTAATTATACAAGTTTATGCATAAAGTATAAAGTAAATAACACATTTTCTCAATTTTGATAAATTCTTTCAATAAGCTTTCTTACTGCGTGAGGTCACTAAATTATATAAAAAAAATACATGAGATCGCTAGAGTGTCACTAGGTGGTTAATTGATAACTTTATTGGTGGGTGTTGGTGGCACAAGTAGATGGCGAATGTAAGGAGTTGTGGGATCTAATATCCCCATGTCAGTGACTTGATCGTAATTTGAATCCTACACTTCTTCAACATGATTTCAGAATATTCTCCATGTACCATTTGAATTTTTGGATTTGCTCATCATTTTAGTAGTATTATTGGCAATTGCTCAGTTCTCCTTTAAAAGACAAATTTTATTTGATCCAGATGTTCATATGGAGCCATATGTATGACTTATATGTTTAAATTTATTAATAATATTGCACGTATGATTATGCTTTTAAGTACTATTTTAATTAGCAGGAATGGTTTGACATGTATATTACGTGTATTTAGTAATACAATGTAATGTCGACTTACTTTTGATGGTAGGGAATGGTAGGTGGAATTGTGAATGTGGTCGGTGTTGTAACAATATTTCTGCTGGTTTGTGGTTTTATAGACAGCAGGTTAACATTTGTATGCAGATTTGTAGTTTTATCTACTACAATACATTTTCTGAATTTTAAAAATCAGCTATGTCAATACATTATAATTCTTATCAAGTACAAAGACAATCAGCTACGTCTTATTTCTAACACTTTTTGTCAATGGTTATTAGTCTAATAGCTCCAGGGAGTACTATTTTTCCAATACACTATCAGAAATAGCTGTAGGGAGTACTGTTTTTCCTAAAAAAAACTGTCGTCATGATAAACTGTAACGCCCCCAAATCTGGGGTCAGAGGATTTGGTCGTCACTATAAAATCTCAATCTAAATTAACCTGTTAAATCAAAATGCAAATGCCATCGGAAGATGTTTAGCATAAATGACCCCCACTAATCCAAGATCTTTTAAGGTTACAGTTCTAGAAACAAGAATTCCAAATTCCATAAATAATTTTTCACTTTCTTTAAAACTCTTTTCAATAATTTACAACTCCCAACTAAACCCGCTAGTATAACTTCGAAAAGAAGTATACTAGTCCCAACTATAAAATAACATAATTATAATATAATATAATATAAATAACTTTACACAATAAAACTTAAACTAGTCCCCAAACCCTGGACCAACCACCTTCCAAAAATTTCTTTTTTGCTTCCTCGAATTACGCGGCTAAACAGCGCAAGCTAGTCCTCACTGGAGATTAAATTTGAAAACTGGCAAGTATGAGCGAGAGAAATGCTCAGCAAGTTAATTATAACATATATAGGGTCTTTTTTTATATTAAATCGACATATGAAATAGCGCAGAACATTTTAAAATCATAATTGCTGAAACAGAAATTTATTAAAGAATCGGATAATCATTTCTCACTGTATTTAATTTTTTTTTGATATTTTCGAGCGAAATGCTTCAGCAATAGTTTGAATCTTGACGAGGATAAAACTCGTAAAACCGTGTTAACAGAAATATTATAAACAACAATAACAAGAAGCAATGATTATGGATTGAATCATAAACTTTATTTAAAACCGAACTCTTGATATTAATACTCATTTTGTTGTCATATCAAATTAGATATCAATACGAACTTTGATGCTCACAACATCCCATATTGAAGTTAACATCAATCATCCATACTAATACCACCTTTGATATTTAACAACAAAGTAAGTATTAACATAAATTAGAAACTGAATCAAAACTGCATTTCACCATTAATTTAAAACAGTATCAGTTCATAAATCATTTATTCTATGATTATCAGAAACAATATAATAATTTAGATTGGGATCTTTCATCGACGGACGTACTATCACATGCTGATCAGCCCGTGTGATAGCACAAGGTCATGATTCATAGAAACATGTTCCCAAAACACGAGTACTCAAATAAAAAGGCAATATATCTGCATGTGGGATAAATTGTGTCATAATATTTCATATGACACTTAGCAATAGCCCTCCGCTGGACCGTCCACCCCGGTCACTTATGCATTGATTCAATCTTAAAACCTTTTATTGAACAAGGGTCATAATAATTGACACCCAAATTAATTTTATTCCCCCATTTACTTAGGTAGGAATATTCACAGCCAAATCATCTTTCTCAAAATTCAAAACATTTATAAATCCAATAATTTGATGAGTAAAAACATTTAATTATTCTGAAAATAGAATAGAAGAAAGTTCTTGCATAATAAGCATTGAATTCAACGATATGTAAAACATTTATCTATTCTGAATTGAAAATAGAGAAAGCAATACTTGCATAATATGATTCAAAAATAAATACCACTTGAATAATAAGTGATGAAAGGGATACTTGCCTTTGGTTTTTTAGCAGTTAGTCACACTCGCAATAACACAATCCCTAATTCTGGCATCTCATGGCATCACCGTCTTTATTCTACTAATCTTTTGGCCTGCTGCTCATGCCGTGCTGCAACCCAATATTCCATACTCTTCAACTTCAGTCTTCATCCATTCCATATGGTCCTGATCGTCTTGAAAGACTCGTATCTATAATTGGAAAATAACATTTTAATCGTCTAAACGATAATTACTCGACGAACTGCGCGTCAAAACCCTATCGTCTACCCATACGATAGCCTGCATGTAATTATATCAGTAAAACACAAGAATTCAGACTTACATACGCACATAATTCACTTAGCACTTAAACACATAACTCATGTATCACATAATTCATATCACATATGACTCGGTTTGTCAAAACATTCGACTCGGTACGTTTAAAACTGAAATCGAGTCAAAAATATGATTTATTGATCAATAATTGACTCAGAATTACTTGTAAAATAAGGGACCTTTCGAAACAAAAGAATTTGGGTCTCGAAAGTATTTTTAATGGAAGCGGAATATTTTTCTGAGTCTAAACGCGTTCGTTTCGTATTAAACGAACGAACGATTTATTTATTACGAATAAAATAAGATTAAATAGGGATAAATCAATTAATAATAATATTAATTGATTTTTAAATACCAAAATATAATTTTTAAAAGCTTAAAACAATTTTTAGGAATTATTTGAATTAATTAAAAATAATTTACATTTATTTAAGTATTTATCAATAAAATTAATTGATTAAATGATTTAATCAATTAATTAAACTCATAAATACTTAACTAAAATAAATTATAAATAATTAAATCAAATTAAGTTTTTGAAAATAATAAAAGAAAATATTTTTTTTAAATTTAAAATAATTTAGTTAATTAAAATAATTAACTAAATGAATTTTGGGAATTAAAAGAAATAATTTTTAAAAATAGACACTAAATTTTAAATAATTTAATGACAAAAATCTGCATAACAGATTATGAATTGGGGTTTAGGGTTTTAATGGATTAAAATCGGGTTGGAGTTGGTTTACAAGCGGGTTATGAAGAACGTATTCGGGTTGTCAAGAATCCTAACGGAGAATTACAAGATTCCGGCGATGGCCTGGAATCTGGCGGGACTCAAAACAACTCCGATTAAACCCGTTTCTTCAGTTTTATATATCGAATACGTTCCCACAACATCCAGAACCTCAACAACACATCAACAATCATAAACAAAAGCCTCTAACCCCTTTCCGATGAATCGACGAACGGAAATGGTGGTTTTTCCGGACGACCCTCGATTCAATCGAATCCTCAACCAAATTCAACGATTCCTATCTGAAATTAAATCTTATAATCCCATGAATCTGACACAGTAATTTATAACCTTAAATCATAAACGAATAGGCCGGAAAATTTAAGATTACATCGGCCAAACTCAAGAACTTCGACTTATACTATCTTGGAATTAAACAACACAAATTTATACATAAATCGGTCCTATTACTCCGGGTAAAACTAGTGCTAACATCAAAATCAATCAAAGGTTAACCAAAATCACAAACCAAATTCCACCCCAAGAACTATAAAAATGATTATTCTCAAGAATAAATCTTAGTGAATGAGGTTGGTACCAAAATAAAGGGCTTAAAACAAGCTTCAAATGGGTTAAAAGAACGTCAAAAACAGAGATTTGTAGCCCCTGGTATCAGAGGTTGAAGATCAAGAACGAACCTCTCACCCCCAAGAACAATGTTCTTGATTATTCCTATTTTCTGAAAATTTTAATGAAAATATGTATATAAAATAATAAAAAGCTGCTATTTATATTAAACACAAATTACATCCCCAAAATTAATTAATTGTGTTTTTATTCCCTAATTAAAATAATTAGGCCCAAAAAACAATGATCATGGGGAATAATTTTAAAGGTAATAAAATATAAAATTTTATATCAAAATTCCCCAAAAATTGTGAATAATTCAAAAATGCAGAAATAACGGGTATTTGAAATCGTATGATTCTATAAAATTAAAAACATGAATTTTTTGGAATTTGACATCTTGGTGGGGTCCCGGTCCGTTAATTTTTGAAAAACACAAACGATTCCTAAATTAACATAAAACCCCGAAAACACATAAAATACATTCAAATGCACATAAAACAAGTACCTCGATAAAGACACAAATAAATACGAGTCCAGATTGCGTATAATCCTATATAAATACATTTTAAACACATAAGGAGTACCCTATTGGATCATACCGGATCCGAAAATAGATTACTTAGTCGCTAAGTAACTATAGAAATGATATAATTTAGTATCAGATTTGGATAATTATCAAAACCGGGCTTCTTATAAAACACTTTATACGATAATAATGTAATAATATCTCATCTTTCGATAATACGGGTTTTGTTGATTTATCAAAACGTTTATCGTATCAAAAATTTTGCGTCGGGATGCGTACGGGTCAAACCGTAATCCGGATCGAAAAAGTTAAAACACGAAAAATGTTCAGAATATCCAGATTGGGTTAGGAAGGAGTTT
This sequence comes from Apium graveolens, assembly GCF_009905375.1. Lineage (NCBI taxonomy): Eukaryota > Viridiplantae > Streptophyta > Magnoliopsida > Apiales > Apiaceae > Apium > Apium graveolens. The sequence continues at coordinate 276,559,096 of NC_133648.1, forward strand.
TCGAAAGAGTTTCGGGTTGTAAAACGTAAAACGGGTGAAGTTGGACGATTTCCAGCTTTATAAAATAGTTTTGTAATCATTCAGAATATAATTAATAAATTCATAAATCAATAAAAAATCATATAACATTCCAAAAATTACCAGAAAAATACTTTAATTATCTATATTTTATTTTGGACATAATAAAAATTAAAATACTCAAAGAATATCATATATAAATATCCAAACATCAATTCCAATTATCATATAATTCACTAAAATTGACATAAAAATCACATAGACAATTTCAAACAATAATAGTAATAATATCTGAAATATGTGATATTACAATCTACCCTCCTTATAAGAATTCCGTCCTCGGAATCAAGAGAAGAAAGCACTAAGGAATCTTCTTACCAATTTCCCATATTGCGTACGCAACTTTTCTCAAAATTTCAGATAAACTTGGATTCCTTGTATAACCTAATGATCACGGAAGCTTCACTCTTCCCCGTTGATTTGTCCAACTTCTCAATTATCAATTTCATTGCTCGAGACGTAGAGAAAAAGATAAAGAAAAAGAAAAAGAAAGAAAGAGCTAAATAGAGAGAAATAAAGAAATAGACTGACTGCGTTATACACCACCAATATTTTCATCGCATTGCAATTCACTGTTGTTGTTGGTAATCCCATCATATGGCCTTACTTGAACTTGACAAAGATAACTCAGCTTAACTTTATTGGCATACCTTCGAATGTTTGAGATGATAAAATCAGGGAATTTCAAAGAGAAAAGAATTTCATATCATAACAGGACCACAATCTGAATTTATGAAAAAGTATTGTTGAAATAAAAGAATAAATGAGAGATCAATAGGATCAAATAAACTTGGTATTGCGTGTCCAAATTAAGACACTACTAAAGGTTTTTAACCTTCTTGTAGTCACAACACACATAAGTGATGGCGTCCCATTCAACTCCTATCTCAGTCAGAATAAAAGAATTTCAAAGGAATTTAAAATCAAATGAATAAAAATGAAAAGATTTCAACGCTGATATTTCTGATGGAAATGAAATCCATAGAACAAAATTCTGGCACAAAATGACTAAACGAGTGTTAGGGAATATATCCTCTAACAGATACCTCTTTTCGAGAGATGTCAAAAGAAGTCATAGAAAGAAAAGTTATTGCCAAGGTCTTAATACTTATCTCCTAGTTGAACTCTTATATTGACTCATCATCTGATTCTTGACACTTCTTCATATTCTAAGGATATCCATAATCTCCATCGTCGTCCAATTGTAGTAGCCTCGGAAGATTCCACAATAGAAGTTTGTTGCTGCCAGGAATTTTGTCCAGCTCAACACAACCGTCTCAAACGAATGCGCCTATCTTAACTTATTCATTGGTACTATATCCAATAGTCCAACAGGAACTCAATATGAGCTCAAGCGTTCTCACATAGCTATACACACTCCTAAACACTCTTGTTTCTAGTTTACTATAACCTCAGCTCTGATACCAACCTGTAACGCCCCCAAATCCGGGGTCAGAGGATTTGGTCATCACTATAAAACCTCAATCCAAATTAACCTGTTAAATCAAATACAAATGCCAGCGGAAGATGTTTAGCATAAATGTCCCCCACTAATCCAAGATCTTTTAAGGTTACAGTTCTAGAAATAAGAATTCCAAATTCTATAAATAATTTTTCACTTTCTTTGAAACTCTTTTCAACAATTTACAACTCCCAACTAAACCCGCTAGTATAACTTCGAAAAGAAGTATACTAGTCCCAACTATAAAATAACATAATTATAATATAATATAATATAAACAACTTTACACAATAAAACTTATGCTAGTCCACAAACCCTGGACCAACCACCTTCCAAGAGCTTCTTCTTTGCTTCCTCGAATTACGCGGCTAAACAGCGCAAGCTAATCCTCACTGGAGATTAAATTTGAAAATAGGCAAGTATGAGCGAAAGAAATGCTTAGCATTACAAAACTCCAACTTCTCTCTCATTGCACAAGTTGAGGCTTTGACATCTCTTGTCAAAAGCCAACAAACAGATATCCAAACTCTGGTGGATTCCCATAAGCATCTTCAAATATAGAATTCTATAGCTTTAGGAGCCATCATTGGTAAACTCAACATACCACTACCTTCTTTTCCTGAACAAGTAAGGCCTGAAATTCCTACTCCCCTTCTCATGCCTGTCAACAAGACTAAGGGGAGATAGAGGCTAGGTTGGTACAATCAAGGTCATCTAAACATCAAGTTCAGGGTGCTGGAAAGAAAACTAAAGAAGTTGATCTTGACAAAGAGAGACTTATTAGGTTTGTTGAAGGACCTAGTTTGAGCATAGAGTTTGAAGAACTACTCAATACCTTAAAAGCTTCTCTCAACAACAATCACTTCAAATATAAAAAGGCCATGGAAAAGACAATCAATTTCATAAGAGTAATCAAAGTCAACAAGGGCAACTTTCTGGAAGACAAGATAGTGGTTAATGCAAATGACTCAGGGACAGACAGATGTATGCAGGTGTCCCTCAATTGCCTTGTCTCAAGGAGGGCATATGAGTTTGATATCTTTATCAGCAAAGTTAAAGTTATAACTCGTGAAGATACCAAGCTACTAACTACACTGAAAGATGCTCATGTACCTGCCTTTCCTGAAGCATATCTTCAGCCAAGCAAGGGTATAACATATATCTTTCCAATCTCTAAACAATTCAGATTTTTCAATATCCCTAAACAATGTGTCAGGAGCAATGAGAAGCTTATCATGATCCTAGAAACTAGCTTAAAAGCTAAGAAAAGCAAGAACCATGATGATTTGGAAATGATAAAGCTACTAAGGAGATATCTGGACAATGCAGAAGTCAACTTGCCCAAAACTCAGTGTAACAATGATGACTTGGATGATGATGAGCACAAGAAGAGTGATCAGAACCCTTCTGGATCAAATCTGAGTCAGTCTAGTAAGCCATCTGGTAGCAAGGGTGGAGAGAAGAAGAAGGAGGATGACAAGAAAGATGAAGAGAAGAAGAGAAGAGGGTAGAGGAAGAGCAGAAAACCTCATGATGTTTCAGGAACTCAAACAACCCTAAAAATCCAAATACAACAATCTCAAACCTTAGCTCAACCCACAACATCAACTATCTCTAACATCAAACCTTCCCAAACATCTAAGCCAAAATTTCTTTATATACAAACTGCCAACTCCTTCCTAAAAATTCCAATCACCTCAAGCCTCATAAATCTCAAGAAAATAACAACCCTACCTTTAGCCAGACCTTCACTAAAATTCAAGCTCAAATCTGTTGGGAGAAAGCCTAAGAAAGTCAAGCCTTTAAGAGAAGTGGAAGTCACTAAAAGGGCCATCTGTAATTGCTTTAAAGAATCTGACTTTCTACCTCTAAATTGGTGCACCTCATATGAAGACCATTTCCAACATCCAGCTGAGGAAATTGTTAAAATCTGGGTTGTATCCCGGAGAGAAGTTAGAGTCTATTTTAAAGATGGTACATTCACTCTTCTAAACAAAAACTTAATGGATTCTTTGACTCCTGTAGAAATTAAGAAAGTGTTAAGTTTGTTAAAAGGCAAGGACACTGTTACAAGAACTTGGAGATCATCTTTGGTTGAATGGTTGATTAAAAGGGAAGAAACAAAGAAAAGAGATAAGGCTGAAGCTAAAGAAATAAGAAGGAAACATGATGAAGAAATAGATATGTTTATAAAAAGATCGGAAGAGTTAAAAGTAAAAGGAATGAGCAGAATTTCTGAAGATGGTAGATTTCTAAACATCAAAGTTAGTGGATTCTCAAGATTTAGCTTAGAGTATCTAGACCAGGGTTACCCTAAGGAAGCAAGGAAAAAACTTGTGGAGGTTCTAAGTGGAACACTCATCATAGAAGAACTTGAAATTCTTGATCACTTGAAGGATAAACTTAGAGAAGAAGCAGATGTAAAAACTGTCTTTACCTGATTCTTGTAATCTTGGAACATGTTGAATCTTATGTTGTACAAGCTGTAATTCTATCAAGCTTTATATTTTAATTTTATCTTTCATCAGTTTTAAACTTGGGGTTAGTCTTGTTAACAGGCATGAATTTTTGTGAAGCAATCTTCTCACAAATTGGGGGAGATTGTTGTAAAAGACATGCTTGTACTTTAACAAGCCTAAGACAATTTGTCAACCCTAAGTTATATTGTTATCTAAATTTGTATTTTGTACTTGTAACACTTAAAGTCTGTAAAAATGTAAAGGAGCAGACTGGAGTCTTTTTCCTAAAATAGTATCAAGCCTAAGGATTCCATCTGGAAGAAGATCAAGAAGATCATACCTCGTAAGAATTTTGAAGAAGCTGGGAGTTGAATAAATTTGTTTGGAGAAAAATATTCTAAGTCAAGATCTCTACAACTCACAGATTTAATGTTATAGAGAAGTCATTCGAGAACTCTAGAGAGTACCGATGGATGAGCAATATTTACTCGACGGATGAGCAATATCCACACGAAGGATGAGCTATATATCTACTCGATGGATGAGCAACACCTACTCGATGGATGAGCAATATCTACTCGAAGGATGAGCTATATATCTACTCGACAGATGAGCAATATCCACCGGAAATGGAGAAGTCAGGCTTGCTACTCGAGAACTCAAGAAGATATCGACAAGCCAATTTTAAAGAACTGAAGATTGGAGATATCGACAATGTTAGGAAATGTTGTGTACTTGATGATAAGCTAAACAAAACACCTTAGTAGATTTAACTTATTGAATTTTGTAGCACCGAACGAATGATCAATTATAGTCCCGACGGATGATTTAATATAGTCCCAATGGATGACTAATTGATATCCATCGGGTGAGTAACTTATGTAACAATAAGTCATGTAACACATTTCTGCAAACAACTTTGTATAGTTTCTGTAGTAGCTTATGAGTCATGGAGACTACTAGTAGATGTGCAGAATAGGTTGATTAAATGTAAATATAAGATGTCTTGTAATTCTTCATAAATGAAATGGAGTCAAGTGATAAATGGCTATCTGACGGATGATTAACAAAGCTACCCGACGGATGATCAACAAGGCAACCCGACAGATAACAAGCATGTACCCGACGGATGATCAATTCAAACATCTTTTAATAGTGACAACACAGTCACATGCGTTGAGTGTTTGTAAAAGGAATGTGGCAGCCTGTTTAGCAGGAAAATGAGAACAAAGAAGCATTACCATTTTCATGCAAGCTATGAAGGTTTTCACAGATGCTGGAATAGAGTAATGAAGTAGCATAGAGTTAGACTTGATAGTTTTGTTTTATTATCTTTTCTTTTTTCTATTTAAACTTGGTAATATATAAACCAAGTACAGCAAGTAGAACAACTAATAAGACTAAGAAAATACATTCTCAAAGAAACATTTGTAAGCTGTATCCTTTAGCATTTCTCTGCAAGTTTTAGTTGTTCATACTTGTAAGCAGCTGTGAGCTTATTTGAGCTACATAGAGTTCTCTCGATATATATATATATATATATATATATATATATATATATATATATATATGGTGGATACAATCAAATCCACCAGAAAGTTTTAAAGACTTGTGTTTTTATTACTTGTGTTTTGATTTATATAATCCTTTCATTTCGCACTTTGCAAATCAAACACATATATATTATTGAGTTAGAACCAGTTTTCGTAAATCTTAAAATGAAGTCAGAATTACATTCAACCCCCCTTCTGTAATTCTTGTTGTATTGTTAGGGAATAACAGACAAGTCATTCATTCACTAGAGAACTCAGAGTTATCGATAAGTCATAGTGAAGATATGAAGACTAGAGACCTTGATAAGTTGAAGACCTCTACAAGTCAAACTCAATATGAAATGCTAGATATCTCGATTAGCTTATGTACTTATCGAGATGTCAAGTGTGCTATTAATTCAAACTGGAGATCTCAAGGTGCAGTTTCAAAGTACAGAATTACATATCAGTTTAATATCCAAGATAAACAGTCTACAAACAATCCAACAGCTGGATTGACAAGTCTACAAAAAGCAGCTTGAAGAGTGTGCAAGATCAATGGCAAAGATTAACTGACAGAGGAAGATTAAAGTAAACACGAGATGCTAAAGATATGCTAAGCCAGAAATGGAAGATCTGTTTTTCTATAAATAGAAATGACAAGTGACAGTTTAAAAAAGCTAATAGTATGTTTATTATCCACTGTGTAAACCAACAGTTAACTGAGTTATAAAGTTAACACTGGTCCTCTAGTTAATGTCAACAAGAAGGAATAGATTTTGATGAAACCTTTGCTCCTGTTACAAGACTTGAAGCCATCAGAATTTTCTTAGCCTATGGAGCCCTTGCCAATTTCAAGGTCTATCAAATGGATGTCAAGAGTGCTTTTCTAAATGGAAATTTGGAGGAGGAAGTCTATATGAGTCAGCCTCCTGGTTTTGAAGACCCAAATTTCCCAAATCATGTCTACTATCTTTTGAAAGCACTCTATGGACTGAAGCAAACACCTAGATTCTGGTATGACACTTTATCAAAGTTCCTTTTGGAAAATCACTTCACAAGAGGTACTGTGGATAAAACTTTATTCTTTAGAAATGTTAATGGCTCTAGTATACTTGTTCAAATCTATGTAGATGATATTATATTTGGCTCTACAGATGAAAAACTTTGCAAAAAGTTTGCCAAATTGATGCAAAGTAAGTATGAAATGGGCATGATGGGAGAACTAACTTACTTTCTTGGTTTACAAGTTAAGCAAGTTAGTGATGGAATACATTAGTCAAACTAAATATATTCATGATCTTTTAAAGAAGTTTGATCTAATGGATTGCACATCTGCAAAAACTCCCATGGCCACTGCAACTAAGCTTGAATTAAACACTACTGAAAAGTCTGTGGATATTTCAAGTTACAGGGGCATGGTTGGTTCACTTCTGTACTTAACAGCTAGTAGGCCAGATATAATGTTTGCTACTTGTCTTTGTGCTAGATTTTAGGCTGATCCTAGAGAATCTCATTTAGTAGCTATTAAGAGAATTTTCAGATATCTTAAGGGAACACCAAAACTTGGCATTTGGTTCCCTAGAGATTATGGTTTTGATCTAACTGGTTATTCAGATGCAGATTATGCAGGTTGTAAAATAGACAGAAAAAGCACAACAGGAACCTGTCAGTTTCCAGGAAACAAGCTTCTGTCCTGGTTCAGTAAAAAGCAAAATTCAGTTTCTACTTCTACAACTGAAGCTGAATATATTGCTGCTGGTAGTTATTGTGCGCAGATTTTATAGATGAAAAACCAATTATTGGACTATGGTCTACAAGTGGATAGGATTCCTATTTTCTTTGATAACACAAGTGCAATTGCCATCACTGAAAATCCAGTACAGCATTCAAGAACAAAGCACATAGACATCAAGTACCACTTCATAAGAGAACATGTGATGAATGGTATTGTGGAACTGCATTTTGTTCCAAGTGAAAAACAGCTTGCAGACATATTTACCAAGCAACTGGATGAATCCACCTACTCAAGGTTGGTAAGTGAGTTAGGTATGCTTAATTATTCTTGAATCATTTCAGATATTTTGCAAATTGTAATGCAACCAGAAATTTAATTGATTTTTCAGTTTTGGATGAAATTTTGGCTACGTCAAAATTTACATCCTGACGGATGATCATTATCCATCGAGTTCGATCATCCGTCGGAATACAATTTGTTAATAAAATCAATTATTTTTCTGGAATATTTCATAACTCGACGGATAACTGATTTATCCTCATCCGTCGAATTGTCACAATCCTAGCCATTAATTCTCTGAACATTATCCATCGAGTATACTTACAGTTTGTAAGCATAACACGATGGATAAGTGATGGAATTTTTACAATTTATTTTTAAACGGCTATTTTGGGCAATTTTTATTGGTCACTTTATTTTACTTTATTATTTTTGACAGTTATTTTCTGAGATAGTATAAAAGCAGTTTCACTTTTATTCTTTTCTTTTATCATTCTCAAGATTCAATTGCTCTAATTTTTTTCTTCTCAAAAGCAAACTCTCTCTCTCTCTCTCTGCAAATTCCAAATCTCTAACAATGGCACCTGTAGTGAAAATCATGTCTCAAACTGGTTATAACTATGAGAAAAACAACTTCTCAGCTTTGGTGAACAAGGAGATTCAACAGTCTGGTGACTATCACAAAATGATGGATTTTGTGAAGAACTACAAACTCAACTATGCCATGCTGGACTCACCCACCATTTACTATGAGGTTGTTGAAGAGATATGGACAACTGCAGTGTACAACTCAACAGACAAAACCATCATATTCACTTTGAAAGGTAAGCAGTTTTGCATAAATAGTGATGTTATTAAAGCATGCTTCAAGATTCCTGATAACACTGCAACTGCCTCACACACAGATTCTGATTTTGTTGATATGTTTAATTCCATGTCTATGCACTCATTACTTCTAAATTAAGTGAAATTAGGAGGTTGGGTCTTATGAAAGAATGGAGTTATTTGTGTGATGTAGTAACTAAGGTGTTTTATGGTAATATTAGTAACTTTGATTCTATAAACATTTATATGCTTAACATGCTTTACATGCTAGTTAATAATAAATACTTCAATTTCAGTTATTTAATTTTGTTTGAGTTAGGCTTTAAGTTAGGAGAGGTCAATAAGAGAGGTAGAAATGTCAATAAGAGGGGATGCACAGGGTTCACACACTGTGCAAACTGGTGCTAAAGACACAGTCACTGCACCTTCTCAAAGTCAGGTTGATGTGGCTCCAATAAATATGGAGTGACACAAAATCTGTAAGAATTGAATCACCTGATACACCAAACTCTCCCACACACTCATTGGATGTTGACATGATAAACACATCACTTCCAAATTCTCCATCTTTAACTCTCTTGGAGAAGCCAAAAATCCAAGCAAGTGAGCATCATCTTCTAGATGATTTGTTGGCTCACTTACCATTTCTTTCTGAGACTGTTGAGACATCTGTGCTAAAATTTTCATCAATCTGCACAGCGTCCACAATAGTCTCCACTACAAACTCAACTATTTCTCTAATCCCGATGGTTATCTTTTATCCGTCGAGTAGTGATTGTATCCCGACGGATAAGCTTAACAGCAGTCATCCGTCGGATAGTCAAACTGCTAACCTGATGGATATTCCTCATCCGTCGGGTGTCTCTGCATAACTTCAAATTTCATCAATTATTAAAAGTGCAGAAGACTTAGTAGTCGTGCAATCACTCCTAGGACTGAGGGAAGGGAGTGATTTGAGTGAGAATCTGGGTTGCTCCCAGGAAAAAAAGAGAGGAAAATAGTGATCTAATACAGTCCATTTCTTCAGGACTGGAAAAAGTGAGTGAGAGGAGTCCCACCTTAGATGGTGAAGGTGAGGGTGGGGAGCCAAGGTGAGACCTTGATGCAAGAAAAGAGAGATAATGAGAGAAATGCAGACAGGAGATATAAGGGTGTATGTCATTGCAAGTGAGTTAATGAATGTCCAGGATGCAAACAGGGAGGGACTATTTCAGCAAAGTCAAGTTGTTATAGATTCTACCTCCCTGGATGCTGAGACATTTACACACCCTATTCCAGCATACAAACTTCTAGCTGGAAAGGGCAATGACAATACAGAAAGGATGCTAAATTTGGTGCACACCACACAGTCTATGCAAAGAGCAAAGGATACAATCACAGCTCTTCCCTCTACAGCTGGTGATATTGACTATGAGACTGGTGGTTCAGAAGATTTCTTTGGTGGTGAGGATGCAGAAAGTGAAGAAGGGTCATTGGACATAGGGGAGAAGTAGGCCCTAGTTCCAGATCAGGCATGCCGTCATGGGCTTCTCAAAGCAATGTGATGAACACCATTTCAAGATAACACTCCTCCAACTTATTAGTCAAACACACTCTGCTCTTCAATTAATAACAAATGCCAGAACCAAGAAGCTTCTGCAAGCACATCTTGCTTCTCTTCAATTGCAACAAATCCAAGGTTTTCAACATACTCAGGATGTCATCTCTATCAAAGGACAAATTGATCAAATAAAGAGGGACATTTCTGACAAATTAGATTCTAAACTTCCAGAAGCTACAATGCTTGACATTAAGAGATAACTCAGGAATAATTCTGATCTTGCCACAAAGATAAATTCCTTGGATACCAGAATGACAGCAATGGAAGCCTCTCTAACAGCAATTCATCTCCACCAAGCACAACAAACAGACTTGCTTCAAAGGCTAGTGGCAGCACAAACCTCCTCTTCTACTCAACTTGCTGATAACAAAAAGTGGGAGAAAGAAACCTCTTCTAAGGGAGAAAGTTCAATTGTCTTATTCAGTCAAGGGGAATCAAGAAGTGAGAGGGAGCAAAAAGTGCTCAATGTTCAAGTAAGTAAAACAATTATGCCCACAATTGTTTTCACAAAGCCACCTACTAAAGATAGCATAGATCTAATCAAAGAAGCAACAGCCAATTTGAGAGCAGCTGAGAAGAAGCAATTGAGTCCAATCAATTGGAAGAAAATTGATGAGAACATCCAAAAGATATTTGGCCCAACACAGAAGCTAGACAAAGTCTTCAATCATCACTCTAAAGTTATGAAAATCTCTGTATGAACTATCTTGAAAGGGGTCAAACTTCCTGTGCCAAGTCTCCAAAGAAAGATCTCATCATGAAGGCCAAATAGAACTATCCTAAGGGTTCAGACAAGAATCCTATGGATAGTGTTTGAGAAACCAAATCCAGATAAAAAGAAACTGTTATCAAGATCTATTACATTCTACAAGGATCCAGTTGAATCAACATTAAAAAGAAGAATTTCCAAAATTTACAGAAATGGTAAGGAGAATTGTGTGGTGGTTGGACACCCACTGTTTGTGGAAGCTAAGAAAGAAGAGAAAGAAAGAATCAGGCTAGAGAATAAGCAAGCTACTTTGGATGCTAAGAAGCAAAAGCAAAAGAAAGAACAAGCTGCTATCTTGGCCAAGCTTCAAGCTGTAAAAACCACAACAGGACCTCCTGTACAACCAACTGTAATCACTGAACCTAAGGATCTGAAAATGCAAGAAGAATCACAGCAGAAAAGAAGGTTTAGATATAAACTTCATTCCAAGATGAAAGTGAACTTTGATGAAGAGGAATTGGAAGATCAGTTTCCCAAAAAGCCTACAACTATAACTCAGACATCAAAACCCTCAGTGGTATTTGAAGAATTCAAAGTGGTTGATCCAACAAGAAATATTCATGGTGAACCAATTGTTCCCAAGGATGATCCAGTAGACTGGGATAGTTTACCAATTCCTGAGCTTAATTTACCCATCTTCAAGACAAAGAAGACAAAGACTAGAGCCAACAAGAAAGTGAAGCCTGTATCTCAAATCCAAAGCTCTAACCAAATCCCAATCCACAGTCAACAAGAGAGATCTCACGTGCATTTATGATATCAAGGAATTTTCAGACTTGAATCTCTACTTGAATGAATTGGAAGAAGTGAGAGGAATTGATGCTTACAGACATCTTCCTGAAAGACTGGTATTCAAATACAAGGGAGGGAAAGAGATGACATGGCCTCTTCACAGGATTCTCCAAGAAAGCCAATCTGTTCTGATTAAAGTCTACTCATCCTTCAAGAAGAACTTTGGATACAATGTGACTGCAAGAAGAACAGTTCTAAAGAGGATTGAGGAACTAAGGAGTATTAGAGCCAAAAATGCACTTCCAAAAACTCTATCCATTCCATTTATAGGAAAGAGAGTGCATTTAAGGCTTTATTGGCTGATGGAGTTCATCAAAGAAAAAGGTGTCAGAAGATTCTTCAGAATGGAGGACCAACTGAGTATCTCTAGCAATGAGACTCTTTCGGAAATACAGGAAATGCTAAATCTCTCAGAAGCTGATGAACTAGAATTCCACAGACAACTTCAGAATCAAATTGAAGAAAACAACAGAAGGCTTGGGAAGAAATCCAGATAATCAAGGAAATAGATCTATCTGCTCAGACTAAAGGAGAATCTTGATAAAAATTGTGAGTAATTTCTTTGTGTACTTTGCATTGTTCAACTTTCAGCAATATTGTAGCACTTATTAGTTTTATCTACTATTTTTCAATCTGTATTTTCTTTTTGGGTGTTTTGTTATCATCAAGTTTCTCTTAATTTATGGCTACAATTCCAGTAGACATAAATTGGGGGAGATTGTTAGGAAATGTTGTGTACTTGATGATAAGCTAAACAAAATAACTTAATAGATTTAACTTAGTGAATTTTGTAGCACCCAACAGATGAACAATTATAGTCCCGACGGATGATTCAATATAGTCCGGATGGATGACTAATTGATACCCATCGGGTGAGTAGCTTATGTAACAATAAGTCATGTAGCACATTTCTGCAAACAACTTTGTATAGTTTCTGTAGTAGCTTATGAGTCATGGAGACTGCTAGTAGATGTGCAGAATAGGTTGATTAAATGTAAATATAAGATGTCTTGTAATTCTGCACAAATAAAATGAAGTCAAGTGATAAATGGCTACCCGATGGATGATTAACAAAGCTACCCGATGGATGATCAATAAGGCAACCCGACGGATAACAAGCATGTACCCGACGGATGATCAATTCAAACATCTGTTGACAGTGACAACAAAGTCACATGCATTGGGTGTTTGCAAAAGGAATGTGGCAGCCTGTTTAGCAGGAAAATGAGAACAAAGAAGCATTACCATTTTCATGCAAGCTATGAAGGTTTTCAAAGATGCTGGAATAGAGTAATGAAGTAGCATAGAGTTAAACTTGATAGTTTTGTTTTATTATCTTTTCTTTTTGCTATGTAAACTTGGTACAATATAAACCAAGTACAGCAAGTAGAACAACAACTAAGACTAAGAAAATACATTCTCAAAGAAACATTTGTAAGTTGTATCCTTTAGCATTTCTCTGCAAGTTTTAGTTGTTCATACTTGTAAGCAGCTGTGAGCTTATTTGAGCTACACAGAGTTCTCTCGATATATATATATATATATATATATATATATATATATATATATATATATCTGGTGGATACAATCAAATCCACTAGAAAGTTTTAAATACTTGTGTTTTTAGTACTTGTGTTTTGATTTATATAATCCTTTCATTCCGCACTTTGCAAATCAAACACATATATATTATTGAGTTAGAACAGTTTTCGTAAATCTAAAAAAAGAAGCCAGAATTACATTCAACCCCCCTTTTATAATTCTTGTTGTATTGTTAGGGAATAACAGACAAGGCATTCATTCACTAGAGAACTCAGAGTTATCGATAAGTCATAGTGAAGATATGAAGACTAGAGACCTCGACAAGCTGAAGACCTCTACAAGTCAAACTCAATATGGGATGCTAGAGATCTCTATAAGCCTATGTACTTATCAAGATGTCAAGTGTGCTATTAATTTAAACTGGAGATCTCGAGGTACAGTCTCAAAGAACAGAATTGCATATCAGTTTAATATCCAAGATAAACAATCAATAAACAATCCAACAGTTGGATTGACAAGTCTACAAAAAGCAGCTTGAAGAGTGTGCAAGATCAATGGCAAAGATTAACTGACAGAGGAAGATTAAAGTAAACACGGGATGCTAAAGATATGTTAAGCCAGAAATGAAAGATCTATTTTTCTATAAATAGAAATGATAAGTGACAATTAAAAAAAGATAATAGCATGTTTATTATCCACTGTGTAAACCAGCAGTTAACTGAGTTATAAAGTTAACACTGGTCCTCTAGTTAGAAGTAACAATTTAGATCAAATCTCTTGTATCACTCTCAAGAAGAAGTTGAGCTCTTTTACATCAAAGTGCTTAGAAATTTTGTAGCAAAACAGTTTTAATTTTTAATATAAAAATTGAGTGAGTTTCGAAGATCTATATTCTTTATTTTCTGCAAGTTTAAATTTGGCATGAACATTTTTCTATACAAGATTTAATTTACTTTGTTCAACCATTAACTTTCAAGAAAAGCCTAAAATTAGAAAAACACATTCACCCCCCCCCCCCTTCTGTGTGTCATTTATTACCTAACAAGTGGTATCAGAGCAAAATATGAAAGTAAACAGATTCAAGATATTGGATGAATGAATACACAGAAAATTAGTAGCATCAAAATTCCTACCTTTGACAAAGCTAACTACACTCTTTGGAAAAAGAAAATGATGCTGTTTATCAAGATGGTCAATCCATTCTATATTTAGATTCTCAAGAACAGACCCTTCATTCCTTTGGTAAGAGTTGAGGAATCTACAGATGGAGACATGTTCATACCAGCTCATTATGCTCCAAAAGATCCTGCTGAGTATTCTGATCCTGAAAAGGAGAAAGTTTCCCTGGATAGCAGCTTGCAAATGATATTTATTGAGTCACTTGACAATATGATGTACAACAATATTGTCAACTGTGACACTGCCAGGCAGATATGGGAAAAGATTGAAAGTTTCCCTGGATAGCAGCTTACTGATGTGTTTGAAAGATTCAATAAGATGATAAATGACTTGCAGCTTCATGATAAATACTATGAAGCTGAAGAGGTGAATCTAAAGTTCTTGCTTCCTCTCCCTGACCATTTGGAACAGAAAATCTCAGCAATCAGGGAAGGGAGAGACTTGAGCAGAATAACTCTGGAAGTTCTATATGGAATTCTCAAAACATATGAACTAGAGATGATTCAAAGGCAATTATTGAGGTCTGGTCAAGGACATGTTGTGGATGGCTCAAGTGATTTAACTGTAAATGAAAGCCACTCATTCAATGATGAACTAAGATCCCAAACTTCAGTTGCCTCAATAAGTGAGCAGAGAAAAAAATGATTCACAGGAGCAAGTCATACTAGAGTTGGAAAAGGATGAGTTCTACACTCTTGAAGAACTGGATGAGCTAGATTAGTCAATGGCCTATCTAGCTAGAAAATTCTCTAACATTAGAGTAAAGAAGCCAAGGTACTTCAGAAATAAAGGACAATCCTTCAACAAAGACAACAGCTGGAAAGAGAAAGGGAAGTACAATTCTGACAGCAAGAGTGGTTACAAAACTGGATCTGCTGATAGATCTAATATAAGGTGCTTCAACTGTGATGAACTAGGCCACTTTGCTACAGAATACAGGAAACCTAAGAAGGTGAAGAAAGACAAAGCTTATCTTGAACTGGAAGCAAAGTATGAAGCTCTTCTGAAAAAGCAACAGAGCAAAGCTTACATTGCGGAAGGAAAGAGTTGGGATGATTCAGATAATGATGAAGATGAGGAAGTTGGAAAATATGCTCTAATGGCTTTGGAGCAAGGTGAATCATCCTCATCAAAAGCATAAACACCAACTCTTACCACTATTAATTTAAACGTGAATCAATACAAGGAAACTGTTGAAAAGATGAGCACAGGAATGTTTCACATTCATACAAGCATGGTTGCTGCTAATGAAGAAGTTAGCAGATTAACAAAAATAAATAAGAAGCTAGAGAATGAGAAGCAAGAAACTGAATTGTTGCTAGTTGAGTTTGAAGCTTTAAAACAAGAAAATGCTTATGTCAAGAACAAGCTCAAGTGTGCAAATGAAATTGAGTAGTGTTAAGGGAGAAGCTAGAAAAGAATGAAGTAAAGATGAAATCTTTCAGAAATGCATCTGAACTGGTCGAACAGTATCATGGGAAGAATAAGCCCTGTGCAAACATTGCTATTAACCTTGACTATGATGACATGAGTGACAAAAAGAAAACTATATGTGATAAAGGGAAAGCCAAGAAGATTGAGAATGCTCCAACCTTTTTGAAAGAGGTTAATGCACCTATATTCAAAGCATGTGTAGTCAACTTCAGTGAAGAAGAATTGAGTATCAAGCAAGAAATTTCTACTAAAGATTAAGAAAAGAAAACTGAAGAATCAGTTCAGTCTTCCAATACTGAAGAGAAACTTATGAACAAACAAAGTCCCAAGACTCCTGTTCAAGAAACCAAAACTGAAGATGCAAGAAAGAGAAAGAAAAATAGAAATGGGAAAATAAGGATAAACAAAAGCAATAATTTTGCTTATGTTGTAAATGCTCCTAGAAAGAAGTGTGAAAAATATGGCTCTTCAAATCATCTAACTCACCTTTGTAAAAAGATTGTTAGCAAGCCGGCTGAATGAACTTGCAAATACAATTAAGCAAATTCTAATGATCCCTATTCATTCTGTGACAAGTTTGACTGCATTCCTTGCAACATGAAGATAATGAAGAGTTTCCATAAACTGAGAGTAGACCTTAAAGAATCAAGAAATGAGTTTACATCAGAAGGAAAGCATGCACAACAATCGCTGAATTCTGTTTTTTCTAAAATTACTCATTCTACCTCTACTGAACAAGTTACCAAGAAGAAACTACACAACACTGCTTGGGTTTCCAAACACACTTAAGACTCATTGTGTACAGGGCAAGTGAAGAAAGTCATCTGGATCATAGACAGTGGATGTTCCAGGCATATGACTGATGGTAGAGCCCTGCTATCACAGTTTGAGGAGAAAGCTGGCCCATTGGTGACCTTTGGAGACAACAACAAAGGACTCAAAATGGGATATGGCAAGATTATTCTGAAAATGTTTCCTTTAAATGATGTAGCACTGGTAGCTGATCTTGAAGTGAATCTTTTCAGAATTAGCATATTGTAGACAATAGTCTCAAGTCATATTTAACAAGAAGAATGCACTGTTATCAGCATGAAAACCAGTGAAGTTGCTCTGAAGGGAGCAAAGAAAGGAAGCTTGTTTGTTGAAGATTTTGACTCAACAAATAAGGATGGTATTTGTTGCTTATACACCAAGGTATCAGTAGAAATAAACAAGCTCTGACTTAAAAATCTGTCTCACTTGACTTTCAAGAAAATTAACACCTTGTCAAAAAGGAGTTGGTAAGAGACATGCCTAAGATGGAGCTTTCTCAAGTTAAAGTTTGTGAGGTCTGTCAAACTAAGAAAATGAAGAAACTACTGAACAAGAGAATCATGGAAATAGAGGCTCATCTCATACACCTGAGTTTGATTGCACAACCTCAGGGGGAGTAAGAGGATCTTCAGATACTGGAAGGAAGCTCAACTTGGGACCATGGTATCTCAAGGGAATCAGTTATGGAGCTGTTGGACTCATAGATATAGATTTTGCTGGATGGAAGGTTGACAAAAAGAGCTCCAATGGAATATGTCATTTTCGTCTTTCAAAGACCTCTATCCTGATATAGCATCAATCTCATTTTTGTACCAGAGGAAAAATAACTAGCTGACATTTTTACTAAACCTTTGGATGAAGCAACTTACACTAGACTTATAAGTGAAATTGGAATGCTCAATTCTTCATCCTAAGGCAAGAACTCAGCTAATGTTTTGCAGCAGATTAATCTCCAGTAAATCAAAATTAATTTGATTAAATTGGAAATTAACTGAAATATGAATTATAAATATTTCAGAAATCTCTGCATATTTGTTTTTCAAATTCAACTAACTTGGAATTTTTCAGATTCTGAGTAAACTGCTTAGTTGTTAATTTACATCCTTAATATGTAAAATTAACTCAAGGCAGAATTACCAAAACCAAAAAATATTTAGAGAACTGAGTTCTCGATAAGTATAAATTTACTTCTCGACAAGTCATTTTAGGACTTCTCGAGTGAGTCCTCGATAAGTCAATTTACTGACTTCTCGAGTGACTTCTCTATAGGTTTAAAATGACTTATTGATAAGTCCTTGTAGAGTTATCTAATAGTGTTCATTCACCGAGTTCTCTACAAGTACAATTCTTGACTTATCAAAAACTCAGCACTCAGATAATTTAAATTGATAAATTATTTTGGTAAAATACTTTTGGAAAATTTATTCTAATTTTATTGTGAATTTATTCAAGTAAAAGTTAAAATTAGTTCAGTCCAAATTTTGGACAAACTGGTTATTTATTTGACATTTCGATAAGTCAAGTTTGAGTTCTCTATAAGAGTAAGTACTTCACTTCTCTAAATGACTTCTCGTTATACAAACTCCAAATATCTATTTTTGAGTTCTCGGCAAGTAATCTTCTTTTACTATAAATACCCAGACTTCTCGATACATAATCTTACTCACAGCTTTCGAGATCTAAAGTGACCTAGCTTTCAATTCAAAACCGTTTTCTCTCTCGTTTTTCATCCTTTCTCATAAATTTTTCTTACCCATTCATTCTCATCAATCAACTATGGCCCAAAATATTGCTAGGACATCTATTCCGGAGAAAGAAACCAACTATCTTGCTTTCACTGATGCAAATCAAGCTCCTAATAGTTTCAAGGGGTTTGTGAAGCTGCTGTCTGAATCCTATCTTGTAGGTGCTTTGACTGCAAATCCATTAATGTATCTAGATGTGATGCATAAATTCTGGACTACAGCTGTAGTGCGGACTGATGTTAACAACAACTCTCTCTCTTTGGTGGTGACATGCACAATTGGAGGCCAACGAATAAAATTCAATGACCAAGATGTGAATAGAGCCTTGGGGCTGCTAACTGAGAATCTGGTGGAGGTACCAACTTCTGATGAGCTGACTGAGTTCATGGACTTCATAAATTATGGTGGGAGAATCAACCTGTCAAGCTTAAACATAAGCAATCTAAGGAAGGAATGGTCATTCATCTTTGACTCTGTAGTAAGGGCCTTTACTTGCATAAAAACAGGATATGACAATATCTCAAGTGTTGTGCAAAAGCGGGTGTATTCAATTGCCCACAACAGACACCTGAATGTTGGTCTGCTGATCGTGGAAGAACTTGCAACCAGGATGGTTATGCCTCTAACAGCTAGAGGTAAGGAAATTTTCTTTCCTAGATTTATTATGTCCACTTTAAATAATAAAGTAGCTGACATACACCTACTGAATGGTATAGATAGTACTAAAATAGGCAACTATAAGCAAGTGTCCAAAATAATATTTGGCTCACTTACTACAAAGAATAAGTGTCACGCCCCAAATATTTACAAAAGACAATATACGAGTAATTATATTAGTTAACAAAAGGAAGTAAATACATTTGAATCCAAGATCTTTGCAGTTTAGGGTTTGGAACAGCCCAACAATATTAACTATTACAACCTGATTCCAATATCGAGTCCTCACACACAAAATCACTAACTACCTGAGCTCGAACATATGAATCGGCATCACAAGTCTTACACACTGTTTGCTTAAATCTAACCATATCTGCTAGCTGTAATATAAGGGTAAGCAAGTAGTGAGCCAAATGCTCAACAAGAGTTATAATATACATAAACAAGAATAATACATTAACAATGGAATTGAAAGATTCAATAATATAGTATCAAGAGATAAACTTTCAGATGATGGCATCTTTTATTGTAACAAAACCATTCAAAACCATTTCCTTATCAAAAACCATTTTATGACACTAGGGATTACAGCTGGTGATCAGCCACGAAGTAATCCCGAACCTCGCTGGGTTCTAGAACATTAATGGGATCCCTAGGAAACTTTTAAGCCTACAAATTAAGAGCGGAAATGACTTGCATCTCAGTCCAGATCCACTATCTAAAGAAAATATTTGTCCCCCTTTGGCACTGGAAATCTAAATTTTAACTTTTTATTTTAAAAACTGATGCCAAGTGACGGTTAATTTCTTAAACAGTAAGCATCTTTATCAAGGGTTCTAGATCAACTTTGAAGCACAGGGAATAGGTCCACTAAATTTCAAGGCCATGATCAACTAGACAATATTTATCAAGGGAGTTGTAAGGTTTCTATTCACAAGGAATTTGACATGAGATTTAGCAGGGTTATCAGATAGTATGAAGGAACTAAATCAAACTAGGTTCAAGATAATGGTTCCAGGTAAGACATAGTTATTGAAATATAAAGAAGGTGAGCATCAGTTCAAAGTATAACAGGGTATCATGTTTTAGGGGTAAGAATAGGGTTATCAAGCAATCATGAACGACTTTTAAGGGATAACTGACTTTTAGGTATCAAGATAAGGTTACTGAGTATAACTTGCACAAGGTTCGACATCACAATCACTTGGTATATTAGCATGGTATGACTTTTGAATTACTTGCATAGAAATCTCCAAGCAAAGTTAAACTACTTGCAATAGATACTTGAGGGTTCATGGCATTTGCATATAATACGAAAGATAGATTTGAAACCATTTGGATCATATATATCAAGGTGAATTAGAATACTCGCATCATATATAAAAGTTGGGCTAACACTATCTTGCAGTATAAACAAAAAGGTAGGTTAAAACACTTGCCTTGAGAAAGTCTTGACTTGACTAGCAGGTGGGAGTAACTAAAGCTTCACTCGACTTTAATGGAAAGTGTACCCTCGTCTCGAGAGCCTACACAAAATAATGATATCCTCATTATAATATATACTCACAAGCTCAACCTAATTATAAACCGAAATTATGCACATTGGCACTTAGGCCTATATATACACATAAACGCTTATAATTACATTATAAGCATAATAGTTCACATAGCCACTCATGTTCATATAGCACATTTAAGTACATAATAATATATCCATATACACTATATTGCATCACTAGGTTTGGATGATCTCACTCCACTTACTCAAGTCACTTAGTTATGCTAAACTAGCCAAAACTCTTAATATCATCCTCATAACTCGAAGTGCCTTTTCTAAACCATCAAGTTCTTATGGACCCTGACTTAGGCCTTACACTCTAATGACCTCATACTATCTTACAACTATGGTGGTCAACCTAGGCCTCACTCATAAGTGCCCTAAAACTAATGGTTAAGCGATTTTTATCATTATAGTGATTTCAGGGTGACACCAATGAGTTTAGGAGTACAATTGACACCCTTACACTTCAAGTTTACCTCTCAAACTTCAACACTAGACTCTTATGACCATAAGGCAAGCTAAAGGGCCTAGCTTGGGCCTACCTGGGCCTAAGCTTAAAGTCCAATGTTCCCCTATTTTTTGGACAGAAAAGTGTCCTATTTTGCACTAACTTATGACACATGATTCTAACTCAATTCCTATGAACTATGGCTGGAAAAACTCCTCTGACACTCCCTATAACTAGGTATATCCAAGGCCTAGTGATGGCCTACCCATGACATGGTCAAAACTCCTCATTACTAAGTTGCAACAAAATTGTTCCCTACTGGACATATTCTAAATTTTGGTGTGTGCACCTCACTAAATGGTTGGGTTTCTCTAATTTGTGACTTCTAGACTCAATTATACCCCAATTCTTAAATCCCCGTGGCTTGGGCCTAACAATTCCTAAGAAATTCCCATTCAAAATCAACACAAAACTCACATGTAAATCTGGAAAAAATTTCAGCATTCTATCCTAGCCTTTCCACCTTGACTCCCACTTTAAAACCACGAATTAAATCTAAACCAAGGAAAATTTACTACTATAAGATTCTAAATTAAGGCCTCAACCAATAATGGAGATCATCCATGCCCTATAGTACCAACATGCAAAATAAAACTTAACATGCAACTCAAGATGATCACTAAATCAAGTTCGACTAAACAAGAGGGTTATTAGCTCATAAATTCGACTTAAAATACTTAAATACTTCAAAAGATCATGCACAATACCTTTTAAAAACTAAGATCAAGCATAATATCAAGGAATCAATTCATTTTAAGCACATATAATGTCAAATTTAACACAAACTATGCATGCATGTACATTTTCGAAAAGAAGAGCATATATAACATGATTATACTTGAAAATGATGCCCTATCTCTAACTTGAAAAGTAGAATATGACTTTACAACTAAATATCAGTAGCATGCAAAGGTTTTAAAAGAGTTTTATTCTTGGAAACACTTAGTTTATGCACATAAAAAGTATATCTCATAGAGAACTCTTTAATCCACATGAATTAAGAGTTTCTCTTTGGAGATCATATAAAATCAAGACATGCAAGCATTAAACTTCATCTCCTAAGCATGGATCCTCTTATAAAGTGTATATTATATTAATGGGTAATGGAATTACACTAGAATGGCAAGAATTTGATGAAGAAAAATTGAAGGGAATGAGGGAAGGGGCTTCAGCCGAATGAAAAAAAAAAGAGGGGAAGGAGAGAAAATTTGATAGTGAAAATGATGAGCTTGAGTGGAGTGTGGTTTTGAGTTAACTCCTCTCTTTATGGTTCATCATGCACTAATTCAATAGTGGAATTTGGAATGTACTAAAGTGCCCTTCTCCAATAACCAATCAAAAGTGCATACAAGGGTAGTTTAGTCTTTTGGTGGATAGAAGAAGGTTAGTGGGGTATGAATTGTCTCTTATGCCCTTTTAAATTGAATTGGAGGGTATTTGCATGCATGGGCAACTAAGTAATTTATATTTTAAAAAATCAACTAATTTATATAAAACAATTTATATGAATATAAATGCACCTCCATAAATCATAAAATAAATATCATAAAATAGCTTATGATTTTAGAAATTTAATGATATAAAATTTGAAATTTTATTGTTAAAAGATTTTCAAAATCTATTTTTCATATAAAATGAAGTACTTTTGATTATCATTTAAAAATACTAAATGATAAGATTTTCTTTTCACAGAAATTTTATATAAACTAATGCATTAAACACTTAGTTTATAGGCACTCAGTCATATAGATCATCCATATTTATAATTCCAAACAATTTAAATTTTAATTATAAACACACAATTATATATAGAGGGTTTATAAATATCGGTCGTAACATCCTCTCCCCCTTTAAGGATTCTGTCCTCAGAATCTAGGAGAATAAGTGAGGATACCGGCTACGCATATCCGACTCTAGTTCCCACGTTGACTCTTCAACCTTGGGATTTCTCTAAAGTACTCTTACCAAATTGAACAATTTATTTCTAAGACTCTTCTCTTTCCAATCGAGTATTTTGACAGGTTGCTCCATAAATGACAAGTCTGCTTGAATCTCTATAGATTCATATTCTATCACATGGTTGGCATCAGGATTATACTTCTTAAGTAATGACACATGAAACACGTTACGCACATGCTGATACCGAGGCGGAAAAGCTAATTTATAGGCCACCTTCCCTACTTGACTCAAAACTTCAGAAGGACCAATATATCTAGGTGCTAACTTTCCTTTCTTTCCAAATCGAGACAATTCTTTCCTCGGTGATACTTTCAGCAATATGGCTTCACCTACTTGGAATCTGATATCCTTACGTGTCGGGTCTGCATACTTTCTTTGCCTATCTTGAGCAGCAAGTAATCTCTTTTGAATCAATTTGACTGTCTTATGCATTTGTTGCACCAATTTCGGGCCTAAAATCTTTCTTTCTCCCACTTCATCCCAGCTGGTTGGTGATCTGCATTTCCGTCCATATAAAGCTTCGTATGCTGGCATGCCAATACTGGTGTGATAGCTGTTATTATAAGAGAATTCTACCAATGGAAGGTGGTCGTCCCAACTTCCCGTAAAATCAATCGCACAGCTACGTATCATATCTTCAATTGTTTGAATTGTCCTCTCACTTTGACCATCAGTCTGCGGATGATACGTCGTACTCATATTTACCTTGGAGCCAAGACTTTCTTGAAATTACTTCCAGAATCTCTAGTTAAATCATGGATCTCTGTCCGAAACTATTGATACAGGTATGCCATGTCGTAATATGATTTCACGCACATACAGGTGGACCAATCTGTCCAATCATTATATTACTTAACAAAAGGAAGTAAATACATCTGAATGCAAGATCTTTGCAGTTTAGGGTTTGGAACAGCCCAACACTATTAACTATTACAACCTAATTCCAATATCGATTCCTCACACATAAAATCACTAACTACATGAGCTCGACATACGAATCGGCATCACAAGTCTTATGCGTTGTCTGCTTGAATCTAACCATATCTGCTAGCTATAATATCAGGGTAAGCAAGTAGTCAGCCAAATGCTCAACAAGCACTATAATGTACATAAACAAGAATAATGCATTAACAATGGAATTAAAAAATTCAACAATATAGTATCAAGAGATAAACTTTCAGGATAATGGCATCTTTTATTGTAATAAAACCATTCAAAACCATTTCCTTATCAAAAACCATTTTATGACTCTAGGGATTACAGCCGGTGAACAGCCGCGAAGTAATCCTGAACCTCGCTGGGTTCTAGAACATTAATGGGATCCCTAGGAAACTTTTAAGCCTACAAATTAAGAGCAGAAAGGACTTGCGTCTCAGTCCAGATCCACTATCTAAAGAAAATATTTGTTCCCCTTTGGCACTGGAAATCCAAATTTTAACTTTTTATTTTAAAAACTGATGCCAAGTGATGGTTAATTTCTTAAACAGTGAGCATCTTTATTAAGGGTTCTAGATCAACTTTGAAGCACAGGGAATAGGTCCACTAAATTTCAAGGCCATGATCAACTAGACTATACTTTATCAAGGGAATTGCAAGGTTTCTATTCACAAGGAATTTGACGATGAGATTTAGCAGGGTTATCAGATAGTATGAAGGAACTAAGTCAAACTAGGTTCAAGGTAATGGTTCCAGATAAGACATAGGTATTGAAATATAAAGAAGGTGAGCATCAGTTCAAAGTATAATAGGGTATCATGTTTTAGGGGTAGGAATATGGTTATCAAGCAATCATGAACGAATTTTAAGGGATAGCTGACTTTTAGGTATAAAGATAAGGTTACTGAGTATAACTTGTACAGGGTTCCACATCACAATTACTTGGTATATTAGCATGGTATGACTTTTTAATTACTTGCATAGAAATCTCCAAGCAAAGTTAAACTACTTGCAATAGATACTTGAGGGTCATGACATTCGCATATAATACGAAAGATAGATTTGAAACCATTTGGATCATATATATCAAGGTGAATTAGAATACTCTCATTATATATAAAATTTGGGCTAACACTATCTTGCATTATAAACAAAAAGGTAGGTTGAAACACTTGCCTTGAGAAAAGCTTGACTTGACTGGCAGGTGGGAGCAACTAGAACTTCACTCGACTTTAATGGGAAGTTTAACCTCGTCTCGAGAGCCTACACAAAATAATGATATCCTCATTATAATATATACTCACTACCTCAACCTAATTATAAAACGAAATTACGCACATTGGCACTTAGGTCTATTTACACATAAACGCTTATAATTACCTTATAAGCATAATAGTTCACATAGCCACTCATGTTCACATAGAACATTTAAGTACATAATAATATATCCATACACACTATATTGCATCACTAGGCTTGGATGATCTCACTCCACTTACTCACGTCACTTAGTTATGCTAAACTAACCATAACTCTTAATATCGTCCTCATAACTCGAAGTGCCTTTTCTAAACCATCAAGTTCTTACGGACCCCGACTTAGGCCTGACACTCTACTGACCTCATACTATCTTACAACTATGGTGTTCAACTTAGGCCTCACTCATAAGTGCCCTAAAACTAATGGTTAAGCGATTTTACTCATTATAGTGATTTCAGGGTGACACCAATGGGTTTATGAGTACAATTGACACCCTTACACTTCAATTTTACCTCTCAAACTTCTACACTAGACTCTTCTAACCATAAGGAAACTCTCAAACTTGTTGTGGCTCAAGGGCCTAGCTTGGGCCTACCTGGGCCTAAGCTTAAAGTCCAATGTTCCCCTGTTTTCTGGACAGAAAAGTGTCATGTTTTGCACTAACTTATGACACATAATTCTAACTCAATTCCTATTAAATATGGCTGTAAAAACTCCTCTAACACTCCCTCTAACTAGGGCTAACCAAGGTCTAGTGAGGGCCTACCCATGACATGGTCAAAACTCCTCATTTCTAAGTTGCAATAAAACTGTCCCCTGCTGGACAGATTCTAAATTTTGGTGTGTGCACCTCACTAAATGATTGGGTTTCTCTAATTTGTGACTTCTAGACTCAATTATACCCCAAGTATTAACTCCCCGTGGCTTGGGCCTAAAAATGTCTAAGAAATGCCCATTCAAAATCAACACAAAACTCACATGCAAATCTGGAAAAAAATTCAGGTTATATCCTAGCCTTTCCACCTTAACTCCCACTTTCAAACCACGAATTAAATCTCAACCAAGGAAAATTTAATACTCTAAGACTCTAAACTAAGGTTTCAACCAATAATGGAGATCATCGATGCCCTATATTACCAAAATGCAAAATAAAACTTAACATGCAACTCAAGATGATCACTAAATCAAGTTCGACTAAACAAGAGGATTATTAGCTCATAAATTCGACTTAAAATACTAACTACTTCAAAAAATCATGCGCACTACCTTTTAGCAACTATGATCAAGCATAATGTCAAGGAAAATTCATTTTCTGCACATATAAGGTCGAATTTAACACAAATTAAACATGCATGTACATTTTCAAAAAGAAGAGCATATATAACATGATTATACTTGAAAATAATGCCCTATCTCTAACATGCAAAGTAGAATATGACTTTACAACTAAAGATCAGTAGCATGCAAAGGTTTTAAAAGAGTTTTATTCATGGAAACACTTAGTTTATGCACATAAAAAGTATATCTCATAGAGAACTCTTTAATCCACATGAATTATGAGTTTCTCTTTGGAGATCACATAAAATCAAGACATGCAAGCATTAAACTTCATCTCCTAAGTATGGAACTTCTTGTAAAGTGTATATTATATGAATGGGTAATGAAATTACACTAGAATGGCAAGGATTTAATGAAGAAAAATTGAAGGGAATGAAGGAAGGGGCTTCGGCCGAATGAAGAAAAGAAGAGGGGAAAGAGAGAAAATTTGAGAGTGAAAATGATGAGCTTGAGTGGAGTATGGTTTTGGGTTAACTCCTCCCTTTATGGTTCATCATGCACTAATTCAATAGTGGAATTTGGAATGTACTAAAGTTCCCTTCTCCAATAACCAAGTAAAAGTGCATGCAAGGGTAGTTTAGTCTTTTGGTGGATAGAAGAAGGTTAGTGGGGTATGAATTATCTCTTATGCCCTTTTAAATTGAATTGGAGGGTATTTGCATGCATGGGCAACTAAGTAATTTGCAATTTAAAAATCAACTAATTTATATAAAACAATTTTTATAAATATAAATGCACCTCCATAAATCACAAAATAAATATCATAAAATAGCTTATGATTTTAGAAATTTAATGATACAAAATTTGAAAGTTTATTGTTAAAAGGTTTTTAAAATCTATTTTTCATATAAAATGAAGTACTTTTGATTATCATTTAAAAATACTAAATGATAAGATTTTCTTTTCAAATTATTTTTATATAAACTAATACATTAAACACTTAGTTTATAGGCACTCAGTCATATAGATCATCCACATTTATAATTCCATACAATTTAAATTTTAATTATAAACACACAATTATATATAGATAGGGTTTAGAAATACTGGTCGTAACAATAAGGTAAATGTAAGTCTGAAAATCACTCCATTTATGTTGGAGAGATTTAGGACTTATCCTTATCCTATGCCTGACATGAGATCCAATACATAATCTAGTACATCTATGATTCCTGAACCCGTGGAAGTACAAATACAGGATTACCAACAGGGATCTTCCCATGCTGCAACCATTCTTTCACAACCTTTGAAAGCTAGTAAACCAACTACCTCGTCTTCCCAAAAAGGTGAGGTCAGTAAAAGGAAGAGAAATGGGATAAGCCTAGTTATGATAACTGAGAGTGGTGAGGAGAGAGCTGAAAAAGAACCACCTCTGGTCAAAAGATCTAAAAGTAGTAAACAAACTGAGTTGACCACCCTATCCTCCTCTACATCCTCCCAACAGGATGCAGTTGTAAAAATAACCAGGAGTGAGTCTGCACAGCCTGCACAAGAAGAAATTCAAGTGTATGGTAGGAGAAATAAGGAAGGCACACATTGTGAGAGCACATCTCTTGCAGCTCCCTCATCTATTCAGGAGGAGCTTTCAACACTCACAACTGAGCAACACTCTCTGTTACCTAAAATTTCTTCTATTCCAATTCCACTTGAATCTATTTCTCAAGTGCACCAAAAATCAAGTGACATAGCTCAAGAAGCTTTGCTCACCACCCAGACACCTTATTTAGATGGTGAGAGGCCACATGTTGGGGTAGACCTTGATGACACCATCACAACCATGGGGGGTTCATTAGTCTTTACTGAAGACCCCATGGATACCTCTAATGCACCTTCATGTGCAAAACAGTCTTCACAGACTGAAAGGTTTGAGGGTAGTACTCCTGAGGGGGAGCTATCTAAATCATCTCCAGTTCAATTAGAGGTACCTCATGAAGGAACAACTCCCCTCATAACCCTAGCAGAAATTGCCTCTATAGTTGAAGCTAGGAGTACACTTGCCCATGATCCTGCCATAGGAGAGGCAAGCATAGCACATTCAAGTTCCAGTGTGTTGCAAGATACACAAGGGTTTGAGGCTGGTGTACATGACAGTAACCCAGTCAAATCCCTTCCAATTCAATTGGAGGTTTCCACTACAAGTGGAGAAAAACACACTGTCAAAACCACAGAGCTATCTGTGAGTCAAACTGTGATCTCAGTCACAGGAGTTTCGGATGAACCATCCACCTCTCAACCTCAACAACCTCACATACTCTCTCAGTGGTTACAAGAATCTGCCTCTCAACCAACCTCAATAGATGATCTACTAGTAGAGCAGATCTCTGGACTGGCCAACATCTCACAGCATCTTCTAACTTCAGACATGAGCAACCAAGACTATCAAGCTATCATGCTTGCTTATAATGAAGATGTTGAGGAGCAAAAAGAGAAAAGTGTCAATGATGCTGAGCCAGATGAGAATGTGGATGCATGGCTGTCTGATGACTTTGCCTTAGAGATGAATCAAGTTCCGGCCAGATTTCGAGAAGAATATGCTACTATTCTGAGCAGCAATGCAAGAGACTTGAATCCAGAAGTTGTCCATGATGCCATTATAGATGTATACAAAGCTCAGCTCAAAGCATTTCATCTGTTTGGTAAGGCTCTTGAAATAGAACTTACTGGCTATGAAGACAGAATCAGGAAACTGGTGAATGAGAAAATGGACAAGATCATACCATCTCAAGAGCAGATCTCTTCTAAATTCAAACATTTTTCTGAGCAAATGACCAGGATGGATCTTGCCTCCATTGAGAAGGAAGTCAAAATTCTCAAACAATCGTTCACTAATCTCCATGAAATGATCAAGAACCAAATTACTCATTCAAATGAGACCAAGGTTCAGCTGGATCAACTTCACCAGAACAGATTTAAGCAGATTTAAGCCCTCAGCTTTGCTAATGGAAGGGATCAAAGAGGCTATAGAAGAACACTTTGGCACATCTAGCAGCTCTTATCTTCCCGGATCCACTTCAATAAATCTGCAAATTCTGTCTCTACAGGGTCAAGTCACAGCATTACAAAACTCCAACTCCTCTCTCACTGCACAAGTTGAGGCTTTGACATCTCTTGTCAAAACCCACAAACAGATATCCAAACTCTGGTGGATTCCCATAAGCATCTTTAAATGAAGAATTCTATAGCTTTAGGAGCCATCATTGGTAAACTCAACATACCACTACCTTTTTTTTCTGAATAAGTAAGGCCTGAAATCTCTACTCCCCTTCTCATGCCTGTCAACAAGACTAAGGGGAGATAGAGGCTAGGTTGGCACAATCAAGGTCATCTCAACATCAAGTTCAGGGTGCCGGAAAGAAAACTAAAGAAGTTGATCTTGATAAAGAGAGACTTATTAGGCCAGCTGAAGGATCTAGTTTGAGCAGAGAGTTTGAAGAACTACTCAATGCCTTAAAAGCTTCTCTCAACAACAATTACTTCACATATAAAAAGGCCCTAGAAAAGAAAATCAATTTCATAAGAGTGATCAAAGTCAACAAGGACAACTTTCTGGAAGACAAGATAGTGGTTAATGCAAATGACTCAAGGATAGATAGATATATGCAGGTGTCCCTCAATTACCTTCTCTCAAGGAGGGCATCTGAGTTAGATATCTTTATCAGCAAAGTTAAAGTTATAACTCATGAAGATACCAAGCTACTAACTGCACTGAAAGATGCTCATGTAGCTGCCTTTCCTGAAGCATATCTCCAGCCATGCAAAGGTATAGCATATATCTGTCCAATTACTAAACAATTCAGATTTTTCAATATTCCTAAACAATGTGTCAGGAGCAATGAGAATCTTATCATGATCGTAGGAACTAGCTTAAAAGTTAAGAAAAGAAAGAACTGTGATGATTTGGAAATGATAAAGCTACTAAGGAGATATCTGGATAATGCATAAGTCAAATTGCCCAAAACTCAGTTTAACAATGATAACTTGGATAATGATGAGCACAAGAAGAGTGATCAGAACCCTTCTGGCTCAAATCCGAGTCACTCTAATAAGCCATCCGGTAGCAAGGGTGGAGAGAAGAAGGGGGATGACAAGAAAGATGAAGAGAAGAAGAAAAGAGGGGAGAGGAAGAGCAGAAAACCTCATAATGTTTCAGGAACTCAAACAACCCTAAAAATCCAAATACAACCATCTCAAACCTTAGCTCAACCCACAACATCAACTATCTCTAACATCAAACATTCCCAAACATCTAAGCCAAAATTTGTTTACAGACAAACTGTCAACTCCTTCCTAAAAATTCTAATCACCTCAAGCCTTACAAATCTCAAGAAAATAATAACCCTACCTTTAGCCAGACCTTCACTAAAATTCAATCTCAAATATGTTGGGAAAAAGCCTAAGAAAGTCAAGCCTGTAAGGGAAGTGGAAGTCACTAAAAGGTCCATCTATAATTGCTTTAAAGAATCTGACTTTTTAACTCTAAATTGGTGCACCTCAGATGAAGACTATTTCCAACATCCAGCTGAGGAAATTGTTAAAATCTGGGTTGTATCCCTGAGAGAATTTAGAGTCTATTTTAAGGATGGTACATTCACTCTTCTAAACAAAAACTTAATGGATTCTTTGACTCATGCAGAAATTAAGAGAGTGTTAAGTTTGTTAAAAGGCAAGGACACTGTTACAAGAACTTGGAGATTATCTTTGGCTGAATGGTTGATTGAAAGGGAGGAAACAAAGTAAAGAGATAAGGCTAAAGCTGAAGAAAGAAGAAGGAAACATGATGAAGAAATAAATATGTTTATAAAAAGATCAGAAGAGTTGAAAGCAAAAGGAATGAGAAGAATTTCTAAAGATGGTAGATTTCTAAACATTAAAGTTGGTGGATTCTCAAGATTCAGCTTAGAGTATCTTGACCAGGGTTACCCTAAGGCAACAAGGCAAAAACTTGTGGAGGCTCTAAGTGGAACACTCATCATAGAAGAACTTGAAATTCTTGATCACTTGAAGGATAAACTTAGAGAAGGAGCAGATGTAAAAACCGTCTTTACCTGATTCTTGTAATCTTGGAACCTGGTGAATCTTATGTCATACAAGCTATAATTCTATCAAGCTTTATGTTTTAATTTTATCTTCCATCAGTTTTAAACTCGGGGTTAGTCTTGTTAAAAGGCATGAATTTGTGTGAAGCAATCTTCTCACAAATTGGGGGAGATTGTTATAAAAGACATGCCTGTACTTTAACAAGACTAAGACAATTTGTCAACCTGTTGGATATATTTGAGATGTCATGTCTAATATGTTTCATGTTTAGTTTTCAGATCTTAACTAACAGGAAATATCAGTTCTTACTGGAATCAGGACTTACTGGAAGTCAACACTTAAGGATATTAGGACTTAGATTATCAGAAGATAATATCAGGAGATGGATATCAGAACTTAAGTACTGAAGGACTAATAATTAAGGAAGGAAGCTGATTTACAGGAAAGAAGATCGAGACTAATACAAGAAGAAGATATGCATGGAAAGAGTTAGAGGACTAGAAGAATTATATAAGATATTTGATTGATATATTTTAGGAGACATAATTATATTCCATATCAATTAGAAGTTATCTTATAACTGTGTGTCTATATAAACGCATATATAGGTTTACACTATATGTGTTACGATCATCAAGAAGATCATACGTTGTAACCTAGCAGCTCTCATGATATTTGTTCATCACTGAGAGAGAACAGTTCCATTGTAACAGAGTTTATTATATCGAATACATCTATTTTCTGTTACTTGTATTTTAAATCGATTTGATTGTATTCTACACTGTATTCAACCCCCTTTTACAGTATTGTATGACCTAAGAAGTGGTATCAGAGCCTATATGTTAACACACATACAATAAAGATCCAAAACAATCATGTCTGAAGAAGCAGAAAATCCAACCAAGCCCGCCAAATCTGAAGAAACTCCAAAGACTTAAACCCACAGTCGATATGAGACTATTAGGGTTCCCATACTGAGACCTTCTGAGTATCCCATGTGGAAAGTGAAGATGGTTATGTTTCTGGAAGCTACAGATCCAGAATACCTTGACAGAATTTATGAAGGACCGCATAAGCCAACCAAGCTCTCTGTTGTGGTTACAGATCAGCCAGCAAAGACCATACCAAAGGAGAAAAATGAATACACAGCTGAAGATATCTCATATATTGCCAAGGATGCAAAGGTAAGGCATTTGCTGCATAGTGCCATTGATAATGTCATGTCAAATAGGGTAATTCAATGCAAGACTGTAAATGAGATATGGGATGCTTTGGAAACAAGGTGTCAGGGAACTGATGTAATCAAGAAGAACAGGAGGACTATACTCACTCAAGAGTATGAGCGCTTTGATTCAAAAGCTGATGAGTCATTAACTAGTTTATATGACAGATTTGTCAAATCTTGAATGATCTGTCACTGGTGGACAAGGAATATGATCTTGAAGATTCATATCTTAAATTCCTTTTAGCTCTTCCTGAAAGTTGGGATTTGAAGTCAACTACTATAAGAGACAACTATGCTCTTGATCAAACTACTCTTGATGAAATATATGGTATGCTCAAGACTCATGAACTTGAGATGGATCAAAGAAGCAAGAGGCATGGAAGAAAGTCAAGGACAGTTGCTCTTAAAGCTGAGGAGGAATCCCCTAAAGTGGCTGCCTAAAAAAAAGGCAAATAAAAGGCTCTCATCATAAAGTCTGATTTAGAATCATCAAGTTTTGATGATGATGATTCAGAAACTGAAATTCTACCTGAAGTAGATGCTAATGAAGAGATAATGAAGCTGTGTGCTCTTATAGTGAAGGGTATCACAAAGATAGCCTGCATAAAATTCAGAAGGGGAAAGTTTTCCAGGAAAGGTAGAAGTTCTGATAAGAATGGCTTCAAAAAATCTGAAGGCAGAGGAGGAAAGTCTGACAGAGGAGATTACTCAAATGTCAAATGCTACAACTGTGGTGAGAAAGGCCACATATCTCCTGACTGCAAGAAAGGAAAGAGTGATAAAGGCAAGGCTCTTGTCACAAAGAAGAAAAGCTGGACAGACACTTCAGATTCTGAAGATGAGGAGAACTATGCCTTGATGGCAAATGCTGATAGCAGTTCTGATGCTGCTGAGTTAAAGGTACCTCAAACAACTTATGCCTTTCATACTGATAATATTACTGAGTTGAGATTATATCTTAAAACCATGTTTATTAGCTATAGAGATCAAACTTTAATATGTGAAAGATTAACTTCTGAAAATCTTGCTTTTAAAAAGAGGAATGATTATTTAGAAAAAGAGTTAGTCATGTTCCATCAAACTCAAAAAGAAAGAGATGATGCTTTCTATGTTAGAGATGAAGTGCTAAAAATGAATAAATCTCTAAAAACTGAGTTAGAAAATGAGAGAGAGATTATTAGGACTTGGACTAACTCTGGTAGAGTAACTCAGGATATACTAAGTAGTGGGAACTGGAAAGAGGGCTTAGGTTATGGAGATAAGAAAAGTGAAAAAGGAACTGAACAAGTTAAGCCAATTATTGTTAAATAGACTACTAAGCCAAAGGTAAATCCTATTAAGTTTGTAGCCAAAACTGTAAAGTCTGATTCTGAAAAGATGAAAGATATTGAGACAGAAGTGATAGCAGAGTTAACTTCTGACAAATTAGAACAGGATAAACCAACTGAATTTAACATAGGCTTAATGACTAAGAAGCAGCTTAAACATAAGCTGAAAGAGATTACCAGTATAAACAAGGTAAAGGTAGCTAGGAAAAATAGGAATGGAAAGGGTGTGAAAAAGCAACAATTATATGCCTGTTTCTAATGCTCCTAGAAAGAAATGCTATAACTGTGGAAACTCTAACCATCTGGCTTCTTTTTGCAGGAAGAATAAGAATATAAACTCCTTACCTTCTAAGTCAGGAGTTAAGAGTCAGTCTGTTAGGTTTAAGCCACAAAATCCTTGTTTTCATTGTGGTAGTATATGGCATTCCATTTATACCTGTAAGGAATATCATAGTTTGTATTATGATTATTATCAGATAAAACCTTCTTTGAATAAAGTTGTTTTAATTCCTTCTAGTGTAAAGTATGATGCAAAGTCTGATACTGTTAATACTGATAAGAAAAATGTTAGCATAAACTCTGATGTTAAATCCGCTGCAAATGTTAACAAACTTAAAAAGGCCAAAGGATCCAAGAAAGTCTGGATCCTTAAAACTAACCATTAGTGGTCTTTGTTATTGCAGGGCAACAGGAAGAACATCCTAGTTATGGATAGTGGATGTTCAGGACATATGACTGGAAATAAAGCCCTGCTATCAGACTTTGTGGAGAAAGCTGGCCCAGGAGTTTCTTATGGAGATGGCAACATTGGAAAAACTCTGGGATATAGAAAGATCAATCTTAGGAATGTCATCATTAAAATAGTAGCTCTAGTCTCAGGACTTAAACACAATCTGTTGAGTATAAGTCAAATCTGTGACAGAGGTTATCATGTGGATTTCTTTGAAGAACACTGTGAAGTTATAAGTAATTCTACAGGCAAAGTGGTTCTGAAAGGATTCATGCATGGTAACATTTATGAAGCCAGACTTTCAACAACTACTGATGGTTCTACAATCTGTCTGTTGAGTAGAGCATCAATTGAAGAAAGCTGGAATTGGCATAAGAAACTCACTCATTTAAATTTCAACAATATAAATGAGCTTGTAAAGAAAGATCTTGTGAGAAGACTGCCAAAAACAGCATTTGCTCCTGATGACCTTTGTGATTCATGTTAGAAGGAAAAACAAAGAAAATCTTCTTTCAAGAGTAAAACTGAGTCATTAATTCTTGAGCCTTATCACCTACTACATGTTGATCTATTTGGTCCAGTCAATGTCATGTTTATTGTAAAGAAGAAATATGCTATGGTTATAGTGGATGAGTTCACAAGATACACTTGGGTGTATTTCTTGCACAAGAAGACTGAAACAACATCTACTCGAACTGATCATGTCAAATAGTTGGATAAATTGATCAAAGATTCTGTTAAAATCATAAGGAGTGATAATGGCACTGAGTTCAAGAATTTAATCATGGAAGAGTTATGCAAAGATAATGGAATCAAACAGGAATTTTTTGCACCTGGAATTCCACAGCAAAATAGAGTTGTAGAAAGAAAGAACATGACTCTCATTGAAGTTGCACGAACAATGCTTGATGAAGCAAAGCTACCAACCTATTTTTGGGCTAAAGCTGTGCAGACTGCTTGTTTTACACCAAATGCTACACTCATAAACAAGCATGGAAAAACACCATATGAAATGGTGAAGAAAAAGAAGCCAAATCTGAAATACTTTCATGTATTTGGTTGCAAGTGTTTTGTTCTTAAGACTCATCCTGAGCAGCTGTCAAAATTTGATCTAAAAGCTGATAAAGGAATTTTTGTTGGATATCCACTTTCCACAAAAGCCTTCAGAGTCTACAATTTAAGAACAAGGGTTGTCATGGAATCTATCAATGTCTCTTTTGATGATAAGAAGATTACTGGACTTGAAGATTTCGATGATAATGATCAGCTGAGATTTGAGAATGAAGATTTAAATTTTGATTCTGGAAATTCTGATGACTTAGATCCTGATCCTGTAAGTTCTGACAGATTAAGTTCTGATGTCATTAAAACTGTTGTAACAACTCTAAAGGAAAATGCACCTGTCCAGGGGGAGCAAGCTGAAGATCCTACCACATCCCAAGACTCTCGAGAAGCATCAGAACCTGTCACCGGCTCTTCAAGTTCTGATTCATCTAGTTCTGATGAGCCAAATTCTGATAATTTTGGAAGCTCTGATTCTTCAACTCCTAAAAAATCAAACTCAAATTCTGAAGTCTCAGAGAGCATAACTACAGGGGGAGCATCAGAAAATGCTGATGGAGACAGCATGGATCATGGGGGAGGATCCAGTTCTAGAGATCAACTTCCATCTGCAAGGAAGTGGACTAAAGCACACACACATGATCTAATTATTGGAGATCCTGAAGCAGGTGTCAGAACTAGAACTGCAACTTCAAATGAATGTATCAACCATAGAAAGGACTTACTTTTGGTACAGATATATGTTGATGATATCATATTTGGTTCTACTAATTCCAAACTGTGTGAGAAGTTTGCAAAGCTAATGCAGTCAAGATATCAAATGAGTATGATGGGAGAACTCAGCTATTTTCTGGGCATTCAAGTCAAGCAAACTGAAGAAGGAACTTTTATCTGTCAATCCAAGTACACCAAAAATTTACTGAAGAAATTTGGAATGCAAGATTGTTCAACTGCATCCACTCCCATGGCGACTGCAACCAAGTTAGATAAGGATACTGGTAAATCAGTAGATATTACTAAGTACAGAGGTATGATTGGCTCCTTACTCTATCTAACTGCAAGTAGACCTGATATCATGTATGCTACCTGTTTTTATGTAAGATTTCAGGCTGATCCAAGATAATCTCACTTATTAGATGTCAAAAGAATTTTCAAGTACCTTAAGGGTACAGCTGATCTAGGATTTTGATATCCTAGGGAATCAGATTTTAAGCTAATTGGTTACTCAGATGCAGATTTTGCAGGATGCAAAATAGGCTGGAAAAGCACTAGTGGAAGCTGCCAATTTCTTGGAGGCAGATTGGTTTCTTGGTTTAGCAAGAAACAAAAGTCAATTTTCACATCAACTGCAGAAGCAGAATATATTACTGCAGGAAGCTGTTGTGTACAGATTCTTTGGATGAAGAATTAGTTAATGGATTATGGGTTAGAATTTTCTAAAATCCCTATTTACTGTGATAATCAAAGTGCTATTGCTATGACAGGTAATCCAGTTCAACACTCAATGACAAAGCACATCAGCATTAGGTACCATTTCATAAGGGAACGTGTGGATGAAGGTACAGTGGAATTGCATTTTGTTCCAACAGATCAATAGCTAACAGATATCATCACAAAACCACTATGTGAAGCTACTTTTATAAGATTGGTAAATGAACTTGGAATGGTTTCAGGTTCTTTCTCTAAATCTGCTTAGTTTTGGTTCTCATGCATCAGACTTTATGATCAATGTTTACATATTGTATTATCTATATGTAATCTGTGCTTAATTTGAAAATTTATTAAATGCTGATTGTTATCTGATGTGGATTTATATACTGTGATAAGTGTTTTAAAAGTTCTGTGGCTATTCAATCCAATGAGGATAACTGTGCTAGATGCTGACCTAGTAGTCTTTAACATACTAGAAATCCCATGTTTGAATTAGTTGTTTATGTGGAAACTCATTAACACAGGCAGATTCTGATATTGAGCTTAGTCAAGTTTACTTTGTGTATCTTATTACTAAGTCACAAACTAGATTCTTGTTTCTTATCTGTCAAAGATGTCAGTAAATCTTAAGAATGAACTAAGTGCTGATAAGCCTCACTTATCAAAAGAAAAGAATAAAAGTCTGGTTCTCCTTTGAGATCTAGAGTAAAAATGTGGAAGGGAAGACCCAAGTGCATTGCTGGTATTAAGTAATATGCATTAGAAAAGAAAAAAAAATCTTGGTGACTTTTCACATTCTATGATTACTGGAGAAATACTCTGATAACAGCATAAATTCTGATAAGCAGTCGTGACTCACTTACACTGAGAAGCCACTGTAAAAAGGAATTTCAAAAGATGCATAAAATGAGCACAAACAGTTGAGGTGGACTCTTGAATAAATTTGTTCTATAGTAGACATCATGACTAATGATAGATTTTAAACACTTTTCTTAGTTATGCCTTATTTCTAAGACGTACTGAAGTTTATCAGACTTTAATCTTTAACTGATATTTTGCTGAATGCACACACATTTTCACTCCATATGAATGATGAAAATTACTGTAGTGATTAAGTTGTTGTTGACAAACAGTTAAGTGTCATTTGCATAAATTCTGAGGACAAGTTCTGATGGAAATTCTGATGATTAAACTCTGAAGAAAACAAGTCAGTATTT
Source organism: Apium graveolens (assembly GCF_009905375.1). Classification (NCBI taxonomy): domain Eukaryota; kingdom Viridiplantae; phylum Streptophyta; class Magnoliopsida; order Apiales; family Apiaceae; genus Apium; species Apium graveolens. The sequence goes on from NC_133648.1 coordinate 276,597,592, forward strand.
GTATGAAGAATCATAGAAAAAGATATTCATTGTTTGAGTACAGAAGCCATGTTCTGATGACTGTTAAAATCTGATATAAGTTAAGTTCTGATATTAAATCCTGATGGAATATTTGATGCTTACGTGGCATTTTTCTTTACTTGACTTATTTGTGGTAAAATCTGAAACAGTCATATTTAAATCAGAATAAATTTGGGTGAGATAAAAACAGTCATAATCATTATGGGTTAGTGGTTAACATGCAAGTTTTGGTCTTTGTTTCTCAAATTATGTGACTGTGCATGTTTTAATTGCAATTTGTTAATCTTTACTTCATCGATTTTTAACTTTATCCTGTGATGAATGTTCTGATTCAATAATGGTCAATAATAAATTTTGATGATTTGAGGAAACAATTGAAGCACGGGTTCATGCATCTGAATCTGTGACACTTGAAGCTTAGAATGTTACTTCTTAGAAAGAGAAAGCAGCTCAAAGTTCTGATACTTGAAAAGGAAATCTGAAAATTCTGATGTTGCTGAAGCAACTCCTTCATTAGCAAGGAGATTGAAGAAAATGAAGGCTATGAGGTATTTGGCTAAGGCTATATCAGAAGATACTGAAGAAGCTGAGGAAGGGGATCAGGAATCTCTGATCTCACAAGAACCAATTATCATTGAAGCCCTTCCAGCTCAAGCCAAAGACACTGCTAATGACACAATTGTTACCCCTCCTGTCTCTCCTATTAAAGCTACAGATGATGCTAAAGAACAAACTGATAATTCTGAAATAGATATTCATAATTTGAATATACCTGAAGTTCTTTATCTGGAAGCTCCATCTACATCAAAGACACCAGCTCTGGAGATAAATTCTGCTGATCAGAATTTAGATGATGTTATTCCTGAATCTCCAGTTGCTTCACACACTGTTGAGCTATCAGAACAGAATGAGTCTTCCTCAAGTTCTGATGACAGTGTTTCTGCTGAGACTCCAGTACCTATTCTGGGCAAGGAAGAATTGGTGAAGAAATTTGTTGAAAAGGAAGCACCTATTCCTTGGGAGGATACTCACAGAGGTGTTGAGTGGACCAAGAAATGGAATGAATCAGATTTTATTCCATGTTCTAAAGTTCTGACAGAGCATATTGCAAAAGCTGATGAGTTGCTCACAAATGTTGATTTCAAGACACAACTCAAGATCACAGCTCTGTCTACAAAACGATCTTTAAGGTCTAACACATCTGCTCATGAAAAGGTTAATACACTCAGGGAATATGTTGATAAGCTAGATCTACAGATCAAGCTTGACAAGAACAGATATATCAGACCTATTTCTAAAAAAGTTGAAGCCATTGAGAAAACTCAAGAGGAGCAACAAGCCCAAATTGCTGAGGTCCTGGCTAATCAAGCTTCTCAGAAAGCTCAATTGGATGAAATCCAATCTTCATTTGAACTTCTTCTTTCTCTCTTACTTCCTGATGATGCCAAAAGGGGGAGAAGGTAGTTAAGTCCAAATGCTCACCTACTCAAGAAATGAAGAAAAAGGATGATATACGTGATGACCGGGGAAACTCTGAAAAGAGAGCAGAGGTCAAAGAAAAGTTCAAGGGAAATATTCTATTCTAAACAAGTCAAGTTATGATGTTGTGAATGCTCAAAGACTGAAGTCAAGTGGTGATAAGCAAAGTTTGATGTCAAGTTCTGATATTCTGATTCAGTCAGGATCTGAAGACTCTCAGAGGTTTTTACAAACTCTGAAGTTAAAGGGGAAGCAGACTACTGTTTATTACAAAGATCCTAAAATCCGGACACTTGATGAGGAGATAGCAAGAAGATTATTTCTGAAACATAATCCAGGAATGGATTTAGAAACTCTCAAGGAGGAAGAAGCTAGATTTGTTGCTGAGAAAACAAATCCTAAGTCTAAAGCTTCTAATGCAAAGAAACCTCCAAGGCCTAAGGAAAAAGGCATTGTGATCAAGGAAAAGTTAAATTCTGAAACTTCAAAGTTCAAGACTAGATCACAGACTGAGAGTGATCCCAAAGACAAAGGGAAAGGAAAAATTTATGAACCAACCAAGACACTGGACTTGAAAACTTCTCAAGATCTGATGAAACCAGTATGTAAAATGGTTCAAGTAACTTATGATAATCTTGTTAAAGATGAAACTGTTCAAATTTTGAAAAGAAGAAAGATAAATGAAGATTCTAAAATAACCTCTGACACTGCTCAAGTTATTGTTCAGAATAAAGGACAAGAAGCTACAGAAGAAACAACAAATTCTGATTAAGCTATCAAGACATTAACTACTGACAATTCTCAAGTTGATTTGGATAAAATGACAATTGCTGATAAGAAGAAGCTGTTATGGAAGAAAGCTACTCCAGTTGAACTAAAATCCAATCTCGTGATTAATCAACTCGCTAAATTTGGGTTGAGAGCCAAGCAACCTAGAGATAAAGTTGGATTAGGTTCTGACGAAGAGAAGATTCAAACAGGAGTAGAGGTTACTCTAAGAGATCCTTTCATGTTGACAGACAAACCATATGAACAAATTAAACAAAGGCACCTTGACAAGGTATGGTCTGCTCAAGTTGTGATAGATGCTCATGATGAGGAGAATCTAAAAGAGAAATTGATCTTATTTCTCAATGATGGAAGGACTCATAGATTAGCTGATTCTGATGTACTAAAGAAGTCTATCAGAGAACTTCAATATATTCACTATCTTCTGGAAGTAAAATATGATGTTAGAAGAAGATGGTCAGAATATATTTTGAAGGCTATAAGAGATCTATTCAGAATCTCTGGTACAAAGAATTCTCATTACAGTCCAATGATTACTGAAGGTGATGGAAGAGAAATTCCAATGCTGAAGAATTCTGCTAAGGTGGAAGTTATTCTGAAAGGAAGATGCTTATGTTATAATGAAAACTCTTCACATCCTAAGGTTATCAGACTTGGTGATGGACTTAAAAGAACATCCATTCAAGCTCTCAGAATAGCCATTTATCAAATTGGTGATAGTAAAGAAGAAGAACTGATGCAGGTCAAAGCACAGTTAGCTAAAGTTCTGAAGAAAGCGGAAGATAATCTGATAAATGATTTTTTTAAGAATCATTATGGATTTAGATTAATTCAGTGATGTTGGTAAAGCTGGATGTTTTGTAAGTTGTAATTTATAGTCTTATTAAACTCTTATTGCATTTAAACTTAAATGTTTTTGACATCATCAAATCTATTAACTTGTACATTCTTGCATAATTTACAAGTTGGGGGAGATTGTTGGATATATTTGAGATGTCATGTCTAATATGTTTCATGTTTAGTTTTCAGATCTTAACTAACAGGAAATATTAGTTCTTACTGGAATCAGGACTTACTGGAAGTCAGGACTTAAGGATATCAGGACTTAGATTATCAGAAGATAATATCAGAAGATGGATATCAGAATTTAAGTACTGGAGGACTAACAGTTAAGGAAGGAAGCTAATTTACAGGAAAGAAGATCGAGACTAATACAAGAAGAAGGTATGCATGGAAAGAGTTAGAGGACTAGAAGAATTATATAAGATATCTGATTGATATATTTTAGGAGACAGAATTATATTCCATATCAATTAGAAGTTATCTTGTAACTGTGTGTCTATATAAACACATACATAGGTTTACACTATATGTGTTACGATCATCGAGAAGATCATACGTTGTAACCTAGCAGCTCTCGTGATATTTGTTCATCACTGAGAAAGAACAGTTCTATTGTAACAGAGTTTATTATATCGAATATATATGTTTTCTGTTACTTGTATTTTAAATCGATTTGACTGTATTATACACTGTATTCAACCCCCTTCTACAGTGTTGTGTGACCTAACACAACCCTAAGTAAGTTGTATTGTTATCTAAATTTGTATTTTGTACTTCTAACACTTAAAGTCTGTAAAAATGCAAAGGAGCAGACTGGAGTCTTTTTCCTGAAATAGTATCAAGCCTAAGGATTCTATCTGGAAGAGGATCAAGAAGATCATGCCTCAAAAGAATTTTGAAGAAGCTTAGAGTTGAATAAATTTGTTTGGAGAAAAATATTCTAAGTCAAGATCTCTACAAGTCAGAGATTTAATGTTATAGAGAAGTCATTCGAGAACTCTAGAGAGTACCGACGGATGAGCAATATCTACTCGACAGATGAGCAATATCTACTCGACGGATGAGCTATATATCTACTCAATGGATGAGCAACACCTACTCGATGGATGAGCAATATCTACTCGACGGATGAGCTATATATCTACTCGACGGATGAGCAATATCCATCGGGAGTGGAGAAGTCAGGAAAGCTACTCGAGAACTCAAGAAAATATCGACAAGCCAATTTTAAAGAACTGAAGATTGGAGATATCGACAAGTCATTCCTTCACTAGAGAACTCAGAGTTATCGATAAGTCATAGTGAAGATGTGAAGACTAGAGATCTCGATAAGCTGAAGACCTCTACAAGTCAAACTCAATATGGAATGCTAGAGATCTCAATAAGCCTATGTACTTATCGAGATGTCAAGTGTGCTATTAATTCAAACTGGAGATCTCGAGGTAGAGTCTCAAAGTACAGAATTGTAGATCAGTTCAATATCCAAGAGAAATAATCAACAAACAATCTAACAGCTGGATTGACAAGTCTACAAAAAGCAGCTTGAAGAGTGTGTAAAATCAATGACAAAGATTAACTGACAGAGAAAGATTAAAGTAAACACGGGATGGTAAAGATATGCTAAGCCAGAAATGGAAGATCTGCTTTTCTATAAATAGAAATGACAAGTGACAGTTTAGAAAAGCTAATAGCATGTTTATTATCCATTGTATAAACCAGCAGTTAACTGAGTTATAAAGTTAACACTGGTCCTCTAGTTAGAAGTAACAATTTAGATCAAATCTCTTGTATCACTCTCAAGAAGAAGTTGAGCTCTTTAACATCAAAGAGCTTAGAAATTTTTTAGCAAAACAGTCTTAATTTTTAATATAAAAATTAAGTGAGTTTTGAAGATCTGTATTTTTTATTTTCTGCAAGTTTAAATTCTGCATGAACACTTTTCTATACAAGATTTAATTTACTTTGTTCAACCATTAACTTTCAAGAAAAGCCTAAAATCAGAAAAACACATTCACCCCCCCCTGTGTGTGATTCATTACCTAACACATTTCACCATTAATTCAAAACAGCATCAGTTGATAAATCAATTATTCTATGATTATCAAAAACAATATAATAATTTAGATTGGGATCTTTCACCGACAGACGTACTATCACATGTTGATCAGCCCGTGTGAAAGCACAAGGTCATGATTGATGGAAACATGTCCCCAAAACACGAGTACTCAAATAAAAAGGCAATATATCTTTATGTGGCACAAATTGTGTCATAATATTTCATATGATACTTAGCAATAGCTCTCCGCTAGACCGTCCGCCCCGGTCACTTACGCATTGATCCAATCTTAATACCTTTTATTGAAAAGGGGTCATAATAATTGACACCCAAATTAATTTTATTCCCCCATTTACTTGGGTAGAAATATTCGCAACCAAATCATCTTTCTCAAAATCCAAAACATTTATAAATCCAGTAAATTGATGAGTAAAAACATTTAACTATTCTGAACATAGAATAGCAGAAAGTTCTTGCATAATAAGCATTGAATTCAACGATATGTAAAACATTTATCTATTCTGAACTAAAAATAGGGAAAACAATACTTGCATAATAGGATTCAAAAATAAATACCACTTGAATAATAAGTGATGATAAGGATACTTTCCTTTGGGTTTTTAGCAGTTAATCACACTCGCAATAACACAATCCCTCATTTTGGCATCTCATGGCATCACCGTCTTTATTCTACTAATCGTTTGGCCTGCTGCTCATGTCGTGCTGCAACCCAATATTCCATACTCTTCAACTCTAGTCTTCATCCATTACATATGGTCCTGATCGTCTTAAAAGACTCGTATCTATAATTGGAAAATAACATTTTAATTGTCTAAATGATAATTACTCAACGAACTGCGAGTCAAAACCCTATCGTCTACCCATACGATAGCCCGCACATAATTATATCAGTCAAACACAAGAATTCTGACTTACATGCGCACATAATTCATATAGCACTTAAACACATAACTCATGTATCACATAATTCATATCATATATGACTCGGTTTGTCAAAACATTCGACTCGGTACGTTTAAAACTGAAATCGGGTCAAAAATATGATTTATTGATCAATAATTGACTCAAAATTACTTGTAAAATAAGCTACCTTTTGAAACAAAAGAATTTGGGTCTCTAAAGTATTTTTAATGGAAGCGGAATATTTTTCTAAGTTTATACGCGTTCGTTTCGTATTAAACGGATGAATGGTTTATTTATTACGAATAAAATAAGATTAAATAGGAATAAATTAATTAATAATAATATTAATTAATTTTTAAATACCAAAATATAATTTTTAAAAGCTTAAAAAAAATTAGGAATTATTTGAAATAATTTTAAATAATTTATATTTATTTAACTATTTATCAATAAAATTAATTGATTAAATGATTTAATCAATTAATTAAACTCATAAATACTTAACAAAAATAAATTATAAATAATTAAATCAAATTAAGTTTTTGAAAATAATAAAAGAAAATAATTTTTTTGAAATTTAAAATAATTTATTTAAATGAAATAATTAACTAAATGAATTTTGGGAATTAAAAGAAATAAATTTTAAAAATAGAAACTAAATTTTGAATTATTTTAAGACAAAAATCTGCATAACAGATTATGAATTGGGGTTTAGGGTTTTAATGGATTGAAATCGAGTTGGAGTTGGGTTACAAGCGGGTCATGAAGAACGTATTCGGGTTGTCAAGAATCCTACCGGAGAATTACCAGATTCCGGCGATGGCCTGGAATCCGGCGGAACTCCGGCGGGACTCAAAACAACTTCGATTAAAGCTGTTTCTTCAGTTTTATGTATCGAATTCGTTCCCACAACATCCAGAACCTCAACAACACATCAACAATCATAAACAATAGCCTCTAACCCCTTTCCAACGAATCGAAGAACGGAAACGGAGGTTTTTCCGGCCAACCCTCGATTCAATCGAATCCTTAACCAAATTCAACGATTCCTATTTGAAATTAAATCTTATAATCCCATGAATCTAATACAGTAATTTATAACATCAAATCATAAATGATTAGGCTAAAAAATTTAAGATTACATCGGCTAAACCCAAGAACTTCGATTTATTATCTTGGTGTTACATACTGAATTCTCAATGATCAGAAGAAGCTCAGGATCTGGCTGTTTGGTGTCATCAGTATTTGATGTATCGTCAGGATTTGACACATCATCAGCATTTGGATGTCATCAGTATTTGAAGACAGTTAGCTTAGAAGATTTGTTATGTTCCTTGTATTGTGGAGTAGATATCTTTTACGTCTGAGTTATAGGACTTTATCTATTCAGTTGAAGATATATATCAGTTTCAGTTAGCTTTTAATAATGCATATCTTAGACTGATTTGTTGTAGATGTGTGGTATATAAACACAGTTTAGGTCATCACTTAGTGTATCGATCTCGAGTATCATTCGACCTAGCAGCTCTCAAGAACATCAGTATTTCTTGAGAGAGTTTTGTAACAGTTTTTATCAGATATATATATATATATATAAAGTTGTTATATTTTATTACTTATTCGAAACATTTATACAATTGTATCCAACCCCCCTTAAACAATTATATCGTCACTGGGCAACAATTGGTATGAGAGCTCACTGTTAAACTTACAATCAGAAACGATCTAAACATGTCTCTAAACAAGTATGAAAGTATTAAAATTCCCATTCTGAAAAAGACTGAATATCCTACATGAAGGTAAAGATGCTCATGCACCTCGATGCTATAGATCCGGATTATCTCAATGTGATTAATAATGGACCATACATGCCAACAAAACCGGTGCATGTAACTCCTACTGTTGTTGAACACTATCAGCTAAAGGAGAGGAGTGAGTGGACACCAGAAGAGAAAGTAGTTGTGCTGAAAGATGCAAAGGTAAGAAACATTTTGCATAACAATCTTGATTCTGTGATGTCCAATGGGATTATAGCCTACAAGACTGCCAAAGAGATCTGGGATGCTCTTGAAGCTCAATGTCAAGGAACCATGGCCATCAAGAAGAACAGAAGGGCTGTTCTGATTCAAGAATATGAACACTTTGAGGCCAAGCCTGATGAAAGTCTCACTGACATATATGACAGATTCCTGACCCTTCTCAACAATATGTCTTTGGTAGGAAAGGTGTATGATCAAGAGGATTCAAACACCAAGTTTCTGAGAGCCTTGAGTGAAGAATGGGAGACTCAGACTTCAATCATACGACATCAGTATGATTTGGAAATAATTACTCTGGATGAAGTCTATGGCATGCTGAGAACTCATGATTTGGAAGTCTAGAAAAGGAGGGAGAGGAAAAGAAGCAAAGGGAAATCTGTTTCTTTGAAATTAAATGATAAAGCTTCAAAAAAAAGACTGTTGGAGTTATAAGAAAGAAGAACAATTTGCCAGAATCAGATACTGATGATTCATCATCAAATCCTGATGATGATACTGATTCTGAAGCTGTTGAGAACATGACAGATTCTGATGTCATGCAAATGGCCACATTGCTGGTTAAGGGATTCAGGAGGATGCAATTCAGAAAGTCTAAGAACAATAGAAGCTTCAGGAAGAAGTTCACTGGAGGTGAAAGGAAGTCAACTGGAAGAAAAGATGGAAAGGACTCTAAAGCTGAAAAGGTAGACAAGAAAAAGATCAAGTGCTACAACTGTGATGAACCTGGTCACTTTTCCACAGAGTGCAAAAAAACAAAGCATGATAAAGGGAAGAACAAAGCCCTGATCACATCAAGCAAGAATTGGATGGACTCCTCTGATTCTGAAAATGAAGACACATGCTATGCACTGATGGCTAGTCTTGATGATCCTGTTCCCTCTGAGTCTAAGGCACCAACTTTCTTCTTCTCTTTTGATACTGAAGATATATCTGAGTTGAAATCTATTCTTAAATCTCTGCATGGTAATTTTAAGAATAAGACTCTAGAAAATGATAGACTTATAACTGAAATTGAGATCTTGAAATCTAGGAATGTATAGCTAAAGTCTGACTTAATAAATCAGATTGATTTGAAGAAAGAATATGAGAGAGCTAAACATACAATAAAGATCCTTGAGGCTAGATACAATATGTTAAAAAAGGATTTAGAAAATGAGAGGAAAACCCTTAAAGCCTGGACTGATTCAGGCAAAAAGGTTCATGAGATGATCTCAAAGAAAAACTGGAAAGAATGCCTAGGCTATAAAGATGGAGTTAAAGATGTTGACACTGAAATTAAAATTTCCCTTAAGACGCATGTTAAATTTATCTCTACAGAAGCTGATGAACCCGAATCCATCAACATCAGTATCACAAGAAAAATTGTTAAGTAATAAATCTCAAAGAAAGGAGAGCAAGGAAACCATTAAGACTGTTAAGAAACAAAAGAACATAGGACTTTTTTCAGCAAGACAATTGAAAAAGAAATTATCTGAGGTTACTGACAAACCTCAAGTAAAAAGTCCTAAAAGAAACAGGAATGGTAAGCAAGGTATTTCTAAGGATTCAAATTACAAGGTTGTTCTCAATGCTCCTAGAAAAACCTGTTTTAACTGTGGAAATACTAATTATCTTGCTATTGATTGCAGGAGGAGTAAGAAATTGAAAACTGTTATTCCTGAGTCTGATGTTAGGGGTAGATCAGTATTTTATAAACCACAAAATCCTTGTTTTCATTGTGGTAGTAGTTGGCATTCGATTTACACTTGTAGTTCCTATCATAAGCTGTATCACAACTATTATGAACCTTTTCTAAATTTAATAAAGTTGCTTGTGTGCTTAATTCTTTTGGTTCTACTAAATCTGCTTTTGACAAGATAAATCCTGACAAAGGAAAAACTGTCAGAAGTACTCCTGACACACAAAGGCTTAAGTTGTCCAAAAAGAGGGCCCAACAAGTGTGGGTCCTTAAAAATCCTTCTAATTAATTATTCTTCTGATTGTAGGGTAAACAAAAAAAATACACTTGTCTTGGATAGTGGATGTTCAGGACACATGACTGGAAATAAATACTTGCTGTCAAAATTTGAGAAGAAGGTTGGCCCAGATGTATCTTATGGAGATGGAAATGTAGGACACACTCTGGGATATGACAACTTGATAATTGAAAAGGTAGCAATAGAGAATGTAGCTTTGTTGGATAGACTGAAGCATAATCCTCTGAGCATCAGTCAAATCACTAATAGAGGTTATCATGTGGTATTCTATGACTCACACTGTGAAGTTGTTCATAACAAGTCAAAGAAAATTATCTTGATAGGATACAGACATGGTAATATATATGAAGCAAGGCTACATGAAAGTCTTGAGAAGGAAGATACTTGCCTTATCTCTAAGGCATTAGTAGATGAGAGTTGGAACTGGCACAAGAAGCTCTCACATCTCAACTTCAATTCAATCAATGAACTTGCCAAGAAGGAGCTTGTAAGAGGATTACCAAATATGCTATACTCATATGATGGTCCTTGTGATGCTTGCCAAAAGTCTAAACAAAGAAGAGTATCTTTCAAAAGCAAAACAGAATTCTCTATTTCTGAGCCATATCACATGCTACACTTGGACCTCTTTGGACTAGTGAACATATTGTCCATCAACAAGAAAAGGTACACACTCGTAATTGTTGATGATTTCACTAGATATACTTGGGTTTATTTTCTACACAGGAAGGATGAAACTCCAAAAATTCTTCTGGACCATATAAGGCAAATTGAAAATGGATCCACTCATAAGGTGAAAATTCTGAGAAGTGATAATGGCACTGAATTCAAGGATTCAAAAATAGAGGAATTCTGCAAGTACAAAGGCATAAAACAATAATTCTCAGCTTCTGGTACATGTAATAACCCCAATTTTTGGAAATTTTTGAAACCCTTATGAATAGTGTTTTTGCTGAATGAGAAAACTTTTCATGCCACACTATGTAGGGGTTCTGATATGGATATTCTGAGATTTTATTAGTACTTTATATGGGATATAAGTGTATGTAAAGATCGTCAGAATCCAAATCCGAACACTTTGATTTTTCCCGGAAATCCACTAGATACGGAAAGAATTGAGAAAAAGGTAACAGGATAAAAAGGATTTGAATTAAAGGATTATAAGAGAGGATCATAAAAAGGAATATAATGTAATGAGAAAGGTTAAGGGAACTTAAGTAATAAGATCCCGGGTATGATCCTTCAAACGATAAACGAAAACGAAAGTTAAGCGAACCGTATAACAGATCAACGGTCATTAGGCAAACAATTAGGAAGTTAAGCAAAGGGATTATAGGAAGTGATGTCACCCAACCAATGAGAAGAGGACAAGGAAGGGAGGATGACATAGCAATGTGATGTAAGCATGACATAGGGAAGGAGGAGGTGTGGTTGGTTTATAACCACACAAATATAAGGTTATTAAGGTAATTAACCAAAAACAAAACAAAAAACAACCAAGCTAAGCCAAACAAATCAAAAAACACAAAATCATTTCATTCTCATCATCTTGCTCTCGGCTTTTCATCTTTTTCAAGGGCAAGAATTTCAAAAATCAAGTTCCAAGCATTGTTAAATCACAAGGTAATTATCTAAGCTTCCTTGTACATAGATATGGATATGCTATAAGTTTAAGCTCCTAATTCCTTCACAATCTCTTCCAATAAATCAAGGAAGAAGATGGTGAATAGTAACCTTCAAGAAATAACTTTAGTTTTGTTGAATTTTTATGAAAGATTAAGGTTATACAAGCAAGGATCAAGGTTCTTTTAGGCATTCAAAGCTCTTGGGTTGTGTTAGGAAGCTTCAAGGAGGTATAAACAACTTTCACCTTTAACTTATAGTTTGAACTTTGAGTTTTGATGAGTTTATGGATGGATTAATGTATATATAGAAATATCCATGTATGTATAACAAGATCCATGTATGTTAGATAGTTTGGTTGGATTTGTGGTGATTTTGGATATGAATCTTGGTTAATGGTTAATGAATCTTAAGTTATGGTTAGTAGATCATGTTTGTGGTTGAATAAGTTGGAAAACCTTGAGATTATGGACTGACTTTGCCTTGATATAAGTTGTGTTTGATGTATTGATGATGGTTGGGTGGTTTGTAGTGAATTGGTAAAGAATTTGGAGTGGTATAAATATTGGTAATCGCGTAAACATAGCCGTCGTAACGTCCGATTTTCTTTAGACTGTTTTGTGCATAACATTAGGACCCGAGGACCCCCTGCTAGATTATGACCACTGCCATGTTTAGATAGCTCATGTTACGAGCTTCGTTTTGATATGTAGTTCGTTCGATTCCGATGCACGGTTTAGGAGAAACGACCGTTTCAAGTAACGGCGTTTCGCGAACGATACTTTTCCCCTCGCCTTACTTTGAAACATAGGTTAAAGACCTTAAAGGACTAATTGAAGTATGAAACATTTATGTAAGGTGTAATAAGCAGTTGGTAAGACATCCGCGAAGGAATCGCTTTAAAACTCGTAAAGGTTAAATTATTAAAAATGGTGGAGCCGAGGGTACCCGAGTGACTTAAGCAAATCAGTGAGCGCAAAACAAGCGTTAGAGTCTAAGTTAGTTAAAGTATAGATTTACAAGTGACTTTGGTTTAATTCCAACTTACTTGTTGTTTATAGGTTACCAGACTCGTCCCGAGCCATTCGTAACCCCAGTCACCCAGGCAAGTTTTCTACCCGTTATACTGTTGTTGTGATGTAAATATATGTATATGCATTATCTTGTGATATTGCATGATTGTTATTAGCAAATTTTGCGATATATTGGAGCATGCTAATATGGTATATATGCATGTCTGTTTCGTAATCTGGTTATCTATCTGTTGATTTCAATGCTTATAGTTGCATAATACCTATGCTAGAAATAAGCAAGTAGTTGCGTATACCCTTAGTATAGGGGATAAAAGGTGAACATATTTCTAAACCGGGAGTCGATGTTCCCGAGTATATATATATATATATATTTATTTATATATATATATATGGATATAGTTTTTAAAACTATTAATCGAATAAGGTTTATTCGATAACTTTAACTTTATTTTATTATTGAATATTATTTCAAATATTATTCGAAGGCGTATGACTCCTTTACATTATTTATTGAATATTATTTGAATATTCATTTGAGGATGTATGACTCCTTTATTTTATTTAATGAATATTATTTATAATATTCATTCGAGGTATTATGACTCAGCTTATTTTATTTATTGAATATTATTTGAATATTCATTTGAGGATCTATGACTCCGATTATTTGCTGAGATATATTCTTTATTTTATTAAAGAATAAGGTGTCGATAATCAAACTTATTTTTGATTATTCAAATAAAGATATTACTTTCGTATAAGTATATCTTTGATTATTTGCTATTCATTTCAAGTATAAGTTTTAATACTTCTACTTCAATTATTTTATAAAGATTATCTTTTATGGGAATATTATTTAAATAATAATATTCAGACATTTTCTAAATATTCTGGGGACTGATTTACTTCATTAAATCAGTTTTACTCTAAACACTCTTTAAAGTGTTTTCGAGTCTTTAAAATGATTTTCAAAAGTTAGAGCGGATCCCAAAACTATTTTTATATTTAAGATCTTCCTTTTAAAAAGGGGATTTAAATACTCGCTCAAAACCTGGGGGATCCGGCTCGGTGGTGTGTTTTATATTCGCAACAAGGTTGCTGTCTTGGTAAAAGAGTTTTTGATTACTTACCCAATATTCGGGAAGTAAAATTCTTGGAACAAGTTAATCCATTAACAGGCATCGCCTGGGAAATATCGGTGAGTTTTCCTTTCCAACTAGGTACGACTTCTTGGTGGAGCCGTATCAACAAGTTTCTACTTGGGGAAGGGGGAAACGAGCTTTACGTTTCAGAGTCATGGATTTTATCTGAACTAGGAGTGGCGTAAGTGGTCGAGTAGCGCCGGCCCAACCTTATTATATTGGCCCAAATGGCCTGGAAGTTCCGCTAAGGCGGTCCATTCCTTAGGAGTTCAGTGTTCGGTTGACAAGTAAATCCAACAGGTTCTCCTCTACATGTAGAAAATGGTGGGGTTGTACTACTACGACTGATCATCGTAAGTGGTCTTCCTGGCGCGGTAAACTCCCGTAATGAGTTCATCATCCAATTGGATATTTCTGCAACACTACCCAAAGCACTTCGATAGAAAGGCTACGGTTGGGCGATTGTTGAGTGTTGGCAGGGTCAAGTTTTCAAAATAATGTTTGCATCAAATGAAGTATCTCATAACTTCATTTTATTTTGATGATATTTTAAAGGTTGAATCTATTCAAGTATTATCTTGTAGTCTCGTCTATGTGATGAACTTTGGAAACTAATTATAACTTGAATGGTGGTAGTTCAAGTAGTATTTGGAAAAGATATAAGTATATTGGAGTATTTTGTAACTTCATCTTTTGAACTTATATCTAGTAAATGATTATCTTATGCATGACAAAGATTTTCAGAAAAACGTTGAGACAAGGTTAGATATATGAGATCACCTTGCAACGATATTTTTATACAGTTATACACTGGAATTCTGGGTGTATTATGCATGGAAGAGGACTTCCAATATTTTGAAAAGTATATATGTATATATATATATACTGAATATTTTGCGACTTCATCGCATTAAGATATCAACTTGGTTCATTTCTTTTGACCAAGACTTTCATGAGTATTATGAGTAGGCTCATATATTGTAAATCATTATACATATTATTTTGGTGGGCTTGCTGCTCACCCTTGCTTTATTTCTTCATCACACAACAACAGTTAGGAAAGATGGCCAGACTCCAGCAGACCCAGCGCAAGCGCGTGGGAAGCGTCATGTGTCTTCCCGTTGATGTTGTAGCTGCTATAGCTGCAGAGGTAGATCTATTGTAGATCAGACCATCTACTTTTGAGAATCAATTATGTATAATTATAACTTGTGGCAGATAATGGCAATTAACTGTAAATTTATCAAGTAATCATTTTGGGTTGTAATAACTTTTAAATTGTGGATTCAAAGACTTGTACTTATTTAAATTTCATCTCTGAGACTATAACGGGTTGTGGTGTGTGTTAGTGTGGGGTCACAGCATAAGGTTATTTATTAATTAAGTGAAGTGATATTGTGGAAAGAAAGACCGTGACGACCCGGATCCCCGACCCCGGATCTGGGGGTGTTACAGAAGTGGTATCAGAGCTAAGCGTTATAAACCTCAGAGATGATGTGACGTTAAGATAATAAGTTCACTAAGATAATAAGAACTCTTGCCAAGTTCATAGTCGGACTACCTAACGTAGTACTGACAGTTAAAACCCTTATGGGAACCCTTATAAATATCGTGATAGGAGCGTAGTTCATTATCGTATATGGTAGCGGGACTCCGAACCCTGAGGTTGAGGAGCAACAGCGCGATGATGTTTTATTACTAATTGGAGATCGGGGTGTGGATCCGATAGAGTGTCCTAACGCGGGACCGGATGATGTTCATATTGAGGATATAGCGGTTGAGGATGTTGTCCTAGAAGGGATTGTTGCTGAGAAGAATCCCGTGGAGGATCCTGACAAGAATGAATAAAGGACCACTGATGAATTGATGACCATGGTTAGGTCGACTACCAGAGGTAGGATTGGTCGGTCACTACCAGAGGTTCGTTCAAGTTTGTAAAGATAGTAGCCCCTTTAACGCGGCTTACTCATAAGACTGAGAAGTTCGAATAGGCAGAGAAATGCGAGAACAGCTTTTAAGAACTGAAGCAAAGATTGGTGACGGTCCCTATGTTGGCGTTGCCGGATGGAAAATGAGATTTTGTGATTTGTAAGTGATGCTTCGCATAAGGAATTAGGGTGCTTCTTATATAGCACAGCAAGATAATCGCGTCTGCGTCAAGACAATTAAGGGAATTTAAAATTTGATATCCCCACCCATGAGCTTGGGCTCGTGGCAATAGTTTTGCCCTAAAGATTTGAGGCACTACTTGTATGGAGAGAAGTGTGAGATTCACAAACCATAGGAGCTCTAGTACATTCTTACGTAGAAAGAGCTCAACATACGCCAGAGGAGGCGGTTAGAGCTAATCAAGAATTATGATTGGGAGATTCTTTATCATTCGGGGAAAGCCAATATGGTGGCTGATGCCCTTAGTAAAAAGGAGAGACTCAAGATGATAATGTCTTTTGGAGAGTTTATAAGAGATTTTGAGAAAATGGAAATAGTAGTGAAGGTAACCGGAGCCGGTACCGAAAAGCTGTTTGAGATAGCAATACAGCCCGAATTATTGGAAAAGATCTTATTGTGCCAGAAAAAGTTATGAATGAAGGCAGAGAGCCAACAAATAGATAAGAGGTTAATACCGAGAAAGATGAGAAGGGAATAATGAGGTATTCCTACAGAATTTGGGTTCCAAATGTTCAAGAGCTTAAAGATGAGATCTTAGATGAAAGCTAGTTTGAGGAATAAGATTTAGAGCAAACCCTGAACGTGATAGTCAGGGAGGTCGCCATCAAGATAGAAGGAACCCATGACATAATGGAGTGGAAAATGAGGATTTTAAATTAAAAGATGACCCCAATTATGGGGAGTAGGATGAAACATTTCATACTAAGGAAACAAAAAGTCGAGCGAGATAAGGAGACCCGAGACGGTACTCCTATACGGAAATTCATGGACCTGTCTAAAGAGAACTTAGACTATTATCCCCAACCACCACCCTGAGGAGACAGTGCGGTGGGAAATTCTTTCAGGACCTTTAAATCGCTAAGCTCTCAGAGTTCCAAGGAACAAGCTGACCCAGTCGAGGCAAGAGCCTGGCTAAAGGAAATATAGGAATCATTTGAGATTCTAAATGATTGACGAATCACAAAAGACTGTTTTTATCACTTACCCTCCTAAGAGAGAGACCACCCGCTGGTGAAAGACCAAGAAAGGCACGGAGCCAGAGGTTAGAATAAACTGATTTAAGTCCAGTCAATTGTTTTCGGGAAAGTAATTCCCAAAGATAAGGAGATAGTGTAAAAGCTTTAGAGTCAGAACAAAGGCAGACGAGTATGATAAATTATGAGTCTAAGTTGTAAAAGTTGTCAAGATTCGTTCTAAGGACACGAATCCAGAATGACGGGATGTTTGAAATCAATGCTTAAGTTGTGTTGGTTCATGAAATAATGATAAGAGAAAGGAAAAAAAAAACTGAAGTGGAAAGGAATATAAAGGCAATAGAGTTTGAGGAATGATAAAGGAATTGGGTATGAGGAAACCCTAAAGACTCGTAGCAATAGAAATAGAAAAGTATGTAATCGTCAGGATGAGGGTGATTCTCCATGAGTTAAAATTGCTGGTTGAAGGCATAAGAGATACATATATTTTATCCCCTGTAAGTTGGGAGGATTCGAGGAAACCTTGAGGTAATTCGAAGGATAAATAATGAGACGCGGATAGACTGAGGAGACAAGGAAGTAAGAAATTGGGAAAATTAGATGAAGGAAGTGACCTTCAGGAATGTGAAATGTAAGACCGGTGGCTCGATACCCAGAAAGGGAGATTCCAGGTATGAGAGATATCCCAACATTGAGATGACTGTTGGGATAAACAACAAAAGTAAATAAGGAATTATTAAGAAGAAGTTCACGTTGAACACGACCAATATCTTTCAGAACATCCTTGTTATCATTACCAAATTAGGCAAGAAAAACGGATAACCGTTGTTATCTTTTGGAGGCCATATTGATTGACCTCATTTTGAATACAAATGTTATTGTGAAATTAGGCATATACTATTGAGGTGGGAATGATTGAATAAGACACCCTTATCAGGGATATATGACTTGATTTATCCATGGAAGGATGCAGGTACCTTTTAAAGGTGGAATTAAGGATAGAACATCGGTAACTTAAAATGAATCCTTGGGGAATGCATAAAGGTTGGCATTTCACCCTTAATAGGGACAGTATGAGTTTTGACAGTATGATTGGGAAAGGGTTAAGGTAGCAACAACCTTTAAGAATCAGTGGAGAAATTTTTCAGAAGTATATAGACAATGGTTCTAGTATTAGTAAATGGTATTTTGATATGCCCTGTATCTAGGGAATACAAGAGGAACGATTGAAGGATAACCTTAGAGGTTTTACAAGGAGAAAGGTAATATTCAAAATTTTCAAGAATAGAAATGTTGATAAAGGAAATATGACGTAATTATAATGTTGCCAAGTGGGGCACGTGTTAAACCACGAGAAAGTATGGATCGAACCAGTAATGGTCGAAATTGTTCAGGGCAATTAGGACTTAAGATAAAAGATGTTCTAATTATGATTGAGAGTCAGTCATGACAGTGATTAACCTCTAAAGACTGAGGCAATAACTTATGGAAAAATGGTGATATTTTTTTTCCCATCTGATTTTAAGGAAAACATCTTCACTCAAGCAGTGATCGGAAATAAGGTAGAAAATTTATTTGGAGGTGGTTAAAATGACATTGACTGTAAGGAAATTTTACTATCAGGAAAGGCCAAAGAGGTGGCCGACACTTTAAAGGTAAGTGGATAATTATAGGCGCGTGTGCCAAAAGAATACAGTGATGATGGTTAAAAATGTGAAGGTTGAATTATGGTTTGGAAGAATGACATTCCTTCTGATGACTGTGCAATACCCAACCGTAATAGTAGTTGGTAAATGTTTAATTCGTGTAATCGCCATGAACGGGCTATCTATCTTAGAAGGTCCTATCTTGAGATAAGCCAGGACCATGTTTCAAAAAGGACTAGATGAACCCTTGAGTTAATTCTTCTATTTAGGGCGTATGATTAAGAATGGTATTAACCTGCTATCGTTGCTTTGAGCAAAACTCTTCTGCAAATTTTATCTGCTTCATGTCATGTATGTATGTCAGAATCAGGAGTGTACTCCATGAATCCTGAATGGTGACTATGTTACCTCCTTAGAAGGATTTGATACGAGATGTATGGACTCCGTATGGTTAGCTATTAAGACTTCATGGAAAATGAATGACTACAGTAGGTCAGTGGTGGACCATAGTAAGGAAGCAATGATTCTGCGAGTAATGAGCTGATTACAACCGTGAGAGTTGTATTGGAATGGGTGTTGAGATTGAGTACCACTAATCGGGTCGTGGTAGTGTATAAGCTATCATTGATAGACTAATTAAGTAGAGTATCTACCTAGTGAATTATTATTCTTTCTTATCAATAGAGAGTCGTATTATTATACGAGGAAGGTTGCGGTGCAAGCATAGAATTCTAGTAACGATGATGTATAGAATGAGATCCCAGATTCGATTTTCGATGTCGAGGGAGTTTCAAAGGTGATTGTGTATAAGCTCGAGGAAGAGCATGGGTCCATAGAATGATGGACGGGATAGCAAAAATATTTAGGCATGTGAAATACGATGCTATAATACTTGATGTTGATATAAATATATATATGTTTTGTTCTCCTATGACAAACCTCTATAGTTCAGAGGTAGATTCCAAGCCAGATATTTTATAGCAATATTTTTTTTACATATATACAATTCTCTTCAGTTCGTTCTTTTCTCTTCTTTTCATTTCAAGTAAGCTGAGAAGAACAACCCTTCCAGAAGGGGAGGTATTGCCGAATGACTATCTATCTTTGTGATAGAAGCCTAGTAGGATACCATCTATTGTTTAGTTGCTTGTCAAGTACTAAAGGCTGGCCACCTTCTGTACTAACTATGCGATATAACAAGTGTTCATGATCATAGTGATCTCTCAACAAATTCCTTTACTTCTATTTGATTGATCAAATTTTGGAAAATAGAAGCAACTGAAAAAGGAGTAATAAAGTGGTGGTAGTATGCGGAATGGGAACACATTCGTGATACTAAGGTTGACGTGGTTATTAAAAGGTTATAGAACGCTAACGAGCAAAAGTATAACCAGTATAATATTAGGAACGGAAGGTAGTAGCGATTACGAACTGGAAAAGAATGGGTATTGAGAAGCAGAAGCTCTAATGTTAAAAGCAATAATGAGAGTCTGTGCAATAGACTTGAAAGAATTTGGAATGATCACTTAATTCAGATTGAGTTATCTTACGACAATAGATCATATGTCATTATCGAGATGTCGCCTTATGAGATCATTGAGGGAAGACAATGTCGATCTCCCTTATGTTAGGATGAAGTTGTAGAGCGCAAGATGCTCGGACCCGCAGTAGTCCAAAGGACCAAGGATATGATAGATCTAATCAGAGGACGGCTGGTAGTAGCCCAAGATGGTCATGATAAGTATGTTGATTTGACACGAAAGGATAAAGAGTATGAAATAGGGGACCTAGTAATGTTATAGGTATCCCTTGGAAAGGATTGATGAGGTTCGGAAAGAAAGGAAAGCTAAGTCTACAATTTGTTGGACCCTTGGATATATTAAGACGTTTGGGAAGTTAGCATATGAGCTAGCCCTAACCCAGAACATGTAGCTAGTCATAACGCGTTTCACGTATCAATGTTAAGGAAGTGTAATTCAGATGCTAGATAAATAGAGGCATATGAGCGCATAGATATGCAACCCGACGTAACCTATATGGAGCAACCAGAAAGGGTTATAGATCGAAAAGGGACAAGTGCTTAGGAGAAGGGTTATCAAACTAGGCAGAGTTTGGTGGTAGGACCACAATGTGGGAAAATTTACTTAAGAGTTAGAAAGTGCAATGCTAGGAAGGTATCCCTATTCATTTTCTATCTGATTCCGGGACGGAATCCTTTTAAGGAGGGGAGACTGTAATAACCCCAATTTTTGGAAATTTTTGAAACCCTTATGAATAGTGTTTTTGCTGAATGAGAAAACTTTTCATGCCACACTATGTAGGGGTTCTGATATGGATATTCTGAGATTTTATTAGTACTTTATATGGGATATAAGTGTATGTAAAGATCGTCAGAATCCAAATCCGAACACTTTGATTTTTCCCGGAAATCCACTAGATACGGAAAGAATTGAGAAAAAGGTAACAGGATAAAAAGGATTTGAATTAAAGGATTATAAGAGAGGATCATAAAAAGGAATATAATGTAATGAGAAAGGTTAAGGGAACTTAAGTAATAAGATCCCGGGTATGATCCTTCAAACGATAAACGAAAACGAAAGTTAAGCGAACCGTATAACAGATCAACGGTCATTAGGCAAACAATTAGGAAGTTAAGCAAAGGGATTATAGGAAGTGATGTCACCCAACCAATGAGAAGAGGACAAGGAAGGGAGGATGACATAGCAATGTGATGTAAGCATGACATAGGGAAGGAGGAGGTGTGGTTGGTTTATAACCACACAAATATAAGGTTATTAAGGTAATTAACCAAAAACAAAACAAAAAACAACCAAGCTAAGCCAAACAAATCAAAAAACACAAAATCATTTCATTCTCATCATCTTGCTCTCGGCTTTTCATCTTTTTCAAGGGCAAGAATTTCAAAAATCAAGTTCCAAGCATTGTTAAATCACAAGGTAATTATCTAAGCTTCCTTGTACATAGATATGGATATGCTATAAGTTTAAGCTCCTAATTCCTTCACAATCTCTTCCAATAAATCAAGGAAGAAGATGGTGAATAGTAACCTTCAAGAAATAACTTTAGTTTTGTTGAATTTTTATGAAAGATTAAGGTTATACAAGCAAGGATCAAGGTTCTTTTAGGCATTCAAAGCTCTTGGGTTGTGTTAGGAAGCTTCAAGGAGGTATAAACAACTTTCACCTTTAACTTATAGTTTGAACTTTGAGTTTTGATGAGTTTATGGATGGATTAATGTATATATAGAAATATCCATGTATGTATAACAAGATCCATGTATGTTAGATAGTTTGGTTGGATTTGTGGTGATTTTGGATATGAATCTTGGTTAATGGTTAATGAATCTTAAGTTATGGTTAGTAGATCATGTTTGTGGTTGAATAAGTTGGAAAACCTTGAGATTATGGACTGACTTTGCCTTGATATAAGTTGTGTTTGATGTATTGATGATGGTTGGGTGGTTTGTAGTGAATTGGTAAAGAATTTGGAGTGGTATAAATATTGGTAATCGCGTAAACATAGCCGTCGTAACGTCCGATTTTCTTTAGACTGTTTTGTGCATAACATTAGGACCCGAGGACCCCCTGCTAGATTATGACCACTGCCATGTTTAGATAGCTCATGTTACGAGCTTCGTTTTGATATGTAGTTCGTTCGATTCCGATGCACGGTTTAGGAGAAACGACCGTTTCAAGTAACGGCGTTTCGCGAACGATACTTTTCCCCTCGCCTTACTTTGAAACATAGGTTAAAGACCTTAAAGGACTAATTGAAGTATGAAACATTTATGTAAGGTGTAATAAGCAGTTGGTAAGACATCCGCGAAGGAATCGCTTTAAAACTCGTAAAGGTTAAATTATTAAAAATGGTGGAGCCGAGGGTACCCGAGTGACTTAAGCAAATCAGTGAGCGCAAAACAAGCGTTAGAGTCTAAGTTAGTTAAAGTATAGATTTACAAGTGACTTTGGTTTAATTCCAACTTACTTGTTGTTTATAGGTTACCAGACTCGTCCCGAGCCATTCGTAACCCCAGTCACCCAGGCAAGTTTTCTACCCGTTATACTGTTGTTGTGATGTAAATATATGTATATGCATTATCTTGTGATATTGCATGATTGTTATTAGCAAATTTTGCGATA
Organism: Apium graveolens; assembly: GCF_009905375.1. NCBI lineage: Eukaryota > Viridiplantae > Streptophyta > Magnoliopsida > Apiales > Apiaceae > Apium > Apium graveolens. The sequence goes on from NC_133648.1 coordinate 276,620,467, forward strand.
TATTGGAGCATGCTAATATGGTATATATGCATGTCTGTTTCGTAATCTGGTTATCTATCTGTTGATTTCAATGCTTATAGTTGCATAATACCTATGCTAGAAATAAGCAAGTAGTTGCGTATACCCTTAGTATAGGGGATAAAAGGTGAACATATTTCTAAACCGGGAGTCGATATTCCCGAGTATATATATATATATATATATTTATTTATATATATATATATGGATATAGTTTTTAAAACTATTAATCGAATAAGGTTTATTCGATAACTTTAACTTTATTTTATTATTGAATATTATTTCAAATATTATTCGAAGGCGTATGACTCCTTTACATTATTTATTGAATATTATTTGAATATTCATTTGAGGATGTATGACTCCTTTATTTTATTTAATGAATATTATTTATAATATTCATTCGAGGTATTATGACTCAGCTTATTTTATTTATTGAATATTATTTGAATATTCATTTGAGGATCTATGACTCCGATTATTTGCTGAGATATATTCTTTATTTTATTAAAGAATAAGGTGTCGATAATCAAACTTATTTTTGATTATTCAAATAAAGATATTACTTTCGTATAAGTATATCTTTGATTATTTGCTATTCATTTCAAGTATAAGTTTTAATACTTCTACTTCAATTATTTTATAAAGATTATCTTTTATGGGAATATTATTTAAATAATAATATTCAGACATTTTCTAAATATTCTGGGGACTGATTTACTTCATTAAATCAGTTTTACTCTAAACACTCTTTAAAGTGTTTTCGAGTCTTTAAAATGATTTTCAAAAGTTAGAGCGGATCCCAAAACTATTTTTATATTTAAGATCTTCCTTTTAAAAAGGGGATTTAAATACTCGCTCAAAACCTGGGGGATCCGGCTCGGTGGTGTGTTTTATATTCGCAACAAGGTTGCTGTCTTGGTAAAAGAGTTTTTGATTACTTACCCAATATTCGGGAAGTAAAATTCTTGGAACAAGTTAATCCATTAACAGGCATCGCCTGGGAAATATCGGTGAGTTTTCCTTTCCAACTAGGTACGACTTCTTGGTGGAGCCGTATCAACAAGTTTCTACTTGGGGAAGGGGGAAACGAGCTTTACGTTTCAGAGTCATGGATTTTATCTGAACTAGGAGTGGCGTAAGTGGTCGAGTAGCGCCGGCCCAACCTTATTATATTGGCCCAAATGGCCTGGAAGTTCCGCTAAGGCGGTCCATTCCTTAGGAGTTCAGTGTTCGGTTGACAAGTAAATCCAACAGGTTCTCCTCTACATGTAGAAAATGGTGGGGTTGTACTACTACGACTGATCATCGTAAGTGGTCTTCCTGGCGCGGTAAACTCCCGTAATGAGTTCATCATCCAATTGGATATTTCTGCAACACTACCCAAAGCACTTCGATAGAAAGGCTACGGTTGGGCGATTGTTGAGTGTTGGCAGGGTCAAGTTTTCAAAATAATGTTTGCATCAAATGAAGTATCTCATAACTTCATTTTATTTTGATGATATTTTAAAGGTTGAATCTATTCAAGTATTATCTTGTAGTCTCGTCTATGTGATGAACTTTGGAAACTAATTATAACTTGAATGGTGGTAGTTCAAGTAGTATTTGGAAAAGATATAAGTATATTGGAGTATTTTGTAACTTCATCTTTTGAACTTATATCTAGTAAATGATTATCTTATGCATGACAAAGATTTTCAGAAAAACGTTGAGACAAGGTTAGATATATGAGATCACCTTGCAACGATATTTTTATACAGTTATACACTGGAATTCTGGGTGTATTATGCATGGAAGAGGACTTCCAATATTTTGAAAAGTATATATGTATATATATATATACTGAATATTTTGCGACTTCATCGCATTAAGATATCAACTTGGTTCATTTCTTTTGACCAAGACTTTCATGAGTATTATGAGTAGGCTCATATATTGTAAATCATTATACATATTATTTTGGTGGGCTTGCTGCTCACCCTTGCTTTATTTCTTCATCACACAACAACAGTTAGGAAAGATGGCCAGACTCCAGCAGACCCAGCGCAAGCGCGTGGGAAGCGTCATGTGTCTTCCCGTTGATGTTGTAGCTGCTATAGCTGCAGAGGTAGATCTATTGTAGATCAGACCATCTACTTTTGAGAATCAATTATGTATAATTATAACTTGTGGCAGATAATGGCAATTAACTGTAAATTTATCAAGTAATCATTTTGGGTTGTAATAACTTTTAAATTGTGGATTCAAAGACTTGTACTTATTTAAATTTCATCTCTGAGACTATAACGGGTTGTGGTGTGTGTTAGTGTGGGGTCACAGCATAAGGTTATTTATTAATTAAGTGAAGTGATATTGTGGAAAGAAAGACCGTGACGACCCGGATCCCCGACCCCGGATCTGGGGGTGTTACAGTACACCTCAACAAAATGGTATTGTTGAGAGGAAGAACAGAACTTTGATTGAAGCTGGCAGAACTTTGCTAGAAGAAGCAAAACTACCCGCTTACTTTTGGGCTGAAACGGTAAACACAACATGTTATACTCAGAATATCACTCTGATAAACAAACATGGTGTTATTCCTTATCAGATGCTGAAAGAAAAGAAGCCCAGTTTCAAACATCTTCATGTATTTGGATGTAAGTGCTTTTTCTTGAGAACTCATACTGATCAGCTAGGAAAGTTTGAATCAAAAGCTGATGAAGGAATTTTTGTTGGATACTCACCATCAAGAGCATACAGAGTTTTCAATTTGAGAACAAATACTGTAGTTATCTCTATGAATGTATCTTTTGATGATAAGAAGATTCCTGGTTTTGAAGAAGACACTCATGAAAGTCTAATCTTTGCAAATGAAGATGCATTGTTGGAATCTGGATCAAACTCTAATGAACTGTCAAATCCTAATGATCCAAATCCTGACACTCCTTCAGATTTTGAAGATAATCATTGTACCAATGAACCTGCACATGTTGAGAGGGAGCACCAGCAAGGGTCAGCTGATGGTACTAACACTGAAGAATCATCTCAAGGTTCTTCTCAATCAAATCTCTCAGAATCCAATACTGATTCAACATCAGATGAACATGAGTCAAGTCCCAATATTTCATCAGGAGATAACATAACAGATTCATGGGGGAGCCTCAAATGCATTTGATGAGGCATATAATTCAGGGGGAGCATCCAGCTCCAGAAGGACACTTCCCAGTGCCAGAAAATGGACTAAATATCATACTCCTGATCTGATCATTGGAAATCCTGATAATGGTGTAAAGAAAAGAAGTGCAACTCAGAATGAATGTTTATAATGCAATATACTTTCAAAAGAAGAGCCAAAAAAAGTAGAAAATGCACTCAAGGATGCAGATTGGGTCATGGCTATGCAAGAAGAATTGAATGAGTTTGAAAGAAATGAAGTATGGAAGCTGGTTCCTAGACCTGAGAACATGTCAATTGTAGGCACAAAGTGGGTCTTTAGAAATAATACTGATTCTGATGGTACGATCATCAGAAACAAGGCAAGATTGGTAGCTATAGGTTATTCCCAACAAGAAGGTATTTACTATGATGAGACATTTTCTCCTGTTGCTAGGCTAGAAGCAATTAGAATCTTCTTGGCATATGCTGCTCACAAGAAGTTTAAAGTCTTCCAGATGGATGCCAAGAGTGCATTTCTCAATGGAGAATTTGAAGAGGAAGTCTATGTTGAACAACCACCAGGATTTGTGGATCCTAAACATCCTGACTATGTTTACAGACTTGATAAATCATTGTATGGACAGAAGCAAACACCTAGAGCATGGTATGAAACCCTTGATTAGTTTCTACTTGAAAGTGGATTCAAAAGAGGTACAATAGATAAAACTTTATTCTATCTTAATAAAGGTAAAAATTTGTTTTTAGTCCAAATTTATGTGGATGATATTATTTTTGGATCAACTAAACAAACACTTTGTGATAAGTTTTCAAAGTTGATGTAATCAAGATATCAAATGAGTATGATGGGAGAGATGAGCTATTTCCTAAGCTTGCAAATTAAACAGAATGATAATGGCATCTATATTAATCAGTCCAAGTACACAAGGAATCTACTAAAGAGGTTTAATATGCAAGAAAGTGCAACTGCAAGTACTCCTATGGCAACTGCTACAAAACTTGATCCTCATGAAGGTACAGCAGTTGATGTCACAAGCTACAGAGGTATGATTGGTTCTTTTTTATACCTAACTGCTAGTAGGCCAGACATTATGTTTGCCACCTTTTTGTGTACAAGATTTCAGGCAAATCCAAAGGAGCCACATCTAATTGCAGTAAAGAAAATTTTCAGATACCTCAAGGGTACTATTTCACTTGGACTTTGGTATGCAAGGGAAGCTGATTTTGCATTATGTGGTTACTCAGATGCTGATTTTTCCAGATACAAAATAGACAGGAAGAGTACATCAGGAAGTTGTCAGTTTTTGGGAGGCAGATTAGTCTCATGGTTCAGCAAGAAGCAGAAATCTATTTCTACTTCAACTATTGAGGCTGAATATATTGCAGCTGGGAGTTCATGTGCTCAGTTGTTATGGATGAGAAATTAGCTCATGGACTATGGATTATCATTTTCAAAAATTCCTATTTATTGTGATAATCAAAGTGTTATTGCTATGATAGGAAATCCGGTGCAACACTCCCTTACTAAACACATCAGTATCAGATATCACTTCATAAGAGAGCATCTCATGGAAGGAACCATAGAGCTTCATTTTGTTCCTACTGATCAGCAGCTGGCTGATATCTTCACAAAGCCATTACCTGAAGCAACGTTTACAAAGCTTGTAAATGAACTTGGTATGGTTAGTTGGGACAAATAAATTCTTTTCAATATATATCTGATTAAATCCTGATGTACATTGATCAAATCCTGATATATCCTAAATGTTGTTTTTAGATATTAAGCTAGGAATATTTGATGTATTTTATTTTATGCATAATGAATTAAGTGAATTTATTTGCTAAATGTGCATGTATGAATAAATATGTCATTGCCATCATTACAAATCAGTCTAGGGAGACGCGCCTCAATAAGACATCTTTTGGTTAAAACATTAAATTAACTCTTCACTTAATAATTGATCAGTCCTCTGGTCCTTTGATATTCCTTTGGCTATTTAACCGTCATTTCAGTTCAGTCATATCATCTCCTATTCTCACACAAAATGATCTTCTCTCACTCATTTCTCACTATTTTCTCCTATCACAAAAAATGGTTATTTTCAACATGTTCATGAACTTTGAGAACTTCAACGTCGAGTTCAGTTGTGATGACTGGAAGCAAGAATGGCACATCACTACCATTCCCAATGAGGTGTGGAACTAGGTTCCATAGGAGATTCAAACAGATCTCCTGTTCTTTGAGATGGATTATCATCTCCATCTTGATCGCTTGGAAGAAGCAGGGCGATAGGCTCTTCTTCAGCAAGAATGGATCATCTGTCTTGCTGTGCTATTTGTCAATAGTAGGAGGAACTAATCAACATCAACAGCCTTAGTTCTTAGACCAAGACTATTGATGTTCATCTTCTTAGACTAGGACTATCTTGTAATCTTTTTGCATGTAATCTACAAATTTCATGAAATGTACTCTTCTGATATATTAATGAAATTTCTTTTGATTGCAAGATTTAGTCTATGTTTATTTCTCTATGTATACATGTGAATGTTCTTATTGAAGCCTGTTAATCTTTACATCATCCACTTAAAATGTATATCTTTATGATTGTTTTGATTAAAATTGTGGTTTGCTAATAATTTGTGATGCTTTGACAAACAACTGTTGAATTCGAATCGACATATCCTGAGTTTGTCAAATCCTGACAGAAATGAGGTCTCAAATACTGACGACAGGTTAGCACGTTCTAATTCAGATTATTAGTCTTAATTAATTTCTGAGTAGTTTTTTTGCTACAATTAAGTGTCTCACTTAATTAATGGTGGATTATTTGATAAACAAATTTCTATAGTTGTGTCTTGACATATCTGTATGTATTTTGTCTTTACTTCCGCAATTTACTCCACCGTCAAATTCTATTACTCAGTAATTGTTACCTGCTCGAAGTCAAATTCGCTAAATTACCTTCTTCATATGAACGTGTTATACATACTCCAGAGTAGTAAATGTATAAAACCAGAAGAAATTCTGTGACACAATTTATCATACACATAGTTTCATTGTGTACATCTCACTTATACTCTCTCTCATAAGCCATACACATCATGACACCGTCTGAAGTTTCACCACTTTTTAGCCAAACCACAATCATTCATGAAAATACATTTGGTACTAACAATTACTTAGCTCTGCTTATACATCAGCAGCTACCATCATCTTTTCATGATATTCAGAATTTTCAACTTCAATGTCCAATTGGGTATGCTCTTACGAATCCTGTCAAGGTGTCACACAGGGCTGTCATACAGGTATGGAATACAGCTTTGGAAAATTCAACAAACACTGGCTTTACTTTTGAGTATGAGCGCCAAAGATATGAAGTTGATGCTGATATTATGCTTCAAGCCTTGAGATTTCCTGCCCTTGATGGTGCTCCTGATACTCATACCACTGAGCAGCAGTTTGATATGCTAAGGACTTTAGGCTATCAAGGAGAAATCACAACCATTGGAAAACTGGCAAGGACTAAACTGAAAAGAGAATGGAATTTTTCTTTGATTGCATCAGTAGGTGTTTCTTGAATAAGACAACAAATTTTGATGCTCTTCCATCCACTTCTCTGAAAATTGGGTACTCACTTCTTTACTCTGGTAATTTTGATTATGGTAATACTATATTGCAATTCATAATTTCTAGAAGAGCAGATGCTTCAGGAGTGATAGGGTATACTAGATTTTATAACTGATCTTCAATTTTCTATGCCCTAATGCTATTTTTGATGATGATGAATTACTCCCTATTTTTCAAATTTCTGAAAAAACAATCACTGATGAAAGGAATAAATTTTCAGGTTCTCCCTTTCTTCCTAGAGAGGTCAGACAATTTTTGTTAAGAAATAGACCTACTCATACACAAGTGCCTGCAAATCCTGATGCTGGCACCTCTGTCACAGTTCCTGATGCTGAGAATCAAGAAACCACCCATCTTGTTTCTACCCCTAGCCTTCTTTCTTCCAAACAACAAACACACCCAGCTTTTAAATTAGCCTCCTCTGCTGTCTCTCAAAAGACATCAGTTGTAACAAAGAAAAGGTTATTTAAGAAATCTGTCACATCTGGACAGAAAGCTAAACAAGCCTCATTGAGTGAGAGTGAGAAGAAAGAAGACTGCTTTCCAGTCAGGAAAAGAAGACTGATCATACAAGATTATTCTAACTCAGATAATCAGATGCCCATAGGGTCTTTATCAAAAATCAAGAAATCCATTGATCAGCATTCTGATGACTCTGTTGACACTACTGGAACCAAAGAGCCAACTACTGATGCTAGGAAAAAACTTCGAATTATGAGAAAAGTTTTGGAGCAAAAAAAAGAGAAAGCAAAATGCTCTGCTCGACAAGTTTCCAGTAATTAAAGCAAATGCTGAACTCAAGACAACTGCAACCAGCCAGTTGAAATGAAAAAGTGAATAAGTAGTTGGATACATCCGAAAGAAGAAGAAGACTCAACCTCTTGCAAGGATATCAGTACACAAGAACCTAAGTCTCAAAGGGATTTAGCAACTAGAACACATCCAGTCACACAAGAACCATCTTCTCAAAGGGAAGATGCAGACACCGAGGCAGCACAAATCATTATTAATATTGCTCAGAGTGATCTTCTTGCTGACTCTGTTCAACTACTACAGGAATGGCAAAATCATCAGGAAATACTGTCAAAGGTGGATGCAATCATAAATGCTCTTATTTTTTAGAAGAGCATACAAGAACCTTCACCAAGCATTGATGAAGTAGCTCATATTTCTCAGACTCCACAAGAACCATCAGTTCAAAGTACTGATGATGGTCTCTCACCTTCTCATGACAGATCAAATCCTGATGTTACAACAGCTCCTACTCAGATTCATTCTTCAACTGAACTAGCTACTATTGATGATCCCTTACTGATTGCTAGTTTGCAAAAGCATCCTGATGTGTTGTTTGTTCCTCCACTATCCTCACTTCCACTTGAGGACTCACCTTCAGGTATTGTTAACTTCCTCGTATATTCTCATATTTGTATGATTATAAATAGTCTCTTCTTTGAGGTTACCTCTATTTATATGACAAGGATACAACTCTTCTCAGCCATCTCTTATTTCTTTGCTAAATATGTGATTGACCCTTTCTGTGAGACTGTGTGAAAATATCATATAAAAAAATTTAGTGGCAGTCTCCTGTACTGGCAAAAGGAGAGGTAGCTTTGAGACAAGAATCTTTTAAGTTTTTTTTACTTATAAAGTTTCTTCTATGAGAACAATATTACTCTTAAAATTAATATATAGTGTGAGAAGTGATGAGATCACTTGAAACGAACAGAGAGATTTAGGTGTTATCATGTTTCTGTTTCAGGATCTCATCAGCCATAGGCATCTCTTTCAAAGGATTTGGCTAAAGGCAAGGCAATTCTGCCTGATTCTGTAAATTCTTCTGATGGGTTATCTGATTTTGATAATGATAGTGATGCGGATGATTCTGACATAGCTCAGCTTAATACTGCAATTAATGCATCTAAGAAGTCCAATGTTGGTTCTTCTTCGCGATTCAATGAAAATCTTTCTTATTACAATGCTGATGATGAGCATTTTCGAAGACAGAATGGGATTATAAATGGAAACTTGAAAATACTTCTATCTCATCTGCTGTTGGCCTGCAACATATTCATCGTGCCTATGATGAAATTCAAACTCCTGATCTGAAGTTGCATCTTAAGGCCTCCACTTTTTCTGTTAAAGGAATTCACTCTGACCTTGATGAAATGAAGAAGTCTTATGCTGCTGTCAAGGAGAAAATTGATGGATTTTTTCTTCACACACCTACCTCAGCTGAATTCAAAAGTGTGAAAATACTATCATACATGTTGTTGAATCTCAACACTGCGTGGCCTCTAGAATTTTCTCCTTAGAAGATAAGGTCTCTTTTATAGGTGACAAACTGGATGCTCTGTTTTCTCTTCTTTCAAATACCCAAAAAGGGGGAGAAGATAGTTTTTACAAAATATACACCAGATTTTATTCAGACAAAGGATAAAGATATTGATGATGATGGTGATAAGAATAAGAATCCAGTTACAGATGTTCAAATTGCTTCTACTGCTCAACAACCTCAACATTCCAAGAAGACTGGTTCTTCAGGACAAAGGAAGTCTACTGCTACTCATAAAGCCAAGCACAAGACTACTGCTGTTGCTCCTGTGGATGATGATGTTATAATCTCTAATTTAGCAGATGCTAAGGGATTATTCTTTCCTTACAGGTATAAGGAAACAGGTGAAGAGATTGTCTTGTACTACAAAGATAAGAGGTTTTAGCAAAAGAATGCTAGGAGTGCTCTTGGGTATATAACTGAAGAATTTCCTGATCTAACACCTAAAGAAGCAGTTATTCAACAAAAGGAGTTAATGGCTCAAATTGAAGCTGAAGCTAACAATTCTAAAGGAAGAGGAAAAAGAGGTGGGAGATCTACAAGAGCTAGAGGAAGAGGAGGAAGAGGAAAACTTCTAAATCAAGTCAAGTAACTGTATTTAACTCTACTTTTCTGAATTTTCTATCCAGAGAAGGTTATGTTCCTGTACAAGGACATGAAGGAGATGAAGAAGTTCAGATGCCAGAAGAGTTAATTATACAAAGAAATAAAAGATCAGCCACTGACATTGATCAAGCTGATACAGCAAATCAGAATGTAACTCCTGATGCAGACACAAATCCTGAGGTAAAAGCAGATCCTGATGCTATGAACCTGATAACTGATTTTGACTTTGATGAAAAAGTGATCGAAGCATTAAATAATTCATCCCCTACTACAGTAGTCACTCCTCATATTTCAGAGGTTGATGAAAAAGAAAATGTTGATAGAAGGAAAGTTGATCAAGCATGCAAAGATTATGTGCAGAGAGTTTTAAAATCAAAGAGAGAACTATGGCATAAAGTAAAAGGGAAGATTCTTGATCTGTCTACAAGTTATGCTCCTCCTAGAAAAAAGGATAGAACATGGAAAGACATTTATACATTCGATTATCCTAAAGGGTTCAAGCATGTTGAATTTGTGTCAACAGGGTTAAGAGATTCTATTTCAGAACAGGAAAATGTTGATAAGTCCATCAAGAAACCTTCTTGGGTGGAATACAATGAAAAACTGAAACTTGTCAAATCTCAAACCAGAGGAGGTATTGGTCATTCTGATATGGAGATTCTAAGATCTGATCTGCTGGATACAAATACTCTGACTGAGAATCTTGGTGAAAGAATTTCTCCTTCACATCTTGAGAAAGTTGAAGCTGTGAAGATTGTTTATAGAAAGATAAATGATAATGATGTCAGAGAAGAGATTCTGTACTTTTTCAGGGATGGTAAAGTAAAGAGCTTTACATTGCAGCAACTCTTAATGAAGACTATGACAGAATTGAAATACATTAACTATCTTCTTAGAGTTGAGAACAGTGTCACCATAAATTGGTCTTCTATGATACTTGAAGTCATCAGAAGAAGAGTCATGACAAAAGATGATAAATACAATGGTGATTATGTTCCTGAGTATAGAACTTATACTGGTCAAGAAATGAAGATGAAAAAGGGAGCTGCGGTGCTACAAGTTTTTCTCAACAGTACTCAGTTATCCTCTAGTCCTGATCATGAAGATGGCTATCTAAGCTTGATGTTAATTGGTAATCTTGAGATAAACAAAAGCTCAATTTCTAAGTTGAGATCAGCCATCTATCTGCTTGGAGAAGACACTGAAGAGAAGAAAGAGTTGAAGAAAATCTTGTCAAAGTCCTATGAGGCAAGGAGGAAGAGAGATTGAAAAACTTTCTGGAAACAACTATCAGTCATCTGAAGATACTGAAGTAAGCTTTGCTCCTTGTACATTTTGTATATAGGTTTTGGCATCATTGAGATAAAACGAGTACCTCGATAAAGACGCAAATAAATACGAGTCCAGATTGCGTATAATCCCATATGCATACACTTTAAACACGTAAGGAGTACCCCATTGGATCATATTGGATCCGAAAATAGATTACTTATCCGCTAAGTAACTATAGAAATGATATAATTTAGTATCAGATTTGGATAATTATCAAAACCAGGCTTCTTATAAAACACTTTATACGATAATAATGTAATAATATCCCGTCTTTCGATAATACGGGTTTTGTTGATTTATCAAAACGTTTATCGTATTGAAAATTTTGCGCTGGAACGCGTACGGGTCAAACCGTAATCTGGATTGAAAAAGTTAAATCACGGAAAATGTTGAGAATATCCAGATTAGCTTATGAAGGAGTTTTCGAAAGAGTTTCGGGTTGTAGAACGTAAAAACGGGTGAAGCTGGACGATTCTCGGCTTTATAAAATAGTTTTGTAATTATTCAGAAAATATTAAATAAATTCATAAATCAATATAAAATTATATAACATTCCAAAAATTACCAGAAAAATACCTTAATTATCTATATTTTATGCTTGGCATATTAAAAATTAAAATACTCAAAGAATATCACATATAAATATCCAAACATCAATTCCAATTATCATATAATTCACTAAAAATCACATGAATAATTTTAAACAATAATAGTAATAATATCTGAAATATGGGATATTACATAAACTGCAGCAGTCCTAGATAATTTACGGCGAGCTGCGAGATGAGCATGGTAGATCATGCAGAGGATCACGTTGTTGCTCAGCTCAACCTTCTAGGAAATGCAGAGGACTCACATGGCATTGGGATGTAAATGGGGAGCATGGATGTATATGTATGAAGATATTAAAAAAAAAGTGACATGTGAAAAATTAAGGCTGGTGTTGTTGTTTGCTTAAGTTGGTTGTTGAGCTATTATAATTATTTTAGGTTGATCTGATTTCAGATGTTATTATATTTAGTATAATTTTAGTTTAGTTTAATTTTAGTTATTTAATTATCTATTGCACTGTTGTATTGTTATTGATCTATTTTTCAGTTTATTAAAAAAAATCACTTTAGTAAAGTTAAACAAAATAAAAATCTATCTAGAATAAAAAAATAGGATGTCATACCCAGAAAAGATAAAAAATAAAATATATCTTGAAGAAGAGCATTTTTTTTAAATAAACAAAATTTACTATGTCATGTAATTAGAAACAAATTCAGAAAACTCATTGTAAATTTTTGTTCTGCCAAATAAAAAACTGAAAATAGAAAAATAATGACACCAGGAATTAGTTTTGTGTTATTCAATTTTATATCATCAACAAAATAAAAAAATATATTAAAAAAGGTTAACAGTTTTATACAGAATTTGATGTTGATAGGGTTCTAAAAGAATGAAATGTCATGATTTTTTGTTAAGCGCATATATAATAAATAGATAAAGATCAAGAAATAAAATGTTACTAATTCATTTTCTTATTATTTGGAAGATATTGATTAATATTAATATTATGTGTATATGTAAGTTTTAGAACAAATATGTAGTAGACTATTTATATTAATATGTTACTGAAAAATAATTTATTAGTAATTTACCGCTCTTTAGACAACTTGATAAATATATTTCTCTTAATTAAAAGGAATTTTAATTTTAATATAAAAAATATGCTTAGAATGACGGAAATGTGGACTTGTGAAAATAGAAAGGGAGGTTAATAATTCTAATACATAAGTTATAAATTAATAACATATTTAACAATATACAATTTACATTGATTTTAAACATATATATATATATCCATCATTCATGACTTTTTATATAATTACTTTCTTTTATCTTTAATTTATTTTCTTATATGATTATCTTTAATTTATTTTCTTATATGATTTATATGATCTTTTATAAGTAAAATATGGTTTTGGGAATAAGTACATACAAATTAGTATATTTATAGTTTTTTTCTCCGGACAAAAAAATTATATTCCACATGGAAGGATGATGAAATGTTCACAACCGTTTGTCCAAAACAACTGCACAGCATAAGTGTCCATTAAGTCTTTACGCATTCCTTTTCTTTAAATCTCAAAAATAACAAGTTAACTACATTTTTCACCAAAGTTTTCTCAAATGGCTGATCAAACTATTTTCAATGTTTCACTAGAGTTGATCACTCTTCTTTTTTCTTACCTTATTTTCCGGACAGAAAGCTTCAGTATGTTTGTGAAATTTTTGTTAGTATGGGAGTGTAAACAACCAAAGAAACATATCAAGTATGTCCTTGAAGCTCTTAACTGGGATAAGCTATATGACTTTCATCAGTATCAAATGGAAGTTACACGTGACCAATTATATGGCTTTGTTTCTTATTGTGTTAGACATAATGTTCATCAGGCAAACTTTTTTAACTCATCTCTCAGACTGTTGCAGAGGCATAATGTTCAAATGCATCTTGAGGTTTTATCAAATCTATCTTCTACATATTTCCCATCCAGATTTGCTTACATTTTCTTTAAGGCATTATATAGACCAGTTGAATTAGATAGTACCGCTACTGAAATGTATATGATAGTCACCAATACTGATATGAGAGGATGAGTGAAAGAGATTATTACTCTACTCTCAGACATATACGGTAACATTACTAGAAATGATCTCCTGCTACCAGCAAACAAAATATGTCCAAATACACGGAGTAATAAACCATTAGACCTGCTAGATGGACCTCCGCTTGAGGTAGACTTGTGGAATTCACTTTGCACTAGAGCAGTCCAAGGAAACTGTCAGGAAAAAAGGTGAATTATGGCCAGAGGTTTGAAAATGGCGCATCTTTGGAACTCAAAATATCACAAATGCACTCTTCAACTGACGCTTTTCAAGATTTTACTTTATGCTATGAATTATTAAATTTACACAATGGATTTATGTTATCTTCAATTGAACTTATGTATCTCGAATTTATATCTATATCTATATAACATGTTTCTATAACCTTGTTTTGATTACAAGATTCTTGACGTCTATGTTGTGCATTCTTAGCTTATAGTTGATGTTTAAAGTTAATACATCTTTCACAAATGTGTCAATGTGTGACAATACTATCAATGTCTGCATTTTTTAAATTATATTACTTGCATCAGCCTCAAATGCAAGTTGTGATTCACCAGTACTATTGTTTCGACTGTTACTGTGTTACACACATTATTCATCAGGAAAATTTTTGTAACTTATATATGTGACTATTGATCAAGTATAATGTGCAATGCTCGCTGACATCATTCTGGTATGCTTTATATTAGTTAAATTTGACATAATGGTTATATTGGATCCAAACCTACTCCAACAGCACAGAGGTTATGCCTCCACGAACACGAACTACGATAATGCTTGATATAGGTGATCCTGAAAGCTCACTTAAGAAGGTTCTTGATATAGGTGATCCTGAAAGCTCACTTAAGAAGGTGTTTTCACTTAAGAGACTCACTTAAGTTAGGTTATAAAACGTGAAAAATTGTAGATGTGTATTTATTTTTCATGAACTTAGAACTATGCTATACACCCTGTCCAACACATGGTCAAATGATCCGAATTTAAGAGTTTCATTCAGAGATACATGTCCATTCAGAGACATTGTAGTTCAGACAAAGAAAACATTTCTTAAGAGAGTTTATGAAACATGCAAGCACTTCATGTCTCTGCAGTATCCGTTACTTTTTCCGTATGGTGATGATGGATTTCATCTCAATATACCGTTGAAGAGCAAGAAGCAAAATGTTCCTGTTGAACTGGTTAATGATCAACATCTTGATGAAACCAGAAACAAAAATATAGTCACAATGAGGGAATACAATGCCTATAAGCTTATGATACATCCTGATGAATGTATTATCCGTTACATTTTAATTCATGTTAAATCTTATTAATTTTTATTTCATACGTTATACTATTTATTTTGTTTTAGGAAAGAATCTACATCTTGGTGGTCGTCTTTGGAAACAATTTGTTGTCGACGCATTTGTTGTAGTAGAACAGTACATATTGGACTAGATTTGAAACCATCAAAGCACCATTCGTTCAGATTTGTACAGGTCTATTCGTGATTCCCTTACAAAAGGTGATACAAATCCTGAAAACATTGGTAAGAATGTCATATTAACAGCAACCCATACAGGTTCTTAACGGTACATGAACCAATATTTCAAAGATTCTTTGGCTATTTGTCGTACAATTGGACATCCATCATTATTCTTGACAATGACATGTAATACTCAATGGCCGGAAATTGAACAAATGATGGAATATCTTCTCGAGTGGATGTAGCTAACAAACCGGATGTGATTGCTAGAGTGTTTAAGCTGAAACTTGATCAACTCCTAGACCTTATAAAGAAAAAAAACTATTTCGGTAAATGCATTGGAGGTTAGGCACAATTTTTAAATTTCGCATGACACACACACATTATGTCTAAACAATATAAATTAATAGTAGTCTTTTACGCATTTAACACAACTTTTTTTAAAAAACTTTTAATATCAATTATGCATGTTATTGAGTTCCAAAAGCGTGGACTTCCTCATTGCCATATGTTAATATGGTTGCACCCGCAAAGCAGGCCACAAAATGTGCAACAGATTGATGAATTGATATCTGCCGAAATACAAGACAAAAATATGGATCATATCGGCTACAATGGAGTTCAAGCTCATATGATACATGGATCATGTGGTACAAATTTTTTATATTCTCCGTGTATGTTGAAAGGAAAGTGTGGATGTCCTTTTCCTAAAAAGTAAGTGTGCATCATATCATCCACCTTTGAAGCAAATTGCAAGAAGAGAAATTACTGCAGCACAGTATATTATGCTCATGATGCATATGAATGTTCAGTTAGCACTTCTGATGTGCTTGAAGACATTGATATTGGGACTTTCGTTTCAAATTATACAAATGTGAGCTTCATGTTTCACATCTTAAAAATTTCCTGCTTATTCCACAATATACCTACCATACTGTCTATCCTAAAGATATTTGTTAGCTTTTGAATTTATAAATATTTCCATACTATATCAAAAATTGCAGACAAGTGTTCCTAGTATATCAGATGGTGCAGGCACTCCAGGTTCAGCTCTATCGACTAGCAAATGAGTTAGAAAGGTCAGTAGGTTGTATAATTACCCATCATTATATGTGATTTATCGTACATAATATAGATACAGTTTGTTATTTCTTCATATTCTAGTAACATCATATTATATTCCATCATGCAGGAAAAGTAAAATATTTTTGTAGTGGACTCAAGATTCATATAATCGTTTCCTTTCGAGGAATATTGAATGAATATTATCTCATTTTTTCATTTTAGAACTTCAATAATTAAGTTTGATTTTTATTTCCATTGTTATTTACTATTTTGCAAACAGAAATTTTTTGCTTTGATATGGTGAAGTTGAAACTTTTGGATGTTCTTTATGTTTTTGCAAATTTTTAAATTAATGGACCAATAATTTTTAATGGCAGGTAGTTCGTCCTATAATTTGATTATTATCCTTTCCGTTATGTGGTTAATGTTTAAACTATAAATGTTCTTAAACTATATACAAAAAATAGAACTCTTCATACTATTTGACTACAATATTATACCATTTTTTTATCAAAGACAGAAAAAGAGAAGAAACGTTATCGAATGATTCGTTTTTAGTGTTTACACATGATGATATTGGTATAAAAACGTTGGTACACATTATCGCAACTTCATGAATATATATTTTTAAAATTTTAAAAAAGATCGTATAAAACTAAATTCCATGTGCATAGCACGGGCAAGATAACTAGTAAACAATAATATATGTGCACGAGGAAGGCCACGTTTTTGAAACTCCACAGTATAAACCACTGAAAATAAAATATAATAATAATTATTAATACATCAACTTACTTGATTATCAATTTGTATTTTAGCAAATTTTAAAATTTTGTTATTTGAGAGGAAAGCAATAGAGCTAAAAGGCTTAGAAGTTTAAGAATTTGAACAATGACAACATTTTAGGAAAGCAAAAATTGTGAAAACAATAGTGGATTTCTTAAATTAATTAAATAAAAAATATATAACTTGACTAAAATTTTATCATCTAAAAGAATTATTACAATCATCAAGCACATATAATTTTAACCATATACAAATTTAATTTTAAAGTTCTTATTTACATTTTATTTTGTTAAAAAAACTTGTTTTGTGTATAAAATACTCATAAAAACATTATGTAGTAAATAACCTCTTATCAAAGAATATCTTCTATCTAAAGTTCATAAAATAGTTTTAATAGAAAAAATTTATAGAAATATAAATGATATATTTATTTAAATAAGTAATATATAAATTTTTAAATAATTATTATTTTTTAATATATTCAGAATGTTGTCTTAAGAGTATAAAAAATGATAAATTATAAATTAGCATAATCACACATTCATTATTTTATCTTTCTTTCTTTCATTTAAGGCAAAATGAACATGAATGTATATTGAGATGATTGTTTATCACTAATCTAGTATGTATTCATCAACATATATCATGCATGCATAAATATTACTAAAAAATAGGCATATATAATATATAAGTATAGGATCCAAAAATCTGCTTCTCTTTCAAATCTTTGATAAGAGGATCCAGTTTAATTTTAAACACTCGGCAAAGGATGTCATGCCTGTCTTCTGGTTGTAGACCACATTGTTATACAAATCTAGTGATTTCGGGCTATTTAGGATTGCAAGTGAATGTAATAAATAAGTCTCCATATCTAAACGCTTACATAGTGCAATTGCATCCAAAGTAATTTTGCACCATGTATCTAGAACCACCGGTCTATACTATTAATTTTCTATTTATTTAAATTCAGCATTAACAAAATTTTAATAATGATAGATCAAAAAAGTTTATTAAATATACCTTGAAAAAATATTCTCCTCCGCCTGTATATCCTTGTTACATTTCTTACAAAAAAATAAGTGACTTTTTTCACACCATCCTCAAATATGATGTCATCAATAACTTCTGAAACTTTCTTGTGACATTTTTTACATGCTATATAATATTATTTATTTTCTAATTGCACTCCAATAATTGTAGCCAAGATTACACAATTCATTGGTTTATCAATCTCAAGCAGTTCATCCAATGTTTTCCTCTCAAAAATATCAAAAAATTCTTCTTTTAAAGAAACATTAGTTTGAGATGATGATAAAGCATATCATAGCATGAGAAAGTTATCTGGACTATTTTCAAGTCTAAAACAACAAAGAAATTATTAATAATTTTATAAACAATTGTAAAAGACTTCATATTTTTATTTCCTGCAATGACTAACCTGCTTTTCAATGCTTTAACTTCATCATAATTACCATTAAAACTTAAACGTGTGCAAAATAATGAGTTGGACAACGTAACCACATCTATAAGCAAAAGAATTTAAATTTAGTATAAGTACTAATAAAAATTAAAAATAAAAATTAATGCAGTCATAAATACCACCCCATTCCTTTATTTTTGCATTTGTAATAATAAGAATGACAGGTCCAGTTTTACTTTCAGATAGCAAATTGAATGCATTTTCAACATATTTATCCCATAAAGTACATTTCAAAATTTTGTTCCTGCAAATATCAATAAATTTGTTATTTATATTTGTATCAATAAAAAGTTATTTTAATTAAAAATTGTGTAACATACTCAGCATCCTTTAATATCATGATTAGTTTTTTAGTCTCCTTGTTATCCTTAAGTTACTTTTAAGAGAACTGTAACCAGCAACCCTAACAATGATGTCCCTCAAAATAATTAAAAATATGATCATATGATCCATGTTTGTTAGTTTTTTTAACATAACTTTTAAACATAAGTTAAAATGCATACCTATCAAGAACTTATCATCCAATTTCTTTGACAAAATATCATCAAATGATGCAAATTTAAAATCATGAACTCTAATGGAAATGTCATCTTAACACCACTAATGTATAAAAAATAAAATTTATCTTGTAAGGATGTTGAAATGCTCTATAGTTTTTATTATTTTGTCCAACTCCAAAGTTGCAGATGAGTCGACATTGTCTTTCCACAAGTAGGTGAGAAAATCTATTAATAAGACTCTGCTTAAGGATGGCTTGAATTTTGTTACCCTGCAAAAACAAACAACCAGTGTACAGTTGTTTTTATAAAGTAGTACAAAACAAACTTTTCATTAAGGTTTTTGATGCTAGGTGGCCTCCATAACTGTATGATTTTAACTTTAATAGTAATAGTCTCACTTAGAGGTGTTATATCTTCTATGAGCTTGTAAGTATTAGTTATTTTTTTAGTATATATTTTAAAACCTCTTCCTGTATAATAACCATGTACAAATCAAATGTGCTTACTGCTTGACTTCCACTGTGCTGGTGTAAAATGTTGACTTAAGTTTCTTCCGCAGAATATAAATAATTAATGTAAAAGAACTGGTGTCTCTTTATTTCTTAGCACAATGATTTAGGTTGTTAGTTCTTTTAATAATTTTAAATTTTGAATTTTAAATTAACACATTGAAATTATCATGTTGGTGCATCGAGAATACAAAAGTTTCTAATGTCAATGTATCCAGAGAATTCTGTAAACACTCGATGAAAAATCAAATTTTTTAAAATTCAAATTCAAATAGGGATAATGAATTCAAGCTTTGGGAGTATTCTCTCAAATTTTATATGATGCAAATTTAAAATTTAAAATTCTACCGAAATATTTTTAATTGTTTTAAAAAATGATCGAGTCACCTTGTTTTTTTAATAAAGTATTTTCATTATTTATCACATACATCAAAATATGCACCTATTTTAAAAAATAATCATTTTAAAAAAATAATTGAAACTAATATATAACGGCATTTGTAACTGTTTTAGTAAAAACAAATGAATCTTAAAAATAATTCAAATTTTGAGTAAATTACAAAAGTTAATATCGAAAAATTATAACAATAGAGACGATAACTAATAAGTGTTTTATTGGTTATTTTCTTTATTATGTCATAATCGCATGTATTGGGACGGTCAACATTTTTATTATTATTATATTTTATTAATGGTGTAGCATGCTGTTAGGTACGACAAATAAATTATGTAGGACGAATATATTGACACCTGTACATCTACTTGTTTGTATAAAAAATCTAAAAATGACAATTATTAGTTTAATGCGAGAATCACATGTATATAATTTTGGGGTTTGTTGACTCAACTGTACTTTATTTGGTATAGTGTAAGAAGGGACCACTGTAACGGAGTTCAAAGTTAACACCTCCTAATCACAGTTAGGGCAACTCCACATTGGAAAGAGTTTTTGAACTAAATCTTGACCTAAATTTGGATATGGAGGCAACTCTATTTTAACAGTTGGATCTAAATTTTGGCACAAAATTATATATCAATATTTTATTCTTTCAACTATTAATATATTGTTATTTTAATGTGTTGATATTAATTCACATTTTAATTTCAAACTTAATAAATTTATTAAATTAGAAAAACATTACACTTGAACAAGAAATGTGAAGAAAAATTAATATTATATTTAATTAACTAAAAGAAAAGTAACAAATATTAAATTACTCCGAATTAGTATATTATTCCCACAAATACTCGATTAATGAATTTCCAAAAATAATATAAACTTCTTTATTTTTAATGTATTATTAATTTAAATTAAAACAATTCATGGTGTTTAATATATTTTTTGTTAAATAACTATTATATATATAAGTGAAAATTAAAAATAAATTAATTAAAAACTACTTAATATATATATATATATATTATAACATTCAATTAACAAATTAACGAATATATAAAACATAAAAAGATAATATTTTATTGTTAAAAAAATTTAGGCCGGTGAATAGTGTAGGCCTAAATTTACGCCAGCATTATTTACCGGGTTAAATTAAAACGGGCCACTGTTTTCTAGATTTGGATCGAAATTAATCCAAATTTAGGCCAATAGACCACTCTTGATAACAACCCCTAATGAAAGTTGGCTTTTTGAAAGGATTCTGAAACTCTAGCACGTTTTATGTTAATATTAAACTCTAATTATACAATGTGCACAAACCTAAAATTTCACGGACACAATGCACAAATTTCTCTATTTTTATATCTAGTCTCGGTTCCTACAATTTTTTAATTAAAGGATCCATTTTTCTTATAGGTGCTTATGGGCACATTAAAAACTTAATTATCAAATTTTTATTAGCTTTCTACTAATAATAAACATAATTGTCAATTTTATTTTGATTTTTTATTAATAAATAATGATAAAACTCCTCTGTATGTACCAAAATTTTACCAATAAAAATGTACCAAACTCGTAAAAGTTACTCCATGTTTTCCATTCAATCTATACACTTTTTGTTTATGGTATGTCTCATTCAATTCTATATATTTCAAAACATATCAAAAATAGTAAAATTTATAATATAAAAATTAACTACGTCCACTATTTTCTTTCACTAAATTGATTTTATATACTAAATATTAACCAACTTCACTACTATACCCAATTTTCTTACTTTTTTCTCCCAAATTTAATTTTTAACTCGGTGATCAAATCAAACGTATACTTATCAATGGAACGATGTGTTATACCCAAAATTTGGCATTGGATTGACTCGGGTCAAACGCGGGCTAATTACAGTCAAACTCAGTATTGCGTTGTGAAAGTGAGGACGCGTCCAAGTATTGAGGACGCGCCTACTTGGGAAGGGATATGTTACGAGGCGAGAAGAGTGCATGTTCAAGGAAGGACGCGCCCAGGCGTTATGGATGCGTCAATAATTATGAAAGTGCTTGGCAGGTGAAATCTTATGGTGATGGATGCTTTAGGACGCGCCTACCTTAGTAAAAATGTGTTGTTGAAAGTGAAATATTGTGTGTGATGGTTTAGAGGAGACGGCGCAAGTCTAATAAGGTTAAGGACGCGCCCTATATTCTAGGACGTGTCCTGTGACTTTACATGTTATAAGAAACGATTAAAGCAGGGTTGGATTTGTGGAGGTTAGGACGCGTCCAGTTGGTTAGGACGCGTCCTGTGTTTGATCTATATACTTTTTGATGTTGAATTCAGGACAAAGCTTCCATGGAGAGGAGCAATGGGGGTTATTTTTACTAATGTATTTGTTGCAGGTACTCTTTGAAGAATTCTCTCCTTGAGACGGTCAAGGAGGGGGATGTCCGTGAAAAGCTTGAAGGCCTCCAGGGGTATGCCTGATGATTGAAGGCCTCCTCCTGTATTCAATGGGTGTCCTCGTTGAGGATGTGGGGTTTACTTTGGTGTGTGCTTTGGGAGATCTGTTCTTGTATTCAACGGGTGTCCTCGTTGGAGAACTTTGGAGTCATCCTGCACTTTGCACCAAAGAGCTTGGGATCACCTGTCCTGCTATCTGGTGGGTTATCCTCATTCGGGGGACAGGGATGCGTCTGGCATTTGGGGTGAACCGTGGCTATACCTGCGTTCGTAAATCAAGGGAGATAGCTGTAGCGGAGTGTTATCCTTGCGCAGGAAGATGCACTATCCGTGAAGTCCTGCGATTACACACGAGCTTTGGGCCTTTGCGGTTGGGCCTCATAGTTGGACATTCCTAAAGTTAGCGGAAGATGGATATCGGATAGGCTTCTACTGGGCTTAGGAGTAAGAAGTCTAAACTCATTAGACTTCCTATTCTACGAGAACTACGTCAGGCTTGATCCCTATATAAAGGGTACGTAGGCACATTGAGAGGGTAAGAAGTTGAGAGCTGATAAGAGAGCCACCACTTACTCTGATCAATCTCAGCCTAAAACAACCACAATCAATTACACACCGCTTAAGTTTTCGGCAAAGAACCATCGTCACAAATCTTAGTTCCGGCGAGAAACCTCAATCTTTGTTGTTACCAGATTCCTCCGTCAACAAATTGGCGCTTGAAGGAGGGCTGCTAACTAAGGTCACAATCTTAGGAGGAAAAGATGTCTCACAATCGTGATGGAAGTTCTTATGATGGAAGTGACAGCAGGTCTGAAGGAGAAGGCGGGGGGCATTATACTCGCCATGAACCTTACGTTCCCAGAAACATGGCGGATCCACCAAGGGCTCCGGATGTAGGGGGATACCTCCAGTTCTCATCAGCAACGCTGATATATTGGAGCAATTATATCGCATGGGGGATACTCTTAACAGCTTTAACTCAAGACTAAACACGGTGGAGCGTCGAAAGACGAGGAGAGGTCGCTGTTTCCCTCGTCATGGTCATGCCTTGGGGAAAGCCCCTGTAGTTGAAGGAGATACCCAAGGGAGCCGGGAAAACCCGCGAATCACTCCACGACGTTTGGAGTATTCGGATGATGTAGAACCTATTGTGGAGCTTGCGGATGAGGACACTGAAGGCAGAGAAAGGCCACGCCTAGGCAACCAGGTAGTACCACACCCGCATAGGTCCGGGCGTACGATGGACGAGCGTCGTCGTGCGGAGGATACTCAAAACCAAGACGAGGGAGGAAGGGATCTTTCAGTCTTGAAAAGGAGGCTTGGCATAAGGTTGAAGGACGACGATTTGAGGATGTTGCTTGTAGAATGGCAAAAGGAAGGAAACGCCGGAGAAGCGAGGCCCCGTGATACGACGCGTGTGCCCCCCGCATTCCAAAGGGATGACGGGATGCGGCACCGCGAGCACGAGTGTGCCCCTCCGCGAGGAAGGTCCGGGAATTTCTACCGGGGATATCAGAGGA
The DNA here is from genome assembly GCF_009905375.1 of Apium graveolens. Classification (NCBI taxonomy): domain Eukaryota; kingdom Viridiplantae; phylum Streptophyta; class Magnoliopsida; order Apiales; family Apiaceae; genus Apium; species Apium graveolens. Next base: position 276,644,364 of record NC_133648.1, read on the forward strand.
ATGGACGAGAAAGAATGGGATATCAATACAGAAGAGCCCCTTACAATGGTAGGAGAGGTGGAGCGCACTCCGCTGGAGAAGCCCCCGCCGTTATTCCCGTAGTTTCCCACAACGTTACTGGTAATGGGTCTGGGGCGCGTCCTCATGACCATGATGACGGGCGAATTCAAATAAGAATGCAGAACAATGATGAAATTCCGAGACGCGGTCAAGATGAACCTCGCACACGGGAAAATATCCAGGACCAAAATGGTAACGCGTCACCGCCGCAGCCTCAGGGCGAAGGGCGGCGAGATCCTCCGCCACACCCGGGGGGTAATCAAGGGGAATTTCAGCAAGTCGCAGAACAACCCCAGCAGCCTAATGTTCAAACCATTCTTGGGGTGGGGACGTTTAATGTGAACGACCTTAAGAGGTTGCTCAACCATCTTGAGGGAGGAAGAGTGACAGCGACTGCGCAAGCTCCTTCTCCTTTTGCTGCTGTTGTGAGGGAGGCGCAATTGCCCGCGGGATACCGGAACACAACCAATGACTTGCGTTTCCACGGGAACTCTGATCCTGTGGAATTCTTGGGGCGTTTTAACATTGAAATGGATGTATATCAAGTACCTGATTTGGCTCGATGCCGTCTCTTGGCAGCCACTTTCAGAGAAGGCGCTCAACAGTGGTTCCAAAAACTTGGTCCAGGTGTAATTACATCCTGGGAACAAATGAAAACTTTGTTTTTGACACAATTCCAAGCCGCGGTGAAGTACACACCACCTGTTACCACGCTGGCTAATGTGAAATAAAAGGAAGGAGAAAGTTTGACTTCGTATTTCAAGAGGTTTAACGCAGAATCTACTTTGGTGAGGGGTGCAACTGATGAAACGTTGAAAATATTGCTTATAGCTGGGTTGCGTGTGGGGACGGATTTCTGGAAGCACCTACAAGGGAAGGACCCAGTATCGTTGGCTGATGTACTTGCGCAGGCGGAGTCGTTCAAAGCAATCGAGCAGTCGCTTGCAGAAACAAAAAAGAATGACAATACCTATAACTCCAAGGGGCGATCCAAGAGAAGGGACAGATCCGTGAGCCCGGATTATCGGCAAAACGCCAGAAGCCCTAACAGGGTAAATGCTGTGAGCTCGCGAAGAGAATGGAGCCCACCATCGAACTACGAGAAAAGAGTCAGCAATTATACACCGCTGGCAGCATCCATTGATCATATCTTCGAGGTAAATAAGGATAGGGGAATCTTCAAGAAGCCCGACCGTCTAACATCATGGCAAAGCAGAGATAAAAAGAAGTATTGTGAATACCATGAGTCTACTGGCCATGACACCCACGAGTGTCGTCACCTGCGGGATGAGAATGAGGAATTGATCAAGGCTGGACACCTGGGAGAATGGATTGACAAGGTGAAGCGACGTAGGGGGCTTGATGACAAGGGTAAAGATGAAAGACAGCCCCCGCGGGCGGAGGATATTGAGAAAATAGCAAAGGTCAAGTTTCAAAGGGCCGGCAGTATTAGGACAATTTTTGGAGGACACCCTTTCGTTGGTGATAGTAATCGAGCACTGGAAAGAAACGCGAGAGAAGCGAGACATCCACCGCTCACCAACATCCACAGCTTGGAAGACAGACCCCCGAAGGTCTTTAAGGGGGAGTCCGCTGATATTACGTTCAAGAAAAAAGAATCTAGGTGGGTGCATCATCCTCACAACGATGTGCTGGTGATTACCATGCTTGTTGGGGCAATGAACGTACATCGAGTCTTCTTGGATAATGGGAGTTCTACAAACATCTTATACTACAACACCTACAAAAAGCTGGGGTTCCCAGATAGTGACATGTATTTCGAAGATGCACACGTCTATGACTTTACTGGGAAAGCCGTGAGAGTTATGGGTTCGGTCAGGCTTCCCGTCACGCTCGGGGAAGGAGCTTTGTCGGTTACTCAAATGATAGATTTCAAGGTGCTAGATCAGGATTCCGCGCACAATGTGCTAGTCGGCAGACCTTGGTTGCGAGCGTTCAGGGTGATAACATCGATACACCACTTGATGATAAAATTCCCAACGCCAAACGGAGTTGGCAGTCTGAGAGGGTCACAGTATGAGTCACGCGACTGCTATCACAAGGCTGTCAAGGAATCTCGCAGAAGAAGGTATGAAGGTAAAGGTCTCCCATTTGAAGATATAGAAGATATTCATACAAAACCAAGTGGAGAGGTCCATGCCCACTATTTTGTTGAAAGCCCCGGAAAGGAAGAAACCAATACCTCTGGAAACTCTTTTTTGACGCAGGGACGTGTTTCGGAAATCCGTAGCGTAGAAGAAGTGGTGGTGAGTCATACAGAGAAAATCATACAGAAAGAGGTTAACGAGGAAAAGTTGGAAGGAAGAAGTGAGATTTTGCAAGGTCTCGGCAATAACTTCAAGGTTGATGCTCCTCAAAAGAAGGATGCGCCCTTGAATGAAGTTGAGGTTGATGCTCCTCCAAACGAGGACGCGCCCTCTTCAGCTGCGTTGCACAAAGATACGTCCCGTCTGGAGGTGGATGCTCCCACTCAAGAGAACGCGCTCTCAGATACAAAAATGGAAGTTGAAGACCCCCGAGACTTTGATTTCGATTTGGATCCCAGGATCCCTATGCCCGCCGAAAAAACGGGACCAGCCGAAGACACAATATCCATACCGGTTGATAGAAGTGACCCAAGCAAGGTTTTGAAAGTGGGGTCCCAGTTAGCTGATAAAATGAGAAGAAGTCTTGCCCGCTTCCTAATTGCAAATCTTGATGTTTTTGCATGGAGTCATTCAGATATGATAGGAATCGACCCAGAAGTAATGTGTCACCGTTTGAATATCCTTCTGAATTGTAAGGGCATGCGTCAGAAACGCCGCCCGGTAAGTGGAGAAAGGGCAATAGCATTAAAAGAAGAAGTGGACCGGTTGTTGGAGGTGGGGCTAATCAAAAAATCCTTCTACCCCGAATGGCTTGCAAATCCGGTACTGGTGAAGAAACCGAATGGGAAGTGGAGGACATGTGTGGATTTCACGGATCTCAATAAGGCCTGTCCAAAGGATAGCTTCCCGCTGCCAAGAATCGATCAGTTGGTTGACGCGACGGCGGGGCATGCATTGTTGAGTTTTATGGATGCATACTCCGGTTACAATCAAATTCCGATGTATGGCCCCGATCAAGAACATACATCCTTTATTACGGACAGGGGGTTATACTGTTACATAGGAATGCCGTTTGGTTTGATTAATGCTGGCGCAACCTACCAGCGGTTGGTAAACATGATGTTCAAAGATCAAATCGGGAGAACTATGGAAGTGTATGTGGATGATATGCTGGTGAAATCTGAGGTGACGAGTGACCACATGAAGCACCTGATGGAGATGTTTAATATTCTGAGGAGGTTTCGTATGAAATTAAATCCGCAAAAATGTGTGTTCGGCGTGGAGTCGGGCAAGTTTCTCGGGTTCATTGTCAACCACAGGGGAATTGAGGCCAACCCCGCAAAGATCAAGGCATTATTGGATATGAAGTCGCCCACCAATGTGAAACAGGTGCAGAGTTTGACTGGGAGAATCGCCGCGTTAAATTGATTTGTTTCCAAGTCGTCTGATAGATGCAAGGAGTTTTTCAAGGCGATTAAATTAGCTAGGAAAGACTTTGTATGGACGTCAGAATGTGAAGAGGCTTTCAAAAGAATCAAGGAGCAACTGGGACATCCTCCCATATTGTCAAAGCCGTTGGATGGGGAAAATCTAATACTGTACCTCGCAGTGTCTGAATATTCGATCAGTGCAGTTCTGGTAAGAGAGGAAGATGGGCAGCAATCACGAGTGTACTACGTGAGTAAGCGGTTACACGGCGCTGAAACTCGCTACACAAATATGGAGAAACTGGTTTACGCCCTAATTCTTGCGTCAAGAAAATTGCGGCCGTATTTTCAAGCCCATAGAGTTGAAGTTCGTACAGCGTACCCACTGCGACAGGTCCTGCACAAAGCAGAGTCATCAGGCAGAATACTGAAATGGGCTGTGGAGTTGGGACAGTTTGATTTGGAATATGTGCCTCGAACAGCGATAAAAGGGCAAGCCTTAGCCGATTTCTTGTTGGAATTTGATTCTGAAATTGATGATAAAGCTTTGGTAATACTACATCCACCTCATGCCGAGGAGTCTTTGGAAGAGTTTCCGCATCCTTGGTGGATCTTGCATGTGGATGGGGCGGTTAACAATGGAGGAGCAGGTGCAGGTATAGTACTTGTGTCTCCGGAAGGTCACCACCTGATAAGCGCAATTCATTTCAAGTTTTATGCAACTAATAATGATGCGGAGTACGAGGCGCTGATTAATGGCCTGAAAATTGCTTTGGAAATGGGGGTGCGAAACTTAATTGCGAGAAGTGACTCAGAGTTGGTAGTGAATCAGGTGAATGGGGGCTTTCAAGCGAGAGGCCCGCGAATAGAATTATACTTGAGATGTACACAGCGCCTGATTGGAATGTTCAAAGAAGTTAGATTGGAATGCGTTCCGCGGGAGAAAAACAGTAATACGGATGCTCTGGCAAAAATGGGGTCGCAACAAGAGGCTGTATTGTTAGGATCCATCCCTCTTGAAATCCAGGAGGTTCCTAGTATCCCAGAGATAGAAACTATGCAAGTGGATGAGGCTCCCAAGGAAACATGGATGACGCCCATTCTAGCTTACATTCGTAAGGGAACACTCCCCGAAGATAAGTTTATGGCTCGTCGACTTCGTTATCAAGCCGCAAGATATGTGATATACGATGAAGTCCTATACAAGAGAGGGTTCAACCAACCTCTGCTCAGGTGTGTCGAAGAAGAAGAAGGAAATTATATCCTAAGAGAGGTGCATGAAGGAATCTGTGGCAATCACTCGGGGGGTAACTCGTTGGCAATGAAAGTGTTGCGATAAGGGTATTATTGGCCCACAATGAGAGAAGATGCTACAAATTTCGTCAAGGCATGTGATCGCTGCCAGCGCTTTGCAAACTACTCGTCTATGCCGGCTACACTCCTGACGCCTATGGCAAGCCCATGGCCGTTCGCCATGTGGGGAATTAATCTTATCGGAGAATTGCCGAAAGCTAAAGGAGACGTCAAGTATGCAGTGGTTGCGGTCGATTACTTTACTAAATGGGCGGAAGCTATGCCACTGGCTACTATCACCACAAAGAAAATCAGGGATTTCATTTTCAACTCAATTGTATGCAGGTTTGGAATCCCTTACAAGCTTGTTTCCGACAATGGAAAGCAGTTTGATAGCAAGGAGTTGCGACAATTATGTGAGGAATTGAAAATCAAGAAGGAGTTTGCAGCGGTTTATCATCCTCAAAGTAATGGACAAACAGAAGCTGTTAACAAGATAATAAAGCATACCCTCAAAACCAAGCTGGAGGAACGTAAAGGGAATTGGCCTGAAGAACTCCCGAAGGTGATGTGGTCATATAACACTACACCACGATCTACTACGGGAGAAACGCCGTTTATGCTGACTTACGGCTATGAAGCTATGGTCCCCGTGGAAGTCGGATCGGGATCACTTCGCAGAGATTGTTATAGGAAAGAAGATGCTGAGATTAATCAAAGGCTTCATTTAGATCTCTTAGAGGAGACGAGGGAAAATTCTCAGCTAAGGCTAGCGGCGTATCAGCAACGCGCCGCAAGGTATTATAACAAGAAGGTAAATGGACAATTACTGAAGGTGGGAGATTTGGTACTTAGGAAAGTGATGCCCAATACAAAGAACCCCCAATATGGAGTGTTTGGAGCTAATTGGGAAGGACCGTACAGAATAAAGTTTATCCTGTGGAAGGGGACTTATCACCTTGAAGATATGGACGGGAAGCTAGTTCCGCGAGCTTGGAATGCGGAACATCTCCGAAAGTATTACCAGTAAGGTGTGGCTTTGGCCCCTTGCATATTTCTTTTATCATTTTGGTTTATGCCCAGTTTATAGGCTAGAATTAAATAAATTCCTCCTAGCCTAGGGGGGTAGTGCATGTACTACTTACCTTGGGACTAGTTGAAGGGTCATTTTTTAGAAATAATTTCCCCACAGAGCATAGTAGTCGTGGGACTGGTGCACTTTTGACATCAGAGCGCATTATAAATAAAATTTTGAAACTTTCCTAAGGGATATTTGTTCAGTTTGCTTGGTCTCATGACGCGTCCTAAATGTAGGACGCGCCCTAAGTTAGGGTTTTATATAAATGAAACTCAAGAAAAAATGTACTATTTTAGAGGACGCGCTCAAGTTATCTTGGTTGATGCTCCTTTAGACTGGATGTTACTGTGATATTGACAACATAAGTAAAAAAGAAAAAGTGCTTGTCAAAGACGCGTCCTGCGTGAAGGATAATTTTTTTTTGGATCAAAGGTGAGGCGCGTCTTGATTGATAGTTCTATGTGGATGTTAACTGAAGTAGTGGCTGCTAAAAGGGACAATAGAACTTGAGTAAAAATGTAACTAGGAAGTGTACTATTTCCAAGGACGCGCCCAAGTAATATTGGTTGATGCTCTTAATTTAAAAATAAAAGCAAGTCCCTACCATAAAATATTTCTAAGAGAACATTAAGGCATGACAAACAGTTAGGACGCGTCCCATCGTGCCTTGTGCGTTGGTTAAACACACAAGTACAATGTATTGTCGTGCTCATGCACTTTCCAAAACAAACAAAGACGCGTCCAACTAGAGAGGACGCGCCCACAATGGATATTTGCTTGACAGGAGTAAAAATGATAAATTAGTCAAAGGCGACGCGCCCTAAACACCAGGCGCGCCCATGTAAATGATTGAGAAAGAAAAAAAAGTACAAGTGAATGTTCAAAAATAGTCTTTACAACTTGCAAGGCTTCAAGGGGCCCGCACCCTTAAATAGTTCAAATACATAAAAGATAAAGGACGCGTCCTAAGTAGGAGGCGCGTCATGTGTCTTGTCTTGGCCTTCTGCAGGGGGAGGCTGAGTCTGAAGTGGGGCAGGATCAGGGGACGCGTCCTCTACTTCTAAGCCCAGAAAAATCCTCTTGTTCTTGATGGATTCTGCGGCCCTGACCCTGAAATCATTTACCCATATCTGGGTATCTGCATCAAACTTTGAGAATGTATACTCTGGATCATTGGCAATGAACCCAGAGCACCATTCTTCAAATCCAGCCTGGAAGCCGTGCTGATAAACCAGTTTTTTCTCCTCTGTCCATCCATGCAGCCTATCATCATTCAGGGTGTCAAGCTCCAGCTGTATGGTGGAATTCAGGGCGATGACGCTGTCCATTTGCTTCTCCATTGCGGAGACATTGCCTTCCAACACAGCTTTTTCCATCTCCAGACACGTCCTCTCCCCCTCCAGGCGTCTGATTTCAGCATCTTTTTCTTGGGTAAGCAGGGCAATGTGTTTTTCCAGAGATTTGACCTTGTCTTCGGCCTGGCTCTTTGCAGTATCTGTAACAGCAAGACGCGCCCTAAGCTTGGCAGCCATGTTAGCGCTCTGCCTGGCATGCAGGTGAAGCTCGGCTGCAGCCTTGACCATGGCCTCCTCCGTTTGCAGCTCCGTTCTGAAAGTCCAACCTCTGACTTCATCCTCTGTGAAATTTCCAACAGAGGACGTGCCTAGGTATCTGAGAACGAAAGACTGGTCATCAGGGACAGTCTTTTGACGCTTTGAGGGCGCGTCCTCCATGCTTTCAGGAATGTCTAGCACAGTGGTGTCGATTATCTTGGGAGGAGGAGAAGGAGTTGCAATAGGAGTTGGGGTTTTTGCCTTTGGATCGACCTTTGTAGGAGTCTGTTTCCTTGCCCTTAGTTTTTTGGAGGCCCCAATTGCGAATCCTTTGGGGAGTGAGGCCATATCTGTAATAGAAACAGGAAAAGATATTAGTTAAAGGCTCTAAGACGCGTCCAGGGAGCAAGACGCGCCCATGTTGTGATACAGAATTCTACATGCATGGTAGATTAAAAGTAAGAAGGTACATGAAAAGATGGTAACCAAAATGAGTAAATGCATAAAGGTATAATCAGGAAAATGAAAGATATAAGTAATGCATATATGCAAAGAATGACGCGCCCTACACATATGGCGCGCCCTTTCTAGAGACATGTTGGTTGTGACAGGTTATGGAAAAACTTGAGCTGTAGGAATATAAAACAAGAAGGACGCATCCCGTGGAAAAATGCGCCCTTAGCAGATGTATGTGCGTGAAACACCTTCGATTCTTATGTAAGTTAACATTTTTTGAATGGGGAGCTAATTTTTGTAGCTGTGGATGCGTCCAAAATTTATGACGCGTCCTCCCTCACTTAAACTTACCTTGTTCTAAGTTGAATTGCTTACTAATGTCAATCTTGACCACTTCTGCGGCACTGAGGCCCCTGGTTTTTTCTGAAGTTGTGAGAACAGGTTTGCCGTTATGAAATTCACGGAACTTGCAAATAGAGCCAACCCGGGGTGATAACGCGCCCACTAGCTTGAGGTTGTTTTCTGTAATCATGTCTTTGAGGTTAAAATGCTTCTCTGCATACTGGAGAACCTTGTCTGCCCTCTTTTTCTTTTTCCCTGATAGTTCTTTCTGGACTCTTTTGTCTAGAGATAAAGGATGGTAAGAATTTGTTAAAGAAAGAAGGGAGGACGCGCCATACCAAGAGGGCGCGTCCTGTATATGAAAACATGTTTTTGAGTTACTTACTTGGTTCTAGGTTGAAACGAACACGAGATCTCTTGACATCATAGATATAAAAGAAGGGTTCTTTCCAATCCCTTTCATGGCTGATCTTGCCTTCATTAAATCCTTTATTGTTCAGCCACTTGTTGACAACGAAGAAGTGATAACCAGGAATTGATTTTCTTATGCTGAAAGAGAAGCTGAATTCCTTCATAGAGGGCGCGCCCAGCCTGAGGTTATGATACATCATGTACAAAGCCCAAGCCAGTTTGTATGAGTTTGGAGACAACTGGATCGGAGCGACGTCATACCACTTCAGGATCTTCTTAATGTATGGGTGCAAGGGCGCGCCCACGCCTAAGGAAATCAGTTTTGGAGTAAGCACCATTCGGGGAATCCTTTGATTTCCAATGTTAAAAACATGTGGCCTCATGGTTCGAAGAGGGCGCGCCCAGATGCCTTCCATGTCGTAGTATTTCATGTGCCACTGGATTTCCAGGTCAGATGCAGTAGAATCAAGAGCTACACATGCCAGCTTACCCTCTCTTTTCCTTCTGGCATTCTTTTCTGCTTCAGTAAGGGTACCGAACCTTGCCCAGTCATAATCTATTTCTACGTCTAAAGGTTCCCAATGCTCTAGGGGAGGATCAGACTTTTGAGGAGATACGGGGTACGTCTCAGGGTCAGGAATCCTTCTTTCAAATTCACTTACACTGTGTGGGGACGCGTCCCCAGAAGGAGCCGCGCCCTGGGAAGATGACGCGTCATGCGTGTTTGACGCGTCCATATCAGAAATGGCCATTCCTTGAGGTTTTTGGCTTGTAGAAGGGATAATTTCGTCGTCCGTCCAATCTTCGATGGCGGCCCTTGTATGGAGAGTTGGAGTTCTTTGCCTTTTGACTCCCTTCTTTTCCATTCTTGAAATTATGGGAACATGGTCCATAGAGTCGGAGGTGGAATCAGACATTATAGAGTTTTTTGATTTAAGGGAACGAAAGACGCGTCTTTCTGCTCTAAGGAAGGAGTTTGTCCTGTGGATGTTGGGAAAGTCGGGTTTAAAAGCTATCAGATGTGGGGAGTAGATTCTGAGGCGTTTGTTGAGGGCTTTGAATGGATGAAATGGTGAGAAGGAGGACGCGTCCTCCAGCTGCAAAAGAATGAATAAAAATTTGAGGACGCGTCCATTTATAAAAAAAAAAGAAAATAAAAAGAAAGATGGAAGAAGGATATTGGAAGGGCGCGTCCTAAAAATCTACCGCAGGGGGGTGTGCTACAAATGACGCGTCCTAATAAACCTTTGGCCCTATATTACCTTTGTTTGGGACAGCTTAAACATGTCTTAAATTAGGAGATACAGGACGCGCCCTATCGGGAAGACGCGTCCAGCATGATTACAATCGTGGAAGGTTAATCGACTTTTAACAATTTGGGGGAAATATGATGAAATCCTAGAAACATGTAGTTGGGAGATCAGGGAAGCAAAACATGTTATAGTTACAGATATATACACATATACATACAAGGAGAGCTAAGAATGGTGCATGGAAACTCGAAGCATATGAACGGGTTTTTGCTCATTAAACTCGATTTACTTAATTAAATAAGAAGGTAAAGGAAGATTTGTATACCTTATGAGTTGGCGGTTGGATTGAGCTAAAGAAAGAGGGAAATGGCTGGATAGATCACCGGAATTTGGACCTCGAAACTCCTGCTTGAAAAGACGGCAATGGCGGTTGTGTGAGAGAGAAAAGGAGATGGTGGTGGTGGTATGGTGCAACTAGGGTATTTATAGAAGAAAGTCGACTCTAAGGACGACAGCTGTACACCACATGCAGAAGTTGAAAGTAAGACGCGTCTTTTTGTCATGACGCGTCCACATATTTTGAGCCAAATTTCGCTTGTAAATGGAATTTGGGGGGTAGTTGTTATACCCAAAATTTGGCATTGGATTGACTCGGGTCAAACGCGGGCTAATTACAGTCAAACTCAGTATTGCGTTGTGAAAGTGAGGACGCGTCCAAGTATTGAGGACGCGCCTACTTGGGAAGGGATATGTTACGAGGCGAGAAGAGTGCATGTTCAAGGAAGGACGCGCCCAGGCGTTATGGATGCGTCAATAATTATGAAAGTGCTTGGCAGGTGAAATCTTATGGTGATGGATGCTTTAGGACGCGCCTACCTTAGCAAGAATGTGTCGTTGAAAGTGAAATGTTGTGCGTGATGGTTTAGAGGAGACGACACAAGTCTAATAAGGTTAAGGACGCGCCCTATATTCTAGGACGTGTCCTGTGACTTTACATGTTATAAGAAACGATTAAAGCAGGGTTGGATTTGTGGAGGTTAGGACGCGTCCAGTTGGTTAGGACGCGTCCTGTGTTTGATCTATATACTTTTTGATGTTGAATTCAGGACAAAGCTTCCATGGAGAGGAGCAATGGGGGTTATTTTTACTAATGTATTTGTTGCAGGTACTCTTTGAAGAATGCCCTCCTTGAGACGGTCAAGGAGGGGGATGTCCGTGAAAAGCTTGAAGGCCTCCAGGGGTATGCCTGATGATTGAAGGTCTCCTCCTGTATTCAATGGGTGTCCTCGTTGGGGATGTGGGGTTTACTTTGGTGTGTGCTTTGGGAGCTCTGTTCTTGTATTCAACGGGTGTCCTCGTTGGAGAACTTTGGAGTCATCCTGCACTTTGCACCCAAGAGCTTGGGATCACCTGTCCTGCTATCTGGTGGGTTATCCTCATTCGGGGGACAGGGATGCGTCTGGCATTTGGGGTGAACCGTGGCTATACCTGCGTTCGTAAATCAAGGGAGATAGCTGTAGCGGAGTGTTCTCCTTGCGCAGGGAGATGCACTATCCGTGAAGTCCTGCGATTACGCACGAGCCTTGGGCCTTTGCGGTTGGGCCTCATAGTTGGACATTCCTAAAGTTAGCGGAAGATGGATATCGGATAGGCTTCTACTGGGCTTAGGAGTAAGAAGTCTAAACTCATTAGACTTCCTGTTCTACGAGAACTACGTCAGGCTTGATCCCTATATAATGGTACGTAGGCACATTGAGAGGGTAAGAAGTTGAGAGCTGATAAGAGAGCCACCACTTACTCTGATCAATCTCAGCCTAAAACAACCACAATCAATTACACACCGCTTAAGTTTCCGGCAAAGAACCATCGTCACAGATCTTAGTTCCGGCGAGAAACCTCAATCTTTGTTGTTACCAGATTCCTCCGTCAACACGATGGAAGTAATATTTATTAGTATGTAACCGTGGAATGGATTGAACATGGTGGAAATGTAGTAATATTTATTAGTAATATTTATTATGATTGTTAAAATCGAATGCTCGGTTCTCTGTAATGGGCCGATGTACTTTTGGGCCTTCCGGATGTATTTTAGATCCTTCCTCTTTGGTTGAGTTCTAATTATCCTATTCGGCATTTGAGAAAAAGAGTTTCATGATTAATTTTTTTTGTTAGTCATACTCGTAGATCTAAAATATTATTTCTCTAACTTTTCAATATGAATTGGAGTTAAAATATTTGACTTATACATTAGAATGCCTAGTCAGTCTGGGTTTCCCCTCCTTTGGTTTGGCCAACGAAATGGGAGCAATAATACATCATTTTAAAGTTACTAGCATAAATCCCGTGCGATACACGAGTTTCTATTAATATTTTAAATTTTTATTTATGAAGTTATATTATATTTTTAAAATATATATATAAATATATAATGATTTTAAATTTATAATAAAAATAATAGAATAACATGTGGTCGTAATTTAGTAGAATAAATAGACTATTTCTAGTAGTTTAGCAGATATGTAACACTATTATTTATATCTTTTAATAATAGGATAAGTTGTATTTGTAGTTTAGTAGAATAAGTATACGATATTTAGTAGTAGTTTAACAATTTAGTAGTTTATTAGATATATAACACTATTTATCTATTTTTGTAATAATCAAAATTAGGAAATTATCGTTGAACCAAAACGTTGAACCAAATTATCTCTATTCCGGCTATTATAATATAGTATAGATTAAAACCTAAAACTTTGGAATTCCTATTTATATTTTTATAATTTCTTTTTTATATTCATACAATTTCTGTTTTTGTTTTACCCTTTAAAATTAAAACTAGATACGCAGCCTCCTTATAATTAAAAAAAAACAATAAGGAAAAATCTGCGTGAAATAGTAACCAAAATTGGAGAAATGTGACCTCATAATGACTAAAGATATCTCATACTCCAGTCATCAGCTAGTTGTTGTATATATGTATATGTATTTGATGACAATGCAAGTTTCTTGTGGGCCGGAATGTTTTCAACTGGAGAAGGTTGTTTCACTCCATATATATCATATTATATATATATATATACTTGGTTGTTTTAGTTATGTATTTAGGACATCATACCGGTTGGTTGTTTAAGTTATTGAAACTTCATTTAATTTGAAGCCGTTAAGATAGAGAATATATGTTATGTATGTGTTTACAAATTGCAATCCGAAACGTGACACTTGTAATTAGTTAAGACGACGTTCTCTTGGAAAGGAACATCCCAAATAAGCTGGTAAAGCTCCCCTATATTCATGTATAAAGTTAAAGACGTTGGAACGCATTGTTACACCGTTTTCGGTAGTCTCACTCCATCTCATTATTCAAATTATAGTCCGTTACATGGTGTGTGATTAGCCATAACTTATAAGTTGGACTGCTGGACAAAGTTGTATCATTAATAATTCAAGAATATATATATATATATATATATATATAATATAGTGATGAGAAAAGCAAATATTCATGGGTTTTTAAAAATTCAGGTTTCGTCTTTCAGGAGTAGTATTTCATCATCCATCAACTTTGTATGTTAGAGATACATACCACTGAAAATTTGAACGCTTCAAATTAAATTTAACAGACAAATAAATAATTCAGTTTCACTTTAAAAAAAACAAAAAAAACTAGGTTCATTCGCAAGCGCATGTTAAGTTAAGGTGGCAGTGATGTAGAAACAGATGCAGCATCGGCATGTCCAGATGGATATAAGAATAAAGTAAGTGGCACTAATTAAATAATTTTTAGATAAATCTAATTATATAATTACTCAAACAATTAGAATTTTCTAATATTGGAATGATCACAATTAGCAAAATGAAAATCAGAATGTACAGGCACTTTCATGTTTAAGTGACAATTCATCGTAAATGATCCATATGGTCCAATTGGATACTCGAACATTTTACTTGTGTGATCTTTCCGAATCTACTCCATTCGGTTTGCGACTCTCTTTTGTAATAATCTTACAAGGAACAAAACGTGAAAGAATATTCCTGTATATGTGGGCCAGCATCATCTACCATCCTTCAGTGCACTTGCTCCTCTTTCTTCCCCTATAAAGAGCAACCAATGTACCTTCATCATTTCATTCATTGCAAACACCCTGATCCCCAGTTTCTACAGTTTTTTTTAAAATTGTAGAGCGTCAACATCGTCGTCTGCATTATAAAATTAATCGAAATTTGTAACACATGGGTAATGCGGGCGACATTGATCAATCGGAGGCATTGAAGTGTTTCGGAGGTGTAGCAATACCAGCACCGAAGCCATTTTTAGATTCGCTGAAAAATGATCTCAAAGAAACATTCCTTCCTGATGACCCTTTACGCCAATTTAAGAATCAACCACCGTCTCGAAAACTCACACTAGGACTGCAATACTTTTTCCCTATATTGGAATGGGGTCCTTGTTACTCCTTGAATTTTTTTAAAGCTGATCTTATTGCAGGGATTACTATTGCTAGCTTAGCAATTCCTCAGGGGATCAGCTATGCAAAGTTAGCTAACTTGCCACCCATAATTGGCTTGTGTAAGTTTTGTTGCTAGCTTTTGCGTGTGTAATATGCAACACATTACACACTTAGAGCATGATCATTTAAGTTACCAGCTGCTTTATTAATTAAGAACTCGTTTGACTTCCGATTCCATATTTAAGTTATCACCTCTCCTCAAAAAATTTAACGGATTAAGAGCAACTAAGAATTAAAATTAATAAATATAATCTATCGAGATTATCATGCAGATTCAAGTTTTGTGCCTCCCTTGATTTATGCGGTGATGGGAAGTTCAAGAGACTTGGCAGTTGGAACAATTGCCGTGGCATCACTTATGACAGCTTCTATGTTGGGAAATAAAGTTAATGCCACCGAAAACCCTACTCTTTATCTTCACCTTGCTTTTACGGCAACTTTCTTTGCGGGCGTCTTCCAAGCATCTCTAGGCATCTTAAGGTTAGGTTTTATAGTGGACTATCTATCGCATGCAACTATAGTTGGATTCATGGGAGGAGCAGCCACAGTTGTGAGCCTGCAGCAAATTAAGGGCATTCTTGGCTTGAAACATTTCACTCAGTCCACAGATGTTGTATCTGTTATGCGCTCAATCTTCAGCCAAATACAACAGGTTATACTCAATCTTGCTCTGTCCCTGTTTTTTTTTAACTTTCACACAAATAAAAACACATTGCATTTCGAATCACCACATATAGGTACTTAAATAGAAATTTTAATTATTTTATGTGCGCAACCTGCAGTATATTATTTTGCATGTGTATTTTTCCTATTATCTGAGGCAGAATGAGGCACTTACATATTGCAATGATAACATATTGCAGTGGAGATGGGAAAGTGCAGTATTGGGTGGAATTTTCCTGTCTTACCTCCTCCTTGCTAGATACTGTGTGAGTATGCAAATAACTTTCTCCATTTGTTACACGATATTGCTTTATTAACAAGACAAATGTCACAAACATGTTGCATATTCACGCATTTGTATTTGTATTTGTATATAGTATATAATTAATTTTCATTGATGAAGAAAATTTATATAAACTGCTTGAATAACTTGAAATGCAGAGCAAGAAACGATCAAAGCTATTTTGGATGTCTGCAATGGCTCCTTTGATGTCAGTTGTCATTGGAAGTCTTCTTGTTTACTTCACCAATGCTGAAAAACATGGAGTACAAGTGGTGAGCATTTGCGTGCAGACACTTCTTTTTCGACATCATTCATGTATCAATTACATGGGAATACTCTATGTCGTTACTAATTTGTAGTTAACTTTAACCTTTTAAGTTTTAACAGATTTTAATGAACAAGGAGCAATGTGATGTTCACCATATGTGGTGCATTTCTCATGTCATATATTTGTTAGAATGACGAGTTAATATGTGTTTGACTGATTATAATGTCTCCCAAATTGAATAGATTGGAGAACTAAAGAAAGGATTGAACCCCCCATCAGTAAAGGATCTTGCATTTGGGTCAGAATATCTGGCAACAGCCATCAAAACTGGGATAATCACCGGTGTTGTTGCTCTAGCTGTAAGCATTAATTTTCAGTTGCAAGTCTTTTGTGGCAGCAATATTACATGAAATAAGGCAAAATTATATATGACTCAATTTATTGCGACAATGTATACAGGAAGGTATTGCAGTTGGAAGAAGCTTTTCCATGTTTAGCAATTACCATATTGATGGTAACAAAGAGATGATCGCTTATGGTATGATGAATATTGCTGGTTCCTGCACTTCTTGCTACATCACAACTGGTACTATACCTTCCCCTGCATACGTAGTCTCTCTATATTTCCAATTATGCATCTCCTCTCTCTCTCTCTCTCTCTCTCTCTCTCTGTTACAACAGTTAGTTGCATATCAGAGTACAATATTTTACAAGTTTGAACTGAAAATTCATAATATATTGTATTCAGGGCCATTTTCGAGAACAGCTGTCAACTATAATGCAGGATGCAAGAGTGCAGTTTCAAACATTGTTATGGCATTTGCAGTAATGTTGACACTATTGTTCCTGACACCACTCTTCCATTACACACCTATTGTTGTTTTATCATCCATTATCATCTCCGCAATGCTAGGCCTCATCGACTATTCCGCAGCTCTTCATCTTTGGAACATTGATAAATTTGACTTTGTCGTTTGCATATCTGCATACTTTGGTGTTGTTTTTGGTAGCATTGAGATTGGTCTAGTCCTCGCGGTATGAATAATGCACACAAATTAATAAATTTGATACAGCATCAAGTAA
Organism: Apium graveolens; assembly: GCF_009905375.1. NCBI lineage: Eukaryota > Viridiplantae > Streptophyta > Magnoliopsida > Apiales > Apiaceae > Apium > Apium graveolens. The sequence goes on from NC_133648.1 coordinate 276,661,150, forward strand.
CATATATGACTACAAAAGGAGTGATATATAATCTATATAACAGAGTTACTATAACGAGTTAGCAGTCTAGTTAATTGACGAAATATAAATGTACCCCCATATATGTTGACATTTCATCTTATTCATAATTTGTGCATGTTAAATTGAAATGCAGGTTCTTTTGTCTGTCCTAAGGTTACTGTTGTTAGTGACCCGCCCAAAAACACTCGTTCTTGGAAAAATCCCAGATTCCAAAATTTACAGAAGCATTGATCAGTACCCAAATGCTGACCATGTTAACGGAATTCTCATACTAAAGATCGATGCTCCCATTTATTTTGCCAATTCTAGTTATTTGAGGGAAAGGTATTACTTCTTTTCTAAAAACAAATTCCTCCAACTAACCTGTGTAGAATGTTATGTACAGGGTGATAACTTTCACTGACCCTCACTGTTGTTGTCTGTTGGTACATATTGATAACTAATCAATTAGGATCTTGAGGTGGATTAATGAGGAGGAAGACAAACTAAAAGCTTCCTTCAAATCTAGTTTGAAATATGTAATACTCGACATGGGTGGTAAGTAATCTAAAATTTCTTCATGTAGAGTAATATTTTTTATGTGTTCCAAAATCAGAAGCGCCATACTAAATTGTACATATGAAAACTTCTGTTTTTAAGGGATTGCAGACATTGACACCAGCGGAACTAGCATGCTTGAGGAGGTCAAAACTACCACCGATACTAGAGGCATTAAGGTACAAACATCGCCTGATCTCTAAATCTTGGCACAACTCTTATCCAGTCCATGCTAGTAGTTTGTTGGAAAGTGTACAAGTTTTGTGCGAGTAATGTAGCAGAATGCCAATTAGAAAAATGAAATGGCACTTATCTTTTTGGTAGACATGCAGAGTTCTGACAAACACCCTATACTCACTTTGTCACACACATATCCAGTAAAAAACCTCCAAGCCTCAAGTTCTTATGAAATACGCAACCTTCAAAATCTTCTTACAAAGAAAATATGTTAGACTAGACTTCAGCTTTAACCAGATTAGTAAATTAAGTAATTAACATTATATATCTTGCCCATAATTTTTTTACTAAAATTTCTGAAATGATTCGCAGCTTGTGGTGGCTAATCCAGGAGGAGAAGTGATAAAGAAGCTGGATAAAGCGAAGTTCATGGAAAATGTAGGGCATGAGTGGTTCTTCTTAACGGTGGGAGAGGCTGTTGAAACATGTAACTTCATGATTCAAAGCTCCATTTCTCATCAGTCAGAGTCATGTTGCAACAATGCAACTGATCTTGTATAATCACAAGATTTAATCTTCATTTATACTAGAAAAAACTAAATCAGTAACCAAGTTTGGTAAACTGTAATGCAAGGAAAGATTCGAGGTTAATCCCAGTCACAAGGATAATACACGAATAGTGATACCTACACAAAATTAATCACAACAATCTTATCAAATGATGTCACAAATGGTATTAAGACTTTAATTGGTGATATGAATATGAATAAAGGGTCCATTACAATCAAAATTTTACTGCATTTTATTTTGTGCAAAATTTTATACACAGTTTTGTGAATATAACATTTTCCATAATATAATCACTTAAACCTTTTTTTGAAGATTATAGAACTTGTTGAATGAAATTAACATAATAGAAAATAAATTACAATATAAGTAAGAAAACACAAATTAAACAATTTGTATTGGATGTTCATGAATCCAAATTAAAGGATGTTGTTTTCTTAAAAAATCTGAGTCATAAATTATCCGGTTGCTTTTTAAATATTTCTTAAAAGAGTAAGAGTATTATAATTTCACACACAGTTACATAAATACTATCTCTTATTTATATATTACAAGAAATATTACAAAAACTACTAACTTCACTAAAATGACTTTACATAAATAATAATATTTACGTCTGTTCTTTTTGTTTAAACAATTCAGAAATTATTATATAATTACTTCTTTTATTATTATCTTTTTCAAAATATACCTTAATCTGAACTCTCTTTACTTCAAGAAACTACATGTGTAACTGGTATAAAAACACTGTGCTAGGCACGGGTCATGTTCTGGTATAACTTTAAAGTTTCTCATATTGTGGCTTGATAATTGATATGAATACTTGAGTCAATTTCAATGGATCGAAGAGCGTTGAGATTAACTAAGCATGATATATTTATTATTGTTGAGAGTCGATATCAATGACAAATTGGCAATTGACAACTAAGGCCTAAACATATCAAAAAAATAATGCAAAGCAGCATAATAAAAATTTGAAAAGAAGTTATCTTCAACTCTTCCAAGTATCACCGAGAGTCGATAGCTTCGAAAGGAGGCCCATATTTAAAGATCATAATACGATTGATGGATTACTTCATCTCAGAATTATCAACAGTCACTTCACCATGCAGTAGCTCTGGAGAACACGACGAACATGTCTCTTCTGCCTTATTAGTCTCGCTTTGATCATTCTTTTTATCATAACCAGCACAACTTAAACTTCTGCAATCCTTTTTTAAATCCTCCCAAAAAAGCTTGGCATGAATATCTTCAAGACAGGCCTTTACCTTGTACTTGCGAATGAGTATTACAACTGGTTCCCAATACTGCACGTCATTAGTGCAATCAAATTTCAGACTGTATTACTTTAAGTTTACTGTGGCTCTTCTCGTTTCAGATGTGAATAACTGATTATTCCGTTGAATGAAAATTGTGCTTCAGCATTTTTGCCAAATGATATTTACCTGCACAATTTATGACTAAGAAATTTGTAATCAGGGATGAGTTTAAATGTCTATTGGTATCCACATGTTTGTCTGTTTACCTTCTTGATAGTAGTTGTGCCACAAAATGATGCACTAAAATTGTAGTGTGCAGGTAGACTAATATTTGAAACCTAGCTGGCAGATAGATCATTCAAAACAGATTCAGCATCAGGAGACCAACACCTAAGTGTTCTTTCAAAGGATATGAGCGATATAAATGAATCTTTTAACCAATTAAAATGAAAGTAAAAATACTCTGCTGTTGTTTTACAATAACAAACCAGCAGGACTCTGGAGTCATGACCTTGACACATATACATTAGCATAAGCTCCCGATTTAAAATTTTTCCAATTTCAATGCATGCATATCATTCAAACATATATATAATATCTTTCGGGTATGCGCATTAATATATATATATATAGGGCTATATATTATAAATGCAGGAAATTTATTTTTATAATTTTCATTTTCTAAATAACCATGCTAATGGTGCACGACATTAAAGAAATAAGAATATCAAAAATAATATTTTCCTTATAAACTTCATATAGTAAATACTATTGCATTTGAAATATTGTTATAATTTTCGATTATGCTAAAAAAAATTGAATCGAAAATAATATACTTGTATTTTTGAAAAGGAAAACTAATGTTTTGATAATCATTATTTCTTTAATTTTAAATATTTTTTAATTTATTAAAGATAACGCTAAAGTTAATGGAAGTAAAATTAAAATTTTACTATTAAGTATTTTTTTAATTCTTTAAAACTAATGATATAGTCATTTTGTTATGACATTGTTGGCTTATTAAAACAAATAAAAAATTATAAAATATTTTAAACCTAACATAGATATAAAATTTTGAAATTATAACTTCTAAGCCGCGAGTAGTGCGGCACAATTTCCTATTATCTTTAAAATTAGAAGAGTGAACATATTCTTATATCAATTCTAGTATAACATTAAGAGGATGCTCATTTCATTTTTTTAAAGCACGCACACCTAGAGATAAACTCTTGACCTTCTCAAGAGAAGAAACAACATGCTTTTTTTGTTAATAAATTAATAACCCTCTAAAATACTAATATGGATCACTCTATTAAGAGATGGGTAGTGAATGTAAGTATGTTAAGCATGTTAAAAACCAGCAATTTGCCTAAAAGATGGACAAACAACTGAACCTTTTCTGTTGCACCAAGAACATGATCATCCCTTTGCATGAGCTTTTTCGGCTTCATTGATTTTGTCCAAAGGACCGAGAAAAATACGCGGAACCCATACCTTCACATAGAGTGATGATGTCCATAAACTTGTCCTATAGTCAGAATAAACTATGTTGTGATTGGCAAAATGTAAGTTCACGTGCGAAAAACTTTAAAAGATTTTAAACTATTTTAGTATAATAATGTAAAAGCTGCAATTAAATGATAAATATTTAGTATCCTATTCCCAGGAGGGTGAGATATAAGAAAGTACCCCATAAATATATCCTCTGTATAAATAACACCAAATTAAATATGACACGTCGAGATAATAAAATTGAAAAGAATATTTAGCAAAGAGATTTGTAAAAAATCTGAATTTTTGACATCGATAAAAGACCTTTATGAATAGTAACCTTGCGGTTTAATAAACACTTTTGGGACCACACCATATACGAGTTTTAAATTTAAGATTCCGAGTTGATATTGTGATTATACGTACCAAATGAGTGTAAAGTCATTCGTTTTCGCAGAAAAAGAACTTTGAAAAATGACTGTATCTGCGAACCATCGAGGAATACGAGAATCACAATGTAATTACAAATCTAAAATTCTAGAAATTCAAACCCAAGTACAAGGCAAGGACGTATACGAAAGGAATTACCCCGCGAACCGCTTATGAAGGTTTATTACGAAAACGAATAAGCGACCGAGCGAACGTGTAAGCGAATAAATAAAATGTATCAAGTCATGCTAACCATGCAAACTAACTAAGGTAATGGTTTAACAACCAAATAGTAGCCTACCTAGAAGACATGATAACCTAGCTAGCAAATAGTGCCATGAGTAATAAAGCAAGTACCTAAGCTAGGTAAGATATGGTGAGATTTGCATATCTAAAGATTATATACACAAAGATATATCACTTCTATAAGAAGTAACTAGCACTAAAAGCAAAAACTCTCTCTCCCCCCCCATTTCATTTTTCAACTCGGCCAAACTGGGAAAAACAATTTAGAAAGGCTGCATCTCCTTCATTTATCACTCAAAAATTTCGATCTATAGCTCGTTATAAAGGTATTGACACGAGCTAAACTTCTTATATCACACTACTTTTCCATTTAAGCATTGTAAGGCCCTCATTTTTTCGGATCTTTATAGAGAGATATGGAAACTACCCAACAAAAACCACCAAGAAAGAAAAATCCATATTTCGGGTTATAGGCATTCAAAAATCACCAAATTTTAACCAAAGCTTAATCATATCATGTAAATGGTATGTTCAAAATTTCATGCCCATTCGATTAGTATAGCATAGTCAAATCCTTGCTCAAAGTTGGGGATGAATAGTAAATCCAAAATTTAACTTTGTTTTCTTGGCTTAGGTTTTGAAGGATCTACCCACTATTGTTGTTAAGCAAGTTGCAAAAAATATGAAAATAAATTTTTTAAAAAATATTTTGGAGAGAGAATATTTTATGATTATTAAAAAACTAAAAATAGAATGAGTATACCGTATTTTTCTGGGATGGGTCACGGATCGCGCTTTCTTTAAGACATTTTGCGGCTATACTAAAAAAATGCGGAATATTCACGTTTGCCTCGATGTCCCCAGAATAAAAAAGCCCAAGAAAAAATTTCCGTACAACAAAAACTTGCATTATGCTTTGTTGGTCGATTAACACCAATAATTTACTGCCCGTAAAAATACGAACAAACGATAACAAAACTCCGAATATGTTTCACGAGAAAGACCAGGAGGTAAATTTGTTGAATAAAACAAGAGCCTACTAAACTATACCAAAACAATATGATATGCACTAGTCTCAAGGGGAAAAAAGGTGTGAAATAGATAGTATAACCTCGTACTGTGTGCAGCTTATAAACAAAACTTGACTAAAAGATATGGGAGTAGGTAACTAAAAAAGTATTATATTGATTTTAGAGGCTATGAATAAATTAGATAGTATAATATTATTATATAAAGAAAAGTATTCAAAGTGTAGAGATGAATGATGTGTGATACTCCCAAAACCAAAAACCATGACTTTATTTATAGGGTAGAATGGAGCGTAAAAAATTAAAAGCTGAGCTGAACTAATGCCTTTCTCCTAGCTAGCTCAAAAATTACTTTACCGTTATACATTATATTTGGACACTCATTTTGAAAATAAAAACTGATTAATAATTATTTTCAAAATCAGTTACACAATCTCCATGATAATGATTATTAATTTAAAATAATTCATAAACGAATTTCAACAATCCCTCACTTGAATATTTTAAAAAAATGATAAGTGTATTTTGAACAGTATTCGGAGAAAATAAGGTTGCACCTAAACAAAGGTGTCTTTAGACTTGAACCTTTGCGTAGTGAATAAGGTCCTGAGTTAAACAAGAGTGACTCGAAGTCTTGGACTCTATCCCGGGCATCAAATCACGCACAACCTTTCAAGGTGTAGTCAATTAGCCCGTGCATTATAGGCCATGCACGTCTATTCCGGTATATGAATGCTCAAAAAATTTATGCCCAAAATTTCATAAGAAGCGGCCTTCACTTCTACATTCACATCGATGAGTCTATCAAGAGTCCTCCTGAAGTTAGGTACTCCCTCCAAATAGAGTATAGATCTCATTAAGAGTATTAAATAACTAAACCTCTTATCATTTTAGGAAATATGCTCTAACAATATAATATTGCATATTCTTCGCATATCACTTCATGACTTGTTATTACCACATTAAACCTATTTCTTGGGATCTTCAGTCAGTTAGGTTGGGTTACCATCACGAGTGACTACTCTCAACAAGAAATAGTCCCATATTAACCAAAGTTTTATAGACTTTCTCTTAGCTAATCTTTTCGTCAAAGGGTCTTCTAGATTATCATCAGATCTTATGTGATCCACTCTAACAACTCCTTTAGAGAGATACTCTCTGACAGTGCTATGATTACGACGTATATGTCATTTATTACCTTTAAAATAACGGTTCTGAACTTTATCGATAGCCGTGGTAATATCACAGTGGATTAAGACATATGGAACCGGTCTTTCCCATAAAGGGATCTCTGCTAGCAAGTTTCTTAACCAACTTGCCTCTTCACTAGCTATGGCTAGTGCTATCAATTCTGCTTCCATAGTGGACTCAGCTAAGATAGTTTGTTTCTTTGATTTCTAAGAAATAGCTCCACCAGCTATATTAAAAATATAGCTACTGGTTGCCTTGGAGTCTTCTGACAAGGTATTCCAGTCAGCATCACCGTATCCTTCAAGGACAACGGGAAACTTACCATAATGTAATCCAAAGTTCATAGTTTTCCTTGAGATATCTCATGACCCTCTCAATAGCATGCCAATGCTCCATAATAGGTCTACTGGTAAACCTACCCAACAACCCCACGACATAGGTAATGTCGGGTCTAGTGCCATCAGCAGCATATCTAAGACTGTCGATGATACTTGCGTATTCTTGTTGTCTTACACCAAATCCCTCATTTTTAAATAACTTAACACTAGGGTCATATGGCGTACTAGCAGGTTTGCAGTCAAAGTACTTGTATTTCTTTAGGATCTTTTCGACGTATCGAGACTGATCTAAAGAAAGTCCATTTTCTGACCTAGTAATCTTGACACCAAGAATTATACCTGCTTCTCCAAGATCTTTCATTTCAAAGTTAGAATTCAATAATAATTTTACTTTATTTACTGTATGAATATTTGAACCAAATATCAGCAGGTCATCTACGTACACGCATATAATAGTACAAATGTCATTTTCAAATTTGTAATAAATGAATTTATCACTTTCATTGACTCTAAAGTCATCGAACATGATAAGTTTATCAAACTTTTCATGCCATAAAGTAGGTGATTATTTAAGATCGTATATAGTCTTATCTAACTTGCACACCTTCCTTTCCCACCCATGGATCACGAAACCTTCGGGCTGATCCATGTAAATTTCCTCCTCTAATTCACCATTTAAGAATGCATTCTTAACATCCATTTGGTGAATCACTAGATTATGGATGACAGCTATAGAAATTAAGACTCTAATGGACGTCAACCTAGAGACTGGTGAAAATGTGTCAAAGAAATCCATATTTTCTCTCCGTCGAAAGCCTTTGGCTACTAAACGAGCCTTATACCTTTCAACAGTACCATCAGGTCTTAACTTCTTCTTAAAGATCCATTCACATCCTATCGACTTACAGCCAGGAGGTAAATCAACCAGATGCCAAGTTTTATTGGATTCCAAAGAATCCATCTCATCATTAATGGCTTCTTGCTAAATATCAACATTTAAAGAAGTCACGGCTTTCTAAAACTGGTAGGATCTTCCTCTAGATTATAAGCATAGAAGTCAGAGCCAAAATCTTTGACGACTCTAGCTCTCTTGCTACTCCTCGGTTCGATATCTGAATCATCATTGTGTTCTTTCTCCTTTAAAATAGGAGTAATACTCGTCGAAACACCCCCACTATTCCTCAATTTAAATGGAAACTTGTTCTCATAGAAATCAACATTAATCGATTCTACTATAACTCGTGCATTTAAATTAAAAAATCTGTAGCTTATGCTATCGACACCATATCCAACAAATACACACTCATAGGCTCTACTCGCAAGTTTAAGCCTTTTAGGATCAGGGATCCGAACATAAGCTAAGCAACCCCAAGTCCTCAAATAGGAAATATCCGGTTGTCTACGCTTAAGCATCTCAGAGGGAGTTATCATACTTCTCCATTTGGGTACTCTATTAAGTACATGACAGACTGTTAATATGATTCCTCCCCACCAATGAGATGCAGTACCAACTCTGTTAGAGTTCTATTTTTTCTTTCGGCTTTTCCATTCATTTCTGGTGAATAAGGAGCAGTTCTCTCATGTATAATTACATGAGAGTCATAATATTTGGTAAATAGGTTTGATTCATACAATGCTCCTCTATCACTATGAAGTCTCTTGATTTTCCTATTGTGCTGATTTTCAACTCTATTCGCAAATAACTTAAACATGTCAAATGCGTCAATTTTTTTTCTTAAGATAAACAAAACTATAATTAAAATAATCATCAATAAATGTGATAAAGTACCTCACACCATTTCGAGTTAAAATTCCATCTAATTCACATATATCAGAATGAATTAGATCTAATGGTTCTGTTTCTTTAATCATCACTGACTTATGGGGAATCTTTGTAATTTTCGCTTGAGTACAATACTCACATTTATCTAAATCAGAGAGAGACAACTTGGGAATTAATCCTAGGTTGCTCATATTTATTATGCTTCGTTTATTAATGTGACAGGGTCTAGTATGCCAAGTAGTGAAATGAGTCAACATGTAAGAGAAAATAGAAATTTTATTAACTTCAGCATTCAACTTAAACATTCCATCTACGACATACCCTTTACCCACAAAAGTACCATTTTTAGTAATGGTGTACAAATCAGAACCTATAGTCTGGATAAACCTTCCCTTATTAAGTAAAAACCCAGAAACCAAATTCTTTCGCATCTCTGGAGTGTGCATGATGTGTAATATATAATAGATGATGTCAAAGAATTATGCCTCAGAAGAATGTCAAAGATTACTGGAGCTAATAATATCATCAACATCTATGATCTGAGTATATCAGAAGATCAGAAGAGTTGAAGGCAGCAGGCAAGAGCAGAATATCAAAGGATGGAAGATTTCTGAATATAAAAGATGGCTCTTTGTCAAGTTATAGGATAGGGATGTTAGCTAGATATCCTAAGCCAGATTTTCTGAAACTAATAGAGGCTCTAACTGACACCCCCATCCTAGAAGAATTGGAAATACTTGTGCAAATTAAGAACATAATTGAGAAAGAATCAGACAGCTCAGTCTTTACTTAATTATTATAAACTGTCAAATATTCATTGTACAAGTGTTGTATCAGCTTTTGTATTATTTTATTTTCAATCTTTAACTTGGGGTTAGTCTTGTTAACAGGCATGGATTTGTGATAAGCAATCTTCTCACAAATTGGGGGAGATTGTTGTGCAAGACATGCCTGTATCATAACAAGACTAAGTCATACTAACAACCCTAAGATTAGTTGTATTATAACCTTAATCTGTAATTCATACTTGTAACACTTAATGTCTGTAAAATGTAAATGGAGCAGACTGGAGCATTTTTCTCTAAGCAGTGTCAAGCCTAAGAATTCTATATGGAAGAAGATCAAGAAGATCATGCCTCAGAAGAATTATGAAGAAGCTTGGAGTTGAATAAATCTGTTTGGTTTAAAACATTCTAAGTCAAGATCTCTACAAGTCACAGAATTAGTGTTATAGAGAAATCATTCGAGAACTCCAGAATGACTTATCGAGAAGTCATTTAAACTCCAGAGAGTACCGACGGATGAATAACATCTACCCGACGGATGAGCAATATCTACTCGACGGATGAGCAATGTCTACTCGATGGATAAGCCTTCACTACTCGACGGATAAGCAACATCCACCGGCTATAGAGAACTCAAGAATTGCCCATTCGAGAACTCAGAGATATCGACAAGTATACATTCATTAGAGAACTCTGAGTTATCGATAAGCCAAAGTCCATTAGAGAACTATGAGTTATCGATAAACCAAAATTCACTAGAGAACTCAGAGTTGTCGATAAGTCAAGTTAACAATAAAGTTTCAGGGATATCGACAAGCCAACATGCCTATCGAGATGTCGAGTTCTCTACAGCTTAATTGGAAGATCTCGAAGTGAAGAAATTTCTCTAAGTACAGAATTGCAGAACAGTTCAATATCTAAGGTTGCAAATCAACAAACAATTCACACAGCTGGATTGACAAGTCTACAAAAAGCAGCTTGAGAGATGTGCAAGATCAATGGAAAAGATTAACTGACAGAGGAGATTAAAGTAATCACGGGATGCTAAAAATATGCTAAGCCAGAAATGGAAGATTTGCTTTTCTATAAATAGAAATGACAAGTGACAGTTTAGAAAAGCTAATAGCATGTTTATTATCCACTGTGTAAACCAGCAGTTAACTGAGTTATAAAGTTAACACTGGTCCTCTAGTTAAGTAGAACAATCAGAATAGAAAATTGTGTATTCTCTCTCAAGAAAGAAGCTAAGTTCTAAGACAAGAACTTAGAGATTTTGTAGCAAAACACTGCTTGATTTTTAATATAAAATCAAGTGAGTTTTGAAGATCTTTGTTTTACATATTTGTACAGCTATTTATGTTTAACATCCATTCTACTAAATCATTAACAACTACCAACTGCTAAAGCCTAAGTCGATCGAAAATCAAACATTTAAGCCAAAACACATTCACCCCCCCCTGTGTTGTATTCATACCTAACAAGTGGTATCAGAGCTAAATCTGAAAGTAAACATATTAGATCTTGGAAAAATGAATACACAGAAAATCAGTAGTATCAAGATTCCTCCCTTTGATAAGGCCAATTACACTTTATGGAAAAAGAAAATGTTGTTGTTTATAAGAATGGACAATCATCTTTACATTGGTATCCTCAAGAATGGGCCCTTCACTCCTGTAGTTAGAGTTGAGGAAACCACAAATGGAGATATGGTTATTCCAGCTCATTATGCTCCCAAGGATCCTTATGAGTATACTGAACCTGAAAGAGAGAAAGTTTCCCTAGACAGTGCTTCACAACTGATACTAATTGAGTCACTTGACAATGTAATGTATAATAACATTGTCAACTGTGACACTGCTAAACAAATCTGGGTAAAGATTGAAATACTCTGTGAAGGAACTGAGGAGGTTAGGTCAAATCAAAGAAGGATATTGATTTCTCAATATGAGGGTTTTATGGCTAAACCAAATGAGGGTATTACTGATGTGTTTGAAAGGTTTAATAAGCTGATAAATGACTTGCAGCTTCATGATAAATTTTATGATGTCGAAGAAGTGAATTTGAAGTTCTTGCTTACTCTCCCTGATCACTTGGAACAGAAAATCTCTGCAATTAGAGAAGGAAGGGATCTGAGTAGAATCACACTGGAAGTGCTCTATGGGGTTCTGAAAACTTATGAACTTGAAATGATTCAAAAGAAGTCATTAAGAGCTGGTCAAGGATATGTAATGGATGGTTCAAGTGCACTGATTGTGAATGATGGCCAGACTTCTAATAATGAGCAAAGATCCCCAACTCTAGCAATTTCTACAAGTGAGAAAAGAGTCAATGACACTGAAGAGCAAGTCATACTAGAATTGGATGAAGAAGATGAGTTCTACACTCTTGATGAGCTTGATGAGCTAGACAAATCAATGGCTTACTTGGCCAGAAAATTCTCTAATATTAGAGTAAAGAAACCAAGATTTTTCAAGAGCAAAAGACAGTCATTCAACAAAGACAGCAGCTGGAAAGGAAAAGGGAAGTATACTCCTAATAGCAAAACTGGCTACAAAACTGGATCTATTGATAGATCAAAAATAAGGTGCTTTAACTGTGATGAGTTGGGCCATTTTGTTACAGAATGTAGAAAACCCAAGAAGGCAAAGAAAGATAAAGCCTATCTTGAATTGGAAGCAAAGTATGATACTCTTCTAAAGAAGCAACAAGGGAAAGCTTATATTGTTGAGAGCAAGAGCTGGGATGATTCAGATAATGATGAAGATGAAGAAGTTGGAAACTATGCATTCATGGCCTTGGAGCAAGGAGATTCTTCATCATCTAAATCACAGGTACCAACTCTTACCACAATTGATTTAAATGTGAGTCAATATAAGGAAACTGTTGAAAAGATGAGTACAGAAATGTTCCACATTCATACAAGCATGGTTGCTGCAAATGAGGAAGTTAGCAGATTGAAAAAGATCATTGAAAAACTTGAGAGTGAAAAACGAGAGACTGAATTGTTGTTGGTTGAGCTTGATAATGCTAAGCAAGAAAATGCATACTTAAAGAACAAATTAAAGTGTGCAAGTGAAATTGATGCAGTATTGAGAGAAAAGCTGGAGAAGAATGAAGTGAAGCTGAAATCCTTCAAAAATGCTTCTGATTTGATTGGCCAATATCATGAAAAGAACAAGCCATGTGCAAACATTGCCATTGGTCTTGATTATGAGGATTTGAACAACAAGAGGGAGTCTGTCAGTGACAAAGGGAAATCAACTGAAACTGAAGATGTTCCAATTATTTTGAAGAAAGTTGAATCACATTTGTTCAAGGCACGTGAAGTGAACTTCAGTGAAGAAGAGTTGATCATCAAACATGAGATAGCTGATGAGGACAAGGAAAAGAAAAATGATGAGACAACTCAGTCTTCCATCTTTGTTGAAACACCAAAAGCCAATTAAGAAACTAAGGAGCCTGTGAAGGAGATTAAAGCTAAACAGGTCAAAAAGAAAAAGAAGAATAGAAATGGAAAGATTGGGATAAACAAAAGCAATAATTTTGCTTATGTTGCAGATGCTCCTAGAAAGAGGTGTGAGAATTGTGGATCAATGAATCACCTAACTAATATTTGTAAAAAGACTATTAGCACTTCACCAGAAGGAGTCTGCAAGTACAATGAAGCTAAGGCAAATGATCCCTATTCATTCTGTGACAAGTTTGACTGCATTCCCTGCAATATGAAAGTGATGAAGAGTTGCTACAAATTGAGAATTGATCTCATAGAATCAAAAGTTGGTTTTATATCTGAAAGGGAAAATGCTCAACAGTCTATGAATTCTATTTTATCTCAAAATTCTCATTCTACTTCTGCAAAATCAGTTAACAAGAAGAAAGTGCCCGACACAGCTTGGGTAGCTAAACACACTTAATCCTCATTATGTGCAGGGCAAAGGGAAGAAGGTCATATGGATCATTGATAGTGGATGTTCCAGTCATATGACAAGTGATAAGGCCCTGCTATCACAATTTGAGGAGATGGGTGGCCCTTTGGTGACCTTTGGAGACAACAGCAAAGGATTCACAATGGGATATGGCAAGATTGTTTCTGGAAATGTTGTCATTGAAGATGTAGCACTAGTTGCTGGATTAGAAGTAAATCTTCTAAGTGTTAGTCAATTTGCAGACAGAGGTTTTCAAGTTGTTTTCAACAAAGAAGATTGTGCTTTTATTAGCAAAAAGACTGGTGAAATTGCTCTTAAGGGAGTAAGAAAGGGAAGCTTGTTTATTGCAGACTTAGACTCAACAAATAAGGAAGGAGTGTATTGTTTCTACACCAAGGCATCAGAAGAGCAAAGCAAACTGTGGCATACAAAGCTATCTCATTTGAATTTCAAAGCAATCAACACCTTAGTCAAGAAGGAGCTTGTGAGAGACATGCCCAGTCTGGAATTTACTCAACTGGAAGTTTGTGAAGCTTGTCAGAAAGGAAAGATGAAAAGATCAAGTCACAAGTCAAAATCTGTGAATTCCATAAGTGCACCTCTGCAACTTATTCACATGGACTTGTTTGGGCCAGTAAATGTCTTGTCCATTTCAAGGAACAAATATGCCCTTGTCATGGTTGATGATTTTTCAAGATACACTTGGGTTGAGTTCATGTACTCTAAAGATGAAACTCTAAATATTATAATTGAGCACATCAAGAAAATTGAGAAGCAAGCTGAAGGAAAGGTTAGTGTGAAAAGATTGAAAAGTGATAATGGAACAGAATTCAGAAACTCAACATTAAGTGAATTCTGCAAAAGCAAAGGCATTGTTCAAGAATTTTCAGCAGCTAGAACACCTCAACAGAATGGAATAGTTGAGAGGAAAAATAGAACATTAGTTAAAGCTACTAGAACTTTGCTACAAGATGCTCAGTTGGCAACTAGTTTTTAGGAAGAGGCTGTTAATACTGCATGCTACACTCAAAACAGATATCTCATCAACAAAGTTCATGGCAAATCACCCTACTCAATCATGTCTAACAGGAAGCCTACGGTGAAGCATCTACATATGTTCGGAAGCAAGTGTTATATTCTAAAAGACAACTCTGAATATGTGGGAAAATTTGACTATAAAGTTTTTGAAGCAATTTTTCTGGGATATTCATTGGAAAGAACATCCTATAAAGTTTATGTGATTGATCAAAAGAAAATTATGGAAAGCACAGATGTGACTTTTGATGATGACAAGTGTCTAGGCTTGGAATGCCTTGATGTAAATGATGGTGAAGCCCTTGCATTTGGTAATCTAACCATTGATAGTGATTCTGATGAGGAAGATGAAGTTGTGACACAACAAGTGACAAATGAAGAAACCTCTGAACAAAATCATGGAAATAAAAGCTCTCTTCAGACACCTGAATTTGATGGCACAAACTCAGGGGGAGAAGGAGAAAATGGAAATGACAGTCATGGTAATACTGAAGAAAATGATGAAGGCACTAGTCAACAGACACACACCAGAAAGTGGGATAGGAGTCATGCAGTAGAAGCTATTATTGGTTATCCCTCAGCTGGTGTGAGAACTAGAAGTGCAACTGCTAATAAATGCCTACATGCATGTTTTCTATTTCAAGTAGAGCCCAAGAAAACTGAAGAAGCCCTAATGGATCCTGACTGGATATGTGCCATGCAGGAGGAGCTGGATCAGTTTGAGAGAAACAAAGTTTGGAAATTAGTCCCTGCACTAAAGAACAGAAGCATAATTAGAACTAAGTGGGTGTACATGAACAAAATGGATGAAAATGGAATTGTTACTAGAAACAAAGCAAGGCTGGTTGCTAAAGGCTACTCACAAGAAGAGGGAATTAACTATGATGAGACTTTTTCTCCTGTTGCAAGACTAGAAGCAATAAGAATTTTTCTGACATTTGCTGCACACTCAAATTTCAAGGTGTATCAAATGGATGTCAAAAGTGCTTTTCTCAATGGTGAACTAGAAGAAGAAGTTTATGTGCAACAACCACCTGGCTTTGAAGATCCATAATTTCCTAACTTTGTTTAAAAATTACTTAAGGCTCTATATGGATTGAAACAGGCACCAAGAGCCTGGTATGACACACTGTCAGAATTTCTACTCAAACATGGTTTTACCAGAGGTACTATTGATAAGACTCTCTTCTACAAGAAACATGGTGAAGATATGATCCTAGTTCAAATCTATGTGGATGATATCATCTTTGGATCTACAAATGAAAAGTTTTGTCAAAGATTATCTAGGCTAATGCAGAGTAAGTATGAAATGAGCATGATGGGAGAATTGAGTTACTTCCTTGGCCTTCAAGTTAGTCAAAGAAGTGATGGTATTTTCATCAGCCAAACCAAATATGTGAATGACTTATTGAAGAAATTTGGTATGATGGATAGCTCACCAGCATCTACACCAATGTCTACTACAACCAAGTTGGATGAAGACAAGAAAGGCAAGAGTATGGATATTTCAAGTTATAGAGGGATGATTGGATCATTACTGTATTTGACTGCTAGTAAACCAGACATCATGTTTGCTACTTGTCTATGTGCCAGATTTCAAGACAATCCAAAGGAATCACATTTGATGGCTGTCAAAAGGATTTTCAGATACTTAAAGGGAACTCCAAACTTGGGATTATGGTATCCTAAGGGAACTGGTTTTGAAGCTGTTGGATACACAGATGCAGATTTTGCTGGATGCAGGGTTGATAGGAAAAGTACTAGTGGAAGCTGTCAGCAATCTGTGTCAACTTCCATAGCTGAGGCTGAATATATAGCTGCTGAAAGTTGTTGTGATCAGGTGCTTTGGATTAGAAATCAGCTAATGGACTATGGTCTAGTGTTACACAAAATTTCTATTATGTGTGACAATATTAGTGCCATATCTATAGTAGCTAATCCAGTTAATCATTCTAGAACAAAGCACATTGATGTTAGGTACCATTTTATCAGGGAACATGCTACAAATGGTACCATTGAGCTCATTTTTGTTCCAACAGAGAAACAATTAGCTGACATTTTTACTAAACCTTTGGATGAAGCAACCTTCACTAGACTTGTGAGTGAAATTGGAATGCTCAATTCTTCATCATAAGGCAAGAACTCAGCTAATGTTTTGCAACAGATTAATTTCTAATAAATCAACCTAGTATGATTTAATTGAAAATTAACTGAAATATGAATTATAAATATTTCAGAATCTCTGTATAATTATTTTTCTTTAAAAACTCAAAAATTAACATAGAATATCTTAAATTCTAAGTAAACTGCTTGGTTGTTAATTTACATCTTAAATGTGTAAAAATTAGCACAAGGCAGAAAAACAGTACTCAAAGGTATAGAGAACTGAGTTCTTGATAAGTCAAAATGACTTATCGACAAGTCATTTTGGAGTTCTCGAGTGAGTCCTCGATAAGTCAATTTACAGACTTCTCGAATGACTTCTCAATAAGCTCTATTATGACTTATCGATAAGACCATGTAGAGTTCTCTAATAGTGTTAATTCACAGAGTTCTCGACAAGAATATTTTGAGACTTATCAATAACTCAGAACTAAAATAATTTAATTCAATGAATTATTTTAGACAAATACTTTTGGAAAATTTATTCTGATTTCAATTTGATTCAATTCAAATAAATTAGAATTATTTCAGTCCTTTTTGGACAAACTGGGCATTTATCAGAGTTCTCGAGAAGTCAAGAGTTTGATATCAAATGTTTATTTGACTTCTCGATAAGTATTTTACCTTTTTCTATAAATACCCAGACTTCTCCATTAATATTAACTTGGAATTTCTCAAAATTCTAAGTAAATTGAATATTTATTACGTCATATCCTCAGTATGTGAACTTAATAAATAACAGATCAAAAGAAGCAAAAAGTATGAAAAACTAAACAAATTTAATTCATAAATTATGTTCATAAAAATACTTTTGACATACTTAGTCTCTAAATTTCTCTGACTTATTAACACATTTACATGCTTATATGATTTCTTGCTTACGTAGAAATATATTAGTCCAATGTTAGTAGACTAGTACATTATTTGTGTTGCTTTGTGTCTGCTGATAGTGATAATTTTATCTGATTGCTTGCTGATAGGGAGAGTTACTTTTTGTGTAGGGAGTACACGCTTATTTGCATGGGGAATAGTTACTCTTTAAAATAAACTAATATTCTTGAGTACTTGCATGGGGAACAGTCACTAGTCATTTCTAGCTGTCTAGTAGGCTTATGTGATTATTACTCCTATTATCCGGGTTACTCAAGAGTCTCTTGATTTCTATCTTTACTCCCTCTATAAATTAAAATGCTTCACTCTTTATCACTCATCACTCTCCTACTCTCAACAAAAACATCAAATTTCAAACTCACCTTCTGTTCATCTCTCTCTCTCTCTCATTCAAATGGATGCCCCAGTCTTCTACAGACTTGTTAATGGAGCTTATCAACCGGTCCATCATTTGGATGATGATCTAATGTATTTTGATCCTTTCGGACTTCGTGTCCGCCTCAAGGGGGTTGTTTACATTCCCTTTGATATTCCACTTGAGGTCTTTTACGGACTCTCGTGGGATGATCAAATCGACACTCTTTTTTTTGAGATGGAAGCCTCTTTCGAGCAGGAGAGGCGAGCCAAGGTGGCTGAGCAGCAACGCCTTGCTACTTTGGAGTTGCAGGAGAGGATCATCTCTCTTGCACACTCCATGTCCAGAGCTTACCAGCGCAGGGCAAGGAGGTTGGAGGCTGAGAAGAAGAAGTCTAAATTAGAGTAGTTAGGATTGGGATTTACTTGATGTAATCTACATCTTAATGTACTCTGTGTTTAATATTAATGAAATTATCTTCCTCTTTATCAATTTGTTTTTATTGCTTTATTGTTTACGTCATGTTTGCCTTGTGTTTACAAAATTAATTGATTATTAGTTTTCCTGTCATAATGCTTGCAACTGCATGTCTCAATGGTTATGCCTAGCCATAATGCTTGCAACTGCATGTCTCAATGGTTTTGCCTAATCAATATGCTTGCAACTGCATGTCTCAATGGTTATTCCTAATCAATACAGATAAATATGTTGTAATACTTAGCAAAAAAAAAAAAAATGTTGTAATAACCCCAATTTTTGGAAAAAAAAATTGAACGCGGATGAATAGTAACTTTTGCTGATGATGCTGATTAAGGAAAATTATCAGAACACGCTATATAGGAGTACTGTTATGGAAATTCTAAGATCGTATTAGTACTCCATAAAGTAAATAAGTGTATGTAAAGATCGTCAGAATCCAAATTCGAACACTTTGATTTTTCCCAAAAATCCACCAGATACCGAAAGAATTGGGTATAAGGTAACATGATTAAAAGAATTTAAATTCAAGGATTATAAGAGAGGATCATAAAAGGAATATAAATTATTAAGAAGGGTTTAGGAGAACCCAAGTAATAAGATCCCCGGTATGATCTCTCAAACGATAAACGAAAACGAAAGTTAAGCGAACCGTAAAACAAATAAGTGACCAAGAGACAAGCTTGTACAAGAAGCCAATGATTGTGACATCATCAAACCACAAGGAAAAGACATGTGGCAAATGGATGACAAATACATGGTGACATAAGCATGACAAATGGAGGGATTGTTGGTTGATTACAAGCCACACAAATTTTACCATGGTTAAAAGGTAATTAAGCAAAACAAAAGGAAACAACCAAGCAAAACAAATCAAAAACACAAAACACAAATTAGAAGTTGACTTTTGCTTTCCAAGAACAAAAGCTCTCGGCCAAAACCAGAGCAGCAACTTCAAACTACCATATCTCCTTCAATACTCACTCAAATAGTATGTTCTATAGCTCTTTGGAAAGGTATTGAGATGGCCTACAACTCTTGTTCACAAGTTTCGTCCAAATAAGCATGGTAAGATCCTCGTTTTGACAGTTCTTTCAATATGACTTTTAGAAACTTCAAAACCTAACTTTGTGTTCTTGATTTCTTTCGAAAGATCAAGCTTGTAGGAGGCTCCCTAAGACTTCCTAGCTACTCTAATCACTCCGAGGAAGGTATAACACCTCCAAACCCTAGCTTTACTTTGAGTATTATGATGGTTTTGATGGTTATAGTAAATGGGAAGCATGATGCTTGTGTGTTTAGAGTTTGGATTGGATTTGTAGTGATTTGGATGTTGAAATCTTGTTTATAGTTAATGAAACTTAAGTATAGCTAGTAGTTCATGTGTGGGGTTGTATAAATTGGAAAATCTTGAGGTTTGGGGACTGATGTAGTAAGGTTTGGACTTATGTTATTGTTCATAGGTTACCTGTCCCACTCTAAGCTTAAGTCTACCCCGGAGCACTCAGGCAAGTTTTCTACCCGTTATACTGTTGTTGTGATGTATACATATGTATATGCATTATCTTGTGATAGATGCATGATGGTTAATTAGAAAATCTTGCGATATATTGGAGCATGTGATATGGTATATATGCATGTCTGTTTCGTAATCTTGATATATATCTGTTGATTTAAATGCTTATAGTTGCATAATACCTATGCTAGAGATAAGCAGTAATTGCGTATACCCTTAGTATAGGGGACCCAAAGGTGGACATTTTTCTAAAAACCGGGAGTCGATGTTCCCGAGTATATTATATATATTTATATATATATAGATATAGTTTTCAAAACTATGAATCGAATAAGGTTTATTCGATAACTTTATTTTATTAATGACTATAACTTTGAATATTCATTCGAGGACTTATGACTCGGTTTATTTATTTAATGAATATTACTTTGAATATTCATTCGAGGACTTATGACTCAGTTTATTTATTTGATGAATATTACTTTGAATATTCATTCGAGGACTTATGACTCGGTTTATTTATTTAATGAATATTACTTTGAATATTAATTCGAGGACTTATGACTCGGTTTATTTATTTAATGAATATTACTTTGAATATTCATTCGAGGACTTATGACTCGGTTTATTTATTTAATGAATATTACTTTGAATATTCATTCGAGGACTTATGACTCGGTTTATTTATTTAATGAATATTACTTTGAATATTCATTCGAGGACTTATGACTCCGTTATTTAATGAATATTATTTTGAATATTCATTCGAGGACTTATGACTCCGATTATTTATTAAATAATATTCTCTATTTTATTAAAGAATAATGTTTCGATAATCAAACTTATTTTCGAGTATTCAAATAAAGATAGTACTTTCGTATAAGTATATCTTTGGTTATTTAATATTCATTTCAAGTATGAGTTTTAAAACTTCTACTTCAATTATTTTTATAAAGATTATCCTTTATGGGAATATTATTTAATAATAATATTCAGATATTTTCTAATATATCGGGACTGATTTATTTCATTAAATCAGTATTACTCCAAACATTCTTGAAAATGTTTTCGAGTCTTCAAAATGATTTTGAAAGTTAAAGCGGATCCCAAAACTCATTTTTATATTTAAGATCCTCCTTTCAAAGGGGATTTAAATACTCGCTCAAAACCTGAGGGATCCGGCTCTGTGGTGTATTTTATATTCACAACGAGGTTGTTGTTTTGACAAATGAATTGATTACTTACCCAACGTTCGGGAAGTAAGTCCATCTATTGAGTCGGCATAAGCAACATGGGCTCAGTGGGCGTCATTGAAAGTGTAAGTGGCTCAGTGGGAGTCCATCAAATGCGTAAGTGGCTGAGTGGCAGTCCAGCATAAGGTCCTATTGCGTCCAGGGTGATGACCAGTGGGGAATTCGTCCATCTACTAGTACAAAAGGTTACTTATTGGTATCTTTGCCTGATCAGCAAGATATCGGGTTTATGCCAAAATTCTTTTCTTTCCAAATTCATTGGATATTACAACTCTGTTCATACTTTACATGACAGAGGTTTTCAGGAAATGTATGAGAGATATATATGGATATATATATCGGGACTAAATGAAGTATCTCGTAACTTCATTTCTTTTAAACAACATTTCAAGGATTGAATCTATTCAAGTCTTATCTTGTAGTCTCATCTATGTGATGAACTTTTGAAACTGTTTATACCTTGAATGGTGGTGCTTCAAGTAGTATTCGGAAAAGATATAAGTATATTGGAGTATAATGTAACTTCATCTTTTCAACTTATATCCAGTTAATGATTATCTTATGAATGATAAAGATTTTCAGAAAAACGTTGAGACAAGGTTAGATATATGAGATCACCTTGCAACAATATTTTTATACAGTTATAAACTGGAACTCTGTGTATATTATACATGTCAGAGGATTTCAAAGATTGTGAAAAGTATATATGTATATATATACTGAATATTTTGTGACTTGGTCGCGTTAAGATATCCACCTGGTTCATTTCTTCTTGACCAAGACTTTCATGAGTACTATGAGAATGCTCATATATTGTTAATTATTATACATATTATTTCGGTGGGCGTGTTGCTCACCCTTGCTTTCTTCTTTCATCACACAATAACAGATAGACAAGATGAACAGGATCAAGCTCCCAATTCGCGAGCAAATAGGAAACGTTCCGCAGTTTCCTGTAGGCGTTGATGTCGTTGTAGCTGAGTTAGGATCTACCAATAGGCTAGGCTTTCAACTTTTGATGTACCAGACTTATGTATATTTATGAATAGTAGTAATGGCAAGGAAAATGTAAATTTATTCAGAAACCCTTTTAAGGTGTAATGATAAATAATTGTGGAATAAAATGACTCGTGTTATTTTTGGATATTCATCTCTGAGACTATAACTTGTGGTGTGTGTGTTTATTGTGGGGTCACAGTACGGAGTAGTTGATTGTTTATTAAGATTGGGTGTTATTAAGGGAAATGGAACTCGTGACAACCCGGATCCCCGACCCCGGATTTGGGGGTGTTACAGAAATGGTATCAGAGCTAAGCGTTATAAACCTCAGAGATGATGTGACGTTAAAATAATAAGTTCACTAAGATAATAAGGACTCTTGCCAAGTTCATAGTCGGACTACCTAACGTAGTACTGACAGTTAAAACCCTTATGGGAACCCTTATAAATATCGTGATAGGAGCGTAGTTCGTTATCGTATATGGTAGCGGGACTCCGAACCCTGAGGTTGAGTAGCAACAACGCGATGATGTTTTATTAGTTATTGGAGATCAGATTGTGGATCCGATAGAGCGTCCTAACACGGGACCGGACGATGTTCATATTGAGGATGTAGCGGTTGAGGATGTTGTCCTAGAAGGGATTATCGCTGAGAAGGATCCTGTGAAGGATCCTGACAAGAATGAATAAAGGACCACTGAGGAATTGATGACCATGGTTAGGGCGACTATCAGAGGTAGGATTGACCGGTTACTACCGGAGGTTCGTTCAAGTTCATAAAATAGTAGCCCCTTTAACGCAGCTTACTGATAAGACTGAGAAATTCAAATGGACAGAGAAATACGAGGACAACTTTCAAGAACTGAAGCAAAGGTTGGTGACGGCTCCTATGTTGGCGTTGCCAGATGGAAAAAGAGATTTTGTAAATTGTATTGACACTTCGCATAAGGAATTAGGGTGCTCTTATACAGCACAACAAGGTAATCGCGTACGCGTCAAGACAATTAAGGGAATATAAAATTCGATATCCCCACCCATGAGCTTGGGCTCGTGGCAATAGTTTTGCCCTAAAGATTGGAGGCACTACTTGTATGGAGAGAAGTGCGAGATTTACACAAGCCATAAGTGCTCTAAGGCATTTTCACGCAGAAAGAGCTCAACATGCGCCAGAGGAGGTGGTTAGAGCTAATCAAGGATTATGATTATGAGATTCTTTATCATCCAGGGAAAGCCAAAATGGTGGCTAATGCCCTTAGTATAAAAGAGAGACTCAAGATGAAAATGTCTTTGGGAGAGTTGACAAGAGATTTTGAGAAAATGGAAATAGAAGTGAAGGTAACCGGAGCCGGTACCGAAAAACTGTTTGAGATTGCAATACAGCCCGAATTATTGGAGAAGATCATATTGTGCCAAGAAAAAAGTGATGAATAGAGGTAGAGAACCAATGACCGGAGAAGAGATTAATACCTAGAAAGATGATGAGGGAATAATGAGGTATCCCTACAGAATTTGGGTTCCAAATGTTCAAGAGCTTAAGGACTGGATCTTAGATGAAAGTCATAGTTCGAGGAATAAGATTTAGGGCAAACCCTGAATGTGATAGTCAAGGAGGTCGCCATCAAGAAAGAAAGAACCCATAATATAATGAAATGAAAAACAAGAATTTTAACGTATAAGATAACCCTGATTATGGGAGAAGGATGAAACATTTCATACTGAGAAAATAGAAGTCGAGCAAGATAAGGAGACCCGAGACGGTACTCCTATACGAAAATTCATGGCCCTGTCTAAACAGAACTTATACTTTTATTCCCAACCACCACCTTGAGGAAACAATGCGGTAGGAAATTCTTTCATGACCTTTAAGTCGCTACACTCTCAGAGTTCCAAGGAAATAGCTGACCCGGTCGAGGCAAGAGCCTGGCTAAAAGAAATACAGGAATCATTTGAGATTCTAAATGATTGACGAGTCACAAAAGACTGTTTTTGTCACTTACCCTCCTAAGAGAGAGGCCACCCGCTGGTGAAAGGCCAAGAAAGGCATGGAGCCAGAGGTTATGATAAACTGATTAAAATTCAGTTAATTGTTTTCGGGAAAGTAATTCCCGAGATTATGGAGATACTGTAAAAGCTTTAGAGCCAGAACAAAGGCGGACGGGTATGATGAATTATGAAGCTAAGTTGTAAAAGTTGTCAAGATTCGTTCTGATGACAATAATCCCAGAACGACGTGATGTTTGAAGTCAATGAGTAGTGGGTTCATGAAATGATTGTAAAAGAAAAGAAAATAAAAAGAAACTGAAGTGGAAAGGAATATAAAGGCAATAGAGTTGGAGGAATGATAAGGGAGTTAGATATGAGGAAACCCTAAAGACTCGTAACAATAGAAATAGAAAAGTATGTAATCGTCAGGATGAGAGTGATTCACCATGAGTTAAAGCTGATGGATGAAGGCATGAAAGATACATATATTTTATCCCCTTTAAGTTGGGAGGATTCGAGGAAACCTTGAGATAGTCCGAAGGATAAATAAGGAGACGCGGATAGACTGAGGAGGCAAGAAAGTAAGAAATTAGGAAAATTGGATGAAGGAAGTGACCTTCAAGAAAGTGAAGTGTAAGACCGGGGGCATGATACCCAGAAAGGGAGATGCCAGGTATGAAAGATATCCCAACATTGAGATGACTGTTGAGATAAACAACAAAAGTAAATAAGGATTTATTAAGAAGAAGTTCACGTTGAACACGACCAATATCTTCCAGGACATCCCTGTTGTCATTACCAAACTAGGAAAGATAAGCGGTAACCATTGTTATCTTTTGGAGGCCATATGGACTGAACTTATTTTGAGTAAGGATGCTATCGTGAAATTGGTATAGACTATCGAGGTGGGAATGATTGAATAAGATAATCTATCAAGGATATATGACTTGATTTATCCATGGAAGGATGTAAGTACCTTTTTAAAGGTGGAATTAAGGATATAACTTCGATAACTTGAGATGAACCCTAGGGGAATGCATAAAGGTTGGCATTTCACCCTTAATAGGGACATTATGAGTTTGGGTAGTATGGAATTAAGGACTAAAGTAACAACAACCTTTAAAGATCAGTAGAGAAATTTTTCAGAAGTAAATAGAAAATGGTTCTAGTATTAGTAAATGGTATTTTGATATGCCCTGTATATAGGGAATACAGGAGGAATGATTCAAGGATAACCTTAGAGGTTTTATAAGGAGAAAGGTATTATTCGAAGTTCTCAAGAATAGAAATTTGATAAAGGAAAAATGGCATAATTATAATAATGCCAGGTGGGCACGTGTTAAACTATAAGAAGTATAGATCGATCCAATGAAGGTCAAGATTGGTGAAAATGAGAAGGACCCAAGATAAGAGACGTCCTAAGTATGATCGAGAGTCAGTCATGACAATGTTCACATCTAAAGACTAAGGCAATGACTTATGGAAAAATGGTGATTTTTTTTTCTTTTCTCACCAGGACTTAAGAAAAGCATTTTCACATAAGCAGTGATTGAAATGAGGTAGAAAATTTAGTTGGAGGTGGTTAAAATGACATTGATTGTAAGGAAATTTTACTATTAGGAAATGCCAAAGAGGTGGCCGACACTTTAAATGTAAGAGGATAATTATAGGCGCTCGTGCCAGAGGAATACAGTGATGATGGTTGAAGCCGTGAAGGTTGTATTATGGTTTGGAAGATTGACATTCATTCTGATGACTTTGCAATACCCAACCGTAATAGTAGTTTGGTAAAGGTTTAATTCGTGTAATCGCCATGAGCGGGCTATCTATCTTAGAAGGTACTATCTTGAGATAAGCCAGGACCATGTTACGAAATGACTAAATGAACCTTTAAGATGCATGTCTCCCAATAAAGACATATGGTTAATAATGGTATTAACCTGCTATAATTGCTTTGATTGAAACTCTTCTGCAGTTTTATCTGCTTCATGTCATGAAAGTACGTCAGGAGCTGGAGTGTTCTTCATGAATTATGAATGGTGATTATGTTAACTCCTTAGAAGAATTCGATACGACAGGTATGGACTCCGTATGGTTAGCTATTAAGATTCTAAGGAAAACGAATGACTACCGTAGGTCCGTGGTGGACTATAGTAATGCATCAATGATTCTTTGAATAATGAGCCGATTACAACCGCGAGAGTTGTATGGTAATGAATGTTGAGATTGAGTACCACTAATCGGGTCGTGGTGGTGTATAAATTATCATTGATAGACTAATTAAGTAGATTATCTACCTATTGAATACTTATTCCTTCTTATCAATAGAGAGTCGTATTACTATACGAGGAAGGTTGCGGTGCAAGCATAGAATTCTAGTAACGATGATGTCTAGAATGAGATCCCAGATTCGATTTTCGATGTCGAGGGAGTTTTAAAGGTGATTGTGTATAAGCTCGAGGAAGAGCATGGGTCCATAGAATGATGGACGGAATAGCAAAAATATTTAAGCACATGAAATGCGATGCTATAATACCTGATGTTGATATATATACATATATGTTTTGTTCTCCTATGATAAACCTCTATAGTTCAGAGGTAGATTCCAAGCCAGATATTTTGTGGCAGTATTTTTATATATATACGATTCTCTTCAATTCGTTCTTTTCTCTCCTTTTCATTTCATGTAAGCTGAGAAGAACAACCCTTCTAGAAGGGGAGGTATTGCCGAATGACTATCTATCTATGTGATAGAAGCCTAGTAGGATACCACATGTTGTTTAATTGCTTGTCAAGTACTAAAGGCTGGCCACCTTCTGTACTAACAATGCGATATAACAAGTGTTCATGATCATAGTGATCTCTCAATAAATTCTTTTACTTCTATACGATGGATCAAGCTTTCAAAGATAGAAGCAGCTAGGAAGGAGTAGTATCAGTGCGGTGGTATTCTGAATCTAACGCGTTCGTGATACTAAGGTTGACGCAATTATTAACAGGTTATAGAATGCTAACGAGCAAAAGTGTAACCAGTATAGTATTATGTACGGAAGATAGTAATCACTACGAACTGGAAAAGAATGGGTGTTGAGAAGCAAAAGCTATAATGCTAGAAGCTATGATGAGAGTCTGTGCAATAGACTTGAGAGAAATTGGAACGATCACTTAACACGGATTGAGTTTTCTTACGATAATAGATCATATGTCAGTATTGAGATATCGCCTTATGAGATCCTTGAGGGAAGACACTGTCGATCTCCCTTATGTTAGGATGAAGTTGTAGAGCGCAAGATGCTCGGACCCGCAGTAGTCCAAAGGACCAAGGATATAATAGATCTAATCAGAGGACGGCTGGTAGTAGCCCAAGATGGATATAAGAAGTATGTTGATTTGACATGAAAGGACAAAGAATAGGAAGTAGGGGACCTAGTGCTGTTATAGGTATTCCCTTGGAAATGATGGATGAGGTTCGGAAAGAAAGGAAAGCTAAGCCCACGAATTGATTGGACCCTTGGATATATTAAGACGTATTGGGAAGTTAGCATATGAGCTATCCCTACCCCTGAACATGTAGCAAGTTCATAACGTGTTCCACGTATCAATGTTAAGGAAGTATAATTCGGATGCCAGACAAATAGGGGCATATGAGTGCATAGGCATGCAACCAGACGTAACCTATATGGAGCAACCAGAAAGGGTTATAGATCGAAAATGAACAAGTGCTTAGGAGAAGGGTTATCAAACTAGACAGAGTTTGGTGGTAGAACCACAATGTGGGAAAATTTACTTGAGACTTAGAAAGTGCAATGCTAAGAGAGCATCCCTATTCATTTTCTATCTGATTCCGGGACGGAATCCTTTTAAGGAGGGGAGACTGTAATAACCCCAATTTTTGGAAAAAAAAATTTGAACGCGGATGAATAGTAACTTTTGCTGATGATGCTGATTAAGGAAAATTATCAGAACACGCTATATAGGAGTATTGTTATGGAAATTCTAAGATCGTATTAGTACTCCATAAAGTAAATAAGTGTATGTAAAGATCGTCAGAATCCAAATTCGAACACTTTGATTTTTCCCAAAAATCCACCAGATACCGAAAGAATTGGGTATAAGGTAACATGATTAAAATGATTTAAATTCAAGGATTATAAGAGAGGATCATAAAAGGAATATAAATTATTAAGAAGGGTTTAGGAGAACCCAAGTAATAAGATCCCCGATATGATCTCTCAAACGATAAACGAAAACGAAAGTTAAGAGAACCGTAAAACAAATTAGTGACCAAGAGACAAGCTTGTACAAGAAGCCAATGATTGTGACATCATCAAACCACAAGGAAGAGACATGTGGCAAATGGATGACAGAGACATGGTGACATAAGCATGATAAATGGAGGGATTGTTGGTTGATTACAAGCCACACAAATTTTACCATTGTTAAAAGGTAATTAAGCAAAACAAAAGGAAACAACCAAGCAAAACAAATCAAAAACACAAAACACAAATTAGAAGTTGACTTTTGCTTTCCAAGAACAAAAGCTCTCGGCCAAAACCAGAGCAACAACTTTAAACTACCATATCTCCTTCAATACTCACTCAAATAGTATGTTCTATAGCTCTTTGGAAAGGTATTGAGATGGCTTACAACTCTTGTTCACAAGTCTCGTCCAAATAAGCATGGTAAGACCCTCGTTTTGACAGTTCTTTCAATATGACTTTTAGAAACTTCAAAACCTAACTTTGTATTTTTGATTTCTTTCGAAAGATCAAGCTTGTAGGAGGCTCCCTAAGACTTCCTAGCTACTCTAATCACTCCAAGGAAGGTATAACACCTCCAAACCCTAGCTTTACTTTGAGTATTATGATGGTTTTGATGGTTATAGTAAATGAGAAGCATGATGCTTGTGTATTTAGAGTTTGGATTGGATTTGTAGTGATTTGGATGTTGAAATCTTGTTTATAGTTAATGAAACTTAAGTATAGCTAGTAGTTCATGTGTGGGGTTGTATAAATTGGAAAATCTTGAGGTTTGGGGACTGATGTAGTAAGGTTTGGATGAGGGTTGGTTGTATTGTTGGTTGTGAGTTGAATGGTGGTTGTTTGGAGTGGTTTAAAACTTGGTAATCGCGTAAATATAGTCGTCGTAATGCCCAATTTCATACAACTGCTTTTCTTAGTATTCGGGACAGAGAGCTAACTATTGAATCTGTGACTTTGCCATGTTTAGTTAGATTATTTCATAAGCTTCATTTTGATATGTGGTTCGCTTGAATCCGATGTACGGTTTAGGAGAAACGACCGTTTTAAGTAACGGCGTTTCGTGAACGAACCATTACCCCTCGCCTTACTTTGAAACATAGGTTAAAGACCTTAAAAGACTAATTGGAGTATGAAACATTTATGTGAAGTGTATTATGCAGTTGGTAAGGCACTCACGAAAGAATCGCCTTAAAATTCTTAATGGTTAATTTATTAAAAATGGTGGAGCTAAGGGTACTCGAACGACTTATGTGATTCGTTAAGCGTAGACGTGACCATAAGCGAACTTTAGGGGTCTAATTGGTTAAAGTCAAGTTTCTTAAGCGACCGGGGATTAATTCCGGCTTATGTTATTTTTCATAGGTTACCGGACCCACTCTAAGCTTAAGTCTACCCCGGAGCACTCAGGCAAGTTTTCTATCCGTTATACTGTTGTTGTAATGTATACATATGTATATGCATTATCTTGTGATAGATGCATGATGGTTAATTAGCAAATCTTGTGATATATTGGAGCATGTGATATGGTATATATGCATGTCTGTTTCGTAATCTTGATATATATCTGTTGATTCAAATGCTTATAGTTGCATAATACCTATGCTAGAGATAAGCAGTAATTGCGTAAGGGGACCCAAAGGTGGACATTTTTCTAAAAATCGGGAGTCGATGTTCCCGAGTATATTATATATATTTATATATATATAGATATAGTTTTCAAAACTATGAATCGAATAAGGTTTATTCGATAACTTTATTTTATTAATGAATATTACTTTGAATATTCATTCGAGGACTTATGACTCGATTTATTTATTTAATGAATATTACTTTGAATATTCATTCGAGAACTTATGAATCAATTTATTTATTTAATAAATATTACTTTGAATATTCATTCGAGGACTTATGACTCGGTTTATTTATTTAATGAATATTATTTAATGAATATTACTTTGAATATTCATTCGAGGACTTATGACTCGGTTTATTTATTTAATGAATATTACTTTGAATATTCATTCGAGGACTTATGACTCGGTTTATTTATTTAATGAATATTACTTTGAATATTCATTCGAGGACTTATGACTCGGTTTATTTATTTAATGAATATTACTTTGAATATTCATTCGAGGACTTATGACTCTGTTATTTAATGAATATTATTTCGAATATTCATTCGAGGACTTATGACTCCGATTATTTATTAAATAATATTCTCTATTTTATTAAAGAATAATGTTTCGATAATCAAACTTATTTTCGATTATTCAAATAAAGATAGTACTTTCGTATAAGTATATCTTTGGTTATTTAATATTCATTTCAAGTATGAGTTTTAAAACTTCTACTTCAATTATTTTTATAAAGATTATCCTTTATGGAAATATTATTTAATAATAATATTTAGATATTTTCTAATATATGGGGACTGATTTATTTCATTAAATTAGTATTACTCCAAATATTCTTGAAAATGTTTTCGAGTCTTCAAAATGATTTTAAAAGTTCGAGCGGATCCCAAAACTCATTTTTATATTTAAGATCCTCCTTTCAAAGGGGATTTAAATACTCGCTCAAAACCTGAGGGATCCGGCTCTGTGGTGTATTTTATATTCACAACGAGGTTGTTGTTTTGACAAATGAATTGATTACTTACCCAACGTTCGGGAAGTAAGTCCATCTATTGAGTCGGCATAAGCAACATGGGCTCAGTGGGCGTCCATGAAAGTGTAAGTGGCTCAGTGGGAGTCCATCAAATGCGTAAGTGGCTGAGTGGCTGAGTGGCAGTCCAGCATAAGGTCCTATTGCGGCCAGGGTGATGACCAGTGGGGAATTCGTCCATCTACTAGTAGAAAAGGTTACTTATTGGTATCTTTGCCTGATCAGCAAGATATCGGGTTTATGCCAAAATTCTTTTCTTTCCAAATTCATTGGATATTACAACTCTGTTCATACTTTACATGACAGAGGTTTTCAGGAAATGTAAGAGAGATATATATGGATATATATATATATATATATATATATATATATATCGGGACTAAATGAAGTATCTCGTAACTTCATTTCTTTTAAACAACATTTCAAGGATTGAATCTATTCAAGTCTTATCTTGTAGTCTCATCTATGTGATGAACTTTTGAAACTGTTTATACCTTGAACGGTGGTGCTTCAAGTAGTATTCGGAAAAGATATAAGTATATTGGAGTATAATGTAACTTCATCTTTTCAACTTATATCCAGTTAATGATTATCTTATGAATGATAAAGATTTTCAGAAAAACGTTGAGACAAGGTTAAATATATGAGATCACCTTACAACGATATTTTTATACAGTTATAAACTGGAACTCTGTGTATATTATACATGTCAGAGGATTTCAAAGATTGTGAAAAGTATATATGTATATATATACTGAATATTTTGCGACTTGGTCGCGTTAAGATATCCACCTGGTTCATTTCTTCTTGACCAAGACTTTCATGAGTACTATGAGAATGCTCATATATTGTTAATTATTATACATATTATTTCGGTGGGCGTGTTGCTCACCCTTGCTTTCTTCTTTCATCACACAACAACAGATAGACAAGATGAACAAGATCAAGCTCCCAATTCGCGAGCAAATAGGAAACGTTCCGCAGTTTCCTGTAGGCGTTGATGCCGTTGTAGCTGAGGTAGGATCTACCAATAGGCTAGGCTTTCAACTTTTGATGTACCAGACTTATGTATATTTATGAATAGTAGTAATGGCAAGGAAAATGTAAATTTATTCAGAAACCCTTTTAAGGTGTAATGACAAATAATTATGGAATAAAATGACTCGTGTTATTTTTGGATATTCATCTCTAAGACTATAACTTGTGGTGTGTGTGTGTTTATTGTGGGGTCACAGTACGGAGTAGTTGATTGTTTATTAAGATTGGGTGTTATTAAGGGAAATGGAACTCGTGAGAACCCGGATCCCCGACCCCGGATTTGGGGGTGTTACATATGTTCAATGCATTACAAGTTCAACACAATCCACTCAGACAATAACAGGAGATTCAAGTTGCAATCAACAGGTATTTGTGTTAAATTGCAGCTAAAACATTTCAAAACCAAACTGCGGTTTACCCAGGCACAGCAACACAAACACAAACTCAAACATAATCTCACTCAGGTAACTCTCAAAAGGAACCTATTTTACAAAAGGACAAAATCCCCAAAATGTTCTTCAGTTGTTCTGATTGTTTGAGAAAAAAGAACTGGTATCACAAACATGGAAATTTATCAAGCTTTTCATAAATATCACTAATGCACCTTCATGTGCACAAACAGTCTTCACAGACTGAAAGGTTTGAGGGTTGTACTCCTGAGGGGGAGCTATCTAAATCCTCTCCAATTCAATTGGAGGTTCCTCAAGAAGGAACAACTCCCCTTATAGCTCTAGCAGAAGCTGTCTCAACAGTCAAAGCTAGAAGAACAATTGCCTATGACAATGTCATAAAAAGGGCAATCTTATCACATTTATGTGACATTGCTCTGCAAGGTGCACAAAGGTTTAAGGCTGGTGTACATGATAGTCACCCTGTCAAATCCTCTCCAATTCCATTGCTCACTACAAGTGGAGGACAACACACTGTCACAACCACAGAGCAATCTGTGAGTCAAACTGTGACCCCAGTCATAGATGCTTATGCACTCATTTTTCTGGTGAAATGAGTATGATTAGCCCTATATGGTCTTCCTCTAATCATATGATCACAGATTACCTCTTCTCAGCCACCTCTTATTTCTGTAGGTCAAACAACATTTGAGCCTTTCATGTGAGAATAAGAGAAAAGATTGAATGAAAAAACAAAGAATAAGAGAGGCAGGATCCTTCCTGGCAAAAGGAGAGGTAGATGAATGTATGGATTTAGTAATCCTTGTGAGGGAACTCCGACTCTCAAAAGTCGTGAGACTAGTGCAGTGAGAATTGGTGAGACTACTTATTTAAAAGAACAGAGAGCTTAGGATTTTTATCACTAACAGATTTTTCCGCAGATCTAAGTGAAACTTCTATTGTTTAAAACTTATCACCATGAATCTCAATGAAGCTTGAAGCTGCAGATGTCTGTTCCAAATGGACAATGACAGCAGCTTGAACAATGTGCATTTAGCTGGATTTTTCTTCCTGGAGATAATGTCAAAAAGGGGGATAATATTTTTAAATGCCAAAACAGCTAATGGATGTTGAATAAATCTAAATGCAACTCAACAAAAGAAGACCTGATGGGAAGACTGGTTTTGGTTTCTGCATTTAGTTAAAGTTTTGACATCATCAATCAGAACTTGTGCATAATTTCATAATGAACAAGTTGAAGGTAGCATGCAAGAGCAAAATATCAAAGGATGGAAGATTTCTGAATATAAAAGTTGGCTCTTTGTCAAGTTATAGAATAGGGATGTTAGCTAGATATCCTAAGCCAGATTTGCTGAAACTAATAGAGGCTCTAACTGACACCCCCGTCCTAGAAGAATTGGAAATACTTGTGTAAATTAAGAACATAATTGAGAAAGAATCAGACAGCTCAGTCTTTACTTAATTATTGTAAACTGTCAAATATTCATTGTACAAGTGTTGTATTAGCTTTGGTATTATTTTATTTTCATTCTTTAACTTGGGGTTAGTCTTGTTAACAGGCATGAATTTGTGATAAGCAATCTTTTCACAAATTGGGGGAGATTGTTGTGCAAGACATGCCTGTATCATAACAAGACTGTCATACTGACAACCCTAAGATTAGTTGTATTGTAACCTTAATCTGTAATTCATACTTGTAACACTTAATGTCTGTAAAATGTAGATGGAGCAGACTGGAGCATTTTTCTCTAAACAGTGTCAAGCCTAAGAATTCTATCTGGAAGAAGATCAAGAAGATCATGCCTCAGAAGAATTATGAAGAAGCTTGGAGTTGAATAAATCTGTTTGGTGTAAAACATTCTAAGTCAAGATCTCTACAAGTCACATAATTAGTGTTATAGAGAAATCATTAGAGAATTCTAGAATGACTTATCGAGAAGTCATTTAAACTCCAGAGAGTACCGATGGATGAATAACATCTACCCGACGGATGAGCAATATCTTCTCGACGGATGAGCAATATCTACTCGACGGATGAGCAATATCTACTCGACGGATGAGCAATGTCTACTCGATGGATAAGCCTTCACTACTCGAAGGATAAGCAACATCCACAGGCTATAGAGAACTCAGGAATTGCCCATTCGAGAACTCAGAGATATTGACAAGTATACATTCATTAGAGAACTCTGAGTTATCGATATGCTAAAGTCCATTAGAGAACTCTGAGTTATCGATAAACCAAAATTCACTAGAGAACTCAGAGTTGTCGATAAGTCAAGTTAACAATAAAGTTTCAGAGATATCAACAAGCCAACATGCCTATCGAGATGTCGAGTTTTCTACAGCTTAATCGGAAGATCTCGAAGTGAAGAAATTTCTCTAAGTACAGAATTGCAGAATAGTTCAATATCCAAGGTTGCAAATCAACAAACAATTCACACAACTGGATTGACAAGTCTACAAAAAGCAGATTGAGAGATGTGCAAGATCAATGGCAAAGATTAACTGACAGAGGAGATTAAAGTAATCACGGGATGCTAAAGATATGCTAAGCTAGAAATGGAAGATTTGCTTTTCTATAAATAGAAATGACAAGTGACAGTTTAGAAAAGCTAATAGCATGTTTATTATCCACTGTGTAAAACAGTAGTTAATTGAGTTATAAAATTAATATTGGTCCTCTAGTTAAGTAGAACAATCAGAATATAAAATTGTGTGTTCTCTCTCAAGAAAGAAGCTAAGTTCTAAAACAAGAACTTAGAGATTTTGTAGCAAAACACTGCTTGATTTTTAATATAAAATTAAGTGAGTTTTGAAGATCTTTGTTTTACATATTTGCACAGCTATTTATGTTTAACATCCATTCTACTAAATCATTAACAACTACCAACTGCTAAAGCCTAAGTCGATCGAAAATCAAACATTTAAGCCAAAACACATTCACCCCCCCCCTCTGTGTTGTATTCATACCTAACATGATGTCCTTTAGCAATATGGTCTTTCCAGAGGTAAACTTGACACTAGTACAAAAATGACTTTTAGCCAAGGTCAAAATAGGCCTTTAGCGTCGGTTTTTCAGCGTGGTATATGCAGGGGACGCTAAAGGTATATTCTTTTTGCGTCGGGTAATTACGCGACACTAAATGGTTTTAGCGTCGGTTAGATGACCGACTCAAAATTTCCATTAATCGACGCTCTTGCTTGGACAATTGCGTCGGTTCAATAAAGTGCCGATGCTGGAATTTGTAATTAGATGCGTCGGTTTATCAAAAAACTGACGCTGAAAGTTAATATTAAAGGCGTCGGTTGTTAAAATTGCCGACGCTATATGTTTATTTTAAAGGCGTCGGTCGTTGAAAAAGCCGACGCTATATGTGTATGTTTTAGGCGTCAGTTGTTCAATAAAACCGACGCCTAAAGTACTATAAAAAAATAAATATTCTTTTCGTTTTTATTGATATCCTGAACCTGCTTTTTACAAATACCAGCATTCCCACAAATATAACTGAATAATCAAATTAACTAGGAATCAAATTGAAATTAAAGTAGGTCTCAAGCTATCTTTTCATACGATACATTGAATTTTAAATACTATCAAAATATTTTTGATAAAGTAATAAATGACAATGTGTTCCCAAAAAATATTAATGTTCGTTTGGCATCATCGAATTAGCAATATCGATGTTGAAAAATCCAGCAAATCATCATTTAGCTTGGGAGGTCCAACACTCAAGAATCTCAGCAAAGTCCGGCACCTACATAATATAGTCACACATATACAATATTAGTTAGTAATATTTTGGTACATAATTAGCAACATATATAAGATTGTATGTCTCATTTTTCTAGATTTGTCTAAAGTTATTATCGTACCTTATTATAGACATTCGACAATAAAATTTTTTGCCCAAAGCTCTCGAATCTCATTAATTTCCTTCTTAGTATATCTTCTTGAACCAAGACCCTTTCAAATGGAAATGATAAAATATTTAGACAAATCTTGAGTTTAGATGTTTGTAAAATAATATCAAATATTTTTTGTCTTACCACTTTCCAGTTCGTGTTAAGATCTTTTTGACAAAGCATGACTATGTCATGCATGTACTTCATAACAAAAAAACCACACTCTGTACCTCCTTCTTGTTGAGGACACTATACATAAAACACTAAGTTTGATTATATATAAATAAATATAACAACAACAAAATTAAAATATGAATTAAATAAGTTATACCTCAACTTCCGTATGAATCCATAGAAATTCTTTTCTGTTATTCCTCTTTCCGCCTTCTGGTACATACAACTTAAATGCCCTGCGTAATAGGAATATGTCAGTACATAATTCAAAAATCTTAGAAATAAGGATATTTATATATATATATATATATATATATATATATATATTATAGACTATTTGAAATTTAAATTGAAATTTAACTTACGTTCGTGCAGGTGTTGTCAACCGTATTTTCCGTTCCTTCTTCAAAGAATCAAACACATAGATAACACTTTCATGGAGACAAAATAGGAGCAACATCCAGTGGTCACTACACCAATAGACATATATATATATATCATAATTAGATTATATTTTTAATAAAAATACTGAACATAAAATTGGTTTTGTCCCCACTCTTGGATATAAGGTGCTAATATAAACTGCTTCTCTTTATTCGCAACCAAATTTTTTTCCATGTACTCGGCTGCATCCTAAATACGTTGATAATCACGGATATGCGGTATTACTAATCTGGATGGCAACATGAATCCAAATTTATCATTATTCAATTTGTTGCAAAGCTTCCCAATGTACCTACATGCAATGTTATTTATCACTATCAATATGTATATTGGATAATGATTCTAAGGTAAATTAGGAAGTAAAGACTAGTCTTACTTCAAAAAAAATTCCAGAATGGGTATGTTTAACCAGCTCATTTTCAAAAACTGATCAACATCTTCATGTGCAACGTATATTGGATCTTCTCCATTTTCTTCATACTTAAAAATCGAACCTTTTTTATTAGTGGACAGCTTTTTAAGAAAAAAACGTAAAGATCGACAATGCTCAGTTGAGTTTGTGTCATCATCAGGGCTTTTCTTGACAGGAGTTACCGAACCTTTACTTTCAACTTTCTTAGGCATCATAACAACTTTTTTTGGGCTAATGTCATGGCCTTTTTCCTTATCCATTGATATTGGATCCTAATGAAACAAAGTCATCATAAACATGATATATTGTAATGGAATGAGAAAAATACCATAACATGATATATACCTTCCCTAAAGTCACAAGGTCCTTTGGCCATTGACCGAAACTACCTGCTGCATTTCCTATAGTTTCAAGTTCGTTACATGGCACTGGAAGGGGAATAAGTTAAAATTCTGGTACAACATCATCAACAGATACTCTAACATTGTTAGGCACAATCGGTTATTATGAATCCTATTTTCCCCTGACTATTTGAGGGAAAACCAGTCCCCCTAGCCACAACAACTCTTCCTTTTTCCACATGTATCACCCAAAGATGACAAAGGGTTGGTGTATGCAGTATACAAAAATAAAAATATTAGTACATTATATAGTCTATAATCTAAACAGGTAGCTATTATTTAAATAAGAAATAAATTAAAGGCCATGAGCTAAATATTCATGCAAAAGTACCTTGATATTTGAGATATGATCTTGTCGATTCACCGACTGGCAACTGCTTCGAACAGTTTCATTTTTAGGAATACCAATATCATTGAAAACATTATCCTCCGGGATGGACAAACCCACCTGCTTCAAATGATTAAAGATTCCTTGATGTTTCAAATTTATCATTTCATTCATCTTTTCATCACACTCCTTTTGAACTTTTTTGGTGATTTCTTGTGTGATTGTAGCCAACTCATCCACCGATAGCACCCCACTCTATTTGGACTTCCCTGATCCAAATACTTCTTTAATTTTGGCTCCTCCTCCAACCCTCTAGCACGTCCTCCATGTTCTTTACGACCAAGTGCACGCGATAATATGTCATCATGGTCTTGTGGAGTCCATGAACCATCTGAAACTTGCCTCTGAAATTCTCCCTGTTTTAAACAATGACAAAACCAACCATCAGGAGGAAGTGACAGGGATGATACCAAGCGACTATAAAATGTAGGACATTAAAATGAATATGATATATAGTTAAGGAACTCAAATTGAATTGTGAATTAATTAGATAGAACCAGCTAACCATGATGCCTGGTGTGCAGCTGAATGTTGTCAGGAGAATGATTTAAGTCACAGCTGAATGTAATATATCCATTTTAGATACATAGGTTATTTACTTGGCAGAACTTAAATCACAGTTAGACTTCAAAAGTTGAATTATAGCACTCTTTAATATGTCCCAGACTCACAGGACCTCTCATATATAAGACAGAATTATGCATAAAAAGTAAGTAAATTTACCATTTTTGCAAAGACTTCCTTGGTCTGCAAATTTGGGAAGTAATAACCTCCACCCTCCTTCTTCTTCACACGTGCTCTAATCCAATCATAACTTCGTCCGCTATGCTGACTCGACAAAATTGATTCATCGATGCATTCTGAATCATCCAATGAACTGATGGGGTCATCCACGCACCACTTAGCCCTATTTGCATAATATCCACTAGGCCCCAGGAAATGAACATGCTCATCATGCTTTTTACTGTCTTTTGCTTTCTCACTTATTTCCTGCTTACAAAAGAGGCAAAAAATAAAAATGTAGACCAACATATAATATGTTGTTTACCCTACTGATTTTGAGGCTTTTGGTGATATGTTCTTCACAAGTAAATAAGTAATTAATCATAAAATGCTGCTCATTTAAGATTATTATACTTCGACATAAGCATATATACAATGACTCATAAATTGTAGTAACTATTTAAATTCTTCAATTCTTAAATCAGTAAATCTGATAAGATATATTTGTGCTTATTCAGATTGTGGCTTCTGTTTATGCAACTATATTACACTCAAGTTACTTTTGCATAGAGGTTCATTAAGTTAAATATACTAGTAATGCATTATTTTGAGACGAATATATTCATGCACTTAAAATTGAAACTATTTTGTTTTTAGAAATTCCGAGTTTGGGTTAAGGCGCAGATTCTTAATTTTGTTTTTAGACAGATAACTATAATACTCCCCCCCCCCCATTGAACACACAACACAGGATACATATCTATCAGTAATTAGTATGGTATAGTTAGACAACTTCAGAATATAATTCAAATAATCTGCAGAAAGTAGTATTTTGATTATATTTATAAAAACTGTAAAATTTTTGTGTATTTATTTATCAATAAATAGTATTCACATGCTTTATAATGAAATGATAACCTTTATGTATATTAGATTTTATAACTTATAAAGAAGTGTTTACCAAATCCCAGTATAAAAGGACTGAAGCGGCAGACTACTCAAGGAGTCGAGGCTAGCTAAAACAATGACATGTACTCAGAATGTCAGAGGCTATTTCCATTTTCTGACCACAGATACATAAGCATAGATATTAATGTTATATCAAAATAAGTTAATAGTAAGACATAGAGCTTACCCACGGACTGGAATTGAAAGTTTCTGAGCAGCAATAGCAACCTCACGGAAACGAACAAGACTATCCTCAATGCCACAATTTATATTTGACCGCGAAAAGGACTCAGAAGCTGAAGCAAATAAGGCAACTTCTTTAGCTCCAGCTGCAACAGCTGCCTCAACATTACCACTCCCAGTAAAAGTTGTAGTTAGGAAAGAATAGGATATTAAGATGTCCTGCAATATTTTATTTGTACAGAATTTGGTTTACGATCACTATGAAGAAGAGACATGCAACTAAGTATCCAAAATATAGCCAGAAGAGATAATGACTACTATTGGCATTTGTTAAATTTTCTGTATGTAAGGGTTTATTTTCATATGTTTCTGCATAGGCGAAGGATGATATACTATCACATGGAGATCTTTAAGGAAGTTGATATCATAGTGACCCCCACAACTGGGTATTGTAACCTGTACCCTTCTTTTTGCAGTACTCTAGACAAATCTAGGTGTTCCATAATATGCAAAACTTTATAAAAGCTTAAAGAAGTATTCGCTTTTTTGTAAAAGTTAGTCAGCAACTGTAAGTTAAATGTTGCACTTCATTCACATTCTCTCATACTGTTTTTGTTATCTTTTTCAATTTTGGCTTGAAAAACTGCAGATACTAGAAACTTACCTACATAATTATTTACTTTTAGATAGATGCCTCATTTTTGTAGCTTATAAATTATCCACTTGTTTTTGTTGTCAGCATGACAGCACCTGTTATACCTCTTGCTGCTCTTAAATTGGGAGAGACAAATATGAAGGTCACAGGTGAGATATCTTTCTCTAGCCAAGAAAGATTGGGCTAATATTTTAAATTATATATATAGTGGCATAACCACAAATAATTTATTCAGAATTTCAAAGTCGATATATTAAATATGTTAAGGACTCACCTCGAGTACTTGATGATGTTGTAAATGGCTTAATGTAGCCCTCAGTGAACCTTAATTACTTTCTGCTTTCATGACACATCCCAAGCGCAAACCTGCAAAAAGTATGGATTGAATATATTAAAGTATGAAT
Organism: Apium graveolens; assembly: GCF_009905375.1. Taxonomy (NCBI): domain Eukaryota; kingdom Viridiplantae; phylum Streptophyta; class Magnoliopsida; order Apiales; family Apiaceae; genus Apium; species Apium graveolens. Next base: position 276,702,615 of record NC_133648.1, read on the forward strand.
AAAATCTATAGCAGCAACCTGAACATTTCTAAGAGTTACACCAGATATGTAAACAGCTTTTACATATCTTCTATAATGATCATTAAATTATAGGTTTTTTTAAAAGGATTAATTAATTTTCCAAATGGACCGAATATATATTTTATTTTTAACATGTACTGATAATTTAACTAGATAGTAACCTGACAACATTTCTAGTAATATTCTTAGTCACCAAATATTAATAGAATTTAAAAAAATACCTTTATAAACTTGTTATTAAAATTACCTTTACTAGAAGTCATACGTGACGATCAATCCATAACCCTTCATCATGATCATTACGAACATAATTTGTATCTACATTATCTTCTCTAACTGCGGTAGGTAGACCAATTGAGAAAGGGGGATTCTCATCAAATTGATCATACTCGTCCTCGTCTTCCACATTATAAATTCCAAGAATGCGTCGCTTACTTTCAAGAACAATTGACCATCTAGAATCAGCGGGGTCTTTAATGTAGAATACTTGTTTAACTTGTGTAGCGAATATAAACGGGTCATCTTCATGTCCAAATCGTTAAAATCTACCAAAGAGAAGCCCGACTCATCTACCCGAACGCCACGCTTGATATCAAACCATTTACATCGAAAGAGAGCAACTTTAAAATCCTTATAGTCAAGCTCCCAAATTTCTTCAATCACGCCATAATATGACTTCTTTATATCTCGTGATGTGATAGAATTGCCCCTATCAAATTCAGTCGAAGAAGCTTCTACAGACACTCCACTATTCTGCACAGTGCTCTTGTTGTCTTGACACTGTGTATAGAAAGTATACCCATTAACATCAAATCCTTGGTAAGATCTCACTGGCATGTCAGGCCCATACCCTAGCCATTTTAGCATACTAGAAACGGTGGTATGACTTTCTGAATATTGAGACATTAATCGATCTTTAAACCATTTAACAAAAGATCGATTGTGTTCATTTATAACCCACTTGCCACTCTTAGAAGGATGCATTTGTCGAATCTCAACTATGTGTTATTGTAAGAAAGGGTGGACTTCTGTCATGTGTTGCAATACAAAAAGATGGGCTCTATCAAGCATTTCACCACTCGGACATATCATTTTATGTCCCTATGTACCCTGACCTTCAAGTCTTCCTTCATGCCGAGATCTTGGAATTCCGACTGGATCGGTAGATGCTAAATAATCAGTACAAAATTCAATAGTCTCTTCAACTGAATACCCCTCAAATAGCTACCTTCAGGCAGACGTCAATTTCTCACGTATGCTTTTAAGATACACAAGAATCTCTCGAAAGGATACATTTACCGCAAATATAAAGGACCACAAATTTTAATCTCTCTCACAAGATGAACCACTAAATGCACCATTATGTCAAAAAATGAGTGTAGAAAAGACATTTCAAACTCACAAAGTGTAACAATTATATCAGCTTGCAAAGTATCCAATGTCATGGGATCAATCACCTTACTACATATAGCATTGAAGAAGAAACACAGTTTCGTGATAACCAATCGCACATGCTTCGGTAATATGCCTCGAATTGCAACCGGTAATAGATGTTGCATTAACATATGACAATCATGTGACTTCATTCCTACCAACTTCAAATCTTTCATTGAGACAATGTTTTTTGGGTTTGAGGAATATTCAGATGGAACTTTCACACTAGATAAACACTCACAAAAGCTGATTTTTTTCTTTTCCAGACAGAGTATAACAAGCCGGAGGTAGATATGCACGCTTTCCTGATTGTTGTGGTGCTAATTCTACTCGTATACCCATCTCTTGCATGTCTAATCTGGCTTTCATTCCATCCTTTGACTTACCGGGTATATTCAACAATGTCCCGACAAGGCTTTCACAAACATTTTTTTCAATATGCATGAAATCCAGACAGTGTCTAACTTGCAAGTGTTCCCAGTATGGAAGATCTCAAAATATAGATTTCTTCTTCCAAATACTATTTGGAGTTGGATTTTATACAACTTTCCAAGTACAACATCAATATCTTTAACACGTTCCAAAACCTCACTCCCCGTTAATGGTAAACGAGCCACTCGAGTCTCGACAGTCCCGTCAAAAGACTTTTTCCTCTTACGATACGGGTGATTAAGGGGAAGAAATGTACGATGACCCATATAAACATTCTTTTTACAGTTGTTTAAACAAAGATCAATTGTAGCATCTTCACAAATCGGACACGCTTTAGCTCCTTTGATAGTGTATCCTGAAAGGTTTCCATAACCTGGAAAATCACTTATGGTGCAAAAAATCATGGCACATAAAGTGAAATATTTTTGGCTGAATGCATCAAATACCCTCTCACCTTCATCCCACAATAACTTTAGATCTTCAATAAGTGGCTGAAGATAAATATCGATATTATTTCCGGGTTCTTTAGGACCGGGGATTAGCAATGCCAACATGATGTACTTGCGCTTCATGCATAACCAAGGAGGCAAGTTATAAATTGTCAGAAGAACCGGCCAAGTGCTATGTTGAGAGCTTAAAGTGCGATACGGATTCATGTCATCCGCACAAAGCCCAAGTCATAAATTTCTAACTTCTCTGCCAAATTCCGGGAACTTTCCATCAATGGTTCTCCACTGTGGAGAGTCACCAGGGTGTCTGAGCATCCCATCTGATTTTCTTCCTTCCTTATGCCACCTCATAAGCTTTGCGTCAGTGACATTTGCAAAAAGGCGTTTGAATCGCTCCACTACGGGTAAATATCGCAATACCTTCGCATGAGGCCTTTTTTATCAACACTCGAAGAATAATTTCCCTCCCGCTTGTACCTAGATGCTCCGTACTTTGGACAAGTTTGTAGATGTTCATACTCATGGCGAAACAACACACAATCATTTGGACAAGCATGAATCTTCTTTACATTCATACCCATGGGACACAATATCTTCTTCGCCTCATAGGTGGAAATGGGAAGCTCGTTATTCGGAGGGAGTATGTCAGCAAGAAGTTTTAGCATTTCTGTAAAACTCTTGTCACTCCACCCGTTCTTCACTTTAAGCTTGCACAATTTCAAGGTTGTTGATAACCTAGTAAACTGATCATTGCACCCTGGATACAGGAGTTTTTTGGAACCATCAACCAAGCTCTCAAGAATTTTTGGTTGGTGCTTTAGAAAATCTTCAAGATCTTCGATCATCTCCTCGACCCTATCATTTTCCACGTCATCTTCTTTATTTTCAGGCTTACCATCTCCAAAACTTTCATCATTCCTTGTATATGTCTCCGTTGTTCTAGAGTGTATTCCCTCTCCATGCCAAATCCACCTAGTATAATCATCCATGAAACCCCGTCGGAATAAATGGTCACGCACTATGTCAACAGTAGGAAACTTTTTTAAATTATAACAATCGTAACAAGGACACATGATCATGTCCCCTTTTGCATGTTTCTCCGCACATTCAATGAAGTGCTTGACGCCACTAATATACTCATGGGTCGCTCGTGATATTTTGTACATCCATGTATGACGATCCATTTTTTAATTCTATACAATAAATGATAGACAAGTCAGTAAAGACAAGTTGCAAAAATAAGGAACTAAAAACTACAAATCAAAGAAATAAACATATATATTACCAAAGACATATTGTAACTCAAAAAATATATTTAGTATATCTTTTAGTAATATTAACCTAAAAATAAACATTAAATTTAACTAACAATAAGTAGTTTACTAATCTTTATCTCAAATTCCACCTAAAATGAATAATGCCAATCCATATATCTACATATTTGTTAAGAATACACTTTACTTTTTTTTTGTTTTCCTATGTACACATGAACTAGGACTAAAAAATATATTAATCATCATTTAACTATTTACTCATTAATTTTTATCCACTCTACACTATTTTTCAACTTGCAGGATGTTAATTCTCTACTTAAATAAATATGCAAAACAGAGGAGGTAGAAATCCATGTTGCCAGGTTGCGTCAAACTTATTGTACATCTTCAAAAAAAGAACAAAACTGGAAAACAAAAAATGTTCACTACCTGTATTCATTTTTTCATCAACAGTTTATGCATAATTAACTATACTATATTGACTTTTAATTTCAACATGATACAATTATTAAAAGTAATCAAATAGAAGATACACAGTACTGAAGTAGAGATACAAACCAGAAGTAGAGATATAAACTGGTACACCAGAGATGAAATCGGGGGTTAGGAGCCCAGACTATATACGACCCTAATCAAACCAACTGGACTACCGGAGTGGAGAAAAGTGAACCCAATTGCTTCAATTACAACCAAATAGACTAACTTGCTTCAATTTGTCCAAACCAATCAGCATTAAGAAAAACCAAATTCAACACTGGAATACTACCGTTGGTATCTTCGTTTAATCGCTAGTATAAAAACGAAAGCGGAGGGGTGAATACCTGAGTAGAGAACCGGGGCACGTAAAGATGGGTATCTATCGGAGTGGAGCAGAGTGGAGTACTTCTCTTAGTTTGAAATTGAACAGACACAGGACATCCTCACTATTTCACCCTCTTTTTTCCTTTTTCATAATTTTTAAAACTTATTTTACTCTTCTTTTAATTATGTTTTTTGTTTAATTATTTTGAGATTAATCATTATTTTTTTCTTCATAAATTTTTTTTAAGTTTGAGTTACATAAAATTCCGTATATTAAGAAAGTCAATGTTTACATAAAAGTAATACTTATATCAATTTTAATTATATTAAATACCCAATCAAAAAACATTGCATTAAAAAAATATATTTTGTGAAACAAAGTTAATATTAAAAATATAAATAATATAAATTGAAGATGTGTGACATGGAATAGATTTTGGAAAATAAAACTAGAGATTAGTGTTTGAAAATTAATTGAAAAGTTGAAGTACCCAACTAATTTGAAACAATTTTTTTTCATAAAAGTGGACATTTATTTTTGAAACGGAGTAAACAAAATTCAATATTGTGTGAATATCAACAACATAGAAATATTATTACTTTTATTTTATTTAACATTTCGATATAAAAAAACAAAAAAAAAATATGATTTTTGGAAGTCTTTTAACTTTAGCAATTGTTTTCGTTCTTTCTTTATGCCTTCTCTTGAACGGTTATGCTCTGATGCTTTCATTTACGTGTATAGTGTCTTTCTTTAGTGTTGAATAGTTTAACTCTGTTTATATACTCATGTAAGTAAACGATTAATTAGGCCTTTGAAGGGAAATTTGATCATGTCTTTATGGATGAAACCTTAGTACATAATGTATAGAAAATCAGGTTTATCAAGTAAAATATCCTAAATTTTTGAATTTGCATTCTTTGCTCTAAGTACTGATGTAGTGATGTATTATTTTTAAGACATCGATAAGTTAAAAGTTCAACTTCTCATCAGTGCTCGTAAATGGAATAAGATTTGAAAGAAAATTATCCACCTATAATTATCTCCCACATTTATTTCTAGGAGGGATAAACTGTTGATTTAAGTCAACTCCATTAGCATGAGATGCTTTGGGGTAAAAGTAAATCCGTGCTGGTGAACAAATGATATATTTATCATTCTTTTCAGAAGTTTTCTTTTTGTATTATGTAACATTGTAACTTGATGAGAGGAATATGCAGGTGGGTTATTCCACATTTTTGAGTTAAGTTGTGTTTTACTTGAACTGTGTGTTTAATAAGGTTTCTGATGCCAAACAGAAACAGAATAAAACAAAGGAAGGTCTCGTGGCAAGATGGTGTGCTCGGAACAAACTGCCCTATTCCTCCAAATTCCAACTGGACTTACAAGATGCATATGAAAGATCAGATTGGAACCTACTCGTATTTCCCATTAACTTTGATGCATAGGGCTGTAGGTGGTTTTCGGGCATTAATTCTACGTGCAAGGGCTGTGATATTTGTTCCATATCTTAAACCTGCCGAGGAGTTCAATGTACTTGTTAATGATTGGTGGAATTCTGATCACAGGGTTGGTAGTCATACTCTATATACACTTCTTTCAAATGTTTGTTAATATAATTGAGTTAAGTTGCATGATACTTGTTTAAGAAATTTGAATACTCTTCATCTTGAAAGTAAATTAGCTGATATAACCGGTACTAACTACCACATCTTATTGCACATCTTATGCACTAGGTTTTACAACAAAAACTTAACACTGGAAACCCAATGCCTTTTCCTGATGGTCTGCTTATAAATGGTCTTCCTCATAATAATGGCTTCATCGGTGAAAAAGGTAACTGCCTCCTATGTTTTCGAAATTCTGAGCATTGAACTTCATAAACCGATTCCTTTATTAGTCTAGAATTTGCCAGAATGGAAATTTATACAATAAATGATTCAACTTTGTTTGTTTTCTAGGGAAACGATACTTGTTTAGGGTGTCGAATTTGGGCTTAACAACCTCGATCAATTTTAGGATTCAGGGCCATCAGTTGAAACTAATAGAGATTGAAGGATCACATACCATGCATGAATCATATGAATCTCTTGACATCCATGTTGGCCAGTCTGTGGCTGTAATGATCATTTTGCAGGGAACAGTGACGGACTAATTTATAGTTGCTTCATCTCATTTTACGAAGCCTATTCTTACTGCCACTGCAATATTTCGTTATTCTGGTTCAAGTACACCTGCCTCTGAACCTTTTCCAGTTGGTCCTACATATCATATTCACTGGTCTATGAAACAAGCTCGGACTCTGAGGTAATATCTCCTTTTTCCCTCATACGGCGTGTTAAATCTATACCTTCATTTTCGGAACATGCATTCTAACTTGCTTACTCCTGTCAAGGTAGAATTTGACTGCTAATGCAGCGCGACCCAACCCTCAGGGATCATATCACTATGGAACAATACCAATAGTCAGGACACTCTTGTGCTTACAAATTCAGCACCTATAATCAAAGGAAAGCTTCGTTATGCAATTAACAAGGTTGCATACAAAAACCCAAGAACCCCATTGAAACTTGCAGAATATATTTTTAATATTTCCGGGGTCTTCAAGCTAGATTCAATCAAGGATACATCTCCTCCTGGACCAGCTGTTGTAGGTACCTCTGTCGTGGGAATAGAGCTTCATGACTTCGTTGAAATCATCTTCCAAAATGATGAAAACACTAATCAGTCTTATCATAACTCAAATTAAAAAAGATTGTGAGATATATATGATAAATAGATAAATATGTGATTAAAAAATAATTATACAAAAACAAAAAAATTAAAAGAACACCTTCAGTTTCGTGACAACCCTAGTCCAATTAATTTTTTACTCTAATACTTTTAGCGTCGGTTAAATTAAAGCCCGTAGCATAAAGCAGAAATTTATAGCGTCGGCCAACTAGAAGCCCGTAACACAAAGCATACTTTTTAGCGTCGGTTATAAATGGCGACGCCATAAATACTTTTAAGCGACGGTTACTTACAGAACCGACGCTATTAACACTTTTAGCGTCGGTTAAATTAATAACCGACACCAAATGCCGTGCACATATACCTATTTGCGTCGGTCAATCTTGCAACCGACGCAGGAAATACCTTTAGGCGTCAGTTCTTTAAAGAACCGACGCTAAAACTACGTTGCAGAAAGTACTTTTCGTACTAGTGTGAGCTCTATATTTCCAATTCCAGCAACATTGGTGGTGTGGGAGTCTCCTAGCAACACTTTCTTGTCTTCAGCATCCGTATATGTCTTGAACATTGTATGGTCATAGCAGATATGGCAGGAGGCACCAGTGTCTACCCACCACCCATCAGTTCCCCCAACAAGATTAACCTCCGTGATCATCGTTACAAAGGCTTCCTCAGTGTTGTTAACTTACGGGGGAGCTTGGCGCTTGAGTCTGCACTTCTTCTCCATATGTCCTGGCTTCCCACAGTTGAAATAGTGGAACACTCCAACGGTATTCTTGGGTGGTTGTTGTGTTGTCTGATTCTTCTGAGGTTGGGAGTTTCCTTGCGGGTTGCGGTTGGCCTTCTTGAAATTCTTCGTCTTAGGCTTCAGACCCACATCGGAGTTCTTCCTTTTCTTGTTATCGGACACAAACAACACCTCTTCCTTCTTATCTTGATTCCGAGCTTCCTCTTCAATCCTGAGGCTAGTGATAAGACTCTCTAAGAAAAACTCCTTAGTCTTATGCCTTAGGATATTCTTGAAGTCCTTCCATCTTGGTGGCAACTTGTCTATTATCACGGCTACTTGAAATTGTTCATCTAGTGGCATCCTTTCTGTGATGATCTCGTGTGCGATCTTTTGCAGCTCGTGTGATTTTTCCTCCACCGACTTATCATCGGTCATTTGGAACTTGAGATAGCGGCTCACCGCATATTTCTTGGTATCAGCCTCTTCCGTATCATACTTCTTTTGAAGTGCTTCCCAATTTTTTTTGCAGACTTATCGGAATTATAGTAATCGTACAAATTATCGGATAAGCCGTTCAAAATAAAATTCTTACAAAAAAGTCATTTTCTACCCACAAATCTATCTCCTTAGCAATTTCTGTATTAGAGGGTGTCACAATTTTAGAAGATTCACTACTAGCAGGGGGGCAGGCATAACAGGCTTTGGGATCGATAAAACATAAGCTACTTTACGCATGGTAAGGAAAAATAACATTTTTTGTTTCCAATGCTTAAACTGCACACCCTCAAAATGAAAAGGCGTATTAATATCAAAAGCTACATCACCAGAAAAATCTACAGTAGATTCTTAATAATCGCAAAATTCCGGAAATGTCTTAAAATTGTTAAGCAAGTTGCAAAAAATATGAAAATAAATTTTAAAAAAATATATTTTCGAGAGAGAATATATTACGATTATTAAAAAACTGAAAATAGAACGAGTATACCGGATTTTTCAGGGATGAGTCACGGATCGCGCTTTCTTTAAGACATTTCGCAGCTATATTCAAAAAATGCGGAATATTCATGTTTGCCTCGATGTCCCCAGGATAAAACAGCCCAAGAAAAAATTTTCATACAACAAAAACTTGCATTATGCTTTGTTGGTCGATTAACACCTTTTATTTGCTGCCCGTAAAAATATGAACAAACGATTAAAAAACTCCGAATATGTTTCACAAGAAAGACCAGGAGGTAAATTTGTTGAATAAAACAAGAGCCCATCATAATATACCAAAACAATATGATAAGCACTTGTCTCAAGGGAAAAAGGTGTGAAAGAGATAGTATAACCTCGTATTGCATGCGGCTTATAAAAAAACTTGACTAAAAGATATGGGAGTAGATACCTAAAAAAGTTTTATATTGATTTCAGAGGCTATGAATAGACTAGATAGTATAACATTATTATATGGAGAAAAGTATTCAAAGTGTAGAGATGAATGGTGTGTCATACTCCCAAAACCAAAAACCATGACTTTATTTATAGGGTAGAGTGGAGCGTAAAAAATTAAAAGCAGAGCTGAACTCATGCCTTCCTCCTAGCTAGCTCAAAAATTACTCTACCGTTATACATTGTATTTGGACACTCATTTTGAAAATAAAAATTGATTAATAATTATTTTCAAAATCAGTTAAACAATCTCCATAATAATGATTATTAATTTAAAATAATTCACAAAAGAATTTCAACAAATATAAGCATCATCCAAGCCATATAAGTCCTAGACAACATAGTTATAGCATCCCTTGTGCTCAAGATGGTATAAACTCTTACTCTTAAAGATTTCTTGGATGGATTTTGTGATTGATGTTGAGATGAGTGTTGCTATGTTGATTTCTTGAATGATTAGTTAGTTAGATACTAAGGTTGATGTTGTGGCCTCAAGAACTTGATGTTCTTGAGAGGATTAAGTATTAAGAAGATGGTATGATGATTGTTGGTTAATTATTAGTAGTTTAGAGCGAAATCGAAACTCGAATCGTAAGCCAAACATCGATAAAATAAAGGAATCGTGACCTTACATTTTCTTCAAAGATACGGAAAGTATAAACTGTGTTTTCTTGAAAAATAATACTTGATAATGATATAACAGTTTTTAAGGATCGTTAAGGCGCTTGAATCGCTTGATTTTGATTTACATTTCAAAAATTAAGTATGTTTTAGTGAAAACGATTTACGCGATAATAACTGCTACGAATTACAAACTTTGGAAATATAAATGATCGACTTAGAATTATTCAAAAATCATTAAATTTTTACATAGAGTAGTAAATAGAGTGTACAAACTTCCGTAAAAGTTTCAAGGGAAAATATTGATATTTCGATTTTATAAAAATGTCGGAGCCGAGGTCACGCGGAGTACGAACACCAAACACAACCAACTGTTAAAAACTCCCACTTCGGGATTTTCACCCCTGTTTCCAGAAAACCATTTTCAAGTAATCTGTTTTAAATGTTATCTAAATAGTGCATACGAAAACGGTGTATCAATTGAGATAACGGTTTGAGAGAAATCAATGTTTTGGTGAAAGCGCTATGAATAGTAAAACTCCGTAGATGACCGAACTTTTAAAATGCTTTTCGCCTATTTAGATTCATTTTATCAAAATAAAACTTTTATGATAAATATTAAAAGCACTCAAGAAGCTCCTCGAGGTGGTTTCGTATTAAAATATTAACTTTTTGATTTATTAAAAATGTTAGAGTGCGAGTCGCGTAATAGTAACATTTGGTAAAGTCAACTCTAGAAGTCCACTTTGACCGTCCATTTCGACCAAGGATTGATACTTATTTCGAGTCGGTCAAATATTGAAATTTATAAAGTATCGTACTGATTAGAAATATAAGTTGGTGATGAGATTAGGAATACTGATTAAGATTATGATATTTGTTCATTAGAAAACCCAGAACGAGAGGAAGTCGGAAAATGTATCCTTGACTCCAGACAAGTTTTCAAACCCTACCTTTTTGAAACTATTGGGTTGTGTTTATTTTCAAATAATGTCGATATATACATGATGTTGTATTACAATATTTTATGAATTATGATATATAAAATCATATGATATGTTAATGATTTTGGTATATGATTATTACCGAATTTCAATCAATAACGCTAGAGAGTAGCATTGTAAATATGAGGTGAATATTTTAGACCGAGGATCGGTCAGTATAATTGATCAAAACCCGGAAGTATTCTAGAGGTGTTTTATTTAAGAATATTAACGCTATAGTAGAGCATGATGTATAAGTTGTAAGACCGAGAGTCGACCAGCTTTTACAAACTAAACACCCGGGAATCATCCCGGAGTTGTTTTGGACGATTAAAAGTCCGTAGGTATTTATTACAAGGGACTCAAATTCCTCTTGCGAAGTCTTAAATATCTCGAATTTATTTAAAACGATTTCGAAAGATCGTGTTCCCTCAACTATATTTAATTAATTAAACATTGAATATTATTTCAAATATTCATTTAAATAGGAGAAGTATTCTCCAAAAATTATTTATTTCAAACTCAATTAATTGATATTTATTAAAGGGTATTTGAATTATTTAAACATAAATTAGTTGAGAAATATTATTTCAAATATTCATTTAAAATATAATTATCTGAGGTTTAATTAATTAATAATTGTTATTTAATTATTAAATATTTATTAAATGATGTAATATGATACAAAAATAAGTAAGACTTGATTTTAAATATTTTCTGAAGATTCAGAAAATCATTCTAATTATTTCGGATCGTCAAAAATATTATCTCGACGTATTTTAAATATTTTTTTATAGTTTCAAAAGGAACCCTACCTTATTTATTTATCTGTTGACAACGGTCAACTCACATTATCTTAGTACTTCCTCAGAAAATTCTCGAAAGTACATATATATATACATATGAGATGAGTTGTTTCTATCAACAACCAAAATGCTTGGGGAACTGCGATGCGTTCAAGTTCTCGAGATATGATAAGATTCTTCAAAGGACTAAGAGGGGTAGACTCTAGTACGATAAGTACTAGGGAGACTACCAAAGGTACCGCAGGCGAAGGTACTCTATGTACTCAGGAACCTGTGAAGTGTGTGCATACCTGAAATGGGATACATAGCCCGAATGCGGCAAGGGTGATAATAGGGATATGAAGGTGTCGTCCTTCTACTAGTAGAAAAGGTTACAGATTTCTGTATTACGCCTGATCATCGAATGCGGTGGCTCCGGTGAATGTCCTATTCTTCCAATTGGAATTGAGATGCAATACCGTAACCCAAGCCTAAGTGTTGGGTTTATCATTAAAGTATTTGCAGATAAATAAGTCAATCAAAGAATTATTTTGAAAAGATGTGTGTATCACCAAGAAAACTACTTTGAATAAATACATATCCTAATACGGATTAATATAATTTTTTTAACAGTCTTTTCATACTGTTGATTATTATGGTTGAGCATTATTGCTCACTCTTGCTTTATTTTAAATGTCACAACATAATAGAATACCAGAATACCGCGTGGGGCTTAGCCACTTGAAATCGTGGGGAGAATCCCTTACAGCTTTGTCTCAGGTGGACTAGAGTATTCAGATAGGTATAAGATGTTAGTAGTAATTATTGTAACTTCATGTAGAGGTACGAATAATTGTTTAAGATCTTGTGAAGTACATTTGAGTTTTAATAAATGAGGATTACATTATGTATATCGTTTCTAAGGCTATAACTTGTGTGTGTGTGTACATGAGATTGGGGTCTGTTGGATATTGAATCAATATAGGTTATACATGATTGAAGGATGGCGTGACGGCCCAGATTCCTGACCCCGAATTTGGGGGCATTACAGAAATGGTATCAGAGCAATTAGTTATAGTACTTAGAGGCGAGAGTGTTAGGAGTTTGTCTAGATGCGAGATTTCGTAAGAGCTCATATAGAGTTCATCGTTGGACTACCAGATGTAGCTCTAATGTGTAGGTCAAGATAAGTGTATATTTGAGGTATTAAAGTATGACTAATAGAACTATTGGAGATTATCAGAATGATGAGGAAAAAAAATAGAATCATATATGATTTGGCAAAGATGTGGACGTAGAACTCGGAGCTGAGTCTCCAGGGCATTTGGGGTAAAGACGGTATTACCAACACCGTATGTTCATTTTGATAACATGAGTCTGGTTACTCGTAGTTCCTTATAGGTTGCCCATGAGGGGGCATCACATGTAAGAACCATGAAGTCTAATTATTAATATACAGTTGAGGTTATTGGCCCAAACTAGTTGAAGGTGTCATTTTACCAATGAGGATTTGAATATCGTATTACTAATGAATTCAGCAAAGATAATGTCCAATATACCCTTAAGGATTTTATTTCTATTAAGGAAGATTTGAATGTAATATAAGAATGTTATCGTAAGACGATTATACTACATGATATTATTAGGGTTCTTAAGATGTAAGGTCATGATGGTTTAGCTTAGAGATTGAGAGCGTCGAGAATTGATGGCATCTCTACAATTAAATGGTGTAAGATTACAACGAGCGATAGCTCGATCTTAGAACCTTCTAAAAGCATAGACCAGTGAGTTTAGAGCATAATTCATCGGTAGAAATGATGTCAGAGACTATGTATATATACCCGCAGAACTCTAATATATTCGGTAACATATGTTCAAATACACACACATGCCACCAAACTTATGGACTGTATTGAGATCCCTAAGAGATCTCTTTGATCTATTCCCAGGGGGAACTGGCCACTTGTAATTAGTATTGGATGTGTGTAGCAGGCCTATATTGCCTTAACAAATGCTTTTGGAATAATTCCGAGTAAGGTCTTTGAGGTAAAACACCAGAATAATAGATATACTTGTGAAAGTTAAGTTCGTAAGCGATTTTGAAATGATGTTGAAAGAGACACTAGTTGAAACATGGAATTACAAATATGAAGAAGTGGGATCACCCTCAGACGGATAATGATGAGAGTTAGGATAATCAGTGAAATATTTTGGCAACTACTCACTGTCGCGCTACTCTCTCCAAACTCTTGATAATTCGTATTGCCTTGATAAGTCATATCGTGCAATCCTTTTAGTTCCCTACTTTGAACTTCTGATGTGACCAACAACTTGAATAGTCTTTCTCCGCATCAGGACTTGTTCAATTCTTTTAGTTGATCCATGAATCTTCATTCATACATTATGTTCTTTTTTTCGGCTCAGAGCTATTTATACCTTATTTCAACTATCCGAGGAATTTTTAATAAATTTTCCTCAATTAATCGATGAATATTTATAATAAATATCTTCATTTGATTCTTCTTTCATACTTACTCTTCTCAGCTGAGATTGTAAATATTTAACAAATTGTTAAAAATATGGATGATATAATATCCATAGATTCCTCGGGAATCCTTTTCTTCTACTCGGGATGAGATTGTATATTGAACTTTGAAATCATAGTAAGGGTATCGATTTGATATTGGTATTTCGAATTCAATTCTATTTGAGAAACTGATAAAGTATGTGAATGAGGGCACATCTGAGTGTACCATTTTATTGACAAGAAATATTTGATGAGGGGCTATCGATTCTTCTGATTCCAAGACCACTCGATTCAAAGTTACAATTGCCTTTTCTGGCCCAAATTTGAAAACTCTTCATTTTAAAATCGTCATCCTGGTAGCCACAAATTTCTTCATGGATACGATGTTTTTTTTTACAAACAAACTGAAATATGCTTAGTTGCATATATTCTCATGAACGACTAGTTAATTGTCCTAACTAGTCAAAATTTAATTAATACGATGGAAGCCTAGCTAATCGTCCTAGCTAGTTGCTATGGGCCAAACCAATTGAGCTGGTCATTTTCTTAGACGATTGATAATATTGCTTGATATGGACTAGTTATTATTTTGGTAGTTCCACTTCCAATCAAATTTTTATTATTCCATGGTGCATTATATATGCAAAATTTAATTGTTGATGAAATTTTCAAAGAATGATTTAATTGAGACCTAACTAGGTCGCCCACTTGAACAAGGATTCATATCCAGTTTTCTGAAATATTTTGTTCGTGAAATATTATATTCTTTTATTTATATAACAAATATCCATTTAAAATCATAAAGTGATAAAAAGAACAATATACTTCCTTATTTGTTAATTATTGGATATAATTCTTTCTTATAAAATAGCATCATTTTGAGACCTTAATGGTTAACCTTTGGTTGATGATTTTATTCGAGATCCTTTAATTATTCAAAAAAAAGAAAAGTATTCTTTCAATGGGGAAATCTTACAAGTATTACTATTCATCAATCATTGCTTTCAAGGGATATTCTCTATAATATCATAATATAAAATTCTAAGGACATGGAAGGATAATCCTTGTCGTTTTCTTTCTTCCAAGTTATAAATCTTTTTCGTGTTGCGAATCTTTTATTTAGAGCTCATTATTTCTTCAGATATTAGATTTTGAAATCTTGTTAAGATTGTCTAAATTACATCGATAACGTGAAAATCATTCTTCCAAGGATGATTGCCTTCTGAACAAAGAGAGGTATAGTTGAGAACCGATTGTTGTAGTATGAGACTGAAAACTGAGTGCTATGATGGTGCAATCAGAGCATCGTGATGAGTAAGTTATTTTAAAATGGGAATACCATGTTTAGTTATTATCATAAGGATCTTTAACATGGTTATAGAAGAACGATAATAGAGATACCAACGTGATTAGTGAGGTACACTTCTATGAAACATTATTGGGATAGGTACTAATGAATTCAGGAAAGACCAAGCATGTATGAATTCGAGGAATAGGATTTTCAAAAAGTGAAGGTAAGATTAGTAACAACCATGTAGCAATACTCGATGATAAAAATAGGATTTTGTGTGAAGTGTAATGATACGTCTAAGCAGCTTAAGGACCAGGACATAAGGTGTCATAATAATGATCTAGAATAATCACGATAAGATTCGCACTGAAAGGGACGGATAGTTTTAATTATGAGGAAAATTTGGAATTTTTTTTACCTACACTGGATATGACGTAGAAGTTTTAGTCAAATTGATCAAGGACTATGATTGAGAAATCTATTATCATCAAGGAAAGGCCAATGTGGTGGCTGACACTTTAAGTAGGAAAAGATATATTGAGGATGACAAATTTCAGAAAAACTGATGAGAAGGATCGCATGAATAAATTTTGAAGTTGAGATAATGTGAAGAGAACCCTTTATTACGTAACAGGAAGACTTAAAGATGCCTAAAAATGTAAGAGGATATTAGTCATGACCGAATATGAAAGGGATGTCATTGAGTAGGCAAGTAAGTACTCGACATAGTTGAAAATGAAAAAGGGACGGTGAGGATTAAAATTTTGGTGATTGCGACATGGTTGAATCATGCATAATAAATACATGAACCTATGCTAGCATGACAAGTTCTAAACCCCTAAATTCACTTTTTCTTCATTAGAGATTAACACGCTATCTTATAAGTTCGCGACGCTCATAAGACGAATAAGCACAACCAATACTAGGCTATCATACAATCACCACACACTAAGGTACGAAACAATTTAACTAAATAAATCCATAAGTAAATCCTCTAGAACCCCACGATAACGATTAGCCCATAATCGGACTCATCATCAACTTGGGTTCCGATGAAAGCATGGTATAATAAATATAGTTTTTATTCTGAATAAATAAAACCAAGTACGTGAAACAAAAATATAGGTTCACAAGTAAGAAAACTAGCATCCAAATTTATAACTTAAAATAAAGAATCACAAGAATAAACTAGATCCTCTTCGCATGGTTGAATTGTGTTATACGGTCTTCTTATGCCTTCTCCTTAAGCTTTGGTACGTCTTGTTTTAAAAAATGACCATAAGTTATGTTTATATAGCAACCCATGCAGAGTAGAAGTCCATCAATCATAATTACAAGAGAATCAGGATTTTTTTATCCCGACCTGGCGCGGGCGCGCGCTTCAATAGCGCGGGCGCGCTGAGTTTCTGCTCTTTGGGCGCGGGCGTGTGCTACTTCAGCGCGGGCGCGCCGTCCTTCTGAATAAAATTCCGACTTTTTAGTTTCTTGCTAGTTTGAGTTGGTCTTTTCATGAGCAATCTTCTTGACACCATCCTAACACCAAATTAGCATCAAATTAATGCCAATTCACTTGAGTTCCTCATATAAGCCTGAAATGCAAAAACGCTACAAAACACATCAAAAAAATAAATAACTTGAGTACAAAATACATATTCAAGCCAAGCCTTTATAGAGCATTCTAAGTGGACATAAATGCCACTTAACACACCCCCAAACTATATGAATGCAATAATCCCCGTAGAATAACTAAACCAATCAACAAGCAACATCTCAATAAATGCAGTTATTCGCACAAAGATCCATCAAATCCTGCAAATCAACTTACCGGCCAGAAACGTGCGTGTGTGCAAATGCTTACATATATACTATTTCAACTAGATCGATAATCATGACTCACTACTCATCAAAGCAATCACAAGGTTATAAATAGAATAAAAGCTAAACTCAAAATGACTGACAATACTTCGATTCTTATATCGGAGTTTTACATGGATTCATGCTTTTATTCACAACACATAAACAACACAAATATACTTATTTAACCGTTCAATGAGTGAGGTCCACAAAAGACTTATACAATAATACCCATGTAGCAAGCGTTAGGATAGTGGATCCCAGACGATAAAAGCCTTAGGTCACTAGGCACAAAGTCCCCTAAGAAATTAATAACTCGAGTATTAAAGAGCCCACTCGTGATCAATTACGCATAAACACAAATTTTTTTCTCTTTTTTGTTTTTCAATTTTTTTCTTTTTTTTCTTCACATAATTTCTGAACGAGTGCATTTCGCTCCGTCTCGTTCAACCCTAGACTACTCATATAAAATGAGCTAGCTACTAGCCATTTGACACCTAGCCACAACAACTAGCAATGAAATCCAAACTTTTTCTCCAATTTTTAAATGCCCATGTTATTTCATCATTAAGAGAATATCCTAAATTCTAAATATAAACAAGTGATTAAACATCGACAAACAAATAAAACATGACCAAGATCTAGCCCTCAAGCAACCTATAAGACTTAGTGAAATTACAATTGTCTCTAGCATGCAAATCAACTCAATAAGACTTAACATCACTAAACACAACATCACTACACTAGCATCAATATCACAAATTAATCAGAAAAATCATCTAAGGGATCATGTTATAATGCAAATGCATGAAACTATATGAACAAACTATCATACAAAATAATGGAAAAATAAATAAATAAAACTACTACATGGTAAATATGCAACTATATGAACTAAACTAGCATGATTATGCAAACTATATGAGACTCACACAAAACATATAATCCTTAACTACTACCCCCAAACTTAAAATATTCACTGTCGTCAGTGAAGGTAATAGTAAGGAACCAGGCATACCTACTCCGAATCAGGGTCATCACCCTCAAGGGGTGGAGTGTAAGGAGTGTCTGGAGGCGGATATACAGAATCCTCACCAAATACTGGCCACTAGATGTCAACTCCTATGGCTCTGAATGCAGTCCCCAACGTCTGGGTAAGGTCCTGTACAAAGCGACTATGGATGTCTTGCATCGCATCCATCCTCCTCAACAAGCGCCTATATTACGCTGAACTCATACCAACACTACCATGTGCTTCCTTCTGCTGCTGCTATTGCGATCCCGAAGGACCGGCCTCTCCCAACTCAGCTCTCCAAGCTACTCTGCTCACTTGCGTCGTGCCACCAGCATATGCCTGAGGAGCTGGACTTCCACCTGGCAGATGGTCATAAGAATATCGGATCCTCTTAGGATAGGGTTTCCCACCATACCATCCCTGCATATTCAACAATGTCGAACTATCAATCGGGGCACTCGGGCGCTGTATCTGCTCATGTGCAGGCCAATGAACGCCAACCGCCACACACAACTTTGTCACAATGGACGCATAGGGTATAGAACCCGTAGTACTCCCTCCAAGAAACCTCAAAATACCCTGATGAGTCACCATCCCAAGATCCACATAGTCTCCCTGAAGAATTCCCCACAACAGACGTGCACGCTCCACAGTAACATCATGCACGTAAGAAGATGGCATGATTTTAGCACAAATAAAAGAATTTCATGCACGTGCAAACCTGTTCATGCACAAGGTAGGAAATGTGGCATACTCATTCATGCCCTTCTTGAACTTCCAATGAGTCTCAGGCACACACAGGATAACAACAATCAAATCCAAGTTAAACTCCTCCGGTGTCTTCTCATTCTAAATCTCATGTCCTGGCCTCCTCTCGGGCTGCTCAATCACCCTACGAATAGCCTCAGCACTATACTCCACAGTCATCCCCCTAACCATCATGAAACCGTTCTTCTCCGTCTTAGCATTCGTGTAGAACTCACACACCACACTTGTGGCGCCCCCGACCTCAGGGTAACCTCCGAAACCCGACCCGAAACGCCAACAAACTACAAACTCAATATATGTTTACGTAATCATAAACTTAATTAATACTAGTACAATATTTTCAATCTATAACAAAAGTTTACGATATATCATAAAACCTTAAATGGGTACAAACATAAGTATATTACACAAATTTTATTCATTATCATACTACATACTTCTCGTCATCCACTAAAGTCTTAGTTCATCATATTTTTATCATTTCTTGAACCTCCTTCTCCGAAATTCTGTCCTGTGAAAGTTAGTGACATAAAAGAGTGAGCTCATAAAGCTCAGTAAGCATTTATCGTACATTTCAACTGAGTTTTATCTAGAAACCGGAGTTTCAAATCATGAAATAAAATAAATCAACTTTAAACAAGAGAGTCATCAAAAAGTTTATCACGATCATCAAGAGTCTATCATAATATAATAGTTTTTATAAGATTAAAATGGAGTATTCAAGAACGATAAGTTCATCAAATTCATCAAGTTGGGATCCCGGCCAGCTAAACAATTGGTTTAGCTTACTTCTAAAAAGGAAGCATCATCATCAGTTCATCAAGTATCAGTGCAAGAATACTCGTTTTTATCAGTGAATCATTAGTCGAATCAAATCAATCATCATTTAAAGATCAAAACATCAACAGTGAAATAGTACAGTATATACTTACCTTAAATCGCTTTTACAATTTAATTACTTTTTGGGTCTCGAACCTCGATATAACTCTGTATCCTAACAATGTCAATCATAATTCTCAGTAATTGTTTTTATTTATTTATTCTCAAATCATTAGTTTTATTTTATTAAAATTCTACTAATTAACCTGAATTATCTAACTAGTAACTACTAATACTAAATACTAAATAATTAAATAAATAATAACAAATAACAAAAGACGAGAAAATACGAATACTTACCGAAATATGATACCCCATAAGGTTACTCCTAAGTTGTAATTTGACATGGTTATTTTCATATATAGAGTAAGCGAGAATGATCCTCCTACTCAATTTGATGTGGTACATTAATGAGAGAGAAAATAAAAGAGTTGCCTTAAATTGCGACACTAAAGTCCTTTCGACATGAAGTTAGGCGCCAGCGACAACAAGAGCCTCTTTGGCGTCGGCGTCAACGCTTTGGACACGCGAATTACTTTGTTTATTAATGCTCTGGAGTTTCTTCTAATTATCCCCACTTATCTTCTTTCTTGTATTCAATGTGGTATAAAAAAATAAAGTGAAAAGAAAAATAGTAAGATGCGTCTTGGAAAAACCTAATTCATGCCTTGGCGACAACTAACTCCTACACAACAAATGACTAGTTGTTTCCATCACCAATCACCAAGTTATTATTAATATTTAATGTCTTACTATATAATACTATCACATGTCCTTTTTGTTTCCAATATGGTAGTATGTTATTTCTATTACTCATATATTTTTCTATGACCCACATTGAAAAGGTTTTGAGATAACTTCCTCACAAGCTCTATATAAGGATGGTATTGTTTACAAGTATACATGGCCACTAAGTATCCCATATTGAATAGTCTTCAAATTAGACTTCCTCTAAGGTCTATATAGTTAACTTGCTCTCAAAACTTAAACTTATGCATAAATATAAATTAAGAACTTGGCTCTACTTAGAGCTAAAGTTGTTAAATAAAAATAAAAAATTAAAGGCATGATAAGTGCAAGACAAATCAGTTCAAAATTTTAAAACACATAAGTGTTGAGGCGCTCACCAGCATTTTGGGTGCCAAAACATAAAATTGTTTTATCCCATATCAAAATATTTATGAGAGTGAACCTCTTCCAAGCTCTATATAGCTGAAGTAAGGGGCGACTCCCCTAGGTACATAATTCATATACGTTGCCTTGGCTCCATTTGGAGCAAAATCATTTAAAAGTTATAAAAAATTATATTTAAGAGTGATGGTGGGTTTCTCACTTGTCCCACATCGAAAATATTTGAAGTGGGACTCCTCTTAAACTCTAAATAATTGAAAAAGAGTTGTTCACCAAATGGATTTGGCTTTTATGGGGGTGGGGGGAACCGAATTAACTTAAACTCTAAAATAATTTTAGGAAAAAATGCTCTAACTAGAAACTAATACCTAAATACATTCAAAATTCTTGAGTTTTTCATATTAACAAAATCCTGCATCATAGTTTAACTTATTAAAGTTTATTCCACATCAAGAAAGTACAAAATCCATTGCCTCTCTTTATCTATATAAAGAGACTTAGAACCAACTTAAAAACCAAAAACAACTAGACTTGAAAGCTATTATAGCTTTTAGTCTATATCTACTTAGTCCCACATCGAGAAGATGTAGAACTAACTAAGATACTAGCTCTATAAAAAGAGCTCTAACTCAATTTGTTTTCTAAGGCAATATTTTCATTTTCAAGTGAAATGTTCCTTCTCACTAGGCTTTGCCTAGTAAAGTTATGGACTAATTTATATTAGCTTGCGGTCAGTTTAATTTCATCTTTCTATTCCTATTCGGCGCCTATCATATCATTATCTCCTCTTTCCATCATTCATCTAACCTGTTCTATCATTTCGGTCTGTATCCTTTCCAACAATACACAAGATAAGTATTATTTAATATTTTAGTCAAATATTTGCATAATACTTATAAAAATAATATGCACATAAATTCATATTACTTAATTAAAAAAATTTCAGGATATTACATTCTTCCCCCTTAAACTAATTTCATCCTTGAAATTTAAACTCAATTTGTACCTGACTTATTGAATAAGTGAGGATATTTTGATTTCATCGTCTCTTCAGGTTCCCAAGTCGCTTCCTCTATTTCATGGTTTCGGCAAATCACTTTCACAAGAGGTATCACTTTATTTCTTAATTTATGTTCTCGATGATCTATTATCTCAACGGGAAGTTCTTCATACTACATATTTTCTCGAATTTCTATCGACTCATAATTTATAATATGCGATGGATCCAGAATGTACTTCCTCAGATACGACACGTGAAAAATTTTATGAATATGCCCTAAACTCGGTGGTAATGCTAACTCGTATGATACTTCTCCAACTCGTCTAAGAATCTCAAATGGTCCAATATAATGTGGACTTAACTTCCCTTTCTTCCCGAATCTCATAATGTTATTCCAGGGAGTAATCTCAAGAAATACCAACTCTCCTTCCTTAAATATCACCTCTCGACGATCCTTGTCTGCATAACTCTTTTTTCTGCTTTGAGCCGCCAAAATTCTCTGTTGAATCAACTTGACTTTCTCAGTAGTTACACGAATTAACTCAGGCCCTAACAATTTTATTTCTCCCACTTTGTCCTAACATAACGGCATTCTACATCGACATCCATAAAGAGCCTCGTATGGAGCCATTCCAATTGTTGCTTGAAAGCTGTTGTTGTACACAAATTCTACTAAAGGTAAATGTTCTTCCCAACTTCCTTTAAAGTCCAATATACAAGCTCTTAACGTATCTTCCAAAATTTGAATTGTGCGTTCTGATTGCCCATCAGTCTGAGGATGAAATGTCGTGCTCATACTTAACTTAGTACCCATCTCTTCTTGAAAACTATTCCAAAATCTAGACGTAAATCTAGGGTCTCTGTCAGAAACAATTGAAACAGGTACTCCATGCAACCTAACTATTTCCCGCATATATAATTTTGCTAATTTCTCTAATGGTGATGATTCTGAAATTCCCAGAAAATGTGCACTCATCGTTAGTCTATCCACAATAACCCAGATGACATCATTTCCCTTCTGTGTTCTTGGAAAACCTAGTACAAAATCCATCATAATGTGCTCCCACTTCCATTCAGGGACAGGTAAAGGCTGTAATAATCCTCCAGGTCTTTGATGTTCCAACTTTAATTGTTGACAAATTAAACATCTTTCTACATACTCCGCAATTTCTCTCTTCATCTTAGACCACCAAAAATGTTCTTTTAAGTCCTTATACATCTTCGTAGATCCAGGATGTACCGAAAAAGGTGATGAATGAGAGTCAGATAAAATTTCTTTCTTAATTTCTACATCAGACGGCACACAAATTCGATTCTGAAACCTCATGATATAATCATTTCCTTTCTTATCCTTTTTACCTAATTTTGAATTTGAATTACTCCAAATTTCCTTTAAACGTTCATCTTGTCTCTGAATTTCCTTTATATTTTCTAACAAGATGGGTCTGACCTTGATTTGATATAATAAACTCTCTTCCTATACTTTCTTAACAAATTCAATCCCAAGTGTTTCCAATTCCTTAAGCTTTATGGATTCCACTTTAGTACTTGAACAATTTCTAACTCGTTTCCTACTTAATGCATCAGCCACAACATTTGCCTTACCGGGGTGATATAAAATTTAACAATCATAATCTTTGAACAACTCCAACCATCTTCTCTGTCTCATATTTAAATCCTTCTACGAGAATATATACTTTAAGCTTTGATGGTCAGTATAAATTTTACAATTTTCCCCATACAAGTAATGTCTTCACATCTTAAGAGCGAAAACCACTGCAGCCAATTCCAAATCGTGGGTGGGGTAGTTCTTTTCATGGTTTCTTAATTGTCGAGGTGCATAAGCAATTACCTTACCGCGTTGCATTAGCACACACCCCAAACCCTTTCTTGATGCATCACTATAAATCACAAAATCTTCAGTTCCATCTGGAATCCAAGTACCGGGGCAGTTGTTAGTCTTTTCTTTAATTTATTAAAACTTTGCTCACATTCTTCCGACCAAACAAACTTGACGTCCTTCCTTGTAAGATTCATTAATAGTCCTGCTATCTTAGAGAAATCTTGAACAAGCTTTCTATAATATCCGGCCAAACCTAAGAAACTTCGAGTTTCTGTCACGGTCTTTGGTCTCTCCCAACTCATAATTACTTCAATCTTTGAAGGATCAACTGAAATTCCTTCTTTAGAAACTACATGTCCAAGAAAACTTACTCTTCTTAACCAAAACTCACATTTTGAAAACTTGGCATATAATTGCTCTTTCCTCAAAGTTTGTAACACTATCCTCAAATGTTCCTCATGCTCCTTCTCAGTTCTCGAGTAAAAAAGAATATCATCGATAAACACAATTACAAACTTATCCAGATAATTCCTAAATACTCGATTCATCAAATTCATAAATATTACTGGTGCATTTGTCACCCCAAATGGTATCACTACAAATTCATAATGACCGTATCGAGTCTTAAATGCCGTTTATGGAATGCTTTCTTTCTTCACTCTCAACTGATGATAACCTGAGCGCAAATAAATCTTCGAAAGGTAAGTAGCTCCTTCCAATTGATCAAAAAGATCGTCTATTCATGGTAGCGGATATTTATTCTTTACTGTCAACTTATTTAGCTCTCTATAATCAATGCATAATCTTAGGGAACCATCCTTCTTTTTCACAAACAACACTGGTGCTCCCCAAGAAGAAAAACTTGGTCTAATAAACTTTTTATCCAACAACTCTTGTAATTGTAACTTAAGTTCCACTAATTCTGCCGGTGTCATTCTATATGGTGCTTTCGATACTGGTCGGGCATCCGGGATCAATTCAATCCTAAACTCAAATTCTCTTTTAGGGGGCAAATTTAGTAACTCTTCGGGAAAGACATCTAAAAACTCTCTGACTACATGTGTATCCTCAACTTTATTTTTAATTCCTTCATTCCCCACACCATATGCTAGAAAACCTTCACAGCCTTTTCTTAACATCTTACAAGCCTTTAAAATTGATATCATAGCACTGGGTTTTTCTATACTATCTCCCTTAAAATATACTTTCTTTTTGTTTGAGCCGATTAAACATATTCGCTTCCTATGACAATTTAGATACGCCCTATGCTTCGACAACTAATCCATTCCCAGAATCACTCCAAAGTCCCTCAATTATAACGGTAATAAATCCACTATGAAGGTTTGTTCACTAATCATTAAGGGACAATCTCGATAAATTTTATCTATGAATAACTTCCTACCGTTTGGAAGGTTTACCAGAAATCTATTATCAAGACTTTGAACAGGTACATTTAACTTATCCACATATTTTGTATCCACAAAAGAATGGGTTGATCCCGAATCAAACAAAACATGAACAACTTGAGCACAAAGTTGAAGCGTACCTGACACCATATCATGAGAATTTTTGGCATCCTGAGTCGTCATTGTGTAGGTTCTTGCCACTGCCCAAGGTGCTGATTGCTGAAAAGGTTTCGTTGTAGAAGTCCTATTTCCCTTAGTTTCAACTTCTTTCCTGACTCCTTTTTTGTGGGCAGTCCCTTGATAAATGACCTGGTTTTCCGCAACTATAGCAAGAAATCACTTTAGGCTTGGGACATTGAGAAGCTATATGTCCCTTTTCTCCATAATTGTAACACAACCCATAAGCTCGATAACAAATATCGCCACCATGTTTCAGTCCAAATTTCTTACACTCAGATGCGGTGATCCTCTTATCACTGCCTTGAAAACTCTCCTTCTTCCTTATATGTAGTTTCTTGTTGTCCTTCTTTAATCCTGAGTTAACACTCAATTCGGTATCTCGTCCTCGTTTCTTGTTTTTAAAGAATTGAGTGCGAGCTTCATAGTTCCTTTCTGCAATCCTCGTCTTCCCAACTAACTTATCAAATTGTTCCAACTCTAATAAGGACACCTTCTCTCTGATTTGGGGTTTCAGCCCTTCTTGAAACCGCTGACATTTTCTGGCTTCAGTATCAACCTGATGAGGAGCAAACCTGGAAAGTTCCAAGAATGTTGAGAGATACTCCGGCACGGACATTCCTTCTTGCTTTAGTCCTAGAAAATTCATCTCCATCTCATTCTTCATACAAGTAGGAAAATATTTATCAAAGAACAATTCCTTAAACCTTGTCCAAGCTATTTTAGAACAATTCTCAGTCTGTTTAACCGTATCCCACCAAAATACAGCTTCCCCCCTTAATGAGTGTGTTGCAAATTTTCCCTTTTGCTCCTCTGAACATTCCGATATCTTTATCACTTTCTTCATTTCTTTAATCCATACATTCGCAACATGTGGATCCAATTCTCCTTTACAATCAGGGGATCCGCATCCTTAAAAGCCTTGTATGTAGACCTTCGCTTATTCTCGCCTTCTTTTTCCATATTTTCAATACGTTCCCCATTTATTTCGGGAGTATCCACAATTGTTCGCCCCTCCATTAGGCTCTTAAATATATTCTTCATTTCTCCCAAAATCAACAACATCTCAGGGCTAATTTGTACACTGGATCCAGTCCCATCAGAATTTCCATCAGCCAACTTCTCCTACAATTCAACATATAATATTAATCCTACTTCATTCTGAATATATGCCGCACACATCATGATATACGTCATAATAACGATTGATCGAGTACTAAACATGTCATAATATTTTCCATAATAACGATCATCGAGTACTACACGCGTTATACGTTCTAAAGTGGTCACGTCTAAAATTTACGCCCACGCGTTTCCTAAATGTTCCTCGAGCCTAAAATTTTACTACTCGGGATTCTAAATCATATATCCGTCTCCTTTCGAAACCCTAGCTCTGATACCAACTGTGGCGCCCCCGACCTCGGGGTAACCTCCGAAACCCGACCCGGGGATGCCAACAAACTACAAACTCAATATATGTTTACGTAATCATAAACTTAATTAATATTCATACAAAATTTTCAATCTATAACAAAAGTTTACGATACATTATAAGACCCTAACTGGGTACAAACATAAGTATATTACACAAATTTTATTCATTATCATACTACATACTTCTCATCATCCACTAAAGTCTTAGTTCATCACATTTTTATCCTTTCCCGAACCTCCTTCTCCGAAATTCTTTCCTGTGAAATTTAGTGACATAAAAGAGTGAGCTCATAAAGCTCAGTAAGCATTTATCGTACATTTCAACTGAGTTTTATCTAGAAACCAGAGTTTTAAATCATCAAATAAAATAAATCAACTTTAAACAAGAGAGTCATCAAAAAGTTTATCATGATCATCAAGAGTCTATCATAATATAATAGTTCTTATAAGATTAAAATGGAGTATTCAAGAATGATAAGTTCATCAAATTCATCAAGTTGAGATCCTGGCCAGCTAAACAATTGGTTTAGCTTACTTCCAAAAAGGAAGCATCATCATCAGTTCATCAAGTATCAGTGCAAGAATACTCATTTTTATCAGTGAATCATTAGTCGAATCAAATCAATCATCAATTAAAGATCAAAACATCAACAGTGAAATAGTACAGTATATACTTACCTTAAATCGCTTTTACAATTTAATTACTTTTTGGGTCTTGAACCTCGATATAACTCTGTATTTTAACAATGTCAATCATAATTCTCACTAATTCTTTTTATTTCTTTATTTTCAAATCATTAGTTTTATTTAATAAAATTCTACTAATTAACCTGAATTATCTAACTAATAACTACTAATACTAAATAATTAAATAAATAATAATAAATAACAAAAGACGAGAAAATATGAATACTTACCGAATTATGATACCCCGTAAGGTTACTCCTAAGTTATAATTTGACATGGTTATTTCCATATATAGAGTAAGGGAGAATGATCCTCCTAATCAATTTCGATGTGGTACATTAATGAGAGAGGAAAGAAAAGAGTTGCCTTAAATGGCGACACTAAAGTCCTTCTGAA
Organism: Apium graveolens; assembly: GCF_009905375.1. Classification (NCBI taxonomy): domain Eukaryota; kingdom Viridiplantae; phylum Streptophyta; class Magnoliopsida; order Apiales; family Apiaceae; genus Apium; species Apium graveolens. Next base: position 276,730,718 of record NC_133648.1, read on the forward strand.
ATGAAGTTAGGCGCCAGCGACAACAAGAGCCTCTTTGGCGTCGGCGTCAACGCTTTGGACACGCGAATTACTTCTTTTAGTAATGCTCTGGAGTTTCTTCTAATTATCCCCACTTATCTTCTTTCATATATTCAATGTGGTATAAAAAAACAAAGTGAAAAGAAAAATAGTAAGAAGCATCTTGGAAAAACCTAATTCATGCCTTGGCGACAACTAACTCCTACACAACAAATGACTAGTTGTTTCCATCACCAATCACCAAGTTATTATTAATATTTAATGTCTTACTATATAATACTATCACATTTCCTTTTTGTTTCCCATGTGGTAGTATGTTATTTCTATTACTCATTTATTTTTCTATGACTCACATTGAAAAGGTTTTGAGATAACTTCCTCACAAGCTCTATATAAGGCTGGTATTGTTTACGAGTATACATGGCCACTAAGTGTCCTACATTGAATAATATTCAAAATAGACTTCCTCTAAGGTATATATAGTTGACTTGCTCTCAAAACTTAAACTTATGCATAAATATAAATTAGGAACTTGGCTCTACTTAGAGCTAAAGTTGTTAAATATAAATAAAAATTAAAGGCATGATAAGTGCAAGACAAATCAGTTCAAAATTTTATAACACAAAAGTGTTGAGGCGCTCATCAGCATTTTGGGTGCCAAAACATAAGATTGTTTTGTCCCATATTGAAATATTTATGGGAGTGAACCTCTTCCAAGCTCTATATAGCTGAAGTAAGGGGCGACTCCCCAAGGTACATAATTCATATACGTTGCCTTGGCTCCATTTGGAGCAAAAGCATTTAAAATTTATAAAAAATTATACTTAATAGTGTTGGTGGGTTTCTCACTTGTCCCACATCGAAAATATTTAAAGTGGGACTCCTCTTAAACTCTAAATAATTGAAAAAGAGTTGTTCACCAAGTAGATTTGGCTTATATGGGGAGGGGGAACTGAATTAACTTAAACTCTAAAATAATTTTAGGCAAAAATGCTCTAACTAGAAACTAATACCTAAATACATTCAAAATTCTTGAGTTTCTCATCTTAACAAAATCCTCCATCATAGTTTAACTTATTAAAGTTTATCCCACATCGAGCAAGTACAAAAGCCACTGCCTTTCTTTATCTATATAAAGAGACTTAGAACCAACTTAAAAACCAAAAACAACTAGACTTGAAAGCTATTATAGCTTTTAGTCTATATCTACTTAGTCCCACATTGAGAAGATGTAGAACTAACTAAGATACTATCTCTATAAAAAGAGCTCTAACTCAATTTTATTTCTAAGGCAATATTTTCATTTTCAAGTGAAATGCTCCTTCTCACTAGGCTTTGCCTAGTAAAGTTATGGGCTAATATATATTAGCTTGCGTTTATTAGTTTAGACTTTCATCTTTATATTCCTATTCGGCGCCTATCATATCATTCTCTCCTCTTTCCGTCATTCATCTAACCCGTTCTATCATTTCGGTTCGTATCCTTTCCAATAATACACAAGATAAGTATTATTTAATATTTTAGTCCAATATATGCGTAATACTTATAAAAATAATGAGCACATAAATTCATATTATTTGATTAAAATTTTGTCGGGATATTACAACACTCATGGACACAGTAGCGGGTGTCTCGCAAAAAGCAACCCAGCCCATTTCCAAGATCATCTCCAACAACTTACCATCTTTTCCCGATGGCAGATAACCACGTTCCTTGGCTATAGGCTTCGAAAGCAGCCTCGCATGCTCCGCCCCAGCCTCGGGAGTAGAAAACCTAGGCCTCACACCACCCACACTCGAAGAATCAGTGGTGTTGCTGCTAACTTGGGTTCGTTTTCTTTTTGGTGCCATTGAGATTGAATAAGCTTGAGAGAATCGAAGTTTGTAAGAGAGATTTGTGTGTTTGAGAGTTTGAGAAGTGATGAAGGGGTTGTGTATAAGTGTATATATATAGGAGATTGGGAGAGAATTAGTTATAGAAAAGAAGTGGAAATTAATTATGGGAATAATAGGAATAATGGGTTTGATTTGGAGAGGGAATATGGGGTGTGGGAGAGTAAAATTCGGGTAGGAATTGATTTTGCCTTCAAATTCCCGAATTTATGTTTTTTTCAGAACCAGGGACCCAGCGGGGCCGCGCACTACCTCAGCACGGGTGTGCCGTGTTTCTGCCAATCCCGCGCGGCCGCCCCACCAGGCTGCGTGGGCGCTAGCAGTTTCTGTCAAATCAGCGCGGCCGCCCCACTTCACAGCGCGGGCGCGCCGTGCTATTGTAGTTGGCATTGAATTTTTCTTTTTTCTGATTTTTTTTATGTTTTTCACCTTTTTTCCTTCTTCCTCTATCTACTAATGTACAACAAACTTGGGTTGCCACCCATGAAGCACTTGGTTTACGTCGTTAGCTTGATGTATAATCTCGAGATCTAGTAGACAATAGAATGACACTAACCACCTCACAGTTTGTCGTATCCCCATAGTAGTGCTTCAACCTCTGTCCATTCACTTTGAACGCTCGACCTGGATCATTCTCAAAAATCTCCACAACTCCATGCGGAAACACACTTTTGATAATAAACGGCCCTGACCACCTTGACTTCAATTTTTCAGGAAAAAGACGGAGACGAGAGTTGAATAACAGAATTTGTTGCCCTGGTACAAATGATTTGAGCACTAGACCCCTATCATGCCACCTCTTGACTTTCTCCTTATATATTTTGTTGTTCTCATACGTTTGAAGTCAAAACTGGTCGAGTTCATTCAATTGAAGCATTCTTTTTTTACCAACTGCATCCAAATCAAGGTTCAACTTCTTCAAATCCCAATATGCTATATGCTCGAGCTCCACAGGCAAATGACAACCCTTACGATAAACCAACTGAAACGATGACATGCCAAGCGGGGTCTTGCTGTTTTATACGCTCAAATAACTTCATTAAGCTTCAAAGACCTATCTTTCCTTGATGGACACACAACTTTCTCTAAAATGCGCTTGATCTCTCTGTTAGATACCTCAGCTTGACCATTAGTCTACGGATGGTAGGCTGTAGCAATGCGATGATTCAAGTTATACCTTTGCATCATGGCAGTAAACTTGTGATTGCAGAAATACGATCCCTCGCCACTGATTATGACTCTTGGAGTACCAAACCTTGTGAATATCTGTTTATGAAGAAAATTAAGCACTACCTTCGCATCATTTATCGGCAAAGCCTTGACTTTAACCCATTTCGAGACATAATCAACATCCAACAAGATATACTGATTGTTGCAGGATGAGACAAATGGCCCCATGAAGTCAATTCCCCAAACATTGAAGACTTCAACCTCGAGAAGCACATTAAGAGGCATCTCATCCCTCTTAGATATATTACCCACACGCTGGCATCGATCACACTTCAAAAGAAATTGATGCACATCCTTAAACAACGTCGGCCAAAAAAATCTTGCCTGAAGAATATGAGCTGTTGTTTTCTCTCCACCATAATGGCTTCTATAAGTAGTCGAATGGAAATCTCGCAAGATTCCCCCTGTTTTGCTGTACGGAATACATCTCCTGATGATTTGGTCAGCTTCTTGCCTAAACAAATATGGCTCATCCCACATGTACCACTTCACTTTATGCAGAAACTTCTTCCTTTGAGCAGAAGATAAGTCTGGAGGCATAATATTACTCACAAGGTAGTTCACAATATCTGCAAACCACGATTCTTCTTCTTGTACCGCAAATAACTGCTCATCGGGAAAGGATTCATTTATCAATGTCAAATCCTGTAAAGTAGCAATTGGATCCTCTAAACGAGAGAGATGATCAGCGACTTGATTCTCAGTACCTTTTATGTCCTTGATCTCTAACTCCAATTCCTGAAGTAAAAGAACCCATCGAATAAGTCTAGGCTTCGAGTCCTTCTTCGAGATGAGATATCGAATAGCAGCGTGATCAGTGAAGACTGTCACCTTCATCCCAAGTAAATAAGATCAAAACTTCTCAAAACCGTAGACAATAGCCAATAACTCTTTCTCAGTAGTAGTATAATTCACTTGAGCACCATTGAGGGTCTTACTAGCATAGTAGACCACATGAAATATGTTGTTCTTTCTCTGCCCAAGAACTGTTCCAACTGCATAGTCACTTGCATCACACATCATCTTAAACGATTTATCCCAATTAGGTGTTGTTATGACCGGTACCGTGATCAAACTCTTATTTAAGAACTCAAAAGCAGCAAGGCACTCATCATCAAACTTAAACGGGACATCTTTCTCCAGAATACTACACAAGGGTTTAGAGATTTTAGAGAAGTCCTTGATGAACCTCCTGTAAAAACCCGCATGACCAAGAAAGCTGCGGACTCCTTTAATCGAAATTGGTGGAGGAAGATTTTCGATAACCCCCGCCTTGGCTTTGTCCACCTCAAGACTTTACTAGAGACCATGTGCCCAAGAATAATGCCCTATCGTACCATAAAATGACATTTCTCCCAGTTGAGAACCAAATTGGTCTCAACACACCTTTTAAGAATGTCGCCAAAATTTTTCTAGCATTCATCAAAAGAATCACCAAATACAGAGAAATCGTCCATGAACACCTCCACATTTTGACCAATCATGTAAGAGAAGATAGCCATCATGCATCTCTGAAATATGGCAGGTGCACCACATAACCCAAAAAAAACTCTTCTAAAGGCAAAAGTACCAAATGGGCAAGTGAAAGTAGTCTTTTCCCGATCTTCCGGAGCAATACAAATCTGATTATAACCCGAATAGTCATCAAGAAGACAATAGTACTTACGAACAGCCAACCTGTCAAACATCTGATCAATAAAAGTGATCCTTCCTTGTGGCTTTGTTCAACAACCTGTAGTCTGTACAAACTCTCCACCCCGTGACTGTTTGAGTAGGAATGAGCTCATTCTTTTCATTAGCAACAACGGTGATGCCTCATTTCTTTGGCACACACTGAACTGGACTCACCCAAGAACTGTCAGAAATGAGATAGATGATCCCTGAATCTAGCCACTTGAGAATTTCTTTCTTCACAACTTCTTTCATGATCGGATTAAGCCTTCTCTATTGCTCAACCATAGGCTTGCTACATTCCTCTAGCAGAATTTTATACATACTATAAGAAGGGCTAATTCCCTTGATATCTGCTATAGTCCATTCAATTGCCGACTTGAACTCTCTTAGAATTCTTAAAAGCTTTTCCCCATCACTACCTAGAAGGTCAGATGCAATAATAACAGGAAAAGTAGATGCATCGCCTTAAAAAGTATACCTTAAGTGTTTAGGCAATGGTTTAAGCTCAAGTGTAGGAGCTTCCTCAATAGATGGCTTGAGACGCTTTTGAGATTTGTTTAGCTCCTCCATTCCAAGAGGTTCAAAAGGCATATCCAGCCTTCGCTTCTAGGGAGAAGCATTCAAATATTGCAACTGCTCATCACCTTCGTCATCTTTACTATATGAATTCCCCAACAAGGCCTTCTCTAAGGCATCAGACCTTAGCAATTGATCAAGTTCTGCAGTAACCAAAGAATCGACCAACTCCATTTTGAAGCACTCCTCATTTTCAGTCGGGAATTTCATGACATTGAACACATTAAAAGTCATATCCTGATCTAGCACTTGCATATTAAGCTCACCCATCTGCACATCAATCAAGGTTCGGCCAGTAGCCAAGAATGGTCTTTCCAAGATTATGGGAATCTTCTTATCCTCCTCGAAATCAAGAATTAAAAAATTAGCAGGGAAGATGAGTTTATCAATCTTGACCAAAACATCCTCCACAATGCCTCGTGGATATGTAATAGAATGATCAGCCAACTGTAAGGTCATATAAGTAGGCTTTGGATCAGGTAAGTCCAACTTCTTGAAGATTGACAGAGGCATCAGATTGATTCTAGCTCCCAAGTCACATAAGTATTTTTCAAATGACACTTTTCTAATAATGCAAGGAATAGTGAAGCTTCCAGGATCTTTAAGCTTCGGAGGCAACTTCTGTTACAGCACAGCACCGCATTCCTCCGAGAGAGCAACGGTATCTAAGTTATCTAGCTTCACTTTTCGAGAGAGAATACCTTTCATAAAATTCTCATAACTAGTCATTTGTTCAAGAGCTTCAGCAAAAGTTATGTTGATATGAAGTTTCTTGAACACCTCTAGAAACTTCTCAAACTGCTTATCCAGCTTTTTCTTCTGCAGCCGCTTAGGAAAAGGAGGTGGAGGATAGATCTGTTTCTCCCATGTATTACCCTTAGGAGGAGTGTGTTCAACAGTAGTTTTCCTTGGTTCCACTTCTGCTTCCTTCTACACTTCTTCTTCAGCCACAACTTCTTCTTCCAAAACTTGAGATTTTTTAAGTCCTCAATATAATTGCCTCAACCTGCTCTTTAGCTTCCTTCTTTCCTGGTACTTCAGTGTACTAGGGAGTGTATCAGGTTGATAATTTAGCAAGACATTAGCAATTTGCCCAATTTGATTCTCCAAGGTCTTGATAGACACCGCTTGGCTTTTGCATGTGAGCCTCAACTCCTCCAATTCAGATTTTTTATTAGATTGTTACAGTTGCAGTTGGAGTTGTTTTCTTGGTGCATATTGCGGTTGCTGAAAAGCAGGAGGGTTGTGTTGCTTTGCTGCATATGGCTGATAAGGATGTTGAACCACATTCTAAGTGTTGCTCCAGCTAAAGTTAGGATAATTGTGGTTATTTGGGGGATAGATGGCTGGTGCTGGTTGCTGCGACCTTTGAAAGTTGCTCACGAACTGAGCTGATTCACTAGAAATAGCACACTGATCAGTCTCATACACTCCAGCACAAAGCTCACAGACACTAGAGATCTGATTGACTCTATAATTAGCCAAAGAATCCACCTTCATCATCAAAGCCTTAAGCTGAGCAGCTATAGCAGTAGCTGCATCCACTTCCAGAATTTCGGCTACCTTGCCCTGAGGTAGTCTCTGAGTAGGATTCTGATACTCATTAGCAGCCATCAGTTCAATCAATTCATAAGCTTCATCATAGCTTTTAGCCCACAAGGCTCCTCCTGATGCTGCATCAAGCATGCGTCTACAAGTAGCACCCAATCTATTATAGAAGCAGTTAATGATCATCCAGTTAGGCATCCCATGGTGAGGACACTTTCTAAGCATCTCTTTGTAGTGATCCCAAGCCTCACATAAAGATTCTCCAGATTGCTGAGCAAATTGAGTAAGTGCATTTCTAATTACAGCAGTCTTCGCCATAGGAAAGAATTTAGTTAGGAACTTTTGAGAAAGATCCTCCCATTTGGTGATAGACCCTGGTGATAGAGAATATAACCAGCACTTAGCTTTATCCCACAGAGAGAATGGGAAAAGTCTCAACTTATTAGCATCTTTAGAAACTCTATTGAACTTGAAAGTGTCGCAGATCTCGATAAAATCTCTTATGTGCATGTTGGGATCTTCCGTCGGAGAACCCCCAAACTAAACTGAGTTCTATATCATCTGAATCGTTCTCGACTTGATCTCAAAGGTATTAGCTGAGATGGCTGGTCGGACAATGCCAGACTGAATATCATTACTCTTATGTCGAGAGTAATCCATCAAAGCCTTCGGATTCGCTTCTGGTTCTCCCATTGCAATAAGAGCCTCTTCTTCAACTTGCTCCTCGATAAGAACTTCCTCGAAAACTTCCTTGGCAACTACAACTTCTTCCTCAGTTTGATACAGGGTTCTCTTATGAGACCGAGGACACGTATGCATACACGCTCGCTAGAGTACCTGAAACACGACAAGGGAATAAGTAAGTAACAATGTCCGAGTCAATGAACTTTAACGACCACTGATGCCAAACACATAAACTAAAAATTAACACCGAGTTCCTGATAGCGGCGCCAAAAACTTGTTAGGGCTAGAACATGCACTAATATTCACACAAGTATACGCGATCGCAAGTAATATAGAATTATTTCTAGTTCGTTCCCACAGAGACTGATTTAGGTTAATTTTAATCAATGCACTTCTGCAACAATGGTATGGTTATTATTCAATGCTAAGACGATTAACAAATTGAGATTGTTTATAACTACAATTAACTAAGAAATTAAACTAAATTATATTAACTAAGATATTAGAAAGGATTGATTAACTATATGACATAAACATGGGATTCTAACTTTATTACTACTTCATTCAATAGCCTTTTTGTTATTAACCTTAGAATGCAATGGTGATGACACTAATCAGATAACACGAAACTGATAAACGCCAACTTTCGTTGTACAAATACCATACTACCAGACATTCACAAAAGAGATAGAACCTGAATAAACACCAATTATATTGAGACCCTATATGTCTATAGAATTTGACAACATAACAGTTTAATGCATAAGTTATCTATCGTGATTACATAGGCAAATTAAGATGGTTAAAATTACGTACAAATCATGCATAATAAATACATGAACCTGTGCTAGCATGGCAAGTTCTAAACCCCTAAATTCACTTTCGCTTCATTACAGATTAACACGCTATCTTATAAGTTCGCAATGCTCATAAGACGAATAAGCACAACCAATACTAGGCTATCATACAATCATCACACACTAAGGATCGAAATAATTTAACTAAATAAATCCATAAGTAAATCCGCTAGAACCCCAGTATAACGATTAACCCATAATCGGACTCATCATCAACGTGGATTCCGATGAAAGCATAGTATAATAAATGTAGTCTTTATACAGAATAAACAAGAGTATAGGTTCACAAGTAAGAAAACTAGCATCCAAAGTTACAACTTAAAACAAAGAATCACAAGAATCACAAGAGAATCAGGATTCTTTTATCCCGACCTAGCGGGGCTGCGCGCTTCAACAGCGCGGGCGCGCTGAGTTTCTACTCTTTGGGCGCGGCCGCGCGCTACTTTAGCGCGGGCGTGCCGTCCTTCTGAATAAAATTCTGACTTTTTATTTTCTTGCTAGTTTGAGTTGGTCTTTTCACGAGCAATCCTCTTGACACCATCCTAACACTAAATTAGCATCAAATCAATGCCAAATCACCTGAGTTCCTGATATAAGCCTGAAATGCAAAAATAATACAAAACACATCAAAAACACAAATAACTTGAGTACAAAACACCAATTCAAGCCTTTATAGAGTATTCTAAGTGGACATAAATGCCACTTAACAAAGAACAACGTGGAAGAATGAAGAATGTCACTGTTAGAGCTTACAGAAGGCAATGAAGATCGTACACGCCTTTTAAAGGCCACTGATAGTAGTTCCCAATAAATGCGAATATGTCTAAGGCGCTAGCGAGAATAACGAATATGACCCGGAAGGTATCGTAGTACTAAAAATATTAAAGGGAAATGATTAAAGAAGTCTGACCGATAGTGGAAGCTGGGAGTTTGATAAGTGGATTTTATATCTACTTGGAATGCTTCATTTCAGGCTTAAGTTGGTGTTTTGGACTCAAGTTGTTGGTATTTTTGATGTGTTTTGTGTTATTACATTTCAGGCATCAGTTAAATGAAGAAAGGAGATTTTCAAGGAAATATACTTAAAAGAGATCAGAATTGGAAGCTTAGGACATTCTCAATTTATAGAGAATCTCGTTAGCTTCGTGTGGGCAGTTGAATCACCTAATTCTGACGAGTAGAAATCAAGTTATGGCCAAAAGAAGAATCATCAGAAAAGTACAGAAGTCAGGCGCAACCGCCCCAGAAACCAGCGCGCCCGCGCTGACTTTCTGCCAAAACAGTGCGGCCGCCCCACCATCAACGCGGCCGCCCCGCCCCGATTTTTTCCCCAGAATCCTAATTTTAGTAGAAATTGAAGATATTAAGGGTCCTGGTCATCCTAAAGCCTATATTCATCAATAAAAAGACATTTTTAACAACAAGGAGGCCTGGGAGAGCAATAAGAAGACCTAGAGAGCACGAGATGGCTACGGAGAAGAAGACTTTTGTTTTCTTTAATTTAGGCGATACTTGGATGCTTTTTTTTGATTTGTCTTTAAACCCTAGTACTCTTATATTGTTTATTATCATCTTTCATTGGAACCCATGATGACGATGAGTTCGATTATGAACTAATCGTTATCGTGGGGTTTTAACGAATTTACTTATGAATTTCTATAGTTAATTTGTTTCAATATATTGGTGTGTGGTGATTGATTGATAACCTAGTATTGGTTGTGCTTATTTGTCTTATGTGTGTAGCTAACATACAAGATAGCGTGTTAATCTCTATTGAAGCGAAAGTGAATATAGAGATTTACAACTTGTCATGCTAGCATAGGTTCATGTGTTATTGTTATGCATGATTCGTAGGTAATTTTAACCATCTTACTTGCCCTATGTAATCACAATAGATAACTTGCGCATTAAACCGTTATGTTTTCAATTCTTATAGACATATAAGGACTAAGCATTATTGGTGTCTATTCAACTTCTATCTCTTTTGTGGATACTTGGTAGTAGGGGATTCGTACAACGAAAGTTGGCTTTTACTAGTTTCGTGTTATCTGATTAGTGTCATCACCATCACATGCTAAGGTTAAGAATAATGACTTTGAATGAAGTAGTAATGAAGTTAGAATCCCATGTTTGTCTCATATAGTTAATTCAATCACTTTTATTCTTAGTTAATGTTAATTAGTATAATCTCTTTGTTAATCAAAACTCAATTTGTTATTTGTCTTAGCATTGAATGATAGCCATACCATTGTTGCATAGGTGCATAATATTAAGTTAACTAAAAAGAGTCTCTGTGAGAACGAATCTGATTTTTATCTTTTACTTCTTGTGAACGCGTATACTTGCGTGTAATTTTAGCGCGTGTTTCTGCCCTAACAGCGTTCCAAGGTTCTAAAACATATCAATCAATTGCGTATAAAATGGTGCTTCCTTCAAGATGGCAACAAGACCACGATGTGCCTTACATTACTACATGAAGAAATGTTAAATCTGACACTAAGCGTGTAACAGGAGACGAACGTGTAAAAATGCAACAAAAACTTCTTATATAAAATAATCGACAGAGATGATGCGCCGAAATGAGCAAACATTAAGGAACGAAACTAGCACTAGTAAGAGTGATGGAGGGGGAAATGAATAAGTTGAAGGACCATTCCAAACGCTAGGAGATGCGCTAATAGTCCATATTATAGATTTTTAAGGAAGATGAAATGACCAGTTGACGTTAATCGAATTACCGACAATAACGAGTTATCATGCAGGCGTTGGAATGGCTATAAAGCTTTTTATGGAAGAAGGATTGTTCTCCCTTATGTTAGGAAAAAGTTGGTAAGCGGAGGATACTTGGACATAGTTGAGTCGACAGACCAAAGAAATTTTTAGAACTTATCACAAACCGGCTAGTGGAAGCTCGGGATGAACAATAGAGATATGCGGACCAGAAATATAAGGACAGAGAGTACGAAGTAACAGACCAAGTATTGTTGAAAGTGTCTCCCAGGGAGGGAGTGATGAGATTCGAAAGGGAAAGAAATGTTGAACCAAGGTTTACTAGACCGGTTAAAATCTTTAAAGGACTATGAGGGGTAGACTCTAGTACGATGAGTACTAGGGAGACTACCAAAGGTACCGCAGGCGAAGGTACTCTAAGTACTCAGGAACCTGTGAAGTATGTGCATACCCGAAATAGGACACATAGCCCGAATGCGGCAAGGGTGATAATCGGGATACGAAAGTGTCGTCCTTCTACTAGTAGAAAAGGTTACAGATTTCCGTATTATGACTGATCATCGTATGAGGTGGCTCCGGTGAATGTCCTATTCTTCCAATTGGAATTAAGATGCAATACAGTAACCCAAGCCTAGGTGTTGGGTTTACCATTAAGGTATTTGCAGACTAATAAGTCAATCAAAAAATTAAAAAACTACTTTGAATAAATATATACCCTTATAAGGATTAATATAATTTCTTTAACAGTTTTTTCATATTGTTGATTATTATGGCTGAGCATTATTGCTCACTCTTGTTTTCTTTCAAATGTCACAACACAACAGATTACCAGTATGCCGGAGTGGGGCTTAGTCACTTGAAATCGTGGGGAGAATCTCTTACAGCTTTGTCTCAAGTGGACCAGAGTATTCATATAGGTATAAGATGTTAGTAGTAATTATTGTAACTTCATGTAGAGGTTACGAATAATTGTTTAAGATCTTGTAAAGTACATTTGAGTTGTAATAAAAGAGGGTTACATTGTGTAAATCATTTCTAAGGCTATACATTGTGTGTGTATGCGTGAGATTGGGGTCTGTTGGATTATTGAATCAATACAGGTTATACGTGTTTGAAGGATGGCGTGATGACCCAGATTCCTGACCCCGAATTTGGGGGCATTACAGATTCAACCTCCTGATCCGACTATATATATATTAGCACACCTTAAAAAGACAATATAGAACCATATTGAATAATGAACAATAATGTTGATAGTAGGATTATTTGAAGTTACTCAGCAGCCTGATTCCTTCCAGTCTAGTATAATCATAGCAGGTACAACTGGTCCATCCAGCCCAAACAGATTGTTAACATAAATTTATAGCATGAAACTGTTCAGTTCACCCATGATTGGAGATACATAACATGTAATGTATCCATTGATATAACCACATCCACTTTCTAGTAGATCTTATCATGGGATTACCTTTGTAGTTATTAACTTCCCTTACATAGCTAGGTTGTCAGCACCTCTAATGTTAGGTGTCATCTACGTACATTTGTCAGCCGCCTAAGGATCCTTTGTGCTTAAGCAGTCACTATTTACATCTAAATTATTATTTAAATCTTGCATATTATCCTAATAATCACGAGCAGTTATTTAAATCATTTTTATAAAATGTATGCTCCACTTCAGGTATGTTTATCTTTCATGGGATATGGACTTGTCCAAGGTGGCCGTCTTTGTTGGAAAACATGGTGATATGATTATGAGGAGTTGATATGATATGTGGTATACACAAGGTTTTAGTGTTGACTAGAGATAATATTGTAATACTAATCAATATATTAATATGAGTTCCCCTCTTATAAACATAGTTTTCTTTTTGCTTCCATTAAATTGAAAAAAAGTACTTATATTGGGGGGGAGTACATAAGGTGTGCTAAATTTAGAAACAAGTACTTATCTCTAATATTAAAAGGTAATCCAACCGCTTTTATTTTAGAAATAAGTATTTATTTTCATAAAAATGTATGTAAATATGTACCTTTCTCAGAAAATAAGTACTTACTTCTGAAACTTAAGAGAAGCAAAACGGGCCCATAGTGCCCGTTGACATTCATCACATAATCCACACAAATAAAAAATATAGCTGTATTGACATGCGTAATTGAGAAGCTGGGAGTTTTCGAAGTCAAGAAAAAGCTTTTGTACACCAGTATATATGAACCTTAAGAATTCCCTCAGGTTTGTATATTTTAAGGTGCAATTCTTGAGTTTGAAACATGTTTGAATCAGATTGCTGATTTTATAATAAGCTGGTTAGGTGTCTCAGTAAACATGTAGAGAATTCTTTATAGTAGTACAATATTAGTCATTAATTGAAAATTCATCTTAGCCATAAGAGATTGTTTTAGGGAATTAAAAAATCATTAATAAACTGATGTGATAATAATTCTGCACTATTATCTCTTACCTGAGAGAGACCAACTATGTTATAAGTGGTAACTTTCTTTTAAACCTTTATATTTTCCTCCAGCTAAAGGTCTAAACATAAAATGCAAGTTCTAAAAAAGAAGAAGCTAAAAACCATTTACCCTGATTGCAAAAGTAAAAAATCTAATACATTGTTAAAAATAACGAAAGACTTCACGATCATATCACACTACTTCTAATACACACATAAGACTTGGCAAATAAAAATTAAAAAAAAAAGTTTTTATACCATTAAATGTGCATAATAATATAACAGCCGGTCACATATATAAATTCATAAATTAATATTATAATTTATTAATTATATTTTTAGACGATAATGATAATAATTATGCTATATCCATTTTTTTAAAAAGAATTATAGACCTAATATCAACAAATTATCTATAAAATGTGATATATAATATTGGTTATTGCTTTATAAGAAAACAATCTTATATAAAGATTAATAAAGAACACCATATAATCTAACATTAGTTTCATTTAGATTTGAAATTTTTTTTAGGAAAAAATTTAATCTAACATGAAATTATCAAAAAATCATATTAATATGTTTTCAGGAACTTACACCAGTTGTTAGACTGACCTTACAGAAGTCCGCTGCAGTCGTATCCTTGATTTTAGAAACTCGTATTTCCATGTAATTTGTTGAACCACCCACACTTATCACGTTCGGAAATGTAAAGAATTTACTTCTCGCCTTTAGAGTTACTGAAATTTATTGTTTACATGGAAAATATCTTTATTAATTATAGAAAGAAAGACTCTAAGTTGTTTAACTTAAACCACATGACACATGTAAGCCTACATAGGAAGATACATTTGCAACTTTTGGAAAGCAAGAAAAATGAGTGAGAATTTGAGTCGAAGATTATGTATTTACTATGTATGCACGCATTATCAAGGCCGTGTCAACCAAACTTTAATTGTAGACTAAAATACAAATAATAAGTTATCATATACAAATGTATTTTTATAAACAATCTGCAGAATTTGTGAAGAGTCAAGTTAGTATCGTTCTCTATAATTTGGTATGATGTGCACTACTTTAGTTTGTATTCTTAGCACATCTCATTTAGATTTATCTACCCTTTTTCATAGAAATTTGAGTGTTCAAAATATCTAAAGTCCTAAGTAACTATATCTAGCCTTATGGTAAAACCTACCATGTTACCCATAATAACTTACATAAATTTAAATAAAGGAATAAAAGTAAATGGAATTTCAAAAGATTATATCATCTGTAGAGCACATGCAAACTGTGAATAAAAACCCTATTGAATTAAAGGTGCCGGTTTAATATAATATATAATTGTGATTTGGAGCTTGATTATGCTATGTTATCTTAACCATTTTTTAATACTAACCGCTGCAACGATAATCAGGTGATCGGCTCATGATGCTACCCAAGTGATTAAAACAATAAATCTTGGCGTCATACCAATCGGCCTAGTAGTAACCAGGTTTCTGGTATATGTCTTCATTTTAGATCAATGAACTCCAAATGAGATTTATAAAAGTTAACTTATTGTGAGTTACTAAATCTCAGTGAAATCGTTTGAAATAAGAGTACCATTTTGATACTGATTCAAATCTGTATAATGTACTATCCAACATAAGTTCCTATAAATATATAAATAAAAATACATATCCGCATAAACATAAAGTTAGAACCCACGTAGATATACATTTGTCCGTGTGAAATAGAAAGTGAATCGAATAGCAAAAACTATTGGTACAAACGAATTAGGTATATTCAAAAGATCAACCAAAAAAGGAACTATAATTTAAGAACTTGTGGAAACTATTGGCGCAACAGTAGACAACCTATGTATATGAATCAGCAAATAAGGTTATTCTAGTTCACATACATATATGCATATATCTGATATAGATTGAGGTCAATAAGCGAGAATAATTCAGAAAACTTGACTGAACAGCTTAAAAACTATTTAAAAATATATTAATTCACTCTTTCCTTGGTAACAAAAAGAGTATAAATTTAAGCCTTTACTAAGCATTTAGAAACTCAACACAAAAGCAGGAGGGACTACACTTGTGAAAGTACTATCTAGTGACCATAATCCAAGTCAAATACATGTAAACTACTACAAATTTAATTGTGTATATTTTGTAATACCTGACATGTGCAACATATCCCATGTGTAGTATTCAGTGAGTACAATTAGTTTCTTTTTTTAATTTTAGGAAGATAAACAAGTATAAAAAACTCAAATAATTTTTTATTTGCCCCATTTACACACACACATAAAATTACCAAGTTGGTGGCTTTTCCCCCTTGTTTTTCACAATAATATAGTCATACTAAATAGTCTCCACAGATAAAAAATATAGTAACAAGCATTCTTAATTGTAGGTCAATTCATCAAGCCAATAGTTTACTATATATCAAGTAAAACTCAAGATCAAGTGAATTGATGAAGCCCTATATACAGGAAACTATGCAATCCACAAATATCATGCAATTATACGACTAAACTAAAGGATACAAGAAAAAAAGTGGTTGAGGTGACCTGGAAAAATCATGGAATTTTTTGCCGAATTATGAATATAAAATCATTGTACAGCGGGAATTGTGGGTTACAATTTGTGGCTCCGACGCTCAAGTGCTGAGTGACGTCCTTGTTCAATCCAGGTATGGAAGGAGGCTCGTGACTCATGAGTATATACACCACTTTTAGAAGGGGGCAAAACTGTCTTTTGATGCAGAATAAAATGTCTCACAATTTTTATGAATAAAATATCTCAGCATGTCCCATGTTGGGCTATTAATATTATAATAATAATTGATAGATATCAACTACTATGCGAGGTTACCAATGATTGGCTTGTGCATCCGTCGACACTCAAATCCAATTATTAGTTGAGACTTTATCCTATCAGTTGAGTTTTTATTCCGTTTGGAAAAAATACAAGTTTTTGCATATAATTTTTACTGAATTTTTTTAAAAAGGAAAAGTACGAATTATATTCATAGGTTTTTTTAAAAAAATCAGATTTCAAAATTTACAAAAGCATTATTTAGTATCCAAATATTAAAGACATTCACCAAATTCTCATACTAAAAATCAATGCTCCATTTATTAATCCAGTTCCAATCATGCAAGAGAAAGATATAAATTTCTCTCTAAATTTGTTCTTGAAATTACTCGGCATAAAATATATCTCTAAATACTGATATTTTTAACTGAACCTCACAATTGGTATGTATTAATATGTGATTATTAGGATCTTGATCTAGATAATGTACAAGAAGACAAGTTAAATCTTCCAGAAAATCTAGGCTGATATATGTTATACTCAACATGGTAACTAAGGTTAAACTATATACTTCCATTAATGAAAAATCATCACTAGTTAATTCCACATCTATAAATATTTTTCTTTTAGGGTCGCAACCATTGACACGAGCAAACTAGCATACTTGAGTGGGTCTAATGCTTCCATTCAAAAAATTCGATATATGTCCGAAATATATGCATCCGTAAAAAAATAAACACGATATTATTTGTATCTGAAATATAGTGGATATTATTCGTATATTAATCTGAAAATTTTGGATGCAGATACGCATATAGGCATACTCGTATCCAATTATATTCAAACTCGAAAATGAATAATTAAATAAAAATATATATATAATATTTAAAAATATTATTTAATCTAAATTTTATTTTATTAACTGTATAGTGTGTGTCTGTGTATATAATATATTCATTAAATAATATATTTATTCAGATTTTATATGATTGTGAAAAAGTATTAACATATATAAGAGTATCATTTGAGTTATTAAGATAATAAAATTAAATTGAAAAGATAAATAAAAATATATTTTTTAAAAAATAAAAATGGATACATCATTTCAACTCTTAACTCAATTTTTAAAAAGGTAGTTTTCATTATTTATTTTTGTTTATTTTCTGAATTTTATAATAAAAAATTTTAGTTGAAAATCGGATTTAGATTCCGATATTATTTGTATTCGTAGAGTATCTGTCGGATCCGGAGTCAGATAATATCCTTTAAAAAATTTCTATAATTCTCTGAAATTTTTCTATAATTCTCTGAAATTTTACGAGTCCATAATCGTTACTATTTTCCGTACATAGTACTATTCTGGCTATACCGTTACTCGCTAGCATTCGATAACCTTTTAATAATCGCGTTGACCTTAGTATCACGAATATGTTCAATTTTGAAGACAACCACACTTATACTGCTCCTTTCCTAGCTGCTCATATCTTTGAAAACTTGGTCAATCATAGGGAAGTAAAAGAATTTATTGAGAGATCTCTGTGTTAAGTGGCATTTATGTCCACTTAGAACGCTTTATAATGGCTCGAATTGGTGTTTTGTACTCAAGTTGTTTGTGTATTTATTGTATTTTGTAGTGTTTTGTATTTCAGGGCATAGTCGGTAGCAGAAAGGGATTTACAATGTTCTTATGCTTAGAAGAGTGTCGGGATGAAGCCTTGGTTAATTGCACGAAGAAACTAGCAGTTGTAGGCAATTAGAAGAAGAAAATTTCAGTTTTGGAAGAAGGTCAGCGCGCCCGCGCTGTGTTAGCGCGCGCCTGTGCCGGTTGGTCATAGTTATAGCGCGCCAGCGCTAGGATAGCGCGCCAGCGCTAGGATAGCGCGCCAGCGCTAGGATAGCGCGCCAGCGCTAGGATAGCGCGCCAGCGCTAGGATAGCGCGCGCCTGCGCCAGGACGAATTCTGAGAATCCTGATTCAAGTAGAAGATTGATTTTCTGGACTTCTATTCTAAATGGGCTGCTATATAATGACTCTTTGAAGACATTTTTCAAAACAGAGATTAAGGAAAAGACAACGAGAAGACCTAGGAGCACAAATACAACGAAGGTGAAGAAAAGCTTATTTTTACTTATGATTCTTTAATTGATTTGTAATCTTGGATGCTAGTTTTTATTATTTGTTGAACCTATTACACTTGATTATGTACTTTAATTATTTATTCAGTTATTAAAGACTTAGTTTATTATACCATGCTTTCATCGGAACCCACGGTGATGATGAGTTCGGTTATGAACTAATCATTATCGTGGGGTTCTAGCGGATTTACTTATGGATTTCAATAGTTTATTTGTTTCGATATCTTAGTGTGTGATTTGTATGATATCCTAGTATTGGTTGTGCTTATTCATCTTATGAGCGTCGCGAACTTATAAGATAGCGTGGTAATCTCTATTGAAGCGAAAGTGAATATAGGGGTTTAGAACTTGTCATGCTAGCATAGGTTCATGTATTTGTTATGCATGATTCGTAGGTAATTTTAACAATCTTACTTTTCCTATATAATCATGTTAGATAACTTGCGCATTAAACTGTTATGTTGTCAAATTCTATAGACATATAGGGTCTCAATATAATTGGTGTCTATTCAGCTCCTATCTCTTTTGTGGATGTCTGGTAGTAGGGTATTCGTACAACGAAAGTTGGTGTTTACTAGTTTCGTGTTATCTGATTAGTTGTCATCACCATTGCATGTTAAGGTTAAGAACAATGACTTTGAATGAAGTAGTAATGAAATTATAATCCCATGTTTGTGTCATATAAGTAATCAACCTCAATTATCTTAGTTAATGTTATTCAGTATAATCTCTTAGTTAATCGTAGTTATAAACCATCTCAACTTGTTATCATCTTAGCATTGAATAATAATCATACCATTATTGCATAAGTGCATAGATTGAAGTTAACCTAAACCAATCTCTGTAGGAATGAACTAGAAATAATTTTATATTACTTGCGAACGCGTATACTTGCGTGAATATTAGCGCGTATTTTCGTCCTAACAATTTTTTGGCGCCCCTGCCAGGGACTCGGTGTTAATTTTTAGTTTATGTGCTTGACATCATTGGTCGTTAAAGTTCACTGACTCGGATATTTTACTTACTTGTTTGCTTGTTGCATTTTCAGGTAATCTAGAGAGCGTTTATGCTAACACGTTCTCGATCTCGAAAGAGAACATTGGATAAAGCGGAGGAAGACATTTTAGTAGAAGAAGAAGTTCTTGTAGAAGAGGAGAAAGTTGAAGAAGAAGAAGCTCTTATTGAAATGGGAGAACCAGAAGCGAATCTGAAGGCTTTGATGGATTACTCTCAACCGAAGATCAACGATATCCAGTCTAGTATTGTCAGACCAGCCATCACGGCTAACACTTTTGAAATCAAGGCTAGCATGATTTAAATGGTGCAGAACTCAGTCTAGTTTGGGGGTTCTCCAACGAAAGATCCCAACATGCATATTAGAGATTTCATCGAGATCTGTGACACTTTCAAATTCAACAATGTGTCTGAAGATGCTATAAAGCTAAGGATTTTCCTATTCTCTCTTTGGGATAAAGCTAAGTGTTGGTTGCATTCTTTACCACCAGGCTCTATCACCAAGTGGGAAGATCTTGCTCAGAAGTTTCTTACTAAATTCTTTCCTATGGCGAAGACAACTGCAATCATGAATGATCTTACTCAATTTGCGCAGCAATCGGGAGAGTCTTTATGTGAAGCCTGGGATCGTTATAAGGAGATGCATAGAAAGTGTCCTCATCATGGGATGCCTAACTGGATGATTATAAACTGCTTTTATAATGGTTTGGGTGCGACTTCTAGACCCATGCTTGATGCAGCATCAGGTGCAGCCTTATGGGCTAAGAGCTACGATGAAGCTTATGATTTGATTGAATTGATGACTGCTAATGAATATCAGAACCCTTCTCAGAGACTAACTCAAGGCAAGGTAGCTAGAATTCTGAGGGTAGATGCAACTACTGCTATAGCTGCTCAGCTTAAGGTTTTTACGATGAAGGTGGATTCTTTAGAAAATTATAGAGTTAATCAGATCACTAGTGTCTGTGAGCTTTGTGTTGGTGCGCATGAGATGGAGCAGTATGCTATTTCTAGTGAATCAGCTCAGTTTGTGAGCAACTTTCAGATGTCACAGCAACCAGTTCCAGCCACCTATCATCCCAATAACCGTAATCATCCTAACTTCAGCTGGAGCAACACTCAGAATGCGGTGCAATAGCCTTATTAGCAGTATACATCAAAGCAATACAACCCTCCTGGTTTTCAACAACCGCAATATGCACCAAGACAACAACTCCAACTGTAAAAATCTAATGAAGAATTGGAGGAGTTGAGGCTCATGTGTAAGAGCCAAGCGGTTTCTATTAAAACCTTGGAAAATCAAATTGGACAAATTACCAATACCTTGCTGAATCGACAACCTGGTACACTCCCTAGTGACACAGAAGTTCTAGGCAAGAAGGAAGCAAGAGAGCAGGTTAAGGCAATTACATTGAGGTCTGGGAAGGTTTGAAGCCAAGAAAAAGCTCAAGTTCCAGAATCTGAAGTTGTGGCCTTGTTGGGAAATTCAGATAGTGAAGATGATAAAGGTGATGAGAGTCTTCTTAGAAGCGAAGGCTGGATATACCTTTTGAATCTCTTGGAATGTCAGAACTCAAAAATGCTGAGGGGCATCTCAATCGATCTATTCAGGAAGCTCCTACACTAGAGCTTAAACCATTACATGGACATTTGAGGTATGCTTTTTTGAGTGATGCATCTACTTTGCCTGTTATTATTGCATCTGACCTTTCAGGTAGTGATCGGAAAAGCTCTTGAGAATTCTGAGAGAATTCAAATCGGTAATTGGATGGACTATAGCAAATATCAAGGGAATCAGCCCTTCTTATTGTATGCATAAAATTCTGCTTGAGGAAAAAAGTAAGCCGACTGTTGAGCAACAAAGGAGGCTAAATCCGATAATGAAAGAGGTTGTGAAGAAGGAAATTCTCAATTGGCTAGATGCAGGGATCATCTACCCTATTTTTGACAGTTCTTGGGTGAGTCTAGTTCAGTGTGTGCCGAGGAAAGGAGGTATCATCGTGGTCGCTAATAAGAAGAATGAGCTCATTCCTACTCGAACAGTCATGGGGTGGAGAGTTTGCATGGATTACAGGAAGCTAAACAAGGCCACGAGGAAGGATCACTTCCCTCTTCCTTTCATTGATTAGATGCTTGACAGGTTGGCTGAGCATGAATATTATTGTCTTATGGATGGCTATTCGGGTTATAATCAGATTTGCATCGCTCTAGAAGATCAGGAAAAGATTACCTTCACCTGTCTGTTTGGTACTTTTTCCTTCAGAAGAGTTTCTTCTGGGTTATGTGGTGCACCTGCCACATTTCAGAGATGCATGATGGCTATTTTTTCTGGCATGATTGGTCAGAATGTGGAGGTGTTCATGGATGATTTTTCTGTGTCCGGGGATTCTGTCAATGAGTGCTTACAAAATCTTGGCGCAGTTCTTAAAAGGTGTGTTGAGACCAATCTAGTTCTCAACTGGGAGAAATGTCACTTTATGGTGCAACAGGGCATCATTCTTGGGCACAAGGTCTCTGGTAAAGGTCTTGAGGTGGATAAAGCCAAGGTGGGGGTCATTGAAAACCTTCCTCCACCAATTTCTGTTAAGGGGATTCGCAATTTTCTTGGTCATGCGGGTTTCTATAGGCGGTTCATCAAGGACTTCTCTAAAATTTCTAAACCGTTGTGCAATCTACTAGGGATAGATGTCCCTTTCAAGTTTGATGATGAGTGTCTAGCTGCTTTTGAGAGCTTAAAAAAGAGTTTGATCACGGCACACTGCACCTGATTGTAATGAGCCTTTTAAAATGATGTGCGATGCAAGTGACTATGTAGTTGGAGCAGTTCTTGGGCAAAGAAAGAATAATATATTTCATGTGGTCTACTATGCTAGTAAGACCCTCAATGGTGCTCAACTGAACTATACTACTACTGAGAAGGAACTCTTAGCCATTGTCTATGGTTTTGAGAAGTTTCGATCTTATTTGCTTGGGAGGAAAGTGAGAGTTTTCACTGATCACGCTGCTATTCTACTTCAGGAGTTTGAGTTGGAGATCAAAGATAGAAAAGGTACTGAGAATCAAGTCGCTGATCATCTCTCTCATTTAGAAGATCCAAGTGCGACTTCACAGGATAAGACATTAATAAATGAGTCTTTTCCCGATGAGAAGTTGTTTGGGGTACAAGAGGAAGAACCGTGGTTCGCAGACATTGTGAACTACCTTGTAAGCAATATTATGCCTCCAGACTTGTCTTCTGCTCAAAGGAAGAAGTTTCTTCATGAAGTGAAGTGGTACATGTGGGATGAGCCATTTTTGTTTCGGCAAGAAGTTAACCAAATCATCAGGAGATGTATTCCGTACAGCGAGATGGAGGGTATCTTGTGAGACTGTCATTCGACTGTTTGTGGAGGCCACTATGGTGGAGAAAAGACAGCAGCTCGTATCCTTCAAGCAGGATTCTTCTGGCCTACATTATTTAAGGATGCGCATCGGTTCGTTTTGAAGTGTGATCGCTGCCAGCATGTTGGTAATATGTCTAAGAGGGATGAGATGCCTCTTAATATGCTACTCGAGGTTGAAGACTTTGATGTATGGGGAATTGACTTCATGGGGCCATTTGTCTCATCTTGAAATAATCAGTATATCTTGTTGGCAGTTGATTATGTGTCAAAATGAGTGGAAGTCAAGGCTTTGCCGACAAATGATTCGAAGGTAGTGCTAAATTTTCTCCACAAGCAGATATTCACAAGATTTGGGACTCCAAGAGTCATAATCAGTGACGAGGGATCGCATTTTTGCAATCGCAAGTTCACTGCTATGATGCATAGATATAATGTGAATCATCGCATTGCTAAAGCCTACCATCCTCAGATTATGGTCAAGCTGAGGTATCTAATAGAGAGATCAAGCGTATTCTAGAGAAAGTTGTATGTCCGTCAAGGAAGGATTGGTCTTTGAAGCTGGATGCAGCTGTTTGGGCTTATCGAACAGCATACAAGTCTCTGCTAGGCATGTCTCCGTTTCAATTAGTTTATGGTAAGGGATTTCATTTGCCTGTAGAGCTAGAGCACAATACGTATTGGGCTTTGAAGAAATTGAACCTTGATATGGATGCAGCTGGTAAGAAAATGATGCTTCAATTGAATGAACTCGACGAGTTTCGACTTCAAGCGTATGAGAACAACAAAATGTATAAGGAGAAAGTCAAGAGGTGGCATGGTAGGGGTTTAGTGCTCAAATCATTTGTGATGGGGCAACAAGTTCTTTTGTTCAACTCTCGTCTCCCTCTTTTTCCTGGAAAGTTAAAGTCGAGGTGGTCAGGGCCGTTTGTTATCAAAACTGTGTTTCCACATGGAGCGGTGGAGATTTTTGAGAATGATCTAGGCCAAGCGTTCAAGGTGAATGAACAGTGGTTGAAGCATTACTATGGGAATATGGAAAACCGTGAGGTGATTAGTGCCGTTTTATTGTCCACTTGATCTCGGAAATTCTACATCAAGCTAGCGACGTAAACCAAGCGCTTCTTGGGAGGAAACCCAAGCTTGTTGTACATTAGTAGAAAAGCAGAAAAAATAGGGTACTTTTGACAGAATCACGGCGCGACCGCGCTGTGTCGCGGCGTGCCAGCGCTGTGTCGCAGCGCGCCCACGCGGAAAGTCCAGAAGTACGGCGCGCCCGTGCTGGCATGTGGGGCGGCCGCGCTGGTTGAACAGTAATACGGTGTGTCCGCGCTGCCAGGCTAGGCGGTCGCGCTGACTTCCTGTACCCGAAAAAAGAGTTATAACAGCAGAAATTCAAACACAAACATATCCCATCCAGATTTTTGTTCTCCCACTACCCTAATTCTTCTCTAAATCATATTCTAAACCTACCCATTACCCCCACTAACCCACAATCACAACCCACTTTTAATTCCAAACCCTAATCTCTATATATATACACACAATTCCATACACCCATCTCCACCACATTCATAATTCTCAAACACAAACATTTCTCTATACACACTATTATTCTTTCTTATTCAAATCCAATGGCACCCAAGAGATATAGGACTCAAGTTAGCAGCACCACCGCCGATTCTTCAAGTGTTGGGGGTGTGAGGCCTAGGTTTGCTACTCCGGAGGATAAAGTGGAGTATACGAGGCTGCTATCGAAGCCCATAGTGAAGGAGAGGGGTTTTCTGCCATCGGGGAGGGATGGTAAGCTTTTGGAGATGATTTTGGAGATGGGTTGAGTCTATTTGTGTGAAGCACCCGCTGCTGTGCCCATGAGTGTTGTTCGCGAGTTTTATGCCAATGTGAAGGCGAATAAGAACGGGTACTCAGTGGTTCGGGGTTTGACTGTAGACTATACTGTGGAGGCTATTCGGGAGGTGATTAACCAGCCCGAGAGACAGCCGGGTCAGGATGATTGGGTGACAAAGACCGGGGAGGATTTTGACTTGGACATGATTGTTACGACGCTGTGTGTCCCAAATAATCACTGGAAGTTCAAGAAGGGGTTGAACGAGTATGCCACTTTCCCTGCCTCTTGCATGAACAGGTTTGCTCATACATGGAACTCTTTTATTCTAGCGCGAACATCATGCCATCTTCACATGTGCATAATGTTACTGTGGATCGTGTCAAGTTGTTGGGGATATTGCAGGGCGAATATGTGGATCTTGGCTCCATTATTTATAAGGGTATATTGAGGTTTCTGCGTGGGAGCACTATGGGTTCTATTCCGTATGCGTCGATTATGACGAAGTTGTGTGTGGCAGTTGGAGTTCATTGGCCCGCAAATGAGCAGCTGCAGTTGCCCAGTGCCTCTATTGATAGTTAGACGATCGCAGTGATGCAAGAGTGATTTGGAGGTAAGGCTGATGAGAAGGGGCTCGGTTATTCCTATGATCACTTGCCGGGTGGCCAGCCAGCCGATCAGACGTATGCTGGTGGTTCTTCTCAGGCCCGCAGAGCAGCATGGGGACATTAGATGGGGGAGGCTGGTTCTTCACAACAGCAGCAGCAGTAGCAGAAGGATGTCGAGGACAGTGCTGGTTTAGGTTCAGCGCAGTATAGGCGCTTGATGAGGCGGATGGATGCGATGCATGACATCCATAGCAGGTTTGCACAGGACCTTACCCAGGAATTGGGGACAGCTTTCAGAGCCACAAAAGTTGACATTCAGTGGCCAGTTTTTGGTGAGGATGCTGTGTACCCGCCTCCTAACACTCTACCCGCGGAGGGTGATGAACCTGATTTCGAGTAGGTATGCCTGATTCCTTACTATTACCTTCACCGAGGATAGTGAATATTTTAAGTTTGGGGGTGGTAGTTAAGGAATATGTTTATGTGTGTGTCCATTTAGTTGCATATTCATGCTAGTTTAGTTCATATAGTTGCATATTTGTCATGTAGTTTTTTATTTATTTTGCATGTTAGTATGTTGTATATAGTTGCATGTGCATTTTATCATGATCCCTTAATTTTGCTTTTCCAATTAATATGCGAGTGTAGTGATGTCGTATAGAGGGATGTTAAGTCTTAACGAGTTGATTTGCATGCTAGAAGCAAGAATTTTTCACCAAGTCTTATAGGTTGCTTGTGTGCTAGATCATGATCATGATTTGTTATTTGTCGAGGTTTAATCACTTGTTTATGTCTAGAATGTATGATATTCTCTTAATGGCAAATTAACATGGATATTTAAAAATTGGAGAAAAACATTGGATTTTATTGCTAGTTGTTGTGGCTAGGTGTCAAATGGTTAGTAGCCGGCTCATTTTATATGAGTAGTCTAGGGTTGAGCGAGATGGAGCGAAACGCACTCGTTCCGAAATTATGTGGAAAAAAAAGAAAAGAAAAAAAAGGAAAAAATATGTGTTGATGCATAATTGATCACGAGTGGGCTCTTTAGTACTCGAGTTATTAAGTTCTTAGGGGACTTTGTGACTAGTGACCTAAGGCTTTTATAGTCTGGGATCCGCTAACCTAATGCTCGCTACATGGATATTATTGCATAAGTCTTTTATGGACCTCACTCATTGCACGATCAAATAAGCATATTTGTGATGTTATGTTTTATAAATAAAAGCATGAATCCTTGTATAACTCTAATAAAATTGAAGTGTTGTCAGTCATTTTGAGTTTATCGTTTATTCTATTTATAACCTTGTGATTGCCTTGATGAGTAGTGAGTCATGGTTATTGATCTAGTTGCGATAGTACATCTGTTAAGCATTTGCACACATGCACATTTCTAGCTTGTGAGTTGAATTGTGGGATTTGATTGATCTTTGTGCGAATAACTGCATTTATTGAGATGTTGCTCATTGGTTGGGTTTAGTTATTCTGAGGGGATCATTGCATTCATGTTAGTTGCATTCATGCACTTTTTGTTTCTTATTTTTGAGTCTGTTTATGCTTGAGGAAAAGCATCGATTCAAGTTTGGGGGTGTGTTAAGTGGCATTTATAAATCCACTTAGAACGCTTTATAAAGCCTCGAATTGGTGTTTTGTACTCAAGTTATTTGTGTATTTGATGTATTTTTGTAGTATTTTGCATTTCAGGGCATAGTCGGAAGCAGGAAGGGATTTACACTGTGTTTATGCTTAGAAGAGTGTCGGGATGAAGCCTTGGTTGATTGCACAAAGAAACCAGCAGTTGCAGGCAATTAGAAGAAGAAAATTTCAGTTTTGGCAGAAGGTCAGCGCGCCCGCGCTGTGTTAGCGCGCGCCCGCGCCGGTTGGTCAGAGTTACAGCGCGCCTGCGCTGGGATAGCGCGCGGCCGCGCCAGGTCAAATTTTGAGAATCCTGATTCAAGTAGAAGATTGATTTTCTGGACTTCTATTCTGAATGGGTTGCTCTATAAGGACTCTTTGAAGATGTTTTTCAAAACGGAGACTAAGGAGAAGACGACGAGAAGACCTAGGAGCACAAATACAACGAAGGAGAAGAAAAGCTTGTTTTTACTTGTGATACTTTAATTGAGTTATAATCTTGGATGTTATTCTTCTTGTTTGTTGAACCTATTACTCTTGATTACGTACTTTGATTATTTATTCAGTTATTAAATACTTAGTTTATTATACCATGCTTTCATCGGAACCCACGGTGATAATGAGTTCGGTTATGAACTAATCGTTATTGTTAGTCCCTTAACAATGCAACAAGAATTACAGAAGGGGGGTTGAATAGAATTCTTGAAACTTTTTCACAAATAAAATTGCTTTAACTTAAATATATATATCAGTGTGAATTGATTTGTAGAATGCGGAATAATAACTTGAAATGAATCAAAACACAAGTAATTAAAAACACAGGTCTTTAAAAAGTTTCTGGTGGATTTGAATGTATCCACCAGAGATATATAATATATCAAGAGAACTCTGTGTAGCAATTAGCTCACAGCTGCTTACAAATTGTCAGCAACTAAGATTGAAGAGAAATGCTAAGAATACAGCTTACAAATATTTCTCTCTTGGTTGCTTAGTTAGTAGTTCTATTTGCTACTTCTTGGTTTATATATCACCAAGATTATAAAGCAATAAGACAAGATAATAAAACAAAAACTATCAAGTCTAATATTATGCTACTTCATTACTATATTCCAGCATCTTTGAATATCTTTATAGTAGCATGGAAATAACAATGCTTCTTTGTTCTCTAAAACCCAGTTGAATAGGCTTCCACGTTCTATTTGCATACACTCCACGCATGTGACTGTGTTGTCACTTGTCACTGTCAACAGATGTTTGAATTCTTTATCTGCCGGGTTCATGATCATCCGTCGAGTTCATGATCATCCGTTGGGTTGTCTTGTTGATCATTCATCGAATGGCATTGTTGTTTATCCGTCGGGTAGCAATCTGGCACTTGACTTCATTTCATTTATGCAGAATTACAAGACATCATCTATGTACAATTAATCAACCTATTCTGCATATCTAGTTAAAGTCAACATGACTTGAGTACTACTACAGAATCTAAACAATGTGTATGCAGAAATGTGCTACAGACTTATTGTTACATAAGCTACTCACTGGATGAATAATAAATCATCATCGGTCGGGACTATATTGAGTTATCCATCGGGACTATAATCCTTATCCGTCGAGTGCTACATTTTTCACTAAGTAAAATCTACCAAGGTGTTTTGTTAATAAAATCATCAAGTACACAACATATATAAAACAATCTCCCCCAATTTATGTCTACTGGAATTGTAGCTATAAATTAAGAGAAACTTGATGATAACAAATTACCCTAAAAATACAACTTTGAAAGTAAGTAGATAAAACTGTAAAGTGCGTCATTTAACAAACTGTACAAAGTTTAGCTCACAGTTATTTTCAAGGTGCTCCTCTAGCCTGAGCAGATTTATCTAGTTCCTTGAAGGTCTGGATCTCTTTCCAAGCTTTCTGTTGTTTTCTTCTATCTGATTTTGGAGTTGTCTGTGGAATTCCAGTTCATCAGATTCTGAGAGATTTAGCTTTTCTTGCATCTCCAAGAGAGTCTCATTGCTAGAGATGCTCAATTGGTCTTCTAATCTGAAAAATCTTCTAACTCCTTTGTCATCCATGAACTCCATCAGCCAGTAGGGCCTTAGATGCACTCTTCTCCCTGTGTAAGGAATAATTAGAGTCTTTGGGAGTGCATCTTTAGCTCTAATACTCCTTAGTTCTTCAATCTTCTTTAGAACCAGTCTTCTTGCAGTTACATTGAACCCAAAGTTCTTCTTGAAAGATGAATAAACCTTTATTAGTACAGCTTGGCTTTCTTGAAGGATCCTGTGAAGTGGCCATTGAATCTCCTTTACTCCCTTGTACTTGAAACCTAACCTTTCAGGTAGATTTCTGTATGCGTCAATCCCTCTCACTTCTTCTAGTTCATCTAGATAGAGATTCAGATCAGAGAATTCCTTGATGTCACATAAGTACATGTAATCTCCCTTGTTGACTTTAGATTGAGCTTTGACTGGAGATTTGGATTTGAGAGGTGACAACTTCACTTTCTTGACTGCTCTTGACTTTGTTCTCTTTGGCTTGTTAAGGATTGGCAGATTAAAGTCAGGAATTGATAGGCTCTCCCAGTCTATTGGTTCATCCTTAGGCACAATAGGTTCACCATAAATGTTCCTGTAAGGATCCACCACCTTGATGTCTTTAAATACCACAGAGGGTTTTGATGCTCGAGTTGTAGTTGGAGTGGATTCCTTGGGAAACAGATCCTCCAGTTCCTTACCAACAAAATTCAATTTCCTTTTGGTTCTTTTGGCCAATTCCTTGTATCTCTAAGATTTCTTCTGTTGTTACTTGCTTCTTTGGATCTTGAGATTCAGTGATTTCAGATGGCTGAGCAGGAATCTGTTGTGTTGGTTTTACAGCTTGTAGCTTGGCCAAGATAGCAGCTT
The DNA here is from genome assembly GCF_009905375.1 of Apium graveolens. Lineage (NCBI taxonomy): Eukaryota > Viridiplantae > Streptophyta > Magnoliopsida > Apiales > Apiaceae > Apium > Apium graveolens. Next base: position 276,760,714 of record NC_133648.1, read on the forward strand.
GCTCTTTCTTTTGCTTAGCCTTTTTGGCATTTAGAATAGCTTGCTTCTTTTCCTGCTTCAATCTTGCCTTTTCTTCTCTCTTTGCTTGAGCAAATTGAGGATGTCCAGCCACCACACAAATTACTTTCTCATTCCTGAAAACTTTAGCAATTCTCCTTTTTAAAGCTGAATCAGCTGGATCCTTGTATAAGGCAATTGATCTTGACAGAAGCTTCTTCTCATCAGGCTTATGTGTCTCATATACTGTATCTAAAGGGTTCTTTAATGATGATTTTGGATAGTTTACCCTTGGCTTCAGAATTATTTCAGCCTTTGGAGATTTGATGCAGGATGGTTGTTCTCTTTCCAGATAGTTCATGCTCATTTCATTCACAGAGATCTACTTGACTTGAGAGTGATGAATGGCTGACTTTACTGGCTCCTTTACTAGCCCAAACATCTTTTGTATGTCATCATCAATTTTCTCCTCGTTGATTGGCTTCAACTGCTCCTTTTCAGCTTCTCTTAAATTGGCTGCTACTTCATTGATCAGATCAATACTGTCTGTTACTGGTGGCTTGGTGAAAGCAATTGTAGGCACAATTACTTTACTGATTTTGAATTTGAAGCTTCTCCCCATCACTTAGTCCTTTCTCCCCCTTTTTGTTATCATCAAGTTGAGTAGAGGAGGAGGTTTGTGTAGCCACCAGTTTCTGAAGCAAGTCTGTTTGTTGAGCTTGATGAAGATGAATGGTTGTTAAAGATGCTTCCATAGCTGACATTCTTGTATCTAAGGCATCAATCTTTGTGGCAAGATCAGAATTTTTCCTGAGTTGTCTCTTGATGTCAAGAATTGTAGCTTATGGAAGCTTAGAATCCATCTTGTGAGAAATAGCCTTTTTCATCTCATCAATATCACCCTTGATGGTGTTGACATCTCTAGCATATTAGAAGCCTTAAATCTGTTGTAGTTGCAGAGAAGCAAGATGTGCTTGAAGGAGCTTCTTGGTGTTGGCATTTGTAGTGGTTTGAAAAGTAGAATTTGTCTGATTTATGAGTTGGATCAGGGTTGTCTTGAAGTAGTGTTCATCACAATGTTTTGAAAATTCCCATGATGGCATGCCTGATCTTGAACTGGAACCTACTTCTACCCTTATATCCAATGGCTCTTCTTCACTATCTCCACCTTCATCTCCAAAGAAATTTGTTGAACCACCATTCTAATAATCAACATCACCAGCTGTAGAGGGTAAAGCTGTAATGGCAACCTTAGCTCTTAGCATTGACTGAGTGGTATGCACCAAATTAAGCATCCTTTCTGCATTGTCATTGCCCTGTTCAGCTAGAAGTTGATAAGCTAGGACAGGGTGAGTAAATGTCTCAGCATCAAGGGAGGTGGAATCTATAACAGCTTGAGATTGCTGAGATAGTCCCTCCCTGCCTGCATCCTGGATATTCATTAACTCACTAGCAATGACATCCATCCTTATAGCTCCTGTACCTGCATTTCTCTCTTGTTCTCTCTTTTGTTGCATCAGGGTCTCACCCTGGCTTCCCACCCTCACACCCTCACCTTCACCATCTAAGGTGGGACTCCTCTCACTCTCTTTTGCCAATCCTGAAGAAATGGATTGCATATTTTCACTCGTTTCCTCTCCTTTTTCCTGCAAGCAACCCAGACTCTCACTGATAACACTTTCTTCCCTCAATCCTAAGAATGACGGTACATCCACTAAGTCTTCTGCGCTAGAGATAATAGATGAAATTTGAAGTTGTGCAGAGACATCCGACGGATGAGGAATATCCATCGGGTTAGCAGTTTGACTATCCGACGAATAAATGCTGTTAAGCTTATCCGTCGGGATACAATCACTACTCGACGGATGAGCAATATCCATCGAGAGAGTAGAAATGAATGAACTTGGAATTTGTTGTGCAAGACATGCCTGTATCATAACAAGACTAAGTCATATTGACAACCCTAAGATTAGTTATATTGTAACCTTAATCTGTAATTTATACTTGTAACACTTAATGTCTGTAAAATGTAAATGGAGCAGACTAGAGCATTTTTCCCTAAACAGTGTCAAGCCTAAGAATTCTATCTGGAAGAAGATCAAGAAGGTCATGCCTCAGAAGAATTATGAAGAAGCTTGGAGTTGAATAATTCTGTTTGGTGAAAAACATTCTAAGTCAAGATCTCTACAAGTCACAGAATTAGTGTTATAGAGAAGTCATTCGAGAACTCAGAAAGACTTATCGAGAACTCAGGAATTGTCTATCGAGAACTTAGGTAATGCTATTGGAGATATCGATAAGTCAGATTCCCATTCGAGAACTCAGAGATATCGACAAGTATACATTCATTAGAGAACTCTGAGTTAACGATAAGCCAAAGTCCATTAGAGAACTCTAAGTTATCGATAAACCAAAATTCACTAGAGAACTCAGAGTTGTCGATAAGTCAAGTCAACAATGAAGTTTTAGAGATATCGACAAGCCAACATGCCTATCAAGATGTCGAGTTCTCTACAGCTTAATTGGAGATCTCGAAGTGAAGAAATTTCTCTAAGTACATAATTGCAGAATAGTTCAATATCCGAGGTTGTAAATCAACAAACAATTCACACAGTTGGATTGACAAGTATACAAAAAGCAGCTTGAGAGATGTGCAAGATTAATGGTGAATATTAACTGACAAAGGAGGATCAACCAGTACACAGTGGATGAAGATATGCTAATCTAGATATGGAAATCTCACTTTTCCTTTAAATAGAAGTGATTAGTAACAGGTTAGAAAAGTGATTAACACTTCTTATTGTTCACTGTGTAAACCAAAGTTAACTATCATATAAAGTTAACTGAGGTCCTTTGTTTAAGAGAGGACTGAATAGATTAGAAATTGTATTCTCTCTCACGAAAGAAGCTAAGTTCTAAACCAAGAACTTAGAGATTTTGTAGCAAAACACTGCTTGATTTTTAATATAAAATTAAGTGAGTTTTGAAGATCTTTGTTTTACATATTTGCATTATTATTTATGTTTAACATCTATTATACAAAATCATTGATAACAACCAACTGCAAAACCCAAAGTCGATCAAAAAGTAAATATTTAAGCCAAAACACATTCACCCCCCTGTGTTGTATTCATATCTAACAAGTGGTATCAGAGCAAAATCTGAAAGTAAACAGATTAGATCTTGGAAAAATAAATACACAAAAAATCAGTAGTATCAAGATTCCTCCCTTTGATAAGGCCAACTACACTTTATGGAAAAAGAAAATGTTGCTGTTTATAAGAATGGCCAATCACCTTTACATTCAGATCCTCAAGAATGGGCCCTTCACTCCTATGGTTAGAGTTGAGGAAACCATATATGGAGACATGGTTATTCCAGCTCATTATGCTCCCAAGGATGCCTCTGAGTATACTGAAACTGAAATAGAGAAAGTTTCCCTAGACAGTTCTTTGCAACTGATACTAATTGAGTCACTTGACAATGTAATGTATAATAACATTGTCAACTGTGACACTGCTAAACAGATCTGGGAAAAGATTGAGATACTCTGTGAAGGAACTGAGGAGGTTAGGTCAAATCAAAGAAGGATATTGATTTCTCAGTATGAGGGTTTTATGGCTAAACCAAAGGAAAGTATTACTGATGTGTTTGAAAGGTTTAATAAGCTGATAAATGACTTGCAGCTTCATGATAAATTTTATGATGTTGAAGAAGTGAATTTGAAGTTCTTACTTACTCTCCCTGATCATTTGGAACAAAAGATCTCTGCAATCAGAGAAGGAAGGGATTTGAGTAGAATCACACTGGAAGTGCTCTATGGGGTTCTGAAAACTTATGAACTTGAAATGATTCAAAAGAAATCATTAAGGGTTGGTCAAGGATATGTAATGGATGGCTCAAGTGCACTGATTGTGAATGATGGCCAGACCTCTAATGATGAGCAAAGATCCCAAACTCCAGAAATTTCAACAAGTGAGAAAAGAGTCAATGACACTAAAGAGAAAGTCATACTGGAATTGGATAAAGAAGATGAGTTCTACACTCTTGTTGAGCTTGATGAGCTAGACAAATCAACGGCTTACTTGGCTAGAAAATTCTCTACCATTAGAGTGAAGAAACCAAGATTTTTCAAGAGAAAAGGACAGTCCTTCAACAAAGACAGCAGCTGGAAATAACAATACTCAAAGTTATAGAGAACTAAGTTCTCGATAAGTCAAAATGACTTATCGACAAGTCATTTTAGAGTTCTCGAGTGAGTCCTCAATAAGTCTATTTACAGACTTCTCGAATGACTTCTCGATAAGCTCTATTATGAATTATCGATAAGACCATGTAGAGTTCTCTAATAGTGTTAATTCACAGAGTTCTCGACAAGGATATTTTGAGACTTATCAATAACTCATAACTAAAATAATTTAATTCAATGAATTATTTTAGACAAATACTTTTGGAAAATTTATTCTGATTTTAATTTGATTCAATTCAAATAAATTAAAATTATTTTTAGTCCATTTTCGGAAAAACTAGGCATTTATCAGAGTTCTCGATAAATCATTTTTTAGTTCTCGAAAAGAATTAATAAAATGACTTATCGAATGTACCATTTTTTAAATTCAAAATTACTTATCGATAAGTTTTATATCAAACATTTATTTGACTTCTCGATAAGTATTTTACTTTTTCTATAAATACCCAGACTTCTCAATACATACACTGTACTTACACTTTTTCGAGATCTCAAGTGACCTAGCTTTCAGACAAAAGGCAATTTCTCTCTCATTTTTGCTCCTTTCTCAAAACTTTTTCTTATCCACTACTTCTACACACTAAAATGGCACAAAACATTGTTAGAGCTATCATTCCCGAGAAGGGAACCAACTTTATTGCTTTTCTTGATGCTAACCAAGCCCCTGATAGTTTCAAGGGGTTTGTGAAGTTTCTTTTTGAATCCTATATTGCAGGTGCTTTAACTGCAAGTCATGTGCTGTATTTGGAAGTTCTTCATGAATTTTGGACATCAGCTATAACTAGGACAGTTGTTCTAGAGAATGTCACTTCTATGGTGGTCATCTGCACAATTGGAGGCCAAGAAATTGAGTTTTCAGCTGCTGATGTGAATACAGCCCTGGGATTGCCAACTGAGAACTATGGAGAGATGCCAACTGCAGATGAACTGAGTGAATTCATGGACTTCATCAACAACAGTGGCTCAATCAACTTGGCAAGCCTGAACAGGACAAAACTTAGGAAGGAATGGTCCTTTGTGTTTGATTCTGTAGTGAGGGCTTTCACCTGCAGAAAAACTGGCTTTGACAACATCTCAAGTGTGGTGTAGAAGCTGGTGTTCTCAATAGCTCGCAACAGGCATCTGAATGTTGGGGCTCTAATTCTGGAGGAGCTGGCTACCAGGCTTACTATTCCTTTAAAGAATAGAGGTAAAGAAATCTTTTTGCCAAGGTTTATTATGTCTACTTTAGCTCATAAAGTAAATGACATACATTTGTTAGCTGGTATTGATAGTAGTAGAATTGGCAATTGTAAGCAAGTGTCCAAAATAATATTTGGCTCACTTACTACAAAGAATAAGGTGAGTGTAAGTCTTAGAATCACTCCATTTATGTTGGAGAGATTCAGGACTTATCCTTACCCTATTCCAGACACGAGGGCTCCTCAATTTTCTAGTTCAGCTATGGTTTCTGAGTCTGTGGAAGTACAAACACAGGCACACCAACAGGGACCTTCCAAAGCTGCAGCCCCTTCTTCTAAACCACTAGATGTTAGCAAACCAACCACTTTAGTCTCTCAAAAGACTGAAGTGAGTAAAAAGAAGAGAAAGGAACCAACCCGTGTTGTTGTAAATGAGAGTGAAACAGTTCAAACTGAACCAGAGTCACCCTTGGTCAAGAGACCAAAGAAGAGTAAGATACTTGAGTTGACCACTCAAAACACCTCTGTGTCCTCCCAAAAGGGCACAGTTGAACAAATGGGGAGTAAACAGTTACTAGATACATCCTCTCAACAGGTTGTATCTATTGAAAAAAGCATTCACCCCAATGCATCCTGTACTGAGTCAGCACAACCTGCACCTAGAGTGTATGGTAAAAGAAATAAGGATGGCACACACATTGAGGGCACATCATTTGAAGCTCCCTCATCCATTCAGGGGGAGCTGCCAACACTCACAACTGAGCAAACTTCTCTAATCTCTCAAATTTCTTCATCATATAGAGCACTTGAATCTGATTCTCAAGTGCATCAACACTCAAGTGACATGGTTCATGAAACTGTGATCACCACCCAGAACTAACATCTAGATGGTGAGAGGCTACTAGATGGGGTAGAACTTGATGATACCATAAAAAATATGGGGGTTTCATCAGTTTTTACTGAAGATCCCATGGTCATTCTTGCACCTTCATGTGCACAATCATCTTCACAGATGAATAGGTTTGAGGGTAGTATTCTTGAGGGAGAGCTATCTAAATCCTCTCCAATTTAATTAGAGGTTCCTCTAGAAGGAACAACTCCCCTTAAAACCCTAGTTGAAATTGCCTTGGGAGTTGAAGCTAGGAGTACAATTGCCAATGACCCTGTTATGGGAGAGGCAAGTTCATCACATTTATGTGACAGTGCTCTGCAAGGTGCACAAAGGTTTGAGGCTGGTGTACATGACAGTAACCCAGTCAAATCCTCTCAAATTCCAATGGAGGTTCCCACTACATGTGATGAACAACAAACTGTCAAAACCACATATTTATCTGTGAGTCAAACTGTGACTTCAGTCACAGGTGGTAATCTAGACATTTCTCAACAGTCATCCACATCTCAATCCAGCCAATCACATGTCATGGCTCAATGGCTATAAGATATAGAAGCTCAGCCTTCTACAGTTGATGACATGTTAGTAGATCAAATCTCAGGCTTGGCCAATCTCTCTCAGCAATTGCTCACTTCAGACATAGGGAACCAGGACTATCAAGCTATACTGTTATGCTTCAATGAAGAGGTTGAACAACAGAAGGAGAAGATAGTAGATGAGGCTGAAGAGGATGGCAATGTAGATACATGGTTGTCTGATGACCATGTGGCAGAAATGGATGAAGTTTTGGCTAGATTCAGGAGGGAGTACATAACTATCATGGGAAGTAATGCTAAATCTCTCACTCCTCCTGAAGTCTATGATGCCATCATGGATGTGCACAAAGCTCAACTCAAGGCTTTCCATCTCTTTGGAAAGGCCCTTGAAGTAAAATTGACTGTACATGAAGATAAAATCAGGAAGCTGATCAAGGAAAAGATGGATGACATTGTGCCTTCTCAAAAGGACATCAAGAATCAATTCCAGTCTTTCACTGAAAAAATGTCAAGGATGAATCTAGCCTTCATGGAGAAGGAAGTGTCAAATATGAAGAGTTCTTTCAAGGCCCTGTTTGATCAAGTTCAAGCTCATATCACAAATTCGAATGATACCAGGGTCAAGCTAAATCAAATGCATACTGCTAGGTATGAGCCTTCATTTCTTCTCATGGAGGGTGTCAGAAAAGCTATTGATGAACACTTTGGGTCCTTCTCAGCTACAATAGTCTCCACTACCTCTTCACCCTCAAATAAAAGAACTTCAAGATCAAATTTCTTTACTTCAAGCTTCCAAGTCAGATTTATCTTCACAAGTCAGAGCTCTAACCACATTGGGTGAGAGTCAACAGCATGATATTCAGGCCCTAGTGGAGTCCCATAAGCATTTACAAATGCAGAATACAGTTGCTTTGGGAGCCATTATGGGAAAACTCAACATACCACTGCCAGCATTGCCTGAAGCTGTAAGACCTGAGATTCCTACTCCCCTACTCATGCCTGTCACCAAGACTAAGGGGGAGATAGATGCAAGGCTAGCACAATCAAAACTCAAAAGTCAAGTACAAGGTCTAGAACAAGAGAGGCTCCTTATGGCTGCCCAAGGTCCAGGAATGACACAAGAGTTTGACAATTTGTTCACTGGACTAAGGAACTCTCTCAACAACAACTTCTTCACTTACAAAAAGACCTTGGAAAAGACTATCAATTACAGCAGGGTGCTGCAGATACCAGTCAAGGACCAGTTTTTGGAGAAAAGGATAGTGATCAATCTTAATGATTCTGGTGTAGACAGATGTATGCAAGTCAATATCAATTATCTAATTTCTGGAAGAGCATCTGAGGTGGATATTTTGATTAACAAGGTCAGGATAATCACCAATGAAGAGAAAATGCTACTAGCAGAGTTGAAGAAAGCTCAAGAAGCTGCATTCCCAGAAGCCTATCTACATCCAAGCAAAGGGGTGCACTATATCTTCTCTACAACCAAGCAACTGAAACATTTCCAAGTACCTAAAAACTGTGTCATGTCCAACAGAAGACTGATAATGGTGCTTGAGTCTGGGCTGAAAAGTAAGAAATTGAAGACTAGTGAAGATGAAGCTATGATCAAGATTCTGAGGAGATACATTGATAACCCTGAAGCCAATTTGCCTAAAACTCAAATCAACAAAGATGACTTGGGTGATGATGAGCAGAAGAAAGATGGTCAAAACCCTTCTGGCTCAAACTCAAGTCAATCTAGCAAGGCAATTGGTGGAAAAAGTGATAGTGAGAAAGAGAAGGAGAAGAAAAGTGGATCTGAGACTCAAAGGAGGGGTGGAAGGAGACAAAGACAAAAGAATGATACCTCACAACCCCTCCAAACCCTAAATATCCAAATACCAATTGCTAAACCTTCACATTCAACCTCATCAAAAACTACTCAACATCAAACCTCTAAGTCTAAATATTTCTACAAGCTCACTGCAAACTCTCTCCTCAAAACTCAAATCACTCATAGCCATACTTCTCTGAAAAGACTCAAAACTGTACCTTCATTCAAGCCACCCCATAAAACACACTTCAAAACAGTTGGAATAGGTCCAAAAGAAGCCAAGGTCAAGGGAAGATTCAGAAGACAAAGAAGACAAAGAAGAAGACAACTGATAGCTGAATTTCTCAATGATCATGGATTTGGTGAAAAGGCCATTTGGAACAGATATGATCAAGATGATTTCCAACCTCTAAATGTTGTTGATTCAGATGAAGACTACTTCCAACAGCTAGCTGAAAGAATGGTCAGAGTTTGGGTTTTTAACATCAAAGAAGTTAGAATCTACTACAGTGATGGGTCCTTTGAACAGCTTGGAAATAGACTAATGGATTCTCTCTCAATTGTTGAACTGAAAAGGGTGATAAGCTTGATGAATGGTAAAGATTCAGCCACTAAGGCATGGAGAACAGTATGGCAGTGTTTGTGGTTAACAGAGAGGAGATGAGAGATGAGCATAGAGCTTTGCTAGCTGAAAAGAGGAGAAAGTATGAGCATGACATTGATGAGTATATTAGAAGATCAGAAGAGTTGAAGGCAGCAGGCAAGAGCAGAATATCAAAGGATGGAAGATTTTTGAATGTAAAAGCTGGCTCTTTGTCAAGATACAAGATAGGGATGTTAGCTAGTTATCCTAAGCCAGATTTGCTGAAACTAATAGAGGCTCTAGCTGACACCCCCATCCTAGAAGAATTAGAAATACTTGTACAGATTAAGAACATAATTGAGAAAGGATCAGAAAGCTCAGTCTTTACTTAATTATTATAAACTGTCAAATGTTCAATGTACAAGTGTTGTATCAGCTTTTGTATTGTTTTATTTTCATTCTTTAACTTGGGGTTAGTCTTGTTAACAGACATGAATTTGTGATAAGCAATCTTCTCACAAATTGGGGAGATTGTTGTGCAAGACATGCCTGTATCATAACAAGACTAAGTCATATTGACAACCCTAAGATTAGTTGTATTGTAACCTTAATCTATAATTTATACTTGTAACACTTAATATCTGTAAAATGTAAATGGAGCAGACTGGACCATTTTTCCCTAAACAGTGTCAAGCCTAAGAATTCTATCTGGAAGAAGATCAAGAAGGTCATGCCTCAGAAGAATTATGAAGAAGCTTGGAGTTGAATAATTCTGTTTGGTGAAAAATATTATAAGTCAAGATCTCTACAAGTCACAGAATTAGTGTTATAGAGAAGTCATTCGAGAACTCAGAAAGACCTATCGAGAACTCAAGAATTGTCTATCGAGAACTCAGGTAATGCTATTGGAGATATTGATAAGTCAGATTCCCATTCGAGAACTCAGAGATATCGATAAGTATACATTCATTAGAGAACTCTGAGTTATTGATAAGCCAAAGTCCATTAGAGAACTCTGAGTTATCGATAAACTAAAATTCACTAGAGAACTCAGAGTTGTCGATAAGTCAAGTCAATAATGAAGTTTCAGAGATATCGACAAGCCAACATGCCTATCGAGATGTCGAGTTCTCTACAGCTTAATTGGAGATCTCGAAGTGAAGAAATTTCTCTAAGTACGGAATTGCAGAACAGTTCAATATCCAAGGTTGCAAATCAACAAACAATTCACACAGTTGGATTGACAAGTCTACAAAAAGCAGCTTGAGAGATGTGCAAGATTAATGGTGAAGATTAACTGACAAAGGAGGATCAACCAGTACATAGTGGATGAAGATATGTTAATCTAGATATGGAAATCTCACTTTTCCTTTAAATAAAAGTGATTAGTGACAGGTTAGAAAAGTGATTAGCACTTCTTATTGTTCACTGTGTAAACCAAAGTTAACTATCATATAAAGTTAACTGAGGTCCTTTGTTTAAGAGAGGACTGAATATATTAGAAATTGTATTCTCTCTCAAGAAAGAAGCTAAGTTCTAAACCAAGAACTTAGAGATTTTGTAGCAAAACACTGCTTGATTTTTAATATAAAATTAAGTGAGTTTTGAAGATCTTTGTTTTACATATTTACATTATTATTTATGTTTAACATCTACTCTACAAAATCATTGATAACAACCAACTGCTAAACCCAAAGGCGATCAAAAAGTAAACATTTAAGCCAAACACATTCACCCCCTGTGTTGTATTCATATCTAACAGAATTGAAACTATTGTGGACTCTGTGCTGATTGATGAGATTTTGGGCACAGATGTTTCAACAGTTCCTCAAAGAATTGGCAAGTGAGCCAACAAATCATCCAAAAGATGATGCTCACTTGCAATAGATTTTGGCTTCCCCAACAAAGTTAAAGAAGGGGAATCAGGAATTGATGTGTTGATCATGTCCACATCCAGAGAGTTTGTGGGAGAATTTTGTATTTGAGGTGCTTCTATAACTAATGATTTTGGCTGTGACTCCACATTTATTGGAGCCACATCAAGCTGAATTTATGAAGGTGCGGTGACTGTGTCTTTAGCACCAGTTTGCACAGTGTGTGAACCATGTGCATCCCCAAAGGTTTTGGATTTCTTCTTTCTGGCATAAGTTTGGGGTGAGCCAGTGTCCCTTACCCTTGTTTTCACAAACCTTTGAATTTGATTCAACAGCTTCCATCTTCATCTCCTTCTCTTTTTCTAACTCAGCAACTAGTGCAATGGATCCTCCTTTCTTCTTTCCTCTCTCCATCCTCTCATCTTGCTCTATTTCAAGCTCATAGGTTTTTCAAGATGCCATACAGTCTCTCCAAAGTAAACTCCTTGAATCTTGAGAGTTTCTCAATGAGACTGTCATAGGTTTCCATTCCTTTGGAAGAGATCTAAGGAACTTCAGATTGGAGTCTTTTGTCTGATAGACCCTTCCATGCAACTTCAGAGCATTTGGTAGTTTTTGAAGCCTACTAAAGATATCAGTGAGAGCCTCACTTTCTTCACTATAAAAATGCTCATATTGCTGAATCAGTAGCTGCATCTTGTTTTCTCTAACTTGCTCAGTGCCATCACAAATAATTTATATCGTATCCCAAACATCCTTGGCAGTTTTTCAATTGATGATGTTGTCAAACATATCACCATCAACTCCATTAAACAGGATATTCATGGCCTTCTTATCTTTCTTGACTTGTTCAATATCAGGATCAGACCATTCATGCCTTGGCTTGGGGACAGATGGCTCATTCCAATTGCAGCTCTCATTGGTATATGAGGGCCTCTTTCTATACAATCTACATAGGCCTCATCTTGAGAAAGTAAATGAAGATGCATCTTTACCTTCCAGTGATGGTAATTATCTTTATCCAGAAAAGGAATCTTGACTCCAACATCCTTTTTGTTCATCTTGCTATTTTGTTGTGATCTTTAAACTCTTTGTTTATCAAGAGCTTGCTATGATACCAATTGTTAGTCCCTTAACAATGCAACAAGAATTACAGAAGGGGGGTTGAATGGAATTCTTGAAACTTTTTCACAAATAAAATTGTTCTAACTTAAATATATAGCAGTGTGAATTAATTTGCAGAGTGCGGAATAATAACTTGAAATGAATCAAAACACCAGTAATTAAAAACACAGGTCTTTAAAAACTTTCTGGTGGATTTGAATGTATCCACCAGAGATATATAATATATCAAGAGAACTCTGTGTAGCAATTAGCTCACAGCTGCTTACAAATTGTCAACAACTAAGATTGAAGAGAAATGTTAAGAATACAGCTTACAAATGTTTCTCTCTTGGTTGCTTAGTTAGTAGTTCTATTTGCTACTTCTTGGTTTATATATCACCAAGATTACAAAGCAATAAGACAAGATAATAAAACAAAAACTATCACGTCTAATACTATGCTACTTCATTACTCTATTCCAGCATCTTTGAATATCTTCATAGTAGCATGGAAATGGCAATGCTTCTTTATTCTCTAAAACCTAGTTGAATAGGCTTCCACATTCCATTTGCATACACTCGACGCATGTGACTGTGTTGTCACTGTCAAAAGATGTTTGAATTCTTTATCCGTCGGGTTCATGATCATCCGTCGAGTTCATGATCATCCGTCGGGTTGTCTTGTTGATCATCCGTCGAATGTCATTGTTGTTTATCCGTCGGGTAGCAATCTGGCACTTGACTTCATTTCATTTAAGGAGAATTACAAGACATCATCTATGTAACGCCCCCAAATCCGGGGTCAGAGGATTTGATCGTCACTATGAAACCTCAATCCAAATCAACTTGTTTAATCAATAATTAAATGTCAGCGGAAGATATTTAGCACAAATGACCCCAAACTAATCCAAGATCTTTTAAGGTTACAGTTCTAGAAACAAGAAATCCAAATTCCATCAATAAATTTTTTTTACTTTCTTTTAAAACTCTTTTCAACAAATCTCAATCTCAAAATTAAACCCACTAGTATAACTTCGAAATGAAGTATACTAGGCCCAAATAAAATACACAACTATAATATAATATAATATAAACAACTTTACACAATAAAACTTACACTAGCCCGCAAACCCTGGACCAACCACCTTCCAAAAGCTTCTTCTTTGCTTCCTCGAATTACGCAGCTAAACAGTGCAAACTAATCCTTACTGGAGGTTAAATTTGAAAACAGGCAAGTATGAGCGAAAGAAATACTCAGCAAGATCATTATAGCATATATATGGTCGTTTTGATATAAAATTGACATCTGCATTAGAGCAGGACATTTTTAAAATCATAGTTGTTGAATCATAAAATTTGTTAAAGAATCGGATAATTATTTCTCACTGTATTCAAAACTCTTTTTGATATTTTCGAGCGAAATGCTTCAGCAATACTTTGAATCTTGACGAGAATAAAACTCGTAAAACAGTGTTTACGGAAATATCGTAAATAATTCTAACATGAAACAATGATTCTGGATTGAATCGTAAACTTTACTCAAAACTGAACTCTTGAAATTAATACTTATTTTGTTATCATATCAAATTAGATATCACTACGAACTTTGATGCTCACAACATCCCATACTGAAGTCAACACCAGTCATCTGTACTAATACCACCTTTGATATTTAACAACAAACTAAGTATTCTTAAAATAAGAAACTGAATCAAAACCACATTTCATCTTTTATCCGAAAATAAAATACTTAATAAATCATTCCTTGTAAGATGTCAAAAGCAATATAATAATTTAGATTGGAATCCTCGAATGACGGTGTGTTGCCGCCGGTGATCAGCCGCGGAGCAACACCGGTATGCCGAAGCATTTCCAACTAAACAAAGGGGTACCCAAGGCACATATCGGCCTAGCAAGGTGTTATATCCTGTATAACACATAGCTCACGCTGGACCGCCGCCACGGCCTCTTACGCAACCATCCAATCTTAAAACATTTTTATTGAAAGGGGTCATAATACTCGACACCCTTATAAATTTTATTCGCCCATTCACTTGGGCAGAAAACCAAAACAGCGTCATCTTTCTCAAAATCCACAACATTTATAAATCCGATAATTGGATAAGTAAAATCACTTAGCTACTCTGAACATAGAATAGCGGAAGAATACTTGCATAAACAGAATTATTTAATTCAGCGATATGTAAAACATTTATCGATTCTAAACTGAGAATAGGGAAAGCAATACTTGCATGATACGATTCAAAATAAATATCACTTGAACAATAAGTGATGATAGAAATACTTGCCTTTGGGTTTTAGCAGTTAGTCACACTCGTATAAACGCAATTATCTCATTCTGGCATTCTGTCTTAAAACATCACCGTCCTTCTTTTCAACACTTGACTGATATGCTGCTCCTGCGATTGCTAGAAGACAGTTATCCAATTCCATTCCATCTCACTCTTTATCCAACATCTTATCTTGATCAACTCGAATGATCCGCATCTATAATTAAAATATAGAACTTTAATTGTCTAATCGATAACCACTTGACGAACTACGCATCAAAAGCCTATCGTTTACCCATACGATAGCCCACACATAAATATAACAGACAAATACAAGACTCTTGATCCACATATGCACATAATTCACATAGCACATAAGCACATAGCACATATATCACATAATTCATATCACATAAGACTCAGTTCATCAGAAGGGTCGACTCGGTACGTTTAAAACGGAAATCGGGTCAAAAATATGATTTATCAATCAAAAATCGACTCAAAATGATTCGTAAAATAAGCGACCTTTCGAAACAAAAGAATTCGGGTTTCGAAAGTATTTTTATTGAAAGCGGAATATTTTTCTGATTCTGTACGCGTTCGTTTCGTATTAAACGGACGAACAGTTTATTTATTATGAATTTTTGAACATTTTTCGGAATTAAAACGGGTCTCCGAATCATTTTATAACTAAATAATAGGGCTCGAACACCCGAAAATAATTTTATAAGAATTATCGAGCATGGAAAATAATTTAAAACAATATTTTCTTGGAAATCGGACAGTACCTCCTCTATTTCTCGGACTGCTAGTCGATATCATATCGACACAACCAACAACAATCAACACAATAATTTATATTTACGCGTATAAACACTCCAGAAATGAATAACACGGTCAAAAATGACTTCTACAAACAATTCTAAAAATTACGAAATAAATATATAAACATTAACATGATATAATATACACAAGTACGAAGGCGTAATTTCGGAATCGTTACCCAAAATAAATTCTGATCACCCCGAAGAGAAAATCTGATGTCCGGAAAATATCTCCAGAAAAATTCGAAATTAATAGCGATAGATATATACACGGTTAGATGCCATATGGAGTAAACACCGCCTCCAAACTCTTTTTCTACGCCCCGAAAATAAATTAAAACGGAAATATAACGGAAATATGCCCCGCAAATTTTCTTCTCAAAACCTTGCAATATATATACCTATGCGTAGGATCGAAGCGCTGATCGTTTATATATATAATAATTAAAATTTGGATATACGGTTGAAAAGATATGAATTTTTGAAAGTTAAAAGTAAATAAATAATACGAGAGAAAGAGAGACAGAGAGAAGGGTGAGAAACTGTTTTGGTAAAAAGGAAACGGGGAGGGGGGTTTGTTTTGTTATAAGGAAGGGGGAGGGGCGGCACGTGGCAGGGCTAGGGCTTTACACGTTTCTGTTTTTTTTTTTTTGTTTCCTTCCACTGTACTACTTGCAGTACTTAACAATATATAAGCCTAATTTTGTCCCGAAATTTAGAATTTAACGAGCAGACTTACGGGTACAATTAACCCGAAAATTACCAAATAAGTTTTAAAATTCTCGGAATAATTAAAAACTAATAAAATAAAATTTTCATAATTTTTAAAACATTTTTGACTTGCTCGTTATACCCGCATTACACAATTTAACGAACCGAGCTGCACTTGAAACAAATTCAGAAAATTACGAAAATAGTCTTAAAATGTTACAAATATCCCGAAATTTATAAAAACATAAATTTCGAAATTTTAAAACAATTTTTGAAATGCAATTTATACCCGCTTTTAGCAATTAAACGATTCAACGCGCGGGTAAAATTAATCCTAAAAATTCCCAAAATAATTTTAAAATTCTCAGAATATTCCAAACTTGAATAAATATGAGTTTCAAAGATTTTGAAGGATTCTAGAATTAAATACAGATTTTATAAATAAATGAAATCAGAAAATCATACAGAGCTAAATAATTGATGAAATATTGATTTCTAAATTTTATAAAATCCCAAATATAATTATTGTAATTATAAAACCATAAAAACAATTTTAGAGACAATCCAGGTATTTATGCAAATAAATATCCGAAAAAAGATTACTTAGCTGCTAAGTAACTATAAAAATGATACAATTTAATACCATATTTGGATAATCATCAAAACCGAGCTTTTTATAAAACACCATATACGAAAATAATGTAAAAATATCCCGTCTCTCGAGAATACGGATTTTGTTGATTACCGAAATCACTATCGTATCGAAAATCTTGCGCCGGGCCGCGCACGGGTCAAACCGTAATCCAGATTGAAAAAGTCAAAACACGAAAAATGTCCGGAATTACCAGATTAGGTTAGGAAGGAGTTTTTGGAAGAGTTTCGGGTTGTAAAAACGCAAAAACAGTTGAGGTTGGACGATTCCCGACTTTATAAAATAATTTTGGTAATTACTCAGAAAATAATTAATAATTCATAAATCAATATAAAATCATATAACAGTCCAAAACTTACCAGAAAAATATCACAATTATCTATATTTTATTCTGGACATATAAAAATTCAAATACTCAAATAATATCACGTATAAACACCCAAACATCAATTCCAAATATCAGATAATTTGCTAAAATTCACATAAAATCACATAAATAATTCCAAATAATTATAAAAATAATATCTGAAAATATGGGATACTACAATCTATGTACAATTAATCAACCTATTCTGCATATCTAGTTAAAGTCAACGTGACTTGAGTACTACTACAGAATCTAAACAATGTGTATGCAGAAATGTGCTACAGACTTATTGTTACATAAGCTACTCACTCGATGGATAATAAATCATCATCCGTCGGGACTATATTGAGTTATCCGTCGGGATTATAATCCTTATCCGTCGAGTGCTACATTTTTCACTAAGTAAAATCTACCAAGGTATTTTGTTAGTAAAATCATCAAGTATACAACATATACACAACAGTTATCGTGGGGTTTTAGCGGATTAATTTATGGATTTCAATAGTTAATTTGTTCCGATATCTTATTGTGTGATGATTGTATGATATCTTAGTTTTGGTTGTGCTTATTCGTCTTATGAGCGTTGCGAACTTATAACATAGTGTGTTAATCTCTTTTGAAGCGAAAGTAAATATAGGGGTTTAGAACTTTCCATACTAGAATAGGTTCATGTATTTGTTATACATGATTCGTAGGTAATTTTAATCATCTTACTTGCCCTATATAATTATGATAGATAACTTGCGCATTAAACCGTTATATTGTCAAATTTTATAGACATATAGGGTCTCAATATAATTGGTGTATATTCAGCTTCTATTTCTTTTGTGGATGTCTGGTAGTAGGGTATTCGTACAACGAAAGTTGGCGTTTACTAGTTTCGTATTATCTGATTAGTTTTCATCACCATTGCATGCTAAGGTTAAGAACAATGACTTTGAATGAAGTAGTAATTAAGTTAGAATCCCATGTTTGTTTCATATAAGTAATCAACCTCAATTCTCTTAGTTAATGTTATTTAGTATAATCTCTTAGTTAATCATAGTTATAAACCATCTCAACTTGTTATCATCTTAGCATTGAATAATAACCATACCATTGTTGCATAAGTGCATAGATTGAAGTTAACCTAAACTAGTCTATGTGGGAACGAACTAGAAAGAATTCTATATTACTTGCGAACGCGTATACTTGCGTGAATATTAGCGCATTTTTTCGTCCTAACACCCCTGTGATCGTGAACACTTGTTACATCGTATAGTTATTACAGAAGGTGCCCAGCCTTTAGTCCTTGACAATCAACTAAACAATCTGTGGCACCCTAATAGATTTCTATCACACAGACAGAAAGTCATTTGGTAGTACCTCCCCTCCTTGAAGGATTATTCCTTTCAGTTATAAAGAAGATGAATAAGAGAGGGAAAATAAAGAATTTCAGAGAATTATAGAAAGATTCATGGTTATAATTTGTTGGTGCACATAGTAGTAGTTATTTTCCTTATAAACTGAAAAAGGTCCAAAATCTCCTCGATGTGGGACTGAGGTGTTACAAACTCCCCCACTTAAACTCCTGACGTCCTCACCAGGCCCGAACAGACAGCCCATAGGACCAAGATCGTACCTCTCTAGCTATTGTGAGATAATACCGGCTGGCTTCGTGTTCCCACCTCCGGACCTCTTGCCATTGTGGGACAATACCACCAGCCTTCGTATCCCCACCTCCGGCAACTTGATGCATCAAACTTTCGAGAGTCGACTTTGATACCATATATGACAATCCGGGTCAAATCCCGAGCCTTTTTCAAAACCCGGGTTAAGTCCCGATCACGAGTTCAAAATAAGCCGAAGCATACTGTCCCGAGTGCAGCCAACTTAAGTTACGACAAGCCCACCAGAGGCCCCCTAAAAGATCATGATTTGTTGGTGTACGTAGTAGTAGTTCTTTGCCTTATAAACTGAGCAGAAGCCCATATCTCCTCGATGTGAGACTGGGGTGTTATAATTTACTTAGAAGTTTTAAGTGAAATTATATTTTTCACATTTATTATAAAAAGACTTCTTCATAGATATATATAGGGAGATAATCAAATAGAAACTCAGTTTAGCCTAGAAACTAGAAACTAATCACACCCACTCATTATTTTAAATTGCATTAAATCTGGACCACACAAATATCATCTCAATCTCTATTTTTTTCTCGTCCCTGTCATTACTCATTACTTCTTACATTATTTCTCATTACTTCCCACCCCTATTTTACATTACTATATTCAGATTTTTCCTCTTCATCAACTATATCTAATTTTCTATCTTTTCTGGCCAGATTTGTTCATAATTTTCGGCGAGGTTTGCTCCTATTTCACAAGATTTAACTTTCTCATAATCTGATAATCCTCACTTCATTTGAAACAAGCATAATATGATTCACACTACTATCATCACAACGATTCACACCACTACCAACACCGACGAATATCACAAGTTATCTCATTATCATCACCAAATATCATTATATATATCATTTATCATTTATTTGTATATTTTCATCACCCCCTATTCACACATCATCGTTGTTTGTAATCACCCACAACTCCAGTTATTAGCCCCAAATCTAAACATCAATGATAATGTAAATTAGTGATTTCTATTTTACAATCAGCGATTTTCGTAATATCAATTAGTGATTTTCGTTATATAATTTAGTGATTTTTATACATGATGTAATGATTGACGTTAAATCTTGTATCTTTTGAATTTAATGGGTTTGCTAAGTGAAAATAAATGAAGATAAAAAAAGGAAGAAAGAAGTTGTTGGAGTTGATGTAATTAATGGATGGAATCCGAAAGTTTTTTTTTATCGTAGGTAACCCGCAGCCGCTACCCTTCGGGTGCGCGCTGGGTTACGGGCTCACGCAATAGCCTGCAAACCACGTGAACCAAGGTAAACCGCATTTAAGCGACAGGCTCTGACTCAGGAGGCATAATCATAAATTCTCCTCCCGTGGGATTCGAACCTGTGACCAAGAGGACAGTTTTCCTTTCTTTAACCAACTGAGTCAACCCTTGCGGGCGGAATCCGAAAGTTTTGTGGTAGGTGATATTGGAAAACGGACGTAGAATGTGGATGATGGTGAGATAGATCGACGATGACGGGAGTAATTAGAGATATGAGGTGATTTGATATGATGATTAACAGATTGTAATGGAAGATGAGGAATTCATAAGGGATTATAGTGTTGGTGATAATGTAAAGCTGGGTGTATGTATGTATATCGATTCTCCGTGTATTTTTTTATATGTAATTGGACTGGTATAATGGATAGTTGGACTGGGCTGGTATAATTTAAGTAAGGCTAATTTCTGGTTTCTAGCATAAAATTGGTTTGTATCGAAGTAAACCCCTATGTCTATATATATATATTAACGGTATAAATGTTCAAAACTATCCGTTTATTTCTTTTGTACACGTTCGCTCCATGTCCCGTAAACTCGACACTGATTATACAAATATCACAAACATATTCTTTCTCGATGATATATTTCTAGTATATCTCATTTTTTCTCAAAATTCTTATACTTTAATCACGTAATATTTATTCACTTGTATATCTTACTTATATTTTACTAATATTATTATTGGATTTACTTGTCGGAAATACGGATATACTAAAAAGCATTTAAAAAAGTTTATAAGTTATATTATGAATATTAGATATTTTGATTTTTTTATTTTATTTCCGTACTTTTGTTCCATGTCGTGCATACCGACACTGATTTTATTTATGTTTTTCATGTTTGTGTATCGAATTTTCGCACTCAAACACTGTTTCTTATCGTATTCATATGTCGTGTAATAAATTCGAGTTCTAGTTCAACTTTTTTCAAAAAATAATGTAAGACATATGTTTTCTTCCTTGATTGTTTATTTGTATTGTATCCTTTTTTTTCAAAATTACGATACTTTAATCATATTATGTATATTTACTTTTATATCCAACTTGAATTTAATAATATGATTATAGGATTTACTTGTTGGAAATACAGGATTGATACTAAAAAGTATTTAAAAAAGTATATAAGTTACGTTATGAATATTCTATATTTTCAAACTTTATATATTTATTTATTTTGTGTACTTTTGTTCGATGTTGTATAAACCCGACATCGTTTATATTCATTTTTTTCCGTGTGTACCGAATTTTTGCACTTAATCATCGTGTTCAAATGTTATATACCAAATCAGAGTTATAATTTAGTTTTTTTTAAAACATTGTATAACAGACATATTCTCCTGTCATTGATTCTATATTTGTATTATATCATTTTTTGTAAATTCCGATACTTTTATCATATAATGTATTACTTGTATAATTGACTTATAATTTAATAATGTTGTTACAGTTGTTGGCAATCGATGAATATTATTAAAGTATTTCCACGGTCCCACTCATTTTATGGCTAATTTTTTATCGTTTATTCCATACTTGACGCCCATTTTAATGTTATTATAAATTATAGTTTCATTATTATTATTTTTTTATTTTATAAAAATTTTAACATTATTTTTTTAAAAAAATTAGTTTTAATTTTTTTAGGTAGCTACATAAGAGGTTTAAGTATGTGTCGAGATCTCATCCCAATGTAAATAATTACGAGGGATGGAGGAAGTATTTAGAAAAGTTTATTATTTGAAGAAAATTCCAAAATTATGAAAAGAATCATTGTCAAAAGTCAAAACAATAAAATCTTACTTTTTAGATTATAAAAAATTTGATTACTAATTTGTTTTAGAAATTAATAAAATCTTTGGGGATCCCCAGAATGTTAATTTTTATACGTTTTATTGCCTCTATATACAGCTTACAATAGGAATACCAAGAACATCGGGTCGAGAAGGGGTGCAATTACGGTGTGCAACGGTCGGTTTGGTCAGTGTTTTACGATCAAATTCGAGCGGATCATATATAACGGTTTTACATAATATCAAATCGGACCGGACTGTTTAAAATTTCGGACCGGACCAGACCAGACCAAATCAGACCGCGATTTAACGGTTCGATCCGGTCGGTAACGGTTTGAAACCTAACTACATACATAAATATAAAATTTATTATTTTATTAAAATTTAGATACAAATATTACATGTAAAATACTAACTTGAAGATATTAATTATAAAATAAATATATAAAGTCTAAAATAAACTTAAGTAAGTAATATATATATACACATAAAAGTGGTATATAATTATAATAAATATATTAATATATATTGAAACAGTGTGGTTCGATCTTATCGGTCCAATTTAGAGATGAAAACCGGGTCGAACGGTAAAATAACGGTTTTTATTTATACCAAACCTAGAATAAGTCAAACCGCCAAAAAAAACCAAAAAGGACGGTTTGGTCCGGTTCGGTTTAATGGGTTTGATTTTTTTTTCTCACCCTAGGAGGAATTGTCCATATACTGTACATTTTACGGACATATTGTCTTGTGATTGTATATTTGTATTATATCGTTTTCTGTAAATTCATACTTCTATCGTGTATTATATATTTACTTATATTGTTGACTTGAATTTAATTACTAGTATTATTACAGGATTTACTTGTTGGCAATTGATGAATATTACTAAAAATAATTTGGATTGGAAAGGTATATTTTGTTGAACAAAATTCCAAAATTGTGAAAAGAATCTTTGTCAAAAGTGAAAACAATAAAATCCCACTTTTTAGATTATAAAATATTAAATAAGTAGATTGTTTTAGAAATTAATAAAATCTTGCAGGATCCCCAGAAGATTTGTATTTACGTTTTACTGCCTTTATATACAGGTTATAGGAGGAATACCGAAAACATCGGGGTAAGAAGTGGTGCAATTGTCCGAACAAGCTTGGCAGACTCAAACTTCTCATTTTCAGTTCTACACTCTTCAAATTATATACAACTTTCAATGGCTCCTAAGAAAACAAACAAAAATTCAAAACAGATGAAGAAGAGCACAGCTAGTATTGAAATCAAACCCCTTGATTTTGGTTGGTGGAATGTTTTCTGGCAGAAGAATTCTTCAGCTCCAGGTATCTTTCTTGATATCCTTGAATTTAAATTTATTTTATTAATTACTTTTGGCTTCTATAGTTAAATTTTTGTTTTAGTTTATTGTTTTGTGTGGAGCTTGTGAATGAAACTGGCCTTTTCTTCCTTCTCTTTGATTTTTGTTCGATAGATTAAGATATGAGTTTGATCTGTAGCATTGTACATATCTTACGTAATGGATAGGGGATACCTCTCTTCATGATAACAATAGATCGAGGGTTCAAGCTTTAGCGGAGTCGTGTATTAAAACAAATTGCACTGCAGAATAATGAGTTTTTTTTTTTTACAGATTGTAATGTAAGCATTCAAAGTTTTTACCCTATACGTGTACTTTTCAAATTTCTTTTTGCCTCGGGAACTATAGATGCTTAATTGAATTCTTGGGTTTACTTCCTATTTTATCCGGACTAGGGCTTAGCTGAGTTACTGCTCTTTAGTTTTGTAAATGGAATCTTGTGCTTTGTTTGAAATTTATTAATATTTGAATGTGCAGGTTTGGTGATACCCCGCGATGAGGATGAAGGGTTTAAATATTTTTTCCGTATGTCGAAGAAGACGTTTGAATACATTTGTTCTCTTGTAAGAGAGGTTCTTATTTGTAGGCCTCCTAATTCAGGGCTTAAGAACATTGAAGGAAAGCTTCTCAGTGTAGAGAATCAAGTTGCGATTGCTTTAAGAAGATTGGCATCGGGTGACTCCCAAGTCTCTGTTGGGATTTCTTTTGGAGTAGATCTTTCAACAGTTTCAATAGTGACTTGGAGATTTGTTGAAGCTTTGGAAGAACGTGGAAGGCACCATCTTAAATGGCCCGACTCCTGTAAGCTGGCAGAAATCAAGTTGAATTTTGAGAAGTCTTTTGGTTTGCCAAATTGCTGTGGAGCCATTGGTGCAACCCATATTGTAATGACCCTTCCAGTAGTTGAATCATCAGGTGACTGGCAAGATAACGTACAGAACAACTGCATGTTCTGCCAGGGAACTGTTGACCCTGAGTTGAGGTTTCTTGACATTGTAACAGGATGGTCTCGAGGATTGAGTACCTCCCGATTATTGGAGTACTCGGGATTTTATAAGCTGTGCCAAGGCAGTGAGCGCTTAAATGGATTATCAAGGACACTGTCAGAAGGAGTGGAAGTTCAAGAATTCATTGTAGGCGGAACTGACTATCCCCTTCTTCCATGGCTAATAACTCCATACCGAAAGGACGATTGGTCATGTATCTCGGATGAATTTACTGCAGCTCATAATGCTGCGAGGTTGCTTGCTGTAAAGGCATTCTCAAACTTAAAGGGCAGTTGGAAAATCCTAAACAAAGTCATGAGGGAAGCTGATAAGGATAAACTGCCTAAAATCGTGGTGGTTTGTTGTTTTTTACACAATATCATTATTGACTGCGGAGACTCTTTGCTTCATGAAGTTCCATTGTCTGGTCATGATGACAGTGAGTGTATCCGACTGCTTTGTAAACAAGTGGATCCACTGGGAAAGACCATGAGGGATAATTTAGCAAAGCACTTGCAGCTTATAAAACAGAAAGCTCAACTCAAATAAGCAAGTTTTTGTTGGGTAGTTCTGAAACCACAGTTTCATCCTTTGCCAATCATTTATAGTTGGATCTAAATATGGTTTATGGGATATTGTAGGTCCTGTAGGATGTCTGATTAATGAACTTGAGGTCTCTTGTATTTCGGTAGCTTAACTGTTTTACAGCTTATAACGAGAAGACACTCTCATATTTAATGTTATGAATGTGATACCTTACATATAAATTTTTGCTGATTATTTTTAGATAATTTATTAATATTTTCAGGTATATATTCTTCATAACATCTCTACATTATTTTAATTAACATATTCTATTTTATGATATACATTTTCTTAGTATTTTAAACGAATCGAACTCTCAGTGAACAAGTTCGACATCGCCTAGAATTTATCTAGATTTTGAGTAAAAAAATATAAGTCGAATATTTCATAATATTTTGAAACTTTAATTTTAAAATTACAATACACATATTGGTTCCTAATTTTTGTTTAGAAATAATAGATTAAAATATGATATTGGATTGAGTCAAATCTAATAATTTACTAGGTCACGTGAGCCATGAACTTTTTTTTTCATGTGAATTTTAACTGTTGAAAAACTGTTAATCAAGAGCCTCGAATACGGCTAGACTCATTTTTGTTTGAAAAAAATATTTGACAAAAATCGAACTCAAAGCTAGCACATATTTATTTTTGGTATTACAAGAAAACTAGACTTGAGTTGTTAAGAAAAAAAATTGATTGGCTTGTTGTTAAGAACAAAAGCTGATTAACCCGAAGTTGAAGAGGAAAACCGAAGACATCGGATTCAATTGTCCGAACAAGCTTCACAAACTCAAATTCCAAAAACTTTCTTGTCAAACAGCTTATAAGTCAAAAAGTTAAATGGCTCCCAAGAAAACAAAGAAAGACCCAAAAAAGGTGAAGAAGAGCACAGCTAGTGGAAGCTCAGTTGTCCCTGTTGAAATCAAACCCCTTGATTCTGATTGGTGGGATGTTTTCTGGCAAAAAAATTCTTCAACTCCAGGTATCTTTCTTCAATTTCAACTTCTTATCATTCATTCTTATTCCCTTAAAGGCTTGATCTTTTTTTAGTTTATTATTGTTGTGTTGAGCTTCAAAATTATATTGCTATTTCTATTTCATACATCAAGTTATGAGTTTGATCTATAGAATTATACATTTGTTGCGTAATGGATACCCCTCTTCGTGGTAACAATAGATCGAGGTTCAAGCCTTAGTGGATTCGTGTTATGGTATGTATGTTTGTGTGTTTATGTCAGTACCTTTAGTAACAAGAAGTGGGGTTGAGGGTTCGAGCTCGTAGAAGGTATGTGTATAAGTATTTAACTAAACCAACATTAAGATGTATCAGTTGGAGTACACAGACTATATTTGTCAAAAATATGTGACTCAGGGACGCAATGTGTAGAGGACTAGAGGCAGTAAAGTTTCTTTGATTGGCATTTACCAAACTTTGTTATCGATTTTTTTGTTTCTCATTTGAAAGTTTTAGAAATTGAGAATTGTTACACATGTGTGTATTAAGCAAGTACAAGCTGCACTGCAGATTTTTTGATTTTGTTTTACAGATTGTGATGTGATTATTAGTTTTTACCTATTTAGGTACTTGTTATATTGTTTTCTTAAAGAAAATTTGGGAGATTAGTAGATGTTTAGTTGAATTCTCGGATTTGCTTGCTATTATATCTGGAAGTAGGGCTTAGTCGAATTGCTACTTTTTAGTTTGGTAAATAGAATCCCGTGCCTGAATGGAAATGTAATAATATATTGCTTCTATTTTGAATGATGGCAGGTTTAATGATACCCTCGGATGAGGATCAAGGGTTTAAGTATTTTTTCCGTGTGTCAAAGAAGACTTTTGAACACATTTGTTCTCTTGTAAGAGAGGACCTTATTTCTAGACCTCCTTCAGGTCTAATTAACATTGAAGGAAGGCTTCTTAGTGTAGAAAAACAAGTTGCTATTGCTTTGAGAAGACTAGCATCTGGTGAATCCCAGGTGTCTGTTGGCCTTTCTTTTGGTGTAGGTCAGTCAACAGTTTCCCAAGTGACTTGGAGATTCATTGAAGCGTTGGAAGAACGTGGAAGGCACCATCTCAAGTGGCCTGACTCCTGTAAGCTGGAAGAAATCAAGTCCAATTTCGAGGTGTCTTTCGGCTTGCCGAATTGCTGTGGAGCAATTGATGCGACACATATCATAATGACCCTTCCGGCTGTTGAGACTTCAGGAGATTGGCGTGATAACGTACAGAACTATAGCATGTTTTGCCAGGGAATTGTTGACCATGAGTTGAGGTTTCTTGATATTGTAACAGGTTGGCCTGGAGGATTGAGTATCTCCCAATTATTGAAGTACTCAGGATTTTATAAGCTTTGTGAAGGAAGTGAGCGTTTGAATGGAAATGCAAAAACGCTTTCTGAAGGAGTGGAAGTTCGAGAATTCATTGTGGGCGGAACCGACTATCCCCTTCTTCCGTGGCTAATAACTCCTTATGGAAAGGATGATCACTCAAGTACCACAAATGAGTTCACTTTAAGTCATAATGCTGCCAGATTGCTTGCAGTGAAGGCCTTCTCGCACTTAAAGGGCAGTTGGAAAATTCTTAATAAAGTCATGTGGAGACCTGATAAGAATAAACTGCCTAGCATCATTGTAGTTTGTTGTTTGCTACACAATATTATTATTGACTGTGGAGACTCTTTGCTTCCAGATGTTCCATTGTCTGGTCATCATGACAATGGGTATGTCGAAATGCGTTGTATGGAAGTGGATCAACTTGGAAAGGCTATGAGGGATGTTCTAGCAAAGCACTTGCAGAATCTAATACAGAAAGCTTAACTGAACTAGCAAGTTTGCTGGCTGATTCCGAAACCTGAGTTCCTTCCCGTGTCAATCTAATTTAGTTGGAGCTATTATGGGAAACTGTAGGATGTAGGATTAATGAAGTTGAGGTCTCTGTATTTTTAGTAGCTCAACTGTTTTACAGCTTACAAGTGTTGTACAAAGCTGCCCCCTCTGTGGAGGATGTCATTTGTTAAAATTAAAATTTGCAATTTAATTATCTGAAATGGTTTATTTTAGTTGGACAGCTTTTGTGTAGGCATTAACCGCAACTTAATTATTTTAAATATTTTTTGATTATTTTTATACTGAAAATTATTTTAGATATTTTGTTTGCTGACCAGAAATAACTTAATTTGAAAAAAAATTCTACCACGAAAACATCCTCCCGAAAATCATTATTAAAAAGCATACATTATTTGGTCCGTGACTTCTCTCAAACAAAATTTTCCTTCTTTTAAACAAAAAATTCTTTTCCTAGAAGCGGAAAAAAATATGAGAAAAGTCCGGAAAAATATTCAGAAAGTCGAATAAGCACCCAAAAAATTCTTAAACAAACAATAAAATTCAAGAAAAATAGATTCCTTTTAGAGATAGTTCTAGTAATTTATAATTATTTTGCTGAATTTTATATATCATAAATTTTTAGTTATTAGTAAACTTAATCAATTTGAATTTATTTATTTTTTTGCCAGGCAATTTGAATTATTTTTACCTACATATAATGATAGGCCTATAGCACAAAACGCAAAACAAACATGAACACAAACTTCAAAGATAACACATCCCGCCCAAAAACAAGCCTAACACAAGTTCCAACCAAACAAATTAATTGGATTGCCAATCAGGCCCACATCTGAAGACTGGAAATCGTCAAAATTAAACCATATTCTTAGCTCTCTGTTGCAAAAGTATTATAGGTAAACAATACACAATAGACTGCAAACTCGGACCAAGTAGTTGGTTATGTATACCAACATAACATTCTTGTGACGTTGCAGTACTTTACCTCTGAGATTTGACTGGAAAAACCATAGATTACAGACACATCAAGAATCGAAACCAGAGTAAACACCATTTTCCCTCAACAACCTCTTCTCTTCCTCAACATAGTTCTTTCCCCTGCTAGCCTGACCAAGATCTCTCTTCCTCTTTTCTTTTTGTGAAAAAGATTGATTCTTCTCTCTCTGCGTTTGTGCAGTTTTCAACTGCTCTCCTTCCCGTAATGCAGCTCTAGTTTTCTCTCGTTCTTCAAAGGTTTCTTCACTTTCAACTGCAGTACTGCGTCTTTCCTTGCCCGTAGACCAAGACAAGTTATAATCTATTGCGTCTTTTGGTGGTGGCACTTTCAAAACTGATAGTCCACCTTTATAGCCATGTCGACTCAGAGCTTCAAAATCTATACCTTTGCCCTTGCTTTTTACTGTACATAAAAATACAAAACTATAATAATCGTCAAATCAGTACCTTTTTTCTTAAAAGACGCAATTTTTAAAAGCTTAAAGGGTAATAAATGGATATTGCAAACACCAACTTAAGACAAGTATTTCCTTCCAATGCCTAAAGCAAAGATTGTAAAAATCTGGGTACATCATGCACAGTTTAACACTACATTCTCTAAAGGTTAGCAACACCCCAATATTTTATACAAGAGCTAAACTTGAACAAAATCCAGAAATAAATCTGATGTTCAAGTTCGGGTAATAGTTTACAGAGCCACTTTGACAACATTAGTACTACCATAATTGTATTGAACCTAAGCAAATCCAGTTTTAGGTGAATAATATTAAGGTCAATTGTGACACAATAATATATGTTATGAAGAGAAAAGAATTGTTATGATAATTAGTTGCAATTACTTAAAATAATGTTGACACTTGATTCTACTGATACCCTCACCCTTTGCTTTGGATCGAGCATCATTAGCAGTTAAAAAGAGGCTGGTTGGACAACTTAAAGAGAACTGATCCATCAAGCACACAAAAAGCAACTGTACATAAAGTTCAGGTTTACTAATGCATGTGTGCATGTGCCATATGTAATGTTTTTAATAAATGATTACAATAGTATTTTTAACATAGCACACAGGTCCTCTTTAATTAAACAACTCATATAATCTCCTTTTCAGTATTCAATTGATAATATGTAACATCTGGGAAAAAATTAAAAAAAGAAGAAGAAAGAAACCACATATCACGTTATGACCATATCCTCCCTAACAGAGAGACAAGGAAGATTTGATTTGGCCACAGAAAAGTTGGCTCCTGAATGAGCACAAGTGATTGTAGAGCCTGTCTTCTTCAAACATGTAACAAATTTCCGGAGTTGAAGGTACATTTGCCTATCCCCAAAAACTTCTACTGCTTAACGATATTTGGAGCTTCAAAAGAATATGCATGATATGGTGGAGCTTAAAACGTAATTTGGGGAGCAATATATGAGAAAATCATTTCTCGAAAGGAGGGGGAGATGTTATCTGACCCCTGCAGGTCTCTCAAGCAACTAAGCTCCACCAACCATTGATGTGAATAGCGTGTTTATTCAGTTTCAAACCACAATATACTGTATTTATTTATCATGTATTAAACTCGTGAGCTAGTATAGCTAGTAAAAGTAAATAAATTTTTTGTCTAATAAATCTCTAGATTCTCTACCATATTATCAACAACGTAATTACAATCCTCTTACAGTGTAAAAAACATCGTCTTAAAAACAGTTAACAGCATCGTACTTAATCACATGAACAAGCTGAAGCGACATTACCTTCAGGTTTTTTCTTTTTACAAGATCCACTACTCTTCACATTCTTCTTACTAGATACATCATTCTCTACAGTTTCCGTATCTGTATCTTCTGCTGAAGATTCCTCCGACGAAGAATCATCTTCATTCCAAGCAATTCCTCTTTTCATAGATTAAAATGAAAAACAATCTGAAGCCAACAAACATAACATATATCTTATAAGCCACTACAACTGTGAACTCAACAAATTAGATAAACAATTTATCAATTAAATCATAGCTTGTGGAAATTATAAATTTGATGTGAACATATAAAACACTTAGAAATTTCAAGAAACACACATATATATGTCATATTTTTAAACTAGAATCACATACAGTTACTTAATTGCTTCCAAATAAGATATTAAAAATCAAAATGTTACAATATATGTATATATATACACGTATGATAGAGATGTGAAAGTCTAACCAGTTTCGCGAATTGTAAATGTTGAGCAAATCGTAATTAGGGCTTTTGCGTTCCCCGTTTCTCCTGAATAACTCATTGGAACTAGTCGTTTATTACTTATAATAGTTATACTATCCGTGCAATTGGTTGATATTAATATATTTTTATTTTTATTTTATATAATTTTACTAAAATTTTATATAATTGGTTGATATTAATATATTTTTATTTTTATTTTATATAATTTTACTAAAATTTTATATAAATAATTAATAATAAATAATAATTATATAATTATAGTTTCATTGTATATAATTTTAAGTTAAGTTCAAATAATATAAATAGTACATGATTGATGAGATTTTATTCATAAATAATAATGTAAATATTTATTATTAATGAGATTAGAACCTGAAAAGTTATATGTATTTTTATAAATAATAATAAAGATATTTATTGTTAACGGAATTTGAACCTGAGAACTTACATGTATCTTTATAAATAATAATATAAATGTTTGTCGTTGACGGGATTCGAACCTGAGAACCCGTGGAGTATTTTTTTTAGTATTTGATCTAATGCCTCTGATTATTTGATGAAAAAGATTCGACGGTCGTGATGGAAAGAGATAACCAAAATGAGGTGTTAACCAAATTATAAATTATACCGCATTCCGTTTATTATAGTATATTATAGATTATAGCTACTTCCATTATTCCTATTTACTAAAATACCCTCACATAGATTCGTTGATTGCTTTTAGAATCCGAAGAATAAATTTTACTTTTTTCAACTAAATACAGCATTATAAATTCAGTCTACAAATTAGGGATGTACATCGGGTCACTTCAGGGTCGGGGAGTGTTATTTCTATCCCGGAAATTCAAAACCAATCCCCGAACCCATCCCGATCCCTGAACGGGGATTATTTTACTCCCCAATCCCCGCCCCAAACAGTGAACGGGGATTCTCGCAGGGATTCAGGATATTTTTTTATTTTTTTTTGTTTAATAAAATTAAATTATAAATAATATTTTTCAATAAAAATTCACATTGTAAATTATAATATATGAATTTTATTTAAAATTTAATAATAAGTTTAACCTTAATTTGAATTAATATTAATTTCTGGTATCAATAATAAACAAAAATAATACCACGATAAGTAAACTTAAATCATTTAGGAGTTAAGAAATTGAAAATTAATAATATATTGTATATATTTCAATATTTATTTGAGGTATTTATATATAATAATATTCTTATTTAAAATACGATTCGAGATCGGGAATCGGAGCGGGGAGACAATAATCCCTGATCCCGACATTAATCCCCGACCCGCCCGGTCTCCGAATTTTTCACACATATCTCCCCGATCCCCCCCCCCCCTCCCGAAAATCCCCGATTCCCCGCCTCGTCGGGGCGGGGATCAGATCGAGGTCGAGAGCGGCGGGGCAAATATCCATCCTTACTACAGATGAAAAGAAGATAAAGGAGGGAACTAAAGAAATGTTATTATAGTTTCACTTCACCAATCTATGTTGTTATCCTTTTATAGGCCAAGGAAAACGCGTCATGTGTGTGAACTATGTATGTGAACTAATTAGCTATACAGTGTGCGTTGGGAGAGAAGTAGTAATAGCTAAAGTCTCTAAACTTTAGTTCTAAACACAGCTCATGTATAAGAATTATTCTAGAAGCCTGTACATTGGAAAGTGCTAATTTGACAATCTCAACATAAGATAATATATTATAACACTCCCCCTTGATTGTCAAATATAAATTATTGCAAAGATTAGCTGCCTCATTAAAACCTTGCAGGGAAACCCAGTGGGATAAAAATTTTGACGAAGAAAAAGGAGCACAGCCTCCCCCTGAATAAAATGTTCACACTTGGATATCATTTTGTAGCAGTGATTTCGGTATCTGCATCCCAATATTATTTCATAGCTTTTCAAAAGTTGAGGTAGGTAGTGACTTTGTAAGCAAATCGGCCAGATTATCACATGAACGTACTTGTTGTACATCAATGTCGCCATTCTCTTGTAGTTCATGCGCGTTGAAATATTTTGGCAAGATATGTTTGTTTCGATTCCCTTTGATATATCATTTCTTTAGTTATTTGATGCAATTTGTATTATCCTCAAATAAAAATGTAGGACTGTTTGAAATACTTGATAATCCACGTGATTCTCGAATATTGTTAGATATTTAGTGCAGTGAAATATAACACAGAGGGGGTGAATATTTTTCTTTGAATTTTAATTAACTTCGAAAGTATTTGGCTTAAACTGAACAAAGAAGATATGAATTTGTAGAGATAAATTGTTTAGCAGTTAGCACACAAAAAAGATATCAAAAACTCACTTGATTGTATTAATCAAATTTGTTTTGCTATAAATCTGTGTTCTTGAAAATAAGAAATCAGCTACAAATCTTGAGAAAGAATACAAGATATTTTCTAGTTCTCTTTGATTACTCCAAAACTAAGGACCTGTGCATGCTTTATAGACCAACAACACGGGTTTACAAAACTTGCACTAAAATAAACTAACACATTATTTAAAGTTATCTTATCAATTTCAAATTCTTGTGTTATCAAATATGTGAAGAATCTTGTAGGTCTGTGATCATCCTTTGTCAAGTGAATCTTGGCCTTTGATCTTGTCTTCTTCAAACTGCTTTTGTAGACTTTCCAATTTAGTGAATGAATTGTTTGTTGACTAATAATATTGAATCTTGAACTTTTCTGTATTTTGAATTTTGAAATAGTTTGTCGAGATCTCTTTTATTCTATAGAGATGTCACATATCGACAAGTATAATGACTTATCGATATCTTGAGTTCTCTATATGTGTCTTTGACTTGTCGAGGTCTCCAGTTCTCTACATGTAGAATAGCTTGTCGATATCTTCAGTTCTCTACATAGGCTTTTGACTTGTCGACATCCCTAGTTCTCTACATGAGGATTTGACTTGTCGATATCTCTAAATCTCTACATGAATAAATGACTTGTCAATATCTCTAGTTCCCTACATAGATATTTTGACTTGTCGATATCTGAGATCTCTACATGCATGTTGATTTGTCGATATCTCTTAGGACTTCTCTATAAGTCATTTTGGAATTCTCGACAAACTTCTCGATATCTCTTGATCTGTGACTTGCCGATATCTGACTCAGAACATTTTTCCTAGAACAGTATTAATCAAATCCAAGATGCTACACTTCTCTCTGAGGCATGATCAGGATTTGATCTTCCTCCAGAGTTTATTCATTAGCTTGAAGGTTGTTCACGAAAAAATCCTCCAGTCTAATCTACTTAAAATTTTTACAGACTCAAAAAATATAATTACAAAATACAAATATAGATTAGCATACAACTTATTCTTAGGGTTGTCAATATGACTTAGTCTTGTTATGTACAAGCATGTCTTGCACAATAATCTCCCCCAATTTGTGAGAAGATTGGTTGTCACAAATTCATGCCTGATAATAAGACTAGCCCCAATCTAAAATCAAATACAGTAAGACTGACAATCTACAAAGTACATTCTATACATCTTACAGTTACATCAAATGTTGAGTTACAAAGATTATTTGAATTTCTCATAATGAGATTTTGTTCTAATTAGGTCCTTGAGTTTAACTAGTACTTCAAGTTCTTCAATGATCTCAGTCCCTCTTAGAGATTCCACTAGTTTGAGCCATTTAGCTAATGAGTAACTGTTGAGAAGATGAATCTTGTATCTTAAAAATATGTTTGTGTTAATGTTCAGAAAATGTCCATCTTTAGATACTCTGCTCAACCCCCTAGCCTTCAGTTCATTTGATTTTTGCTCAAACATTTCAATCTTCTTAGCATATTTCCATTCTCTTTCCTCCCTTTCAGCCTTATCCCTTGCATGCCTTATATTCCTCTCTCTCAACCTCTCCGCCAACACAACCTTCCTCATTCTTGTACATGAATCTCTTGCATTCATCAAACATATTACTCTCTCCAATTCTGCAGTTGAAAATGTTTTAATAACTTCTCTATTCAGCAAAATGAAGGTGTCATCTTTGTAGTAGATTTTGACTTCTCCAAAAGTAACAACACGGACTTTGACTATCTCCTCAGCTAACTGTTTGTGACAATCATCATCCGATATGCTCTCAGAAATTGGTAGAAAGTCATCTTGATTGAAGCAATTCCAAATAGCACCAACTTCAGCTTGAATTTTTCTTGATTTCCTTCTTGTTGTCTTGAAGTGGGTTCTAGCTAGAGGATTGAATGAAGGTGGTTAGATAATTTCTTCAGTGAGGTTTAGCTAGCAGTGATAGGGATTTTGAGTAGAGAATGTTAGATATATTTGTGATGTCATGTCTAATGATGATTTGTGTTTAGTTTTTAGATCTTACTTAACAGGAGAAATCAGTACTTAAATGGAAATCAGTACTTATACTGAAGTCAGGACTTAAGTTATCAGAACTTAAGTTATCAGGAGATATTTATCAGGAGATAATATCAGGACTTAAGGGGACTTTCAGATAAGGAAGGCGGCTGATTGAAAGGAAAGAAGATCAAGACAAACACAAGAAGAGATATGCATGAAGAAGGAATTCTATGAAGAATAGAATACTTGAAAGAAAAGATAACTGATTGATATATTTTAGGAAGCAGAATTATATTTAATATCAATTAGAAGATTATCTTGTAACTGTGTAGTATATAAACACAGACATAGGGTTTACACTATCTGTGTTATCTTAATCGAGATTATTATTCTTTGTAACCCTAGCAGCTCTCGTGATAATTTATTCATCACTGAGAGAGGACAGTTCCATATTGTAACAGAGTTTATTGTATTGAATAAAATCTGTGTTCAGTTACTTGTGTTCTTAATTCGATTTGATTGTAGTAAAAACTGTATTCAACCCCGTTCTACAGTGTGTGTGACCTAACAAGTGGTATCAGAGCAATCTGTTAACACACAAACAGTTTAAGATCCAAAATCAATCATGTCTGAAGAAACACAAACTTCAACCAAGCCCACTAAAGCTGAAGAACCTCAAAAGACTCAAATCCATAATCGATATGAGACTATTAGGGTTCTCATACTAAAACCATCTGAATATCCCATATGGAAGGTGAGGATGTCTATGTTTATGGAAGCTACAGATCCAGAATACCTTGACAGAATCAATGAAGGACCACATAAGCCAACCAAGCTCTCTGTTGTAGTTGCAGATAAGCCAGCACAGACAGTACCAAAGGAGAAAAATGAATATACAGCTGAAGATATCTCATCTATTGCTAAGGATGCAAAGGTACGACATTTGCTGCATAGTGCCATTGATAATGTCATGTCAAACAGGGTAATCAACTGCAAGACTACAAAGGAGATATGGGATGCCTTGGAAACAAGATGTCAGGGAACTGATTCAATTAAGAAGAACATGAGGACTATAATCACTCAAGAGTATGAACACTTTGACTCAAAACCTGATGAGTCATTAACTGGATTATATGACAGATTTGTCAAACTCTTGAATCATCTGTCACTGGTGGACAAGGAATATGAACTTGAAGATTCAAATCTTAAATTCCTGTTAGTTCTTCCTGAAAGTTGGGATTTGAAGGCCACCATTATAAGAGACAACTATGTTCTTGATGAAACAACTCTTGATGAAATTTATGGGATGCTCAAGACTCATGAACTTGAGATGGAACAAAGAAACAAGAGGAATGGAAGGAAGTCAAGGACAGTTGCTCTTAAGGCTGAGGAAGATGTCCCCAAAGTAGCTGCCTCAAGAAAAGGCAAAGGAAAAGCTCTCATCACAAAGTCTGATACTGAGTCATCAAGTTCTGATAGTGATGATGACTCAGAAACTGAAAGTTTACCTGAGATGGATCCTGATGAAGAGATGATGAAGTTGTGTGCTCTTATGGTGAAAGGAATCACAAGGATTGCATACAGGAAATTCAGAAAGGGAAAGAAATTTTCCAGGAAAGGTGCAAGTTCTGATAAGAAGGGTTTCATAAAATCTGAAGGCAAAGGAGGAAAGTCTGACAGAGGAGATTACTCAAATGTCAAATGCTACAACTGTGGTGAGAAAGGCCATATATCTCCTGATTGCAAGAAAGTGAAGAGTGACAAAGGCAAGGCACTTGTCACAAAGAAGAAAAGCTAGACAGACACTTCAGATTCTGAAAGTGAGGTGAACTACGCCTTAATGGAAAATGATGATAGCAGTTCTGATGCTGCTGTGTTAAAGATACCCCAAACTACTTATGCCTTTCATATTGATGATATTATTGAGTTGAGAAGATATCTTAAAACCATGTTCATTAGTTATAGAGATCAAACTTTAACATGTGAAAGATTAACTTCTGAAAATCTTGCTTATAAAAAGTGGAATGATTATTTAGAAAAAGAGTTAGTCATGTTCCATCAAACTCAGAAAGATAGAGATGATGCCTTTTATGTTAGGGATGAAGTACTTAAAATGAATGAATCTCTAAAAACTGAGTTAGAAAAGGAAAGAGAGATTATCAGGACTTGGACTAACTCTGGCAAAACAACTCAGAATTTGTTAAGTAGTGGAAACTGGAAAGAGGGTTTAGGTTATGGAGATGATAAGAATGATAAAGGAACTGTGGAAATTGAGCCTATAGTTGTTAAACAAAAGCCAAAGGTAAATCCTGTTAAGTTTGTAGCTGTAAAGCCTGATATTGATAAATCAGAAGTTAAAGAGAAATTAACTTCTGACAAACTAAAACAGGATAAGTCAACTGAAGTTAACATAGGCTTAATGACGAAGAAGCAGCTTAAGCATAAGCTGAAAGATGTTAAGAATGTAAACAAGGTAAAGCCACCTAGGAAATATAGGAATGGAAAGGAAGGTGTCAATAAAAGCAATGATTATAAGCCTGTTCCTAATGCTCCTAGAAAGAAATTTTATAACTGTGGAAATTCTAACCATCTGGCTTCTTTTTGCAGGAAGAATATGAACATAAACTCCTTACCTTCAAATTCAGGAGTTAAGAGTCAGTCTGTTAGATATAGGCCACAAAATCCTTGTTTTCATTGTGGTAGTTTATGGAATTCCATTTATACTTGTAAGGAATATCATAGTTTGTACTATGATTATTATCAAATAAAACCTTCTTTAAAGAAAGTTAACATTATTCCTTCTAGTGTAAGTTCTGATACAAAGTCTGATATTGTAAATTCTGATAAGAAAACTATTAACATAAACTCTGATGCTAAATCCGCTGCAAATGTTAACAAACTTAATCAGGCCAAAGGATCCAAGCAAGTTTGGGTCCTTAAAACTAATCATTAGTGGTCTTTGCGATTGCAGGGCAACATGAAAAACATCCTAGTTCTGGACAGTGGATGTTCAGGACATATGACTGGAAATAAAGCCCTTCTATCAGACTTTGTGGAGAAAGCTGGCCCAGGTGTTTCTTATGGAGATGGCAACATTGGAAAAACTCTGGGATATGGCAATATCAATCTTGGGAATGTCATCATTGAAAAAGTAGCTCTTGTCTCAGGACTTAAACATAATTTGCTGAGTGTTAGTCAAATCTGTGATAGAGGTTATCATGTGGATATTTTTGAAGAACGCTGTGAAGTTGTAAGCAAATCTACAGGCAAAGTTGTTCTGAAAGGATACAGGCATGGTAACATTTATGAAGCCAAGCTTTCAACAAGTTCTGATGGTTCTGCAATCTGTTTGTTAAGTTGAGCATCAATTGAAGAAAGCAGGATACATTGCTGCAGGAAGCTGTTGTGCACAGATTCTTTGGATGAAGAATCAGTTATTGGATTATGGGTTAACATATTCTAAAATCCCTATTTACTGTGATAATCAAAGTGCTATTGCTATGACAGATAATCCAGTTCAACACTCAATGACAAAGCACATCAGCGTTAGGTACCACTTCATAAGGGAGCATGTGATGGAAGGTACAGTGGAATTGCATTTTGTTCCAACAGATCAACAACTAGCAGATATCTTCACAAAACCACTGTGTGAAGCTACTTTTACAAGATTGGTAAATGAACTTGGAATGGTTTCAGGTTCTTTCTCTAAATCTGGCTAGTTTATGTTCTTATACATCAGACTTTATGATCAGTATTAACAGATATTACTATCTTGGTGCTTAAATTGAAATTTGCTTAAGTGTTGATTGTTGTTTGATGTGAATTTCTTTACTCTGATAGTGATATAAATATTTCTGTGACTATTCAATCCAATGAGGATAACTGTGCTAGATGTTGACCTAGTAGTCTTTAATATACCGATGATCCCATATTTGAAGTAATTGTTTATGTGAAAATCCTTTTACACAAGCAAATTCTGATACTGAGCTTAGTTGAAGTTTACTTTGTGTATCTTATTACTAAGTCAAAAACTAGAATAGTGTTTCTTATCTGTTAAGTTCTGATGTTAGTAAATCTGGTGGATGTACTAAGTGCTGATAAGCCTCACTTATCAAAAGAAAAAGAAAAGAAATAAAAATCAGGTACTCTTTTGAGATCTAGAGTAAAAATGTGGAAGGGAAGACTCAAGTGCATTGCTGGTATTAAGTAATATGCATTAGAAAAGCATAATAAAATTTTCTTGGTGACTTTTCACATTCTCTTATTACTGGAGAAATATTCTGATAACAGAATAAATTCTGATAAGCAGTCGTGACTCACTTACACTGAGAAGCCACTGTAAAATGGAATTTCAAAAGATGCATAAAATGAGTACAAAACAGTTGAGGTGGACTCATGCATGAACTCATTCTATAGTAGACTTCAGAATAATGACAGATTTTGGGTAAAGTTCTTAGTTATGCCTTATTTCTAAGATGTACTGAAGTGAATCAGACTTTACTCTTTGTCTGATATTTAGCTTAATGCACACACTTACACTCCATATGAATGATGAAAATTACTGTGGAGATAAATATTGTTTTAGATGAACAGTCTAAGTGTCAGTTGCATAAATTCTGAGGATAAGTTCTGATGGAAGTTCTAATGATTAAGTTCTGATGTACCCATATCAGTATTTGTGTGAAGAATTACAGGAATAAACATTCACTTTTTGAGTTAAGAAGCCATATTCTGATGACTTTTAAATTCTGATAATAATCACGTTCTGATGCTGACGTGGCAGTATTTATTTACTTGGTTTATTTTTTGTCATTACTTCAATGGTCATATTTTTTTTTCAGAATATTGGTTTATGTGAGATAAAGCAGTAATGATCATTTGTTTAGCGGGGACAGTTTTTTTAAAAAAAAACTGAATGTGCAAAGTAATAATTGCTTATTTACCGTGCCCATTAACTTTTTCCTTAACTGCTACATGCTTGACAGGTGTAAAGGTCTGTTCCACTTCTCATTAGCTGTTGTAACGTGGGTTGTCTAAGTAAAAGACATAAAATATTTTCAAATCTTTTATTCATATTTTTATTCTATTCACTCTCTCTCTTTTCTTATTCTCTCACATTTTTTGACGGTTTACTATACAGACATTTCATCAAACACCTTTCAGGAAAACAAGATTCTCATTTATTTCTGATGGCGCCCAAGGATTTAATTGTTGATGGAGCCAAGTTTGTACCAAATAACTATGCTGCAATCTTGAACAAGGCTGAAGCTCCATCAGATTTGCACTTTGTGCAAGATTTCTTAGCAAATAGTGAGATTGGGTATGCTTTGACCCAACCTCAAACTATTTCAAGCCAACAAGTACTGACATTTTGGCGGACTGGGATTTTTGATGATGGTGGTGCTACTGGTACTCCAAGCACCATATTTGAAGTAAATGATGTTGAGCATGTGGTTACTCCTGGAGCAGTTCGTAAAGCTCTCCACTTACCAGAAGGCTGTACATTCTCAATAGTGGAGGACCCTGTTCTACAGCAGCTTATGGCCAGTCTGGGCTATGAGAAAAGTTTGGGAAAGCTGGGTCAACTGAAAAGAGAAAATATCAGAAGGGAATGGAATTTTTTCTTTGATTATATCACTAAGGCATTCGCCAACAAGTGCTCCAACTTTAATGCTATTCCCATTATGAGTCAGCAAATCGGGTATGCTCTTATTCATCAAACTCACTTTGATTTTGCAAGTGTTGTGCTAGGTTTCATAGGGGATAGGATGACAGAGGATAGGAATGTAGTATACGTTGCTAGATTCTGTCAGCTTATATATACTTTTTGTTGTGCTGATGAACCCCAACCTACCACTGAATTAATTCCACCTTTTAAGCTTGCAAAAAGGGCTTTTAATGATTTGTTAAATGCTGACATTAAGAAACAAGTGCAGAGACCCTTACAAATTCCTCAGTTAGTATAACAGATCCCGGTAAACGTTGATCCACAAACCTACACAGCTGTTTACCCTGATGTTCACCCCCACCAACACATCACAATCAACTCAACAGCCATCAGAACCTACCATCTCTCACCAACCTCAAACTTCTCAACCTCAACCTACTCAACCATCTATCAGAACATATTTCAAACCATCACAGCCATCTCAACCTCAACCATCAGCATATCCTGAGAAACCTTCATCTTCCAAACCTAAGAGGACTAAGATAGTGCCTCAGTCTCAACAGAAGAGAAGGAGAATTGTTCTGAGAGATGAGTCAGACAATGAGGAATAGGTTCCCATATCAGAACATGTTGTTGTAAAAGCTGAGAAGGTCTCTTCTCAGAAAGATACTATAACTGGGAGTTCTAGGCCTCTCAAAAGGATTAGAAAGCTAAATCCTGATGATAAAGCTCCTACAGTGTCTCCACCCTTGAAGAAAATGAAAAAGCAAAGAGCTCACAGGGACACAGTTGAGTCAGATTCAGAAGATGAGGAAGCAGCTAAGGAAGGGGGTCAAGAATCTCTGATCCCAACAGAACCAATTATTATTGAATCACTTCCTTATGCACAACCAGAAACTGCTCAAGACAGAGTGCATACACCTCTTGTGTCACCTATAATTGAACAAATACACACTACAGATCCAGGTATAAGTGATGAAATTGACATTCACAACTTGAATGTGCCTGAGATTCTATACTTGGAAGCTCCACCAACTCAACTCACTCCACCAACAACACAAATTTTGGATGCTGATTTCAATGCCAATATTTCATCAACACCAATTCTGGATCTAAATGTTGAAGATCAGATTTTAGGTGAGCATCAAAATGTGGATGTTGATCAGAACTTAGCTGCAGATCAGAATTTAGAGGATGATGTTGAAGCCTCTATAGCCTCACATACTGTTATTTTATCAGAGGATCCTGATACTGCAGGATCTACAAGTTCTGATACTGCCAATGAGGATATTACTGGTGAAGCTGCTGCCAATTTAGATGCTGATACAGCTGGTCTATCAGGACATGCTCCTCAACAAACAGTTAATAAAGTTGATCTAATCAAGAAGTTTGTTAGAGAGGAAGCACCAATACCTTGGAGTGAAACTCCTAGAGGAAAGGAGTGGACTAAGGAATGGAACACAATTAGTTTTGTTCCTACTGAATAGATTCTTGCTGAGCATCTGGCAAAAGCTGATGAAATGATGATTTCAAGGCATAACTGAGAGTTACTGCACTGAGTACTAGACGCCTTCAAGGTCAACACTCAACAACTCATGCCAAGGTGAATAAAATTCAAGAAACCTTAATCCAGTAAGATATGAATGTGAAACTTGAAAAGAACAGATTTTTCAAGCCTGCCTTTGACAGAATTGCCTACATTGAGAAAACTCAGGAGAAGCAACAAACTCAGATTGCTGAAATTCTAAAGAATCAAGCTTCTCAGCAAACTCAACTCAATAAGATCCAATCCTCAGTGGAATTGCTTGTCTCTCTTCTTTTACCTGCTGATGCCAAAAAGGGGGAGAAAGTGATTAAGTCTAAATGCAAATCTATTCAGACACTGAAGGGAAAGAATGATGGAAATGATGACCAGGGAAACTCTGATAAGGGTAGAGGTCAAGGTCAAGGCAAAGGATTTTCATCAAGTAAAGCTAGAATTACAAGTCAAGGAACAAGTTCTGATACTGGTAAAAGGATAAGTTCTGGTGAACATCTAGAACTTGATGAAGAAATTTCAAAGAAATTATTTCTTAAAGAAAATCCAGGAATGGACTTTGAGAGTCTAAAGGAAGAAGAAGCTAGATTCAAAGCAGAAAGTGTCAAGACAAAATCTAAAGCTTCTGTTGCTGAAAAGAAACTTCCAAAGCTTAAGGGTATTGTGATAAAGGAAAGAACAAATTCTGAGGCAACCAAAGTTAAATCACAAGTGAAAGTAGATCCAAGGTCCAAGGGCAAAGAAAAAGTTGATGAACCTGTAAGGGTTTATATGCCAGTCATGGATGAAGAAATAACTGATGAAGAAGATGCTAGTCTTACTCTGATGAAAAAGAAGATTTCTCAAACAACCTCCGACATGGCTCATGTTGTTCAGAGTCAAGATGTAGTAAGTTCTGATATGACAGTGAACAAAGCAACCTCTAACATAGCTCAAGTTGACTTGATATCAGAAGTTAAGGAAAAGGAAACCTCTGATATTGCTCATATTAAACCTTCAAAGATACTCCTACCAGGATTCACCAAAGCTAAACAGACTCAACCTTTGAAGACTGTAACAAGTGGTTTTGAAGCAAGAGTTGTTACAGAAAAGGAAGCAAGAGATAAATCTGGATTGGGTAGTTCTGATGAAAGAAGAGTACACAACACTACCAATGATCCAACTTCCTTAAGTGAACCAGAAGTAGGAGCAACTCCTGAAAGATTGGATCAACTTGAATCTGTACAAATGGTTTACCATTCTGTTTTGAAAGAACACATCATGTTATATTTTATAACAGATGGTAGGGTATTCCAGATCAGGAAGAATGATATTCCACTAAAGTATTTTGAAGAACTGGAACATTTTCTATTTTTACTTCAAGTGAAAAATAGATCTACAAATGGTACAGCAGATTATTTAAAATCAAATATTCAAAGACAGAAGAAGCTTTACTCTGTAAAGTCTAACATCCCATATTTTCCCAAGTACAGAGATCACAAAGGTGATATTGTTGAAATAAAGCCTAACACTGCTAAGATCATAACTACTTTTCTGGGTTATAAG
The DNA here is from genome assembly GCF_009905375.1 of Apium graveolens. Taxonomy (NCBI): domain Eukaryota; kingdom Viridiplantae; phylum Streptophyta; class Magnoliopsida; order Apiales; family Apiaceae; genus Apium; species Apium graveolens. Next base: position 276,804,612 of record NC_133648.1, read on the forward strand.
GCTATGGAATTCAATCTAGAGTCTGACAAGGCATATTTGATCAGACTAGATTAGGAAATAAGGAAAGCTAAAATAAATGATTTCAGGGCTGCTATTTTTCAAACTGGTGAAGATACAGCTGAATTGAAAAATGCTAAAAGGAGGATGGTTAATGAACTTGAATATGTCGAGAGATGTCTTTTGAATAATTATCTCAGAACAACTCCTAACATCATAGAGATCAGAAACTGAAGCCAAATCGAAGATCTACAACTGCTTAAATTCTGAAGTGTATACAGACTGAAGCAGATATCAGACTTTAAGGATAGTAAAGCTGCAAGGACTGTAAGTTGTAGTTATCTAGTCAAATTCTCATGCATTTGAACTTAATGTTTTTGACATCATCAAATATTTGTTGAACTTGTATATTATGCTAATTTATAAGTTGGGGGAGATTGTTAAATATATTTATGATGTCATGTCTAATGATGATTTATGTTTAGTTTTCATATCTTACTTAACGGGAGAAATCAGTACTTAACTGGAAATCAGTACTTATACTGAGGTCAGGACTTAAGTTATCAAAACTTAAGTTATCAGGAGATATTTATCAGGAGATAATATCAGGACTTAAGGAGACTTTCAGATAAGGAAGGCGGCTGATTGAAAGGAAGGAAGATCAAGACAAACGCAAGAAGAGATATGCATGAAGAAGGAATTCTATGAAGAATAGAATACTTGGAAGAAAAGATAACTGATTGATATATTTTAGGAAGCAGAATTATATTTAATATCAATTAGAAGATTATATTGTAACTGTGTAGTATATAAACACAGACATAGGGTTACACTATATGTGTTATCTTAATCGAGATTATTATTCTTTGTAACCCTAGCAGCTTTCATGATAATTTATTCATCACTGAGAGATGACAGTTCCATATTATAACAGAGTTTATTGTGTTGAATAAAATCCGTGTTCAGTTACTTGTGTTCTTAATTCGATTTGATTGTAGTAAACACTGTATTCAACCCCCTTCTACAGTGAGTGTGACCTAACAGAGAATTAGCAGTTGGCTTGTATAGGTACTTGGGTTTATAAGTTTGAATTGATTGAGATTGTGCTTGGCTAGGCTTTTGTGTTTGGGTTAGCAGAGCTTTTGATGTTTGGATTCCTGATACATTCTGAATCTTCTTCCCATCCTCTTCACCGTCTCTCTTCTTTTTCTTGCCTTCACCTTTCCCTTTCTTCTCCTCATTTTCCTTCTTTTTGTCATCCACCTAGCTACTGCTAGTTTTTCCAGAATGACTTGGATTTGAGCCAGAAGATATATGCTTATCTTGCTTCTGCTCATCATCATCCAAATCATCTTTTGTATTGATGTGTTCTCTAGGTAGCATGGCTTCAGCATTTTCAAGTATTTGGCAATAATCTTCAACATCTCCAAATCCTCTAATGTTTTGATTCTCTTTGTCTTCAAGTCAGTTCTGTTATCGGTTTTACAACCTTAACGCAAGAGTATGTATCGCAACAAGTAGTATAATAATTCATTCCCGCGAGGACTATTATAAGTTGTTAAATACCAATTACAACTTTTCTTTTAATTCGAGTCTTATAAAAATCAAGTGGAGTTTTTTACTAAAGTATCACTAAATAATTAAACTAGCACGAAATAATGATTAATGAATGTCAAGAGAATGAAAACTAAGCCTTTAACTTCATCTATTGTTCTTCAATAAACTTCTCCTTTAACCTCTATTCTTGTGGTCTAATTGCTAGTCTAAGATAAATATGTATTCAAAAGGACCTTCTGAATCTCAAGTGACTCTAATTTATGCAATAACCTCCATATTCCTATGTAGAATTTAAAAGCATAAACATCATTAAACTTCGTCTTAATTGGGCTCCTTAGGGTGTTTAGGTAATTTCTATCCTAACCAAAAATTAATATGAATAACAATCCTAAGATATATTGATTGGGTCTTAACTTAAGGTTTCTCTTTCAAGTCCACCTAAATTGCGAAATCAATCTCAAGGGTGATCGATCTTTGAGAAGCATTAAACACAAATCAACATAAACAATTAATACGACCACAAAAATAGAGAAAAAAGAATACAACTTATATATTAACAAAAAAAATCCTTTAAAGGCCTAAGGAGAAAATTAGTTCATCATCTCAAAAGAAAACAATACACAAGTGTATATAAACATAGTGAAAAAGTAAGGAGAAAAGATTAAAACTGTAGATGCAGCAATCTCCTCTTCTTCCCCTTTTTCCCTCTTGAGCGTAGCCTCCTTTTTCTTCTCTAGGAACTTAATACCTAATAATAATCACTGATGTCTCTATATGTATTTAATTAATCTTTTTTTAATGTTTTAAGGAAAATACAAATAAGTTTCCCAAACTGATTATGTTTTCCCAGTAAAATTCGTAGTTGACTTTTCTTCATAAAGTCTGGGCCGCTCAAGTTGGATATTGATCTTTTGGACGACTTTAGAATGAAAGAGAATATCGTTATCTTAGTGTGGGATGTTGAATCATCCAATTTGGACTTCTATATCTCATTATACGGCCCAAACAGTGTAGCATGCACCTGTAGTCCAACAAATTCGAATTTCATTCTAATAAATCTCCAAAATCAGCTTTTTATTCCCCAATCATTCCAAGGTTAAGATTCCTTGCTTCCTATACTAAAACATCAAAATCTATTTAATAAAAATCCAATTAAATACAAAATATAATAAATATGAGAAATAAAATCATAGAAAATATATATAACTATATACTCTATCAAATATCCCCTCACTTACCATTTGCACGTCCTCGGGCAAAGAAAGAATTAAAAGTATTCTACATTAACTAATTCCACTTTCGTAGATGACACGATTACATTGAGCGAATGCAACAAGCCGTTAAACCCCTAGGCAGCCCTAGTAAGATGAGTTTTATCTTGTGAGGGCTTATAGAAGATATACCCACAAAATCACGTATTTTCAATCACTAAGTCTCTCAAGTATACAACATATCAAAGTACTCCACACCTTATAAATCTCAATCAAGTATGTAACATATCAGAGTACTCCACACATTATAAATCTCAATCACATAACAACCTCAAAGTGTCTGAAAGTACAAGTACTATTGCTTAAGCATCAATTAACACAAAAGAATCCAAGTATGCACATAATGTCTTGATAGACAAAAATATCATGAAATAAACATCAAAGTCACAAACAGTAAGTGAGCACGCTATGGATATAAATTTCACACGACTCTTAACTCATACAAGTGTATAGGTGCAAGTGTTTCACTCAAGTTGAATCAAAGTACATGTGCTACCTTATGCCTGGTTGTCCACCAAATCTCCATTACTTCGTATACATGTATACATGAATCAAAAGTTCTTTGTTAAAGGGTGTAATGAGGCTACAGTACGGGTAGGATATCAAGAAAATGGCTAACAAGTGGCTAACTTGATAAACCAATAGAACATAGTGTTCACTTTTAATTAAAGCAATCAACATGAAAATTAGATCATGTAGAAAATGATAAGTCTCTCACAAACATTAAATTTCAAAGCACATATAGCCCATGTACTTCTCCACTTTCATATTGTAACAAGCAACGAACAAAACTTGATCTTTTTCTTCTTTTTTTAATTTTTTTTCAAATTTAAGTAATTCTCCAGTAATCAAGAGGTGTGAAAAGTCTCCAAGAATGTACTTAATACCAGCATATCCATGGATCGTCCCTTTCAGATGACATTACAATTGCCACCCGTTGATCTCAAAGGAGCACTTGATTTTTCTTTATTATTTTTCTTTTCTTTTTAAGATCAAGTAGCTACTTCATGTTGATTTCCACTTAAATGTATCACCTCAACAAAAGAAATACCCCCACTTAAGATTCACCAACCCTGAAGTTAAATCAATATGCTTTACCAATAAATCAAGGCAATAATAAATAAAGAGGCTCAAGAATTTTGAATTGGTGATATATGAAAGAAACAGGATATAAGCTCAAGTGGGTTCACTAAGGATAAATTTCTCATGTTTACAGTTTAGGTAAATGAGGTTAATCCTAGTGCCTTTATCATATTCATGCACACACACATATCATGTAGTCTCAAAACGGTTTAAAACAAGTTCTAGAACATCTGCAAATGATAAACATCACAAAACAAACGAAAGTGATTGATAAAGAATGCATCAATCATAAATTAGGCTCAAATCCTTACAAGGCAAAAGTATGCTCGACTAACTAAAATTAACTAAGAAGCATCTCAAGTTTTTAAATATTGCAAACACACACAAGAAATTATCAAACATCAAATATTTTTTACGGATAGGACACTCAAAATTAATCATGCGAACTTAATCTACATAATGGGTACTTATCCATGCTAACATGCTCTTAAGACAAGGTAATTATATACAAAAAGTTTTTTTTTGGATTTTAAAATATATATTTTTTACTAATATTGAGAACATATCCCCACACTTAAGCGGTTCATTATCCTCGATGAACAATATAAAAAAGGAAAATAACTATTAAAAAAATATAATAATATAATAAAATAATAACTAACACAATCCTAAAAAACACAACAGGAAGAAGAAAAATAATATACAAAGAAAGTAAAATTAGGATCCTTGTAAGTTGCAATCTCAAGGTCAGAGGTTCAATTCCCCTTGCCTTCGAACATTTCTTAATATTTTTGCACCAAAGCATCCCTGATCATCTGACATAGCACTGACAAGGCTGACTCAGAGCTGACTGGATGGTGACTGAATGATCATGTGGCGCTGAAGAGCAACAAGTAGCAAAGTACAAGAATCAACGTTCATTGTGCTAAAGCCTTAAAATGAGCAGGACTCGATTGTTGATTAGTTGGCCTCTTGAAGTCGATTGGGCATGGGCTTAATCCAAAATCCCATGTGTGTAAACCTGACTTAGTGTTTAGTATTCATTTAGGTCGATTTGATGGGTTGGATTGAAGATGACTTAAGTTAGGCTTTATAGAAGCTAATGCATTAACATGCAATATTCGCACTGTGGAGAACACTGGTGCACCACGCGCGCGAAATAATAGACAGAAATAGATTTTAAGCTCACCGCAGGATAAAAAACACGCACGCCGGATTGAAAATCAAACTTGTTTCCAGAAGCTTTGCACATTGTGGGATTTGTATGCTGCACCCCATATTGTTCTGCTGTGTCACTTAATTACAAACAGATAATTTGGCACCCCTTTTTTAGATTAATAGTTCTTTGACCCTGTAATTTTTTCTACGTACCTGAAATACTTCACACTCAATTCATCAAGGTACCTTGTGGGAGTAATATAAAAATTTATAACACAAAAAAATTACAAAAAAATAAAAATAAAAAATTGAATAGAATTTTACTAACCATACAACAATCATGGGTTGTCTCCCAAGAAGTGCTATCGTTAACGTCATTTGGTTGGACGCCACTTTCTGATCATCAATCATTTTTGAATTTTATAGATGAGACACTAAGATCAATGTCACCACCCTTATATTGCTTGAGTCGTTGTGTAACGACTGTGATTTTTGTGATGTATTTATATCAATAAAATACAGTTGGCTGTTATAATTATGGATTATGTGGATTTATGAGTATAAATATTAAGTTATATAATTTTGTGGCTTATGTGAAATTTTTGTGAAATAGTAATAAGGAACGGGAAAAGCCTCATTTCAGTTTGATGAGTCAGCGAAAGGCTTAAGCTATGATTGTCGGGCCGTTAGGTAGAACGAGACCCGTTGTTCAAAGGATGAATTAAATGAGAAGGATTAATAATAATAAAATTGAGGATTATAATAAATTATGATAAATGTTGAGTTCTCTGTGTGTTTCTGTGGTTTGAGTTCGTAATTGAGAAAGTTATGTCGTTATTTAAATTATTGGGTAATTGTTACTCGCGTAATCGGCTACTAAAAGGGGAATAATGTGTTTAAGTGTACAAGTGTGAAATATGTTTGATGTTATTATGTAAATTTATGTTATTTTTAAAGTTATGAGTTCGAATCTGTGATTCACGAGTTTTAGAATATTTTTTAGAGGATTTGTTTTATTAAAATAAGGATCAATTGATCCTTATATATTTTTATAAAATTATTAAAATATGATCAAGGTATGAAATTTATTTTATTATCCTTAGAATAGTCCTAGAGACTTTCTAAAAACATTAGTTGAATTTATTTTGATATCCTGATATTTTAAAAATGATTTTCAAGGTTTATTTCTATTATTGAAGGATTAATTATGAAATCCATAGTAATTAATCCGTTCGCTCAAAAATTATTCTGAAATTACGGGGACATAACTAATTTTACATTCTTTGATTTAAAAATATAATTGTGGAACTTTTTTTTAAAAAGCAATTTTTAAATTATATTTCAAATGAAATAATGGAATTTTTGCATAAAAGAAAATAGAAAAGAAAACTAGAATTTGGTTTTTTATTTGTGGAAGGACACTAATGCTCTACCACTTATCTATATACTCCCCTTTTCCTTTTCTTTTTCCCCGGTTGTCTCTCTCGAACTATCCTCTCTCTCTCTCTCTCTCTCTCTCTCTCTCTCTCTCTCTCGTTCTCTCACCTCTCTCTCTCTCTCTGGTACTCTCCCTCTCACTCGGTTCTTTGATTTTCTTGTCCATGCTTTGATTCTAAGCTCATATTCAATCTTATCTAATCTTAAATATATATATATGCTTGCATGTGAGTGTATGGTTGTGTGATGGTTCGAAAGATATGAAACTCTTTCGGGTTTTGCCTTGATTCAATTTGTTCTTCAAATATTTTTCTAGAAAATAGATGATTGAGGTTTGCATGTAACTGATTATTGAAAATTCTAAGTTTATCGGTGAGGTTTTCGAGTTGGGGGCCGAATATTGGCAACCCCGAACCCTTGCCGCCACCGGTGATAAACTCCGGTGAACCGGTGGTGAACAATGATGTTAGTCTGAGTTCTACAACCCCTGAAAACTCGATTTGATCATTGCATGTTATCTTTATTTAGAAAACCCGAATGAAATTTTTGATTTTAAAAGAATTTGGTTCGAATTATATGATATATTCGATTGATATGACTTTTGTTCATTTAGTTTTGGTTCGAATTAGGTTTGGTTCATGATTGGAGGTCATGCATGTTGATTTTGAATGGTTGCATGTTGGTTAAATGAATATCGAATGATATGATCTTCGAATTCTTGTTTAATTGCATTTCGTGTTTAATATTGAAATTGATTTGAATTAATACGATATGATTTGAATAACTAGGAAATTGATATGGGATAGATTATATTTGGTTAGAAAATGACTTTAGAAACTTTAGAGAATTAATCTATGTCTAATGTGGTCGTGAATTCAAGTTTTGATTGGATATCAATATGTGATTTTGTGATCTATACGGTGATATCGAATTGCATGCTATGATTTTGATTTAGTATCTTAAGTCGTTAGTTGGTGATTATATAAAGTGGAGTTGTATGCTAAGTGATAAGTTTTAAAGAGTAATTATGTATACTTGATTGATTGATTGATCAATATGGTAAGGATATGCGTAGTTACGAATACGTCATGCCCGATTTTTGAAAAGAAAGTATAAAGATGTGTATAAGAAGCATAGTCGATATGATTTAATAAGATTTGGTGTCAAATTATGAGATTATATGATTGCTTGCTATGTGTGACGTATCGAGTAATTCGGTGATATAAAGTATATAAAAGGGTAACCTATTATGTGTTGCGTGTTATATATATATATATATATATATATATATATATATAAGCGGATATTGCGATTGGGGTAGAAGTTAGACGTTCTGAGAAATATCAGGAATCGATCAAGTTTCTAATTAGGGTTCTATTTCGTATTGTAGATTTGGAATGTGAAGGCATTCAGGCTAGGAAGGGAAATGAGGTCTTAGGTGGCAGTAGCTCGAACTCCGTAAAACATGAAAGCATTTTTAGGCAAGTAACTCTGCCTATTGTGAATTGATTATAGGGAGATTATTGATTCTATGCAATGATAGAGTAAAGAATCTTCGTAATATTGTTGTTGATCCTTGTGATAAACTTGTTATTGATCCTTGTGATAACCCTGATAGTAACCCCTTGTTTCAACCACTTATACCCTGTTTTCATATTTTTGCTATCCTTATGATCTTTTGAACCTAAGAGACGTAATGAACCTTTCATATTCTATATCTTGTTAACCTAAATTCCTTTGATAATAAACTTGTGCCTTGTTTATGCATTATTCTTTGGAACTATCCTGAAAACAGCGTTATTATACCCTGTATAGCGTTTTATCATTTCCTTAACTTATGATCCCTGTTTATTTCCAATTTGTTCATTTTTCTTGAATTCTTGAATTGAACTTAGGAATGACTTTCGAAGGGTGATGGTTCATAATTAGCGGATTACAACTGATCCAGTTTGACCTTGGTGCCATTATTTTTGGTGATTTAGGTCTGGATCACATTGTGCAAAGCTATGAAAGAGTCCCTCAGTTTGGTGATGTTTTCTTCAACTGGTGCAAGAGAGAGCTTGAAGCTTGTTTGAAAACTTGTTGAATTTAGATTTCATCTCAGTAAAGGTTGAGATCAGTTCATCAATCCTTGTATTAACCAGTTTCTTGACTTCAATCTGATGTCCATCCAGAGTTTTCTATATTGCTCTTCCAATGTGATGAAAGGCTTTCAATTGTGCTTTGTAAACTTCTGTAATGGCATCATAGACTTCTTAAGAAGTGAGGACCTTGGTATTTCTCCCAAGATGGTGACATAATCTTCTCTATACTTGGCCAAGACATCCTCCATATTTACTCTAAAATCCTTTGACAACCTTGCATCCACATTGCCATCCTGCTCAGCTTCATCTGCGATCTTGGTTTTATGATCTTCCACATCTTCCTTACAGGACAACAAGATTTCCTGATAGTATTGGTTAGAAAATTCAGTTGTGAGGAGTTGTTGGGTGATGTTCGCTAGGTCTGCAAGCTGATCAACTAGTAAATCATTCATTATTGTAGGTTGAGCTTGAGCGTCTTACAACTATTGTGAGATGATGTGTGAAGGTTGTGTGTAGGTGGAAGGTTGGTCCGTATCTATTAAGGTTGATGGTTGGTTGGAAGTGATTGAGGTGGATGGGAGAGTTGGTGAAACTGTTCCTATGATAGGTGTCATAGTTGGACTCACAGTGTGAACTGTGGTTGTGATAGCGTGTTGTTCACTAGTAGAGTGAACCTTCATTGGAATTGGAGGGGATTTCACCATGTTACTATCATGTACCTTGGACTCAAACCCTTGTTCCTCTTGCAGGGGAATGGCACTTGAATGTGCTTGATAACTTGCATTCTCAATAACTGGATCATTGGTAATTATACTCCTAGATTCAATTGACAGAGCAATGTCATCTAAGGTTGTGAGGGGATTTGTTCCTGCTTGAGAAACCTTCATTGGAATTGGAGAGGATTTGAGTAGTTCCCCCTCAACAGTACTACCCTCAAACCTCGCAGTCTGTGAAGACTGTTGTGCATATGAAGGTGTATTTGGAACTTGCACAGGGTCTTCCTGTGTTTTATGGTGTCATCAAGGTCTACCTCAGCATGTAGCCTCTCACCATCTAAATTTAGTGCATGAGTGGTGAGCACAGTTTCTAAAACTATGTCATATGATTTTGGCAGGGCCTGAGATGTAGCTTCAATCCCCACATTATATGATGAAGAATTTTAAGAAATGAGATGAGTGAGCTCATGAGTGATTGTTGGCAACCCCTCCTGAATGGATGAGGGATTTTTAAATGATGTGCTCTCAATGTGTGCCAACCATATGACTTCTTTCTTCCTCTTGAGAGTGCTCAAGATGGGGTGCAGACTCTTTACATGATGCATTAAAGAGAAAGCTTGGTTCAATAGTGACACCTTGTTGAGAAGGTGCCACTAAAGTCTATTTTTTTCCTTGTCTTACAACTGCATCTTTTTTTAGAGATACAGAGGTGACCATTTAAGTGGCCAACTCAACCTTCATTTGCTTCTTTGGCTTTCTGACCAAGGGTGACTCGATTTGTATTTGATCCTCACCACTCTTAGTAACAACTACCAAAGGTGTTTGCTTTATCCATTTTTTACTAACTCCGCCCTGTTGAGAGGATGAAGTAGTTGGTTTCCTAACAGCTAATAGTTTTGAAGAAAAAGTCTCAGTTGTGGAAGGCCCCTGTGTGCTATCCTGTTTGGTTTCTACTACAGGTTCAGAGGCCATAACTGTACTAGATATTGTACTTGATCTCATATCAGGCATAGGGTAAGGGTAAGTTCTAAATCTCTCTAACATAAAGTCAGTGACATTTAGAGCTACCTTTACTTGATTCTTTGTAGTTAGTGAACCAAATAAACCTTTGGACACTTGTTTACAAAAGCCTATTTGATTTTTATCTATACTATCTAGCTTGTGAATGTCGGCTACTTTTTGATTTAAAGTGGACATTATAAATATAGGAAATAAAATTTATTTACATCAACTTATCAAATGCATTGTCAGCCTTGTGCTCAGTTCTTCCAGGATCAAGCTTCCAACATTGAGCTGCCTGTTGCATGCCATGGAATACACCAGGTTCTGCACCATACTGGAGATGTTGTCATAGCCGGTCTTCCTGCATGTGAATGCTCTTATGATAGAGTCAAACACAAAAGACCATTCTACTCTTAGGTTCTTCTTATTCAACCTAGCCATGTTAATCTTCTTACTATAGTTTATGAAATCCATAAACTCAGCCAATTCATGCGTGGTTGGAACCTCCACTATATGGTCTGTAGAAATACCCAAAGCTTTGTTGACATCATCAACATTGAATTCCACAGCTACATCTTGAATTGTGTAGTTCACCACCAAAGATACAACTTGATTTTCATGGAAAATAGTGTTGATAACTGCACAGTTCCAGAATTCGTTCAACACATCTAGGTAAAGCACAGGGTTAGCAGTCAAGTCCCCCGAGAGATAGGAATCAGCAATGAATCTCATAAAACACTTGAAGTTGTTAGGACCTTGGTTTGCATCAAAAAATTCCAAGTAGTTGGTTCCCTCTTTGGGGATAAAATCTCTCACGTTGTTGGCATCCATTGAAATAATTGAGTTTGAATGGGTAACTGTTCAGAGGAAGAAAGAACTCGAAACGGTTAAGAATGGTAAAGATTTGCAGAAATTAGGTCAATTGAGATCTCGAAAGTGTAAAAAGGGGTTTTGTCGAGATGTATGGGTATTTATAGGATAGAGATGTGACTTTTCGACAAGTGAAGAATGGACAGTTGGTATTTTCTTGTAGAAAAGTCACATGACTTATAAAGAACTCATGTCGAGATGTCACTTTCTTGACTCTTAACGAGAACTAGATAGTGACTTATCGAGATATTGTACAAATACCCAGTTTGTCCTTATTGGACTGAATTATTTCAATTTATACTGATGAAAATTAACATAAAATTAGAATGAATTTATATCAAAAGTATTTTACTGAAATAACTTATTAAATTAAATTATTCCAATTCTGAGTTATCGAGAAGTCTAAAATTTGAACTTGTAGAGACCTCCATATAAATAAGTATATCAAGATCTCTTCAATACTTATCGAGAAGTCATATAGAGGTTTATCGAGAACTCTGTCGAGAAGTCTTAAAATAACTTATCGAGATGTCATTTAGACTTATCGAGAACTCAGTTCTCTACATACTTTTGTTCCAGGTGATCTTGGACGGTGAGCAAGAATTTAAGGTTGACCTCCTCAGCTTTATAATACTTGTCATGAAGATGCAAATTATTTATCAACTTATTGAACCTTTCAAAAACTTCAGTTATGCCTTCCTGTTGGAAATTGTCTATGTCAGGAATTAGGATCTGCCAAGGAGTCAGGATTTGACTGAGATATCAGAATATGTAGCCAATCAGGATTTGTCTGACAGTCAGGATTTGTCAAGCCGTCAGGATCTGATGTAGTTTGGATATACATCAGGATATGAAGACTGTCAGGATATGATTGAATAAGTCAAAACTACAGGATAAATCAGAATCTGCTAAATTCTAGGATCGTAGTTGTTGATTTAGATATGTATAGAAAATAGATAAATTATACTGTAACATATCTTTTGATTGATAGGAATTGATTGTAGTTGTGTGATATATAAACACAGATTATGTTATCATTTTGTGGTGTGCACAACTCGAGTATTCTCATAACCTAGCAGCTCTTAAGAATATTGTTCTTGAGAGAGTTTTGTAACAGTTTATTAAAGATCAATATAAACTGTTATTTGATTAAACTGTTTTTAGTTATTCTTACCTTAGTTCTTTAATCAATCGGTTTGTTTGTTAATTGTATCTAACTCCCTTAAACAATTATCATTATTGGGCAACAAGTGGTATCAGAGCAGTCAAATTAATCGTTAATTTAAAAAGATCAAATATGTCTGGAAGTAAGTATGAAAGCATGAAAATTCTTATCCTGAAGAAAGCTGATTACTCTACATGGAGAGTAAAGATGTTGATGTTCCTTGAGGCAATTGATGATGCATATGTTGACATCATCAATAAAGGACCTTCTTACCCTCAAAAGGTTGTGTCCATGACAACAACTGTTCCTGAACATTTCATCAGGAAAGAGAAATCAGAATGGTCAGAACCTGAGAAGGATGCAATGCTTAAAGATGCAAAAAAACAGGAATATTCTACACAACACTTTGGACAATGTGAGGTCCAACAGGGTGATTGCTGCAAGACTGTAAAAGAGAAATAGGATGCTTTGGAGACACAGTGCCAAGGTACAAAGGCAATTAAGAAGAAAATAAGAGTTATTCTTGTGCAAGAGTATGAACAGTTTGATGCCAAGGCTGATGAGTCAATTACTGACATCTATGATAGATTCCTAACACTACAGAATGATCTATCATTGGTTGGAAAAGAGTATGACAGGGAAGACTCAAACACCAAGTTTCTGAGAGCTCTTCATGAAGAATGGGATACTCAAGCCCCAATAATCAGGCATTAATATGATCTTGATTTACTGACACTGGATGAAGTCTATGGAATGCTGAAAACCTATGACTTGGAGATTCAACAATGAAAGAACAGGAAAGGTCAGAAGAGGAAGGATGTGGCTCTAAATGCTAAAACTCATAAAGGCAAGAAATAGATGAGTGAAAGTTCTAGAAGAAGGAACATTGTGGAAGAGTTAGATACTGATGAATTATCAGATCCTGACATAGATACTGATGAGGATTCTGAGATTGAATTAGATGATCCTCAAGTGGTTCAAATGATTGTTATGCTTGTAAAAGGCTTTAGAAGATGAGGTTTATAAAACCACAAAGAAAATGTGGGTTAACAAAAAGTGAGGGACAGTACAACAATGGAAGGAAATTTGATAAAGCTAAGGTGATTTGTTACAACTGCAATGAAGGGGGACATCTGACTACTGAGTGCCCCAAGTCAACTGGAAAGGATTTGTTCACATCAAACTCCAACAAAGACTGGATGGACTCATCAGGATCTGACGATGATGAAGAATGCTATGCTCTCATGGAAACTCATGGAGAGGATGTGTCAAGAACTGATAAGGTACCTTCATTTATTTTCCCTATTGATACTGATAACATGTCTGAATTGAAAACTATCTTATATTCACTGCATGTTAATTTCAAGAATAAGTCAGTTGAAAATGATAGTCTAATTCCTAAGAATAAGAAACTTAAGGAAAGAAATAATCACTTAGAATCTGAGCTTGTATGTATGCATGAAACTGAAAAAGCATGTAAAAAGGCCACAAAAAATGAAGCTCAAATGCACATTACATATGCCATGCTAGAGAAAGTACTTGAGAAGGAGAGAGAAGTGTTTAAAATCTAGATGAGTTCAGGTAGAAAGGTTCATAACTTCAGAAATGACAAAAACCGGAAAGAATGACTAGGTTATAATAAATTTACTGATAAGAATATCAATAAAGTTATTACTAACACCACTCATGTTAAATTTGTCAGTACTGATGAAAATGGAATAAAATCAGTTTATGTAGTAGGGTCTACCTCATAGATTCCTGATAAGAAGAAAGTTGAATATAGAGTAAAGGAAAAGAAAGATAAAAATATAGGCCTCTTTTCTAAGAATTAACTAGAAAATAAAATTTGTGATGTGACTGCTAGGACTCGCAAATCTGGTGCAAAAGAGGTAGAAATGGAAAATATGGAATAAATAAAGCAAGCAATTATAAGTACATTCCTGATGCTCCTAGAAAATCTTGTTTTAATTATGGTAATAATAATCATATTTCTATTGATTGCAGGAAGCTTAAAAAGAAAGACACTAAGATTTCTGATTCTGATATTAGTGGTTGATCAGTATTTTATAAACCACAGAACCCTTATTCTCACTGTGGTAGCATTTGGCATTCTATTTACACATGTAAAGATTATCATAGTTTCGATCACAATAATTATGATCATTTACCTAAATTCAATAATATTGTTATTTCAAATAGAACTTCTAAATTGAATGTGCATACATCTTATAAAGTTAAAACTGTCAGGACAAATCATGATGGATCAAATCCTGATGGAGTAATTCCTGATGGGTTAAATCCTGACAAGAAGTCTTCTGCTGCAAAAATACATAAGATGTCAAAAAGGACCAAAACAAGTGTGGGTTCTTAAAAGTGCTAATTAATTTCCATATTCCTGATTACAGGGAAACAAGAATAATGTGCTTGTAATGAACAGTGGTTATTTTGCATATATGACTTGAAATAAATCCATGTTATCAGAATATGAGGAGAAGGCTGGCCCAATAGTTTTCTATGGTGATAGAAATGTAGGAATAACAATGGGATATGACAATATAATCATTGGAAATGTCATAATCTCAAATATAGCTCTAGTAGAAGCATCAGTCAAATTACTGATAGAGGATATTATTTGTGTTTTATGATACTCACTATGAAGTAGTTCATAAAGTCACAAAGAAGATTGTTTTCAAAGGATACAGGCATGGAAACATCTATCAAGCCAAATTTCATGCAAATACTGATGGACCCGCAACCTGTTTAATAAGCAAAAAATCAATAGATGATAGGTGGAACTGGCACAAGAAGCTTTCTCACCTCAACTTCAATAATTTTAATGAACTGGTGAAGAAAGATTTGGTGAGAGGTCTACCAAACATGTTTACTCCCCTGATGGTTTATGTGATGCATGTCAACAAGTCAAACAAAGAAGGACCTCATTCAAAAGCAAGTCATAATCATCCATCAAAAAACCATATCAACTGCTACATTTAGACCTTTTTTGGCCCTATGAATGTCATGTCAATCAAAAAGAAAAGGTACACTCTAGTTGTTGTTGATGAATATACTAGATTTACATGGGTATTTTTCTTGCACAGTAAGGATGAAACTGCAAATGTTCTTTTGGATCATCTGAGACTGATTGAAAATGGTTCAAAGTACAAAGTGAAAATACTAAGAAGTGACAATGGGACAGAGTTCAAAAATAGCAAAATGGATGAGCTATGTAGATACAAGGGAATTTCTCAACAATTTTCAGCTCCTGGAATACCTTAACAAAATGGAGTTGTGGAAAGGAAGAATAGAACATTGATTGAAGCAGGAAGGACTATGCTTGTGAAAGCTAATCTACCAACATACTTTTGGGCTAAAGCTATCAACACGGCCTGTTATACTCAGAACCTGACTCTAATTAACATACACGGATTAACTCCTTATCAAATGATCAAGGAAAAGAAGCCAAGCTTGAAGCATCTCCATATCTTTGGATGCAAGTGTTTTATTCTAAGAACACATCCTGAAATGCTTGGAAAATTTGATAGAAAAGCTAATGAGGGTATTTTTGTTGGATATCCTACATCGAAAGCCTATGAAGCTTTTAATTTGAGAACTAGAACAAGTGTTGAATCAATTCACGTTTCTTTTGATGACAAGAAAGTTCATGGATTTGAAGAAGACACTCATGAAGAACTTATATTTGCAAACAAAAGACTCAAGTCAGAAATTGATCCAAATTTTGACGACTTGTCAAATCCTGATGATAAGTCAAATCCTGACAACAAGTCAAATCTTGACACTGAGTTAGATCATTATGACAATTCTAATCCTGATCTAGATTTAATCATTGAAGATGCATATGTTGAGGGGGAGCAACATCAAAGTGGTAACAACTCTAGTGAGTCAAATCCCGATGACACTGATGAATCAGAAAATATTGGATCAATTGGGAATTCTTCTAGTACAACAAATGATAGCTCATCAGAAGGTGATCATTCAACTGAGCATCAGGATCAATTTGGTGAACAACCCTCAAATCGAAGCTCTTCTCAATCAAGAAATGACAACACTGATACATGGGGGAGCTTCACATGAAGATGATGAATCCAATACAGGGAGAGCATCAGGAAATGAGACCGAACTGCCAAAAGCTGTGAAATGGACAAAAGATCACATACCTGATCTTATCATTGGAAATCCTGATACTGGTTTTCAAACAAGGAGTGCAACTGAACATGAATGCCTCTATCACAACTTTCTTTCTAAGGAGGAACTAAAGAAAGTAGAGGAGGCACTCAAGGATGATGATTGGATTCTAGCAATGTAGGAGGAGTTGAATGAGTTTGAAAGGAATGAAGTGTGGAAACTAGTTCCAAGGCCAAAGAACAAATTAGTAGTTGGTACTAAATGGGTTTTTAGGAACAAGACAGATTCAGATGGAACTATAATTAGGAACAAAGCTAGACTTGTTGCAAAGGGTTATTCATTATAAGAGGGCATTGACTATGATGAAATATTTGCTCGTGTGGAAAGACTAGAAGCTATCAGGATTTTCTTGGCGTATGATATACACAAGAAATTCAAGGTCTTTCAAATGGATGTCAAGAGTGCTATTCTGAATGGAGAGTTAGAAGAAGGAGTGTATGTTGAGCAACCAACTGGTTTCGTTGATCCAAAAATTTCCTGACCATGTGTACAAACTTGACAAAGCTTTATATGGACTCAAACAAGCACCAATGGCCTGTTATGAAACACTTTCCAAATTTCTGATTGAAAGTGGTTTCAGAAGAGGTACTATTGTCAAAACCTTGTTTTATATAAATAAGGTTAGTGATCTGCTTTTGGTGCAAATTTATGTTGATGACATTATTTTTGGGTCTACTAACAACAAGTTGTGCAAGAAATTTTCTGATCTTATGAAGTCAAGGTACCAAATGAGTATGATTGGAGATTTAAGTTACTTTCTTGGACTGCAATTTACACAAACTGATGAAGGAATTTTCATTAATCAGTCTAAATACACAAAGAATCTATTGACTAGATTCAATATGCGGGAAAGTACAACTGCTACAAAGGTATGATTGGTTTATTTCTCTATTTAACTGCTAGTAGACCAGATATTATGTATGCAGCCTGTTTGTATGCAAGATTTCAAGCCAAGCCTAAGGAACCTCATTTGGTTGCCGTGAAAAGAATTCTGAGATATATACAGGGGACTCAATCTCTTGGTTTGTGATATACAAGAGAATCAGATTTCAGTGTAGCTGGCTATTTTTATATAGTGTTTTCAGGGTACAAAATTGACAAGAAGAGTACCTCAGGTGGCTGTTAGTATTTGGGTGGTAGATTGGTTACTTGGAAAAGCAAGAAACTGAAATCAATATCTATATCTACAACTGAAGCTGAATATATTACCGCTGGCAGTTGTTGTGCTCAGATTCTTTGGATGAGAAATCAACTATTGTACTATGGATTGTCTTACTCTAAAAATCCTATCTACTGTGACAATCAAAGTGCAATTACTATGACAGGTAATCTAGTGCAATACTCACTCGTAATATATATCTATATTAGATATCATTTCATCAGAGAGCATGTCATGAAAGGAATAATTGAGCTTCACTTTGTTCCAACTTATCAACAAGTAGCTGATATCTTCACCAAGCCATTACCAGAAGCAACCTTTGGAAAGTTACGACATGAGCTTGGAATGATTAGCTATGCAAAGAACTGATTTGTTAGATCCTTACTATATCAGTCAAATCCTGACACATCAAATCCTGACACACTAAGCCAGTTCCTAACGAGGTATGTCAATTCCTGACGTGTCAAATCCTGACAAGGTATGTTAAATCCCGATGTATCAAATCCTGATAATGACTGTGAGTATTTTATGATTTTCTTCAATTATTTTTCATGATCAATACTTGATTTAATTGAGTATATTTGAGAATTAGTTTTGTGCATAATTATAGAGCTGTTTGTAATTTGGATAATTGTGGCAGATTAATTGCTAGTTATTAGGCGTAGTAACACATATATGCTCCTTAAAAGTCATACATAATTAACTAGAATTACACATCATATGTGCCACTAATAATTCTATTCAATTAAAATATGCCATGTGTATTATTGTCTTACTGTCTTTTACTGATTCCATCAGTACCTGATAAACTATTCACATTCTTCTTATACACATAATATATAAAAACTGCCTATCTTCATCTCTCTCTCTCTGCAAAATTTTTGAACTAGAGAATTTTCACCAAAACCCTAATTTTTCAAATGGCCACCATTGAATATGTCTCCACTTTCTGTTCTATTAAGTGTGTGTTTAATCAAAAGAATTTTTCTTCTGTAAACTTTAAAGCCCCTTTGCATGAAACTACTATTCCTGATGATTTTAGAATGATTCAAGACTTTTAGCTCAAAGTGATATTGGGTATGCTTTTACTGCTCCATCTAAAGTCTGGTTCAAAATTCAACTGTTGATGCTGAGAAAGGGATGATTCTGTTCACTCATGATGGCAAGTAATATGAGATTAATGCTACTGTAGTTGAGGAAGCTTTAAAATTTTCTGTATTGAATGGTAGGACACCTGTTGTAACTCCAAATGCTACTCTCTTTGAATGGGTAAGAGAGATAGGTCATAGCACTGAATTCACTAAGGCTAGGGAGATGTTTAGAACCAAGCTCAGAAAGGAATGGAATTTCTATTTTGATTGCATAAGCAGAGCATTTTTGAATAAGGTATCTAATTTTGAAGTTCTTCCATTAGCTTCTTTGCAGATAGAATATTCCTTGTTATATGGTCATGCTTTTGATTATGGTAACACTATCATGCAAATCCTGATAGCTAGGCTTAGTGATAAAGATGGTGGTGTTGGTTACACTAGGTTTTTGCAATTTATTTTTAGCTATCTCCTACCTGATGTAAGTTTTAAGAAAGATGATCTACTAATGATTTTTCAAATTAATTTCGAGTATCTAATTGATTTAGATAAAAGAATAGATAGTTTCAAAAGAAGTACAAATTTGCCAAGGGAAATGTGGGTATTTTTGTCCAACAAAATGCCTCACAAATATTCTAATTCATACAATTTGGAACAGGTTACATCCAACCCTGTTCCCGACCCAATTGTTTCTACTTCAGCACCAAATCTAAACACCATATCATATCTGATTCTTCTAAAAAAGAATCAGTTGTAAAATCAGAATCAATAGCTAAGACTGATGTGTCCGAGAGACAATCAGGTCCAAAGGTTGGTTCACCTTTACCTAAATCATTGGAAAAACAAGGTGGAGTAAGAAAAAAAAGTGTGCCAATAACTGGACCTATGAAAAGAAAGAATTAAACAGCTTGCACTAAATTAACTGATGAGCCATCAAATACTGACAGTGATGGCCCAATTTTTTTTAAGTTTCATGTTAGACCAGTGGAGGTTACTGGTGCTACTATAGAGGAAGAAAGAATTGACATTATAGTTGTTAGCCCTATGCCAAAGAAAAGAAGAATATTTAAAGAATATGACAGGGCTCAAGCTAAATAACAGAAAGATAAACTGGAAGTTCTAGCAAAAGTTTTTCTTGATCAGGAAACTGCAAATCCTGACCGCACTATATTAGTTCCTGACAAGGCTCAATCAATTCCTGATGAAGTCATCACATTTCCCGATCAGTCAATTCCTGACTCCTCACCAGAAAAATTTATTGAAGTTTCTTATAAAAGGGTGAGGGAATTGGCTAAGGAAGATGGCCTGGATACTTTTCCTAAGAGAAAAGATAAGGAGATCATAGTGTATGTCAGAAAATAGCCCAAGCTGGAGTCTTCCCAAAAGGGGTACAATCCACAAGAACCATCTTCTTAGTGTGAAGATGCAACTGTTAATGCCCATCTACACAAGAACCACCTACTGAAAGTGTGGGTGCAAGCACTGAAAATCAACATGCTATTTCTGACATTGCTCAAGGGAGTCATGTTTCTGTGGATGCTGAAATTCAAAGTGCAGTACAAGAAAGGGAAGCTCGTCAGAAGCATATTGCTCAAATGGATACTATCATAAATGATACCATCTTTAAGGAAAGCACACAAGAACTGTTAGGTCACACACACTGTAGAAGGGGGTTGAATACAGTGTTTAGCACAATCAAATTGAATATAAGAACTCAAGTAACAGAAAATAGATTTTATTCAACTCAATAAACTCTGTTACAATATGGAACTGTCCTCTCTCAGTGATAAACAAATTATCACGAGAGCTGTTAGGGTTACAAAGAATAATAACTTCGATAATGATAACACTTATAGTGTAAACCCTATGCCTGTGTTTATATATTACACAGTTACAAGATAATGTTCTAATTAATATGGAATATAATTCTGCTTCCTAAAATATATCAACTAGTTATCTTTTCTTCCAAGTATTCTATTCTTTATAGAATTCTTTCTTCATGCATATTTCTTTCTACCTTAGTCTCGATCTTCTTTCCTTTCAATCAGCCGCCTGCCTTATCTGAAAGTCATCTTAAGTCCTGATATTATCTCCTGATATATATCTTCTGATAACGTAAGTTCTGATAACTTAAGTTTTAATATCTTAAGTTATGTCTTCAGTATAAGTGTTGGTTTCCAGTTAAGTACTGATTTGTCCTGTTAGGTAAGATTTGAAAACTAAATACAAATCATATTACACATGACATTATCAAATATATCTAATAATCTCCCCCAACTTATAAATTAGCATAATATACAAGTTCAACAAATATTTGATGATGTCAAAAACATTAAGTACAAATGTATGAGAAATTGACTAGATAACTATAACTTACAGTCCTTTCAGCTTTACCATCTTAAAGTCTGATAGCAGCTTCAGTGTGTATACACTTCAGAATTTAAGCTGTTGTAGATCTTTGACTTGGCTTCAATTTCTGATCTTTTTGATGTCAGGAGTTGTTCTGAGATAGTTCTTCAACAAACATCTCTCAGCATATTCAAGTTCATTGACCATCCTCCTTTTAGCATTTATCAATTCAGCTGTATCTTCATCAGTTTGAAAAATAGCTGCTCTAAGATCATTTATCTTAGCTTTTCTTATCTCCTGATCTAGTCTAATCAGATATGCCTTGTCAGACTCTAGATTGAATTCCACAGCCTTATAACCCAGAAAAGTAGTTATAATCTTAGCAGAGTTAGGCTTCATTTTGACAATATCACCTTTGTAATCTCTGTACTTGGGACAGTATGTGCTGTCAGACTTTACAGAATAAGGCTTCTTTTGTCTTTAAATTTGAGACCTTAAATAACCTGCAGCACTATCTGTTAATCTGTCTTTTACTTGAAGTAAAAATAGAACATGTTCCAGTTCCTCAAAATACTTCAGTGGTATAGCATTTTGCCTAATCTGGTATACCCTTCCATCTGTCATAAAATATAACAAGATATGTTCTTTCAAAAAGGTATGGTAAACCATTTGTACAGATTCAAGTCGATTCAATCTTTCAGGAGTTGCTCCAACACCTGGTTCACTTAAGGAAGTTGGATCATTGGTAGTGTTATGTACTCTTCTTTCATCAAAACTACCCAATCCAGATTTATCTCTTGCTTCCTTTCCTGTAACAACTCTTGCTTCAAAACCACTTGTTGCAGTCTTCAAAGGTTGAGCCTGTTTAGCTTTGGTGAATCCTGGTAGGAGTATCTTTGAAGGTTTAACATGAGCAATATCAGATGTTTCCTTTTCCTTATCTTCTGATATCAAGACAACTTGAGCTATGTTAGAGGTTGCTTGCTTCATTGTCATATCAGAACTTACTACATCTTGACTCTGAATAACATGAGCCATGTCAGAGGTTGTTCGAAAAATCTTATTTTGCATCAGAGTAAGATTAGCATCTTCTTCATCATCAGTTATTTCTTCATCCATGACTGGCACATAAACCTTTACAGATTCATCAAATTTTTCTTTGCCCTTGGACCTTGGATCAATTTTCACTTGTGATTTGGCTTTGATTGCCTCAGAATTTGTTCTTTCCTTTATCACAATACCCTTAGGTTTTGGAAATTTCTTTCCAACAACAGAAGCTTTAGATTTTGTCTTGACACCTTCTACTTTGAGTCTAGCTTCTTCTTCCTTTAGACTCTCAAAGTCCATTCCCGGATTTTCTTTAAGAAATAACTGCTTTGAAATTTCTTCATCAAGTTCCAGATGTTCACCAGAACTTATCCTTTTACCAGTGTCAGAACTTATTCTTCTCCCAGTATCAGAACTTGTTCCTTGACTTGTAATTCTAGCTTTACTTGATGAAAATACTTTGCCTTGACCTTGACCTCTACCCTTGTTAGAGTTTCCCTGGTCATCATTTCCATCATCCTTTCCCGTAAGTGTCTGAATAGATTTGCATTTGGACTTAATCACTTTCTCCCCCTTTTTGGCATCAGCAGGTAAAAGAAGAGAGACAGGCAATTTCACTGAGGATTGGATCTCATTGAGTTGATTTTGGTGAGAAGCTTGATTCTTCAGAATTTCATCAATTTGAGTTTGTTGCTTCTCCTGAGTTTTCTCAATGTAGGCAATTCTGTCAAAGGCTGGCTTGAAAAATCTGTACTTTTCAAGTTTCACATTCATATCTTGCTGGATCAAGGTTTCTTGAATTTTGTTCACCTTGGCATGAGTTGTTGAGTGTTGACCCTGAATGTGCCTAGTACTTAATGCAGTAACTCTCAGTTGTGCCTTGAAATCACATTTAACAGCATTTCATCAGCTTTTGCTAGATGCTCAGCAAGAATCTTTTCAGAAGGAACAAAACTAACTGTGTTCCATTCCTTAGTCCACTCCTTTCCTCTAGGATTTTCACTCCAAGTTACTGGTGCTTCCCCTGTAACAAACTTCTTGACTAATTTAGCTTTATTAACTATTTGTTAAGGTGCATGTCCTGATGGACCAGCTGCATCAGCATCTAAATTAGCAGCAGCTTCACCAGTAGTTTCTTCATTGGCAGCATCAGAACTTGTAGATCCTGCATTATCAACATACTCTGATAAAATAGCGGTATGTGAGGCTATAGAGGCTTCAATATCATCCTCTAAATTCTGATCTGCAGCCAGGTTCTAATCAACATCCAAAATTGATGTTGTTGGTGGAGTGTGTTGAATTGGTGGAGCTTCCAAGTACAAAACCTCAGGCACAATCAAGTTATGAATATCAATTTCAGCACTTGTACCTTGTTCTCCAGTATATACTGGATTAACTATAGGTGACATAGGAGGTGTAGGAATTCTGTCTTGAGCAGTTTCTTGTTGTGCAGAAGGAAGTGATTCAATAACAATTGGTTCTGTTGAGATCAGAGATTCCTGATCCCCTTCCTTAGTTGCTTCCACTACATCCTCTGAATCTGACTCAACTATGTCCCCGTGAGCTCTCTGTGTCTTTAACTTCTTCAAAGGTGGAGACACTGTAGGAGCTTTATCATCATAATTTAACTTTCTAAGCCTTTTGAGGGGCCTAGAACTCCCAGTTACAGTATCTTTCTGAGAAGAAACCTTCTCAGCTTCTACAAAAACAGGTTCCGATATGGTAACCTGTTCCTCAGCATCTGATTCATCTTGCAGAATAATTCTCCTTCTCTTCTGTTGAGTCTGAGGTACTTTCTATGTCCTCTTGGGTTTGGAAGATGAAGGCTTCACTGTAGGATCTGAAGGTTGAGGTTGAGAAGTTTGAGGTGTTTGTGTAGAGGTGGTAGGTGCTGATGGATGAGGTTCTGATGGTCGAACATCAGGATATAGTTTAGTGTATTTAACTGGATCGTAGGTTATTAAGGCTTGTTTGACAGATAAAGGGACTAGGAGGGGTCTTAACACAACCTTCTTATTATCAGTAGATAATAAGTCATTAAAAGCTCTTTAGCTAGTCTGAATGATGAAATTAATTCACTAGCTGATTGGGGCTTATCATCACAACAAAAACTATAGATAAGCTGACAGAATCTAGAAAAGTAAATAGTATTTCTGTATTCTGTCATTCTATCCCCAATGAAACCTAAGACAACACTTGCATAATCAAAATCAGTTTGATTTATAAGAGCATACCTGATTTGTTGGTTGAATATGGGGATTGTATCGAAATTAGAACATTTGTTTGCAAAAGCCTTGGTTATGCAGTCAAAAAAGAAACTCCATTCCCTCCCTATGTATGTTCTCTTCAACTGACCCAGCTTTGCCAATATCCTCTCATACCCCAGACTAGCCATCATGTTTTGAAGAACCGGCTCCTCAACAGTAGAATAAACACAGTTCTCAGGCAGATGCAGTGCTTGTCGAACCGTAGCCAGTGTCACGACATGCTCATCCTCCCCTGATGAAAAAATTATACTTGGGGACCCTTGAGCATCACCATCATCATATACTCCGCTTCTCCAAAACTCCAGCACTTGAGTACCAGAGACTTCATTCGGTTCAGTCAGAGCGTACCCAATATCAGAACCAGCAAGAAAGTCCTGAATGAAGTGAAGTTCTAATGGGGCTTCTAACTTGCTAAGAATAGCGGAGAAGTTATTAGGAACAAACTTAGCTCCATCAAAAATTACGTCTTTTGGTACCATCTCTGTAAGAAATTAAGTAAATAAGAGAATATTTGCAAAGTGTTTGTAAAAAGTCCTGAGAGAAAAATAACTTCAGAAAATAAAAGAGAGAGAGAGAGAGAGAGAGTAAAAGAGATTTAAAATAGAAAAGTATGTAAAAGATTAGTAAATCTTTTATCTCTCATATATATACTCTCTCCACTCAACAGTTGTATTTTTTTGAAGCATGGGATACACTTTACACCTGGCACCATGTGAACAGTCAGTAAACGGTTAGAAAAAGAGTTAATGGGCACGTAAAATAAGCAATAATTACCGTGCACATGCAGTTTTTCAGGACATACACGTTAACCACTAACCCATAATGATTATGACTATTTTATCTCACATTAACCAATATTCTGTAAAAATATTATCGTTCAAGTAATGACCAAAAATAAACCAAGTAAATAAATACTGCCACGTCAGCATCAAAACTTGATTATTATTAGGATTTAAAAGTCATCAGAATATGGCTCCTTCACTCGAAAAGTGAATGTCTATTCTTGTAATTCTTCACACAAATACTAATATGGTTACATCCGAACTTAATCATCAGAACTTCCATCAGAACTTGTCCTCAGAATTTATGCAATCTGACACATAAACTGTTCATCTAAAACAACATTTATCACCATAGTAATTTTCATCATTCATATGGAGTATATGTGTATGCATTAAGCTAAATATTAGACAAAGAGTAAAGTCTGATTCACTTCAGTACATCTTAGAAATAAGGCATAACTAAGAACCTTACTCAAAATCTGTCATTATTCTGAAGTCTACTTTAGAATGAGTTCATGCATGAGTCCACCTCAACTGCTTTGTGCTCATTTTATGCATCTTTTGAAATTCCATTTTACAGTGGCTTCTCAGTGTAAGTGTGTCACGACTGCTTATCAGAATTTATGCTGTTATCAGAGTATTTTTCCAGTAATCATAGAGTGTGAAAAGTCACCAAGAAAATTTTATTTTGCTTTTCTAATGCATATTACTTAATACCAGCAATGCACTTGGGTCTTCCTTTCCATATTTTTACTCTAGATCTCAAAGGAGTACCTGATTTTTATTTCTTTTCTTTTCTTTTTTTTTGATAAGTGAGGCTTATCAACACTTTGTACATCCACCAGATTTACTAACATCAGAATTTAATAGATAAGAAGCATTATTCTAGTTTTTGACTTAGTAATAAGATAGACAAAGTAAACTTAACTAAGCTCAATATCAGAATTTGCTTGTGTTAAAAGATTTCCACATAAACAATTACTTCAAATATGGGATCTTTAGTATATTAAAGACTACTAAGTCAGCATCTAGCACAGTTATCCTCATTGGATTGAATAGTCTCAGAAACATTCATATCACTTATCAGAGTTTAGAAATTCACATCAGACAACAATCAGTACTTAAGAAATTTTCAATTTAAGCACAGAATACACAAAGATAGTAATATCTGTAAATACTGATCATAAAGTTTGATGTATCAGAACATAAACTAAGCATATTTAGAGAAAGAACCTGAAACCATTCCAAGTTCATTTACCAATCTTGTAAAAGTAGCTTCACATAGTGGTTTTGTGAAGATATCTGCTAGTTGTTGATCTGTTGGAACAAAATACAATTCCACTGTACCTTCATCCATATGTTCCCTTATGAAGTGGTACCTAATGTTTATGTGCTTTGTCATTGAGTGTTAACTGGATTACCTGTCATAGCAATAGCACTTTGATTATCACAGTAAATAGGGATTTTAGAAAATTCTAACCCATAATTCAGTAGCTGATTCTTCATCCAAAGAATCTGTGCACAACAGCTTCCTACAGCAATGTATTCTGCCTCTATAGTTGATGTGAAAATTGACTTCTGTTTCTTGCTAAACCAAGAAACCAATCTGCCTCCAAGAAATTGGCAGCTTCCACTTGTGCTTTTCCTGTCAATTTTGTATCCTGCAAAATCTGCATCTGAGTAACCTATTAGGTTAAAGTCTGATTCTCTAGGATAACACAATCCCAGATCAGTTGTACCCTTAAGGTACTTGAAAATTCTTTTCACAGCTGTTAAGTGAGGTTCTCTTGGATCTGCTTGAAATCTTGCACAAAGACAGGTAGCATACATGATATCAGGTCTACTTGCAGTTAGATAGAGTAGTGAACCAATCATACCTCTGTAATCAGTAATATCTACTGATTTACCAGTATCCTTATCCAACTTTGTTGCAGTGGCCATAGGAGTGGATGCACTTGAACAATCTTGCATTCCAAATTTCTTCAACAAATTTCTGGTGTACTTAGATTGACAAATAAAAGTTCCTTCTTCATTCTGCTTGACTCGAAGGCCCAAAAAATAGTTAAGTTCTCCCATCATACTCATTTGATATCTTGACTGCATCAGCTTGACAAACTTCTTGCAAAGTCTGTCATTTTTAGAATCAAAAATGATATCATCAACATATATTTGCACCAAAAGTAAGTCCTTTCCATGGTTGAGGTAGAACAGTGTTTTGTCAATAGTCCCTCTGTTAAATTCACTTTCCAGAAGAAACTGAGCTAAAGTCTCATACCATGCTCTTGGAGCTTGTTTAAGGCCATAAAGGGCTTTATTAAGCCTGTAGACATGACTGGGAAATTTGGGATCTACAAAGCCTGGAGGTTGTTCAACATATACTTCCTCTTCCAATTCTTCATTAAGAAAAGCACTTTTCACATCTATTTGAAAGACTTTAAACTTCTTGTGAGCAGCATAAGCCAAAAATATCCTTATGGCTTCCAATCTAACAACTGGTGCAAATGTTTCATCATAATCAATTCCCTCATGTTGAGAATATCCTTTTGCATCCAGCCTTGCTTTATTCCTTGTAATTATGCCATCACTGTCAGTTTTGTTTCTGAACACCCACTTTGTACCAACAACAGACCCGTTCTTTGGTCTTGGCACTAGGGTCCAGACTTTATTTCTTTCAAATTTATTTAACTCTTCCTGCATTGCTTGCACCCAATCAGATCTTGAAGAGCTTCTTCCACTTTATTTGGTTCAGTCTGAGAAAAAAAAGAATGATAGAGACATTCATTTGATGTAGCTGTTCTAGTTCTGATACCTGCATCAAGATTTCCAATAATTAAGTTAGGTGTATGTGCTTTAGTCCACTTCCTTGCAGATGGAAGGTTTTCTCTAGATATGGATGCTCCCTCATGATCCATGTTGTCTCCATCAACATTTTCTGATGCTCCCCCTGAAATTATGCTCTCTGAGTTGGATCCTTCAGAATTTGAGTTTCCAGAAATATAAGAACATGAGTTTCCAGAATTATCAGAACTTGGCCCATCAGAACTTGACGAATCAGAACTTGAAGAGCCTGTTGTAGATTCTGATGCTTCTTGAGATGTGGTTGGATCTTCAGTATGCTCCCCCTGCACAGGTGCATCTTCGTTAGGCATAGTCACCACAGTTTCAATGACATTGGATTTTAATCCATCAGAGTTTGCAGTATCAGGATTTAGACTTTCAGAATTTACAGAATTAGAATTTAAAACTTCATTTTTGAATCTTAGCTGATCATGATCATTGAAATCTTCAAGTCTAGTAATCTTCTTATCATCAAAAGAGACATTGATAGATTCCATGACAACCCTTGTTCTTAAATTGTAGACTCTAAAAGCTTTTATGGAAAGTGGATATCCAACAAAAATTCCTTCATCAGCTTTTAGATCAAATTTGGATAGCTGTTCAGGATGAGTCTTAAGAACAAAACACTTGCATCCAAATACATGAAAATACTTCAGATTTGGCTTCTTTTTCTTCACCATCTCATATGGTGTTTTTCCATGCTTGTTGATAAGTGTTGCATTCTGAGTAAAATTAGCAGTCTGCACAACTTCAGTCCAAAAGTAGGTTGGCAACTTTGCTTCATCAAGCATAGTTCGTGCAGCTTCAATAAGAGTTCTATTCTTTCTTTCAACAACTCCATTTTGTTGTGGAGTTCCAGGAGCAGAAAATTCCTGCTTTATTCCATGGTCTTTGCAGAACTCTTCCATGATCAAATTCTTGAACTCATTGCCATTATCACTTCTTATGATCATCACAGAATCTTTGACCAATTTATCCAGTTGCTTGACATGATCAATCAAGATAGATGAAGTTTCACTTTTTGTGTGCAAGAAATACACCCTTGTGTATTCGGTGAACTCATCAACTATGACCATAACATATTTTTTCTTTGCAATAGACATGACATTAACTGGACCAAATAGATCAACATGTAGTAGGTGATAAGGCTCAAGAATTGATGATTCAGTCTTGCTCTTGAATGAGGATTTTCTTTGTTTTGCCTTCTGACATGAATCACAAAGGCCATCAGGAGAAAATACTGATTTTGGCAGTCCTCTCACAAGATCTTTCTTGACTAGTTCATTTATATTGTTAAAATTTAAATGAGAGAGTTGCTTGTGCCAATCCCAGCTTTCTTCAATTGATGCTCTACTTAACAGACAGATTGCAGAACCATCAGTACTTGTTGAAAGCTTGGCTTCATAAATGTTACCATGCCTGTATCCTTTCAGAACAACTTTTCCTGTAGATTTGCTTACAACTTCACAGTGTTCTTCAAAGAAATCCACATGATAACCTCTGTCACATATTTGACTCACACTCAGCAGATTGTGTTTAAGTCCTGAGACCAGAGCTACTTTTTCAATGATGACATTCCCAAGATTGATATTGTCATATCCCAGAGTTTTTCCAATGTTGCCATCTCCATAAGAAACACCTGAGCCAGCTTTCTTCACAAAGTCTGATAGCACTGTCCAGAACTAGGATGTTCTTCCTATTGCCCTGCAATCACAAAGACCACTAATGATTAGTTTTAAGGACCCAGACTTGCTTGGATCTTTTGGCCTTTTTAAGTTTGTTAACATTTACAGCGGATTTAGCATCAGAGTTTATGTTAACAGTTTTCTTATCAGAATTTGCAATATCAGACTTTGCGTCAGAACTTACTCTAGAAGGAATAATGCTAACTTTCTTTATAGAAGGTTTTATTTGATAATAATTATAGTACAAACTATGATATTCCTTACAAGTATAAATGGAATGCCATAAACTACCACAATGAAAACAAGGATTTTGTGGCTTATATCTAACAGACTGACTCTTAACTCCTGATTTTGAAGGTAAGAAGTTTATGTTCTTATTCTTCCTGCAAAAAGAAGCCAGATGGTTAGAGTTTCCACAGTTTTGACATGTTTTTCTAGGAGCATTAGGAACAGGCTTATAATTGTTTTTTTTGTTCACACCTTCCTTTCCATTCCTATTTTTCCTAGGTGGCTTTACCTTGTTTGCATTCTTAACATCTTTCATCTTATATTTAAGCTGCTTCTTCATCATTAAGCCTATGTTAACTTCAGTTGGCTTATCCTGTTTAGGTTTTTTAGAAGCTAATTTCTCCTTAACTTATGATTTCTCAATATCAGGCTTTGCAGTTACAAACTTAACAGGATTTACCTTTAGTTTTTGTTTAACAACTATAGGCTCAGTATCTACGATTCTCTTACTGTTCTTATCATCTCCATATCCTAAGCCCTCTTTCCAGTTTCCACTACTAAGAATATCCTGAGTTGCTTTACCAAAGTTAGTCCAAGTCCTAATAAACTTTCTTTCCTTTTCTAACTCTGTTTTTGGAGATTCATTCATTTTTAGCACTTCATCCCTAACATAAACGACATCATTTCTATCTTTCTGAGTTTGATGGAACATGACTAACTCTTTTTCTAAATAATCATTCCTCTTTTTATAAGCAAGATTTTTAGAAGTTAATCTCTCACATGTTAAAGTTTGATCTTTATAATGAATGAACATGGTTTTAAGATATCTTCTCACCTCAGTAATATCATCAATATGAAAGGCATAAGTAGTTTGAGATACCTTTAAGTCAGCAATATCAGAACTGCTATCACCATTTGCCATTAAGGCATAGTTTTCCTCATCCTCAGAATCTGAAGCATCTGACCAGCTTTTCTTCTTTGTGACAAGAGCCTTGCCTTTGTCACTCTTCCCTTTTCTGCAATCAGGAGATATGTGGCCTTTCTCACCACAGTTGTAGCATTTAACATTTGAGTAATCTCCTCTGTCAGACTTTCCTCCTTTGCCTTCAGATTTTCTGAAACCTTTCTTATCAGAACTTGCACCTTTCCTGGAAAGCTTCTTTCCTCTCCTGAATTTCCTGTTTGCAATCTTTGTGTTTTCTTTCACCATAAGAGCACACAGCTTCATCATCTCCTCATCAGGGTCCATCTCAGGTATACTTTCAGTTTCTGAGTCATCATCACTATCAGAACTTGATGACTCAGTATCAGACTTTGTGATGAGAGCCTTGCCTTTGCCTTTCTTTGAGGCAGCAACTTTGGGACTTTCCTCCTCAGCCACAAAAGCAAATTTCCTTGACTTTCTTCCATTCATCTTGCTTCTTTGTTCCATCTCAAGTTCATGAGTCTTGAGCATCCCATAAATTTCATCAAGAGTTGTTTCATCAAGATTATAGTTGTCTCTTATTATCGTGGCCTTCAAATCCCATCTTTCAGGAAGAGCTAACAGGAATTTAAGATTTGAATCTTCAATATCATACTCTTTGTCAACTAGTGACAAATCATTGAAGAGTTTGACAAATCTGTCATATAAATCAGTTATTGACTCATCAGGCTTTGAGTCAAAGTGCTCATACTCTTGAGTGAGTATAGTCTTCCTGTTCTTCTTGATTGAATCAGTTCCCTGACACCTTGTTTCCAAAGCATCCCATATCTCTTTTGCAGTCTTGCATTGAATTACCCTGTTTGACATGACATTATCAATGGCACTATTCAGCAAGTATCTTACCTTTGCATCCTTCACAATCGATGAGATATCTTCAGCAGTGTAATCACTTTTCTCCTTTGGTACAGACTTTGCTGGCTGACCTGCAACTTCCACAGAGAGTTTGGTTGGCATATGTGGTCCTTCATAAATCCTGCGAGATATTCTGGATCTGTAGCTTCCAGAAACATAGCCATCTTCACTTTCCATATGGAATACTCAGAAGGTTTCAACATGGGAACTCTTATAGTCTCATATCGACTATGGGTTATGTTCTTTGGAGGTTCTTCAGTTTTGGTGGGCTTGGTTGGAGTTTCTTCTTCAGACATGATTGTTTTTGGATCTTAAACTGTTTGTGTGTTAACAGATTGCTTGGATACCACTTGTTAGGTCACACACACTGTAGAAGAGGGTTGAATACAGTGTTTAGCACAATCAAATCGAATATAAGAACTCAAGTAACAGAAAACAGATTTTATTCAACTCAATAAACTTTGTTACAATATGGAAATGTCCTCTCTCATTGATGAACAAATTATCACGAGAGCTGCTAGGGTTACAAAGAATAATAACTTCGATAATGATAACACTTATAGTGTAAACCCTATGCATGTATTTATATACTACACAGTTACAAGATAATGTTCTAATTGATATGGAATATAATTCTGCTTCCTAAAATATATCAACTAGTTATCTTTTATTCCAAGTATTCTATTCTTCATAGAATTCTTTCTTCATGCATATTTCTTTCTGTCTTAGTCTCAATCTTCTTTGCTTTCAATCAGCCGCCTGCCTTATCTGAAAGTCATCTTAAGTCCTGATATTATCTCCTGATAAATATCTTCTGATAACTTAAGTTCTGATAACTTAAGTTCTGATATCTTAAGTTCTGTTTTTAGTATAAGTGTTAATTTCCAGTTAAGTACTGATTTGTCCTGTTAGGTAAGATCTGAAAACTAAACACAAATCATATTACACATGACATTATCAAATATATCTAACAAGAACCTTTAGTTCAAAGGATTGAAGAAGCTTCTATACCTCAAGTCCCACAAGAACTAACAATTTGAAGTACTCTTGCAGACTTAGTATCAAATCCTGACATGGGATCAGTTCCTGACAAGTATCCAATTCCTGACACAAGGTCAGTTCCTAATGAAGTTGTTCCTAACTCTACAAATACTGATGTACTGGTAACTGCTAAGGATAGCACTGGAGCCATCCTGGTCCCTCCACTTACATCAATACCAATGGTCTCCAACACTCAAGGTACAATTCTCTCTAAGTTTTCTTTATCTGATAGCATAATTATAAATATACCTATTCATAGGGATACCTCTATTTATATGACTACTGACCACTCCTCTTTGCTACCTCTTATTTCTTCTATTGCTAGTGAGTTGAGCCTTTCTAGGGAGTTTTTGAGAAAAGATCAAGAGAAAAACAGAATTATTGAGAGGTAGTCTTCTGAACTGGCAAAAGGAGAGGTAGATAAGAGCGATAAAAGTGAGATAAATATTACTATTAAGAGTAATATATGTGTAAGAAGTAATGAGATCACTTTAAAAGAAAAGAGAGATTTAGGTTTTCTTGGTTCTCTTTTTTCAGGTTCATCACGGGTAACTGGGCCTTCTAAATCAAATCCTAATGTAAAGCTCAAAGGTAAAATTGATCCAGTTCGTGACTCTATTCCTGATGTTCCTGAAGATTTCAGTAGTGATTTTGATGATTCTGATGATAATGATGACAATCCTGATGATGTTGCTCTCAAAGCTGGGTTGGAAGCATTTGAAATATCTAATTTTGGGTCATCATCTTGTCGTGCTCCTACTCTTGATGCTCATAGAACTCATGAATGGAATCATTCATGGAGGTTACCAAGTGAAAAGATTTCTCTGGAAGCTGCACAATTATTAGTTGATCATGATGTTCACTTGGTTTCCAATCCTGACATGAAGACTTCTATCAAAGCTACTACAGTACTGGTCAAAGGGTTGCATTCTTCTGTCTCAACACTTAAACAAGACAATATTGATCTTAGAGAAAAACTTGCTGACCTTTCTGTGACAATTAAAGGTACAAAATAAGCACAATGGTCTAATCAAGAGGATGTTCAGCATGGAAGCTAAACATGAGTAGATGACAGAAAAACTGACAGCTCTTGAAGTTTATCAGAATGCTACAAATTCTAAGTTGGATGTTATTCTCTCTCTTTTACAAAGTCTAGATTCCAAAAAGGGGGAGATAGTAGTACCAGAGACAAAATGTCAACCTGAATTAGTTTTGAGGAAAAATGTCATTCCTGATAATGATTGTGATAAACAAGCAAAGAAGTCCTCTGATGTTATGGCAGTTCAGTGTAGAGCTGGTATTCAGACACAAACACAAACTTCACAGTCACTCAAGTCTCTAAAGATGGATCTAAAATTGTGAAGACAAATACTCACTCTCAAATCCTGATGGAAAAGCACCAGTCAGGATCTGTAATTCCTAACAGAGATGAAGTGATAATTGACAATCCTGAAGATGCATAGAGATTCTACAAAACTTTCAGAACTTCAATTGGAGCAAGCATCACTCTGTATTACAAAGACAAGAGAGTAGAATAAATGTTTTAAAGAAGAGCACTCACTCATCTGGCTGATGAATTTCCTGATATGTCACATGAAAATATGCTTAAACAACGGGAAGAGATTCTAAGTCTGTTGCAGACTACAAATCAGAATTCTTCTAAAGGAAAGATTAAAACTAAGGGTGGAAAGAAAGGTAGCAGAAAGATTGCTAAGAAGGATGTTCAAGCCATTTTTTCCTCTAAAAGAAGGACAAGGTCTAGTGGAGTCAGGATTGAGGAGATTCCTGAGACTCGGGCTCCTAAATTTTATATTGATCCTAAATTTTCAATCCTGAACCTTGGAAGAATGCTATTAAACTGATAAATACTGATTCTGAAAGTGAAAATGCTGAAATTCCTGTATTAAGAAGAACAAGGCAACTACAGATTGAAGCTGCTCTTGTAAATCCTGACATCTCAACTATAAATCCTGTCATCTCAAATTCAAATCCTGATAGAGTGACAATTCCTGACGCAGTTCCTGGCAAGACAGATACTGACACTGCAATTTCTGACAGTTCAGTTCCTGATCCTAGCAGGATGTCTATCTCTGATTTCTTTGAAAGTGAAGATGAAAAAGATCTATTCAGATTGAATCTTGAAAACTTATCCACCTCTGTTGAAGCATTCAATGCTGAAGTTGGAGAAGATGAAATGGATGTTGTTTTAATTGAAGATGAGAGAATACATGAAGGAAAGATCAAAATAGTTGTAAGTAAAGCTAATCAGGAATTTCAAAATATGCATAGAAAATTTAGTAGGAGTAGATGGAGGAGTACTGATATGAGGATGTTATATGAAAGAGCAGAAGAGAGCTCAAGTTTTTCCAAAGATCAAGAACAAGTACAAATGAAAAAAAAGGTTATTTTATTTATAATGATGAAATGAACTTTGTTCCTGGAGGTGTAAGGGTGGATGGTTTACCTGGTTCTAACAGTATGGGAGATAAGAAATTCTGGATGGTACAAGCTAATGCTCTCAAGTTGTCTACACCATTTACAAGAGCTGGGATTGGGCATCATAACTTTGATTTGGTGAATCTGAGGTTGATTAATTTCACTCTAGCTAATAGTCCTGGTCAGGAAATCACCGTTGAGCACTTGGATAGACTTGAAGCAGTGAAGATTATACTGGACATACATGATGGCTCAAAACTCAAGCAAAAGATCTTACTCTTATTGCAAGGTGATCAAGTTTAAGTTCTATCTCTTGATAAACTCTTGATCATGACAACCAAGGAACTGAAATATATCCACTACTTACTGAGAGTTGAAAATGAAGCCCCCAAAGAATGGTCAATATGATTCTTGTAACTATCAGGAAAAGGATACTTGATAATGGTTCTCATTATTTTGGATCTTATATTTCTACTTACATGAATTTCAAAGGACAAGAAGTCAATATGAGGAAATGAGGAGCTATAATTGAAAATGTCCTTACTCAGAGACACATAACCATGACTCCTGATGGTCCTAAAGCTTATTATGTGTCACTGGAGGAATTGATGATTGAAAGGACTCATATCAGAAACTTAAGGGCTGTTATCTATCAATTATCTGAAGGAACTGAGTATGAAAAGAACTTAAAGATCAGCCTAGAGCAGATTATGTTGAAGAATATTGATGACAGAGTTAAAGCTTTTGTTCAGAGATACTGCAGAGTCTATCAAGAAATATGAAGATCAAATTTTGGAACAAAGTATGTTTTACTACTCTTGGACTTAATATTTTGTCTTTCTGGTTTTTGGCACTAGACAATACTTTAGAATTTATGCTTATTCTGTAAAGCATAAATTGGGGAAGATTGTTGGAAATTGTCTGTGTCAGGAATCATAATCTGCCAAGGAGTCTGGATCTGATAGAGGTATCAGGATGTGAAGCCGATCAGGATCTGTCTGACAGTCAGGATTTGTCAAGCCGTCAGGATCTGATTCAGTCAGGATATGCATCGGGATATGAAGGCTGTCAGGATATGATTGGATAAGTCAAAGCTATAGGATAAATCAGAATCTTCTAATTTATAGGATCGTAGTTGTTAATTTAGATATGCACAGAAACTAGATAAATTATACTGTAATATATCTTGTAATTGATAGGAATTAATTATAGATGTGTGATATATAAACACGGATTAGATTATCACTTTGTGGTGTGCACAACTCGAGTATTCTCATAACCCAACAGCTTTTAAGAATATTGTTCCTGAGAGAGTTTTGTAACAGTTTATTAAAGATCAATATAAACTGTTATTTGATTAAACTATTTATAGTTATTCTTACTTTATTTATTTAATCAATCGATTTGTCTGATAATTGTATCTAACCCCCTTAAACAATTATCATGACTAGGCAACATTTCCTTTGGTTTAGCCATAAAACACTCATACTATGAAACAAATATCCTTCTTTGATTTGATCTAACCTCTTATGTTCCCTCACGTAGTATTTCTATTTTCTCCCAGATCTGTTTAGCTGCCTCACAGTTAATAATGTTATTGTACATTACATTATCAAGAGACTCAATCAATATGAGTTGCAAGCCACCATCCAGTGAAACCTTTTCTTTTTCAGGCTCTGTGTAGGTTGAGGGATCTTTAGGTGCAAAATGTGTAGGTATGACCATGTCTCTATTTGTAGATTCAGGAACCCTTTCCATAGGAATGAAGGGTCCATTTTTGAGAATCTGAATGTACATAGGGTTGGCCATCCTTATGAACAACATCATTTTCTTCTTCCATGGTGTGTAGTTGATCATGTCAAAGACAGGTATATTAATACTGTTTATTTTCTGAGCACACATTCTTCTAAGATCTTTATCTGTTTACTTTCAGATTTTTCTCTAATACCACTTGTTAGATATTGAGTGCAGTGAAATATAACACGGGGGGTGAATGTGTTTCTTTGGATTTAATTAACTTTGAAAGTATTTGGCTTAAATTGAACAAAGCAGATATGAACTTGTAGAGATAAATTGTTTAACAGTAAGCACACAACCAAGATATAAAAAACTCACTTTATTGTATTAATCAAATTTGTTTTTCCACAAAGTTGTGTTCTTGAAAATAAGAACTCGGCTACAAATCTTGAGTGAGAATACAAGAAATTTTCTAGATCTCTATGATTACTCCTAAACTAAGGACCCGTGCATGTTTTACAGACCAACAACACGAGTTTACAAAACTTGCACTAAAATGTACTAACATATTTTTTTAAATTTATCTTGTCTATTTCCATTTTTGGTATAAGCAAATATGTGCAGAATCTTGTAGGTCTGTGACCATCCTTTGTCAAGTGAATCTTGGCCTTTGATCTTGTATTCTTCAAGATGCTTTTGTAGACATTCCAATTCAGTGAATGAATTGTTTGTTAACAGATAATCTTAAATCTTTAACTTGTATGTGTTCTGAATTTTGAGATAGTTTGTCGAGATCTTTTTTGTTCTGTAGATATGCCACATGTCGATAAGTATAATGACTTATCGATATCTTGAGGTCTCTATATGTGTCTTTGACTTATCGAGGTCTCCAGTTCTTTACATGTATAATAGCTTGTCAACATCACAAGTTCTCTACATAGGCCTTTGACTTGTCGACATCTCTAGTTCTCTACATGAGGATTGGACTTGTCGATATCTTTAAATCTCTACATGAAGAAATGACTTGTCGTATCTCCAGTTCTCTACATAGATATTTTAACTTGTCGATATCTGAGATCTCTACATGCATGTTGACTTGTCGATATCTCTTGGAACTTCTCTATAAGTCATTTTGGACTTCTTAATATCTCTTAATATGTGACTTTTCGATATCTGACTTAAAACATTTTTCCTAGAACAGTATTATTCAAATCTAAGCTACTATACTTCTCTCCAAGGCATGATAAGGATTTGATCTTCTTCTGGAGTTTATTCCTTAGCTTGAAGGTTGTTCACAGGAAAAATCCTCCAGTCTAATCTACTTAACATTTTTACGAACTCAAGAAATATAATTACAAAATATAAATATTTATTATCATACAACTTATCCTTAAGGTTGTCAATATGACTTAGTCTTATTATTTACTGTCATGTCTTGTATAACATATATGTTGGATGACAGACCTTAGCCAAATACATTCCCGTATTGCTTCATGAATTGCCAGGCGCTCTACATGGTTTGATGAAATTTCCACCATAGTCTATTTTGTAGACTTCCAAGAGATAGCAGTGCCACAATATGTAAATAAATAACCCGTTTGTGATCACCCGAAATGAGGATCTGACATGTATCCAACATCTGCATATCCAATCAGTTGTGATTTGAACTATGTGGAAAGAATAACCCGAGATCAATTATCCCACGAACGTATCTGAATATATGTTTGATCCCATCCCAATGCCTTTTACTTTGATTAGAACTGAATCTTGCCAACAGGTTCATAGCAAAAGCAATAGCAGGTCTTGTTTTATTTTCAAGATACATAAGAGCTCCAATGGTAGTAAGATATGGAACTTCAGGCCCAAGTGCATCTTCATTTTTTTCCTGGTCGAAATGGATTTTTTTCAACTTCGAGTGATCGAACCATCATTGGTGTCGTTAATGGATGATCTTTGTTCATGTAGAACCGATCAAGAATCTTGTCTGTATAAGTTGACTGATGAATTAATATTCCCGAAGATAAGTGCTCCACCTATATATCTAAAAAAATCTTGTCTTTCCAAGATCTTTCATTTCAAATTCAGTTTTCAAATAAGCAGCGGTGTTAGTAATATCTTCAGAAGTAACTATTATATTTAAATAATCCACATATATAACAATAATAATAAAATTAATTGATGACCTTTTAATAAACACACACGGACACACTTGATTATTATGATACCCATCATTTAATAAATATTCACTAAGTCTATTGTACCTTATACGCCTGGACTGTTTTAAGCCATATAATGATCATTGTAATTTAACTGAGTATAAATGTTGAGACTTAGTTTCATT
The DNA here is from genome assembly GCF_009905375.1 of Apium graveolens. Taxonomy (NCBI): domain Eukaryota; kingdom Viridiplantae; phylum Streptophyta; class Magnoliopsida; order Apiales; family Apiaceae; genus Apium; species Apium graveolens. Next base: position 276,843,990 of record NC_133648.1, read on the forward strand.
TATCTTTAATCCTCAAGGGATTTTGTTACTCCCTAACAATATAATAATATAATTATAGAAGGGGTTGAATGGAATTCTAGTTTCTTTTGCTTTTCTGAAAAATTCTTTCTTAAATATACAACTGTGTTTTAAATATGCAAGAATGCAAATAAGACTTTAAAAGTATTCAAGTAACACAAGTTTAAAAACTTTCTGGTGGATTTGTCTTTCCACCGAAGATTTATATATTGAAGAAATCTCCGTGTTGCAAGAATACATACAGCTACTTACACGTGTTTCTTAGAACTTGAGAGTACTAAAGATACAACTTGCTTGTTCCACTTATTATTCTAGTTAGGTTCTAAGATACTTGCTATACTTGGTTTATATATTCACCAAGTTACAGGTGCAACAAGACAAGAATAATATTCCTATCAGCTAGGTCCAATCATATGTTTATTCATTTCTTTGTCCAATACAATCCAAGTTAGATACAACATCTTTGAACGAGCTTGTTTTGCATGGAAATGGAAATACTTCATTTTCTTCTCACACCTGTAATCAGGCTGCCATATTCCTTTTGTCTACTATCAACCCATGTGACTCTGTCACATTTTGTCAAGTCCCTATCAACTGCTATCTTGTTGATTATCTGTTGAGGCTTCTTAGATGTTATCCATTGATACTATAATGGTGTCATTGGTTGAAGCTTTCTTGATAACATCCATTGACAGGTTTAACCGATATCCGTTGAAGGCTTGACTTATCTGTTGAAGACATATTGAGTTATCCGTTGAAGCTTGTAGAGTCATCCATTGAAGCTTTGTAGATTAGCAATTTAAGTTTTTTCCTTAGCAGTTGATACTCTTTCACTTATACAAAATAATAAGGCATTTTATATTTTTACTTAGCCCACCTATTTTGCATATCTTGCTAGTTAGTCAACATGACTTAGAAACTACTAAAACTACCAAATCTCCTAGATATTCTAGTGTACAAAATGTGCTACATACTTATTTACATAAGCTACTCCTTCAATGGATTGATAACTATGGTTATCCGTTGAAGGCCACAAAAGACCCTAAATAAATCTACTTAAGGTGTTTTGGTGAATTATCATCAAGAGTACAATATATTCCTAACAGTCTCCCCCAATTTATGTTTAATATAATTATAGCCATAAATTCAGGTTGACTTGATGATAACAAACCACCCTATAAAAATAATACATTAAAAAGTAGATAAATTGCAAAGTGCTTTTTTATAATTAAAATGTACAAAGAAAGTTTGCATGCCATTATCAAGGTGCTCTACTAGACTGGGCAAATCATTTTCTTTTCCTTGATTCCCTTGTTTTCTTCCCCAATTTCTCATTATTTTCCTCAATCTGAAGTTGGAGTTATCTGTAGAATTCAGTTTTATTTTCTTCATTAATGTTCAACATCTCCTGCATCTCTTTGAGAGTTTCAGTGCTAGAAATTCAAAGTTGGTCTTTAAGTCTGGAAAATCTTATGACATACTTCTCATCTCTAAACTCCATAATCCAGTAGGGTTTCATGTGCACTATATCTCCAGTATTTGGGATAGTTAGAACTCTTGGTAGTGCACTAGGATCTCTCCAACTTTGTCTGATTTGGCTTATCTTTTTGGGTACTTCTGATTTGGCAACCTTGGTGAATCCAAAGTCTTTCTTCATTGCAGAAAATACCTTGACTAGGACATTGTAGCTTTCATTGAGAATCCTGTAGAGAGGTTATATTATCTCATTACCACCCTTGTATTTGAACACTAATTTCTCTGGAAGTCTGTAAGTAACATCAATTCCTTTAACTTCTTCCAGTTCATCCAAATAGAGCTCAATGTCAAGAAAATTTTTTGATGTCACAGATGTAGAGTTGATCATCTTTATTGACAGTAGTCTTGGGTTTTGAGATGGCTTTGGTTTGAGGTAGGTTGGCTTGCGCTTTCTTCTTGAAGTTCTCTTCTTTGTTGGCAATGGTATGTTTATATCAGGAATTGGTAAACTCTCCCAATCTATAGGTTCATCCTTTGGCACTATAGGTTCACCATGAAAGTTAACCTCATGACTGACCTTGATTTCAGCTGCTTCCATAGTGGTCACAGTTGGTTGACTTTTAGGCATAGACTGAGATGGTTCACTTTCCTTTTCTGAAACATTTCTTGGCCTCTTTACTATCACCTTGACCCTTTTTCCTGTTTCCCACTCAGGTTTCTCTTTTTTCTTATCAGCCATTTTCTGTTCAGATGTAGAAATAGGCTTCTCAATTTTCTTTTTAGCTTCCTTATCTGCCTGATTTTTCCTTGGCCTTACCCTCAAAGCTTCTCCCTTCTTTGCTTCTTCAAACCTTGGATGTTTGCTTGAAAACCTGAAAGTTGATGGTTTTGGCTTGAGCACCACAACAGGTTTGAGTTCATCTTCAATTGATGTCCCTCCCTGTTAGGTACTGAATATAACACGGGGGGTGAATGTATTTTGGATATTTTTAAGGCTTTTTAAATGTTTGTTACTTGGTTAACAAAGCAGATTAAAAATGCAGTAGTATTATGTTAGCTGAAATAAAACAGTGCATACGATATTTCAAAACTCACTTAATTTTGTATTAAAATCAAGATAGTGTCTTGCTACAAATCATGGGTTCTTTGTAAGTAAAGAACTCAGCTTCTTCCTTAAGAGAGTACAAGAAAAACTAGATCTATTTGATACAATTTAAAAGCAAAGGACCAGTGTTTACTTTATAGATTAGTAAACACGGGTTTACACAACATGCAATAAGATGTACTAAACCCTAATTTAAGTTATCTCTAAAGCTTTCCAATTTTAGCTTAGTGTATCTTTGCAAATCGTGTAGTTTTGTGACTTTCCTTTGTCAATTAATCTTGACATTTGATCTTGCACTCTTCAAGCTGCTTTTGTAGACTTTTCAATGTAAGTGATTAAATCATTTGTTGATTGATAATCTTGAATATTTAACTTATCTGTATTCTGTACTTGAGGTTCATATCGAGATCTCCGGTTTGATCTATAGAGAATTGACATCTCGATAAGTATAATGGTTTATTGGGATCTCTTAGTTCTCTACAAGTGTTTTGACTTGTCGAGGTCTCTGAGTTCTCTATAAGTGAACTTGACTTGTCGAGGTCTCCAAATTTCTGCATTTAGAAATAACTTGTCAATATCTCTAAGATCTCTATAAGCATTTTGACTTGTCGATATCTCTGAGATCTCTAATGAGAAAATTGACTTATCGATATCTCCAATCTTTATATCTTTATTTTGACTTGTCGATATCTCTGAGTTCTCTAATGTAGAAATGACTTATCGATATCTCAGAGATCTCTACATACATTTTGACTTGTAGATATCTCTGAGATCTCTAATTATAATTTGACTTGTCGATATCTCCAATCTTCATGTCTTCATTTGGCTTGTCGATATCTCTGAGACTTCTCTATAAGCTATTTTAGACTTCTCGATAAGTCATTCCAGAGTTCTTGAATGACTTCTCTATGTGACTTGATCTATGACTTGTAGATATCTTGACTTAGAACATTTTTCCTAAAACATATTTATTCAACTCCAAGCTTCTTCACAATTTCTCTGAGGCATGATCTTGTTGATCTTCTTCTAGAGTTTAAACTTAGGCTTGAGACTGTTTACGAAAAAATACTTCAGTCTAATCTTTCACATTTTTACAAACTCAAGTAATACAATACAAAATACAAATTAAGAATGTCATACAACTAATTATTAGGGTTGTAAATATGACTTAGTCTTGTTATAATACAAGCATGTCTTGCACAACACTCCCTTGTCACCCATTCACAGCTCCATTTCTCCTAAAGTAAGTTGCCTCAGTTGTGTGATGTGTTTCACAAATTTTGATTGGTTTCTAGTTGAGCCAAAAACTTGAGCAATTCTTTCATCAATCTTCTTTTTCTTCTCTTGAGCTCCAACTCAGTTGCAGCTAGATTGATGAGGTTTATATTGTCCGGCTCCCCCGTTGCCAGTGGCTTTGGCAATGGTAATAGATGGAACTATTATTTTAGAAACTTGAACATGTACATGCTTCTCCCCTTTTTGTTATTATCAAGTTAAAGTGTAGGAGTTGAGGTTTGTGCAGCCACCAGCTGTTGGAGCAATTGATTTTGAGTTTCTTGATTTTGAAGTATTTTGGCCACTGGGTCTTCAATATTTGACATCCTTTTACTGAAGGACTCAACCTTTTTTGCTATGTCACTTTTTTTCCCGAGCTTTAGCTGTATTTATCTCATTGTAGTTGCAGGAAGCTTTTCATTTAGCCTTGTGTACATATCCTTCTTCACTTCATCAATGGAGAGTTTGAGACCATCCAATTCTTGATCACGTTTGAGATTTTGAATTTTGTGAAGTTGGAGGGACTCTAGATGGGCTTGAAGAAGTGACCTTGTACCAGCATTGGTAGTGGCTGCTAGAGATGTTTGAGTTTGATTGATTAACTTAAAAAGTGTAGAGGTGAAGTGATGAGATCTGCACTCCTTGCTAAACATCTAGTCAAGGGTATCAATTGTATAACTAGGCCTGCATTTCCCCTAGAAGAACCGGGAAATTGCGGCTATTTTATGTTTTGTTAAATGAGTATTATGTGTTTTATAATATTATAAATTATGATTGATCAAAAAATACTAGTTGTTATGTGTTATATATGTAGTTTGGTTTGGGATATTTTTTGGTGATTTTAATACGTGTTAAATGAGTTTATATTGAATATTATGTTATCGAGAATCAATTTGAATAACCGTTATCGCGTGTAGGGCGTTTGGCCTTATTTCGCGTAATACGGTACTTACCATATTAATTTTCGGAAAATCTAGTTAATTTAGAAAATGTTTGGTTTTATGAAAAATGATTTAGCGGGCCCCTACCGGGACATCAAAGCCCACAAAAATCATATTTTATTTTTATAAAATTTTGGGACTTTCAAATATTCAATATTTTTGCAATTTTGAATTATTCATAATTTTTGGGGAATTTTAACATAATCCTGAGCTTTGATGGTTGTTCGAGACTTGTACTTGATGTCAAATTCTGCTAACTCAATTGCCCACTAAATGAGCCTTACACTGGCCTTCAGTCTATGAAGAATGTTCCTCAAGGGTTGGTCCGTCAAGACTTCCATCTTGTGAGCGTGGAAGTATGGTCTTAACTTCCTCGAGGCTCTGATGAGGGCAAGTGCAAATTTCTCTGTGGTGGAGTAATTAAACTCTGCTCCGTGGAGCACCTTGCTTACATAGTATACAGGCTTCTGAAGTTTATTTTATTCCTTTATCATGTCTACACTCACGGCTTGCTCAGATTGCGCGAGATAGAAATAAAGGGTGTCCTCTGGACGTGGTTTGGCCAACAACGGGGCTTTAGTCATGTACTTCTTTAGCTGTTCAAAGGCCTCTTGGCTCTCAGTTGTCCATTCAAAATTCTTCACCTTCTTAAGGGTTTTGAAAAAGGGAAGACATCTATCTCCAGACTTGAAGATGAACCTCCCTAGAGCTGTGATTCTTCCTGTCAGTTTCTAAACGTCCTTGATAGAGCGTGGTGTCTCCATGTCCAGGATGGCTTTGATTTTGTCGGGGTTAACCTCTATTCCCCTCTTAGAGACCATGTGACCCAAAAACTTTCCAGCCCCAACACCAAAAGCACACTTGGTGGGGTTTAACATCATCTTGTGGTGCCTCGGCACTTCAAATGCCTCTCTGAGGTGATTAATATGATCGGCCTTGCTTAGGCATTTGACTAACAAGTCATCTATATAGACCTCCATGGTCTTCCCAATTAGATGGGAAAATATCTTATTTACCAACCTTTGGTATGTATCTCCTGTATTCTTGAGTCCAAAAGCCATAACAAGATAACAAAAGATACCAAAGTCAGTTATGAAGTATACCTTGGGGGTATCATCCTTATGCATTTTAATCTGATTGTAACCACTGAAGCCATCCATAAAACTTAACATCTCGTATATAGAAATGGCATCGATCAGGGTATTAATCCTTGGTAGTGGGTAGCAGTCCTTGGGATAAACATCATTCAAGTCAGTGAAGTCAATGCACATCCTCCACTTTTCATTGGCTTTCTTGACCATTACGGGGTTGGCCAACCACTCAGGGAATTTTACTTCCTCAATGAACCCAGCTTCTAGGAGCTTCTCGACCTTCTACTTAATGGTTTCTAGCCTGTCAGGGGCATAAGTTCTCTTCTTCTGCTTCACAACCTTTCGAATTGGGTCAACGTTCAACTTATGAGTTATAAGGTTTGGGTCAATCACAGGCATATCAGCTTCCGTCCAAACAAACACATCACTGTTCTTTTGTAAGAAGGTTGTAGTTGGCCCTTCAAGGGCTTGTCTAAAGATGCTCCAATATACGTGACCTTCTCCGAGTCTACGGAGTCTAGGGCAACCGAGATTAAGTGCTCTGATGGCTTTCCTCGAAGATCTTCATTCTCACGGACATCCATATCTTTTATGGGGAGGACCTGCCCCCGGTTCCATTGGGCCTAAGTGCTGCGATATAGAATCTGCAGGCCATTTTCTGATCTCCTTTCACCTCTGCAACACCGTTCCTAGTCGGGAACTTCAGTACCATGTGATAGGTTGAGGGGATGGCCTTAAACACATGGATCCTTGTTCTAACCATGATTACATTATAAGTAGAGGCTGCCTTAACAACCTAAAAGCCTCTCTGGGCTCTTTCACAATAGTCACGGGGAGTTGTATTGCTCCTTTAACTTTGCATTCTACATGGTTAAACCTGTAGATGGGTGTGTCGGATGGAGTTAGTTGAGAATCATTGTTGCCCATCCTTATGAATGTGTCATGGAAAAGAATATCCACAGAAGCTCCAATATCCACTAGGACCCTCATAACAGGATAATTTACAATTATCGGGGTGATAACCAGAGGATCATCCTGGGGAAATTTCAAACCTTCAAGGTCTGGGTCGCCGAATTTAAGTGTCATCCCTGACTTAGAACACTTGGACGGTTCTCCGACTATGCTCATTACTTCTCTCGCATAAGCCTTTCGAAAGTTCCTTGTAGTCCCAGCTGATGTAGGTCCTCCGGAGATCATATTGATTATCGGCCCTCGGGGCTGTAGGTTGCGATCTCTGTCATTACCCCTTCGATCATCATCTCTTCGGCCATTGTCTCTTCACCCTTGGTAAAACATCCGAACTTTTCCCTCTGAATCAAATACTCAATCTCATTCTTGAGTTGCCTAAAATCATCAGTATCATGACCAACATCTTTATGGTACCTGTAGTATCGACTCTTGTATCTTTTCTTGAGGTCTCCCCTTAGTAGCTTCGGCCATTTGAACTCTTCGTCCTTCTCAATTTCCATAAGGATTTGGCTCCTTAGAGCATTCAACCTTGCATATTCAGTGAACCTTGGTTGTTGATTCTTCTTAGAAAAGGAGTCAGAGCCTTTTCCAATTCGAGGATACTTGTCCTTGGCATCGTACTCTTGATCCATCTTTCGCTTCTTGATTCCAGCGGGCTCATTTCTCACTACTGTCTTCTTCATACTTTCCTCCACCTTGATATACATTTCCGCTCTATCTTGAAGCTGTAGCATACTTTCAGAAGGGCATTTTTCCAGGGACATCTTAAAGAACTCGTCTCTTGTCCCTTGCTATAAGGCTATCATGGCTACCTTGTCGTCAAGATCCGGGACCTTCAAGGCCTCCTTTATGAATTGGTTCAGGTAATCTCTAAGGGACTCCTTTGCTCTGTGGACTATGCCTATGAGAGAAGCCAAACTCTTCTCGTGTACTCTGCCGATAAAAGCTTGGCTCAAGTCCTTGAAAGATCGAATCAAGTTCGTTGGCAAATGGTTGTACCACCTTTGAGCCATACCCGATAGGGTTTGAGGAAAGGCCCGACACTTCATAGCGTCGTTCACGGGCTGTAGCAAAGAGGATTTGGAGAATGTTCTGACATGATTAGCAGGGTCTCCAGTACCATCGTATGCTATGATGGTGGGCATTTTGAACTTTCTTGAGATGCGGGAATTTATTATCTTGTTAGTGAATGATGGATTTGGATCATCAGGATCTCCTAGGGGCATAAGATCACCCGGATCAGTCCTTGGGATAGTTGCCCTTCTTGGTGTTGGACCATCCAGGTCTATGATTGGGGGAAATGTATCTGCCTCGCATCGAGCGGAGGTCTTGGGGTCAGGTGTGTCTCCAAGTTACGCTTCAGCCTTTGGATCTCAGCTTCATGAGCCTTGATCCTCTCCTGGACATCTTGGGGAATCGTCCCTTGAGTGTTCCTGGGCCATGGTTGGTACTAGGCATCGACTCTTTACCAGCACGCCTCCTCCTTAGAGCAACCTTGTCGTCCGATGATTCATAGTCTCTATCAGAATAGGGTCTAGAAAATTCTCGGTCCTCTAGAATGGGAGCCAAGCCATGTACATATTGGAGCGTCCGCCCTTGTGCTTCTCTCCAATTAGAGTGCCCACTTCCTCCAACCTCGGGGTATAGAGGCATCGCGTAAGGGGGCTTAGTGGTCATGATCATTGAGTACTCACACCCAACGGGTTGAGGTTTCACAGGTGGATGTAGCTTCTGAAATTGGGGGTTCGTCCTTTGAGGAGCCGGGAGATTCGTCCCTTGTGGCTGATCCTCGGTTTACCCTACGGGGGTTACTCCTTGGGTGGAGGCATAAGTTGAGGGCGGTGGTATCTCTACCACTGATGCGATTGTTCGCGATGGGATAAGAGTATCTGCTCCACTATTTTTTCTGCTCCGTGTGTTCACCATGGTTGTTGTAGTTTTTTTCACAGACAGCGCCAAATGTTGTGGAATAAAAATTAGGGTGCGTTAGTAATTAATGTTAGGGTTTGTGAGTTTCAAGATTTAATGGCTGCTCTCGCGTTCGGGACTATCAATCCTTGCAATATTCCTACGTATCTATGTGTAGTAGAAAATCAAGCCAAAAACATAATTATATGCTGAGGGGTAGAGCTCTTTTGTTGTATAAAACATGCATGTACCTCAACAAGACTAAGTTATATTGACAACCCTAAGTATGTTGTATTATCATCTTAGTTTGTATTTGTACATCTAACATTTTAAAGTCTGTAAAAATGCAAAGGAGCAGACTGGGGTCTTTTTCCTGAAACAGTATCAAGCCTAAGGATTCTACCTGGAAGAAGATCAAGATGATCATGCCTCAGAAGAATTTTGAAGAAGCTTGGAGTTGAATAAATCCGTTTGGATAAAAATACTCTAAGTCAAGATCTCTACAAGTCACAGATTTAGTGTTATAGAGAAGTCAATCGAGAACTCCAAATGACTTATCGAGAAGTCGGGAAAGCTACTAGAGAACTCAGAGAGATATCGACAAGTCAAGAAGACATGAAGGTTGGAGATATCGACAAGTCATTTCTTCACTAGAGAACTCAAAGTTATCGACAAGTCTACATTCATTAGAGAACTCTGAGTTATCGATAAGTTAAAGTCCACTAGAGAACTCAGAGATATTGTTAAGTCAAAATTCACTAGAGAACTCTAAGTTATCGACAAGTCAAAGTGAAGACATGATGCTGAGAGATCTCAACAAGCTAAAGTTTCATTCGAGAACTCAGAGACCTCTATAAGTCAAATTTACTAGAACATTAGAGATCTCGATAAGTCATTATACTTATCCAGATGTCAAGATCTCTATATTCCTAATTGGAGATCTCGAGTAAAATTCTCAAAGTAAAAAATCACAGACCGGTTTAATATTCAAGATAAATAATCAACAAACAATCCAACCAGCTGGATTGACAAGTCTACAAAAAGCAGCTTCAAGAATGTGCAAGATCAATGGTGAAGATAAACTGACAGAGGAAGACAAAGATAATCACAAGATGCTAAAGATATGTTAATCCAGAAATGGAAGAGTTACTTTTCTATAAATAGAAATGACAAGTGACAGTTTAGAAAAGCTAATAGCATGTCTTATTGTACACTGTGTAAACCAGAAGTTAACTGAATTATAAAGTTAACACTGGTCCTTCAGTCAGTAATAACAATTTAGAAAAAATCTTGTAATTCTCTCAAGAAGAAGCTAAGCTATTTATCAAAAAAGAGCCTAGAAATTTTGTAGCAAAACATTCTTAATTTTAATATAAAATTAAGTGAGTTTTGAAGATTTATGTTCTTTATTTTCTATAAGCTTAATTTCTGCATGAACACATTTTACTACAAGATTTAATTTACTTTGCTAAACAATAAACATTCAAGAAAAACCTAAAAACATCTAAAACACATTCAACCCCTGTGTGTTATTCATTTCCTAACAAGTGGTATCAGAGCAAAATCTAAAAGTAAACAGATTCAAGATCTTGGAAGAATGAATACAAAGAAAATCAGTAGCATCAAAATTCCTACCTTTGACAAAGCTAACTACACTCTTTGGAAAAAGAAAATGATGGTGTTTATCAGGATGGCCAATCCACTCTACATTCAGATCCTCAAGAATGGGTCCTTCACTCCTATGGTTAGAGTTGAGGAATCTACAGATGGAGATATGGTTATTCCAGCTCATTATGCTCCCAAGGACCCTGCAGAATACTCTGAGCCTGAGAAAGAGAAACTCTCCCTAGATAGTGGCTTGTAGTTAATATTAATTGAGTCACTTGAAAATTTAATGTACAACAACATTGTCAACTGTGACACTGCAAAACAGATATGGGAAAAGATAGAGATATTGTGTGAGGGAACTGAAGAAGTTAGGTCAAACCAATGAAGAATATTGATTTCACAGTATGATGGTTTTATGGCAAAGCCAAAGGAAAGCATTACTGATGTGTTTGAAAGATTCAATAAGCTGATAAATGACTTGCAACTTTATGACAAATACTATGAAGCTGAAGAAGTGAACCTAAAGTTCTTGCTTACTCTCCCTGATCATTTGGAATAGAAAATCTCAGCAATCAGGGAAGGAAGAGACTTGAGCAGAATAACACTGGAAGTTCTATATGGAATTCTCAAAACATATGAATTAGAGATGATTTAAAGGAAATCATTGAGATCTGGTCAAGGACATGTTGTGGATGGCTCAACTGCTTTAACTGTAAATAAAATCCAAACATCTAATGATGAACCAAGATCTCAAACTACAGTTGCCTCAACAAGTGAGCAAAGAACAAATGATTCACAGGAACAAGTCATTCTGGAATTGGAAAAAGATGAGTTCTACACTCTTGAAGAACTGGATAAGCTAGATCTGTCAATGGCCTATCTGCTAGAAAATTCTCTAATATTAGAGTAAAGAAGCTAAGATACTTCAAGAGTAAAGTACAGTCTTTCAACAAAGACAACATCTGGAAAGAAAAAGGGAAGTACAATTCTGATAGTAAGAATGGCTACAAAACTGGATATGCTGACACATCTAATATAAGGTGCTTCAATTATGATGAACTGGGCTACTTTGCTACAGAATACAGGAAACCCAAGAAGGAAAAGAAAGACAAAGCTTATCTTGAACTAGAAGTAAAGTATGAATCTCTTCTGAAAAACCAGCAAAGCAAAGCTTACATTGCAGAGAGAAAAAATTGGGATGATTCAGATAATGATGAAGATGAGGAAGTTGGAAACTATGCTCTAATGGCTTTGGAGCAAGGTGAATCATCCTCATCAAAAGCACATGTACCAACTCTTACCACCATTGATTTAAATGTGAATCAATATAAGGAAACTGTTGAAAAGATGAGCATAGAAATGTTTCACATCCACATAAGCATGGTTGTTACTAATGAAGAAGTTAGAAGATTAACAAAGATAAATAAGAAGCTTGAAAGTGAGAAGCAAAAAACTGAATTGTTGTTGGTGGAGCTTGAAGCTTTAAAACAAGAAAATGCATATCTAAAGAACAAGCTCAATTGTGCAAATGAAATTGAAGCAGTGCTAAGGGAGAAGCTGGAAAAGAATGAAGTGAAGATGAAATCTTTCAAAAATGCATCTGAACTGGTCGGACAGTACCATGAGAAAAATATTCCATGTGCAAACATTGCTATTGGCCTTGACTATGATGCTATGAAGGATAAAAAGAAGACTGTAGGTGACAAAGGGAAAGCAAAGAAAACTGAAAATGCTCCAACCTTTTTGAAAGAGATTAATGCACCTATATTCAAAGCATGTGAAGTTAACTTCAGTGAAGAATAATTGATTATCAAGCAAGAAATTGTTGATGAGGACAAAGAGAAGAAAACTGAAGAATCAACTTAGTCTTCCAATACTGAAGAGAAGCTCATGGACAAACAAAGTTCCAAGACACCTGTTAAAGAAACCAGAACTGAAGATGCAAGAAAGAAAAAGAAAAATAGAAATGGTAAAATAGGGATAAACAAAAGCAATAATTTTGCTTATGTTGCAGATGCTCCAAGAAAGAAATGTAAAAAATGTGGCTTTGTGAATCACCTAACTCACCTTTGTAAAAAGGCAGTTAGCAAGCCAACTGAAAGAGCCTGCAAATACAATGAAGCAAATGCAAGTGATCCCTACTCCTTCTGTGACAAGTTTGACTGCATTCCTTGCAACTTAAAAGTGATGAAAAGTTGTCACAAACTGAGAGTAGACCTCAAAAAAACAAAAATTGGGTCTATAACAGAAAGGGAAAATGCTCAACATTCAATGAATTCTATTTTATCTGAAACTACTCATTCTACTTCTGCTAAATCAGTTAACAAGAAGAAAGTACCCAACACTGCTTGGGTTGCTAAACACACTTTAAACTCATTGTATGCAGGGCAAAGTGAAGAAAGTCTTATGGATCATAGATAATGGATGTTCCAGGCATATGACAGGTGATAAAGCCCTGCTATCACAGGTTAAGGATAAAGTTGGCCCTTTGGTGACCTTTGGAGACAGCAGCAAAGGATTCGCAATGGGATATGGCAAGATTGTTTCTGAAAATATTGTCATTGATGATGTAGCACTGGTAGCTGGTCTTGAAGTGAATCTTCTAAGTGGTATCCAATTTGCAGACAAAGGTTTTGAAGTTTTATTTAACAAAGAAGAATGCTCTTTTATCAGCAAGGAAACTGGTGAAGTTGCTCTGAAAGGAGTAAGGAAAGGAAGCTTGTTTGTTGCAGACTTAGACTCAATAAATAAGGATGGAATTTGTTGCTTCTACACCAAGGCATCAGAAGAACAAAGCAAGCGTTGGCATAAAAAGTTGTCTCGCTTGAATTTCAAGGCAATTAACACCTTGGTCAAAAAGGAGTTAGTAAGAGACATGCCCAAACTGGAATTTGCTCAAGTTGAAGTCTGTGAAGCTTGTCAGAAAAGAAAAATGAAAAGATCAAGTCACAAGTCAAAAACTGTGAATTCTATAAGTGCACCATTACAGCTCATTCACATGGACTTGTTTGGGCCAGTAAATGTCTTATCTATTTCAAGGAACAAATATGCACTTGTGATGGTAGATGATATCTCAAGATACACTTGGGTAGAGTTCATGTACTCTAAAGATGAAACTCTATACATCATAATTGAGCACATCAAGAAGATAGAATAATAGGCTAAAAATTACAACTGTGTTAAAAGATTGAGAAGTGATAATGGAACAGAATTCAGAAATGCTACATTGTGTGAATTCTGCAAAAGCAAAGGCATTGTTCAAGAATTCTCAACTGCTAGAATACCTCAACAAAATGGAATAGTTGAAAAAAAGAACAGAACATTAGTTGAAGCTGCTAGAACAATGCTGCAAGATGCCAACAAGTTTCTGGGAAGAGGCTGTTAACACTGCATGTTACACTCAGAACATATATCTTATTAACAAGGCACAAGGCAAATCACCTTATTCAATCATGTCTAAAAGAAAGCCTACTGTAAAGCAACTTCATGTGTTTGGAAGCAAGTGTTAAATTTTGAAAGACAACTCTGAATATATGGGAAAATTTGACTCAAAAGTCTTTGAAGCAATTTTTCTGGGATATTCACTGGAAAGAACAGCCTACAAAATTTATGTGATTGATCAAAAGAATATTATGGAGAGCACATATATGACTTTTGATGATGACAAGTATCCTGGCTTGGAATGCCTTGATGATAATGAAGCTGAAGCCCTTTCTTTTAAAAAACTTAATATTTGATGGTTGTAAAGAGGATTTTCAGATATTTAAAGGGAACTCCAAACTTGGGATTATGGTATCCAAAGGGAACTGGTTTGAAGCTGTTGGTTACACAGATGCAGATTTTGCTAGATGTAGGGTTTACAGGAAGAGTACTAGTGGAAGCTGTCAATTTCTTGGACAAAGACTTGTATCCTGGTATAGCAAGAAACAACAATTTGTATCAACTTCTACAGCTGAGGCTGAATACATAACTGCAGGAAGTTATTGTGCTCAAGTGCTTTGGATTAGAAATCAGCTAATGGACTATGGCCTAGTGTTACATAAAATTCCTATCATGTGTGACAATACTAGTACTATATCTATAATAGTTAATCCAGTTAATCATTCTAGGACAAAGCACATTGATTTAAGATACCATTTTATTAGAGAACATGCTACAAATGGTACCATTGAGCTCATTTTTGTTCCAACAGAAAAACAATTAGCTGACATTTTTACTAAACCTTTGGATGAAGCAACTTTCACTAGACTTGTAGGTAAAATTGGAATGCTTAATTCTTCATCCAAAAGCAAGAACTTAGCTAATGTTTTGCAACAGATTAATTTCCAGTAAATCAAAATTAATTTGATTAAATTGGAAATTAACTGATATATTAACTATAAATATTTCAGAAATCTCTGCATATTTATTTTTCAAAAATTCAAAATTCGACTTAGAATTTTTTAAATTCTAATTAAACTGCTCAGTTGTTAATTTACATTCTTAATATGTAAAATTAATACAATGCAGAATTATAAAAATCAAAAGTATATAGAGAACTAAGTTCTCGATAAGTCTTATTGACTTCTCGACAAGTCATTTTAGGATATCTCGAGTGAGTTCTCGACAAGTCAATTCACTGACTTCTCGAGTGACTTCTCGATAGACTTAAAAATGACTTATCGATAAGTCCTTGTAGAGTTCTCTAGTAGTGTTTATTCACAGAGTTCTCTACAAGTACAATTCTTGACTTATCAATAACTCGGAACTGAAATAATTTAATTTAATAAATTATTTTGGTAAAATAATTTTGGAAAATTTATTCAAATTTTTATTTTGAATTTATTCAAATAAAAGTTGGAATTAATTTAGTCCATTTTTGGACAAACTGGGTATTTATTTGTCATCTCGATAAGTCAATTTTTAGTTCTCTATAAGAGTATTTTAAAATGACTTCTCAATATGTATTTCATTTCTTAAAATGACTTCTCGATAGACAAACTCCAAAAGCCTATTTTTGAGTTCTCGACAAGTCATTTACTTTTACTATAAATACCCAGACTTCTCAATACATACATTTACTTACAACTTTCGAGAACTGAAGTGACCTAGCTTTCAATACAAAACCGATTTCTCTCTAGTTTTTCCTTCTTTCTCACAAATCTCTTTTATCCACTAAACTTCATACTCATATCAATGGCAGCCAACAATCTTGTACCCTTTCTTCCCAAGGAAACCAACTTTCTTGCATTTCTAGATGCAAATCAAGAACCTGAAGTTTTTCAGTGCTTTGTTAAGTTTCTTTCTGAGACCTACTTTGTAGGTGCTCTAACTGCTAATCTTCTGCTGTATTTAGATGTGTTAGGTGATTTCTGGAACACAGTAACAACCAGGACAATTGTGCATGAGAATCAAGCTGCAACTATAGTGATAAACTGCACAATTAGGGGCCAGTAAGTGGAGATTCTTGAGGATGATGTCAACAAGGCTTTGGGCATTCCTACTGATAATCTGGTGGAAGCTCCAACTCAGGATGAGCTGCATGAGTTCATAGATTTCATAAATTATTCTGAGAGGATTAATCTGACCAGCATGAACAAGAAATATCTGAGGAGGGAATGGTCATTCCTATTTGACTCTCTGATAAGGGCATTTACTTGCATAAATTCAGGATTTGACAACATTTCCAGTATTGTCCAGAAGCTGGTCTACTCTATGGCTCACAACAAACAGTTAAATGTAGGACACTACATTTTGGAGGAGCTGAGCACCAGGTTGACAATGTCATTGGAATCAAGAGGTAAGGAGATCTTTATGCCTAGATTTATTATGTCAGCTTTAAATTATAAAGTAAATGACATACATATGCTAGAAGGTGTAAACAGGACACTAATTGGAAATTGTAAACAAGTATCCAAAATTCTATTTGGATCACTTCTTACTAAGAATAAGGTTCCAGTAAGTCTTAAGTTAACACCTTTCATGATTGAAAGATTTAGGACTTATCCTTATTATATGCCTGACATGAGAAGTTTTGGCAATCTATCTAGCACAACTATGATCCCTGAACCTGTGGAAGTACAAATACAGGAATACCCACATGGATCTTCCCAAGCTGCAACCATTCCTTCAAAACCTTTATAAGCTAGGCAACCAACCACCTCATCTTCTCAAAAGGATGAGGTGAGTAAAAAGAAGAGAAAGGGGGCCACCTTAACTGTAGTAACTGAGAGTGGTGAGGACATAGATGAGAAAGAGTCACCCTTGGTAAAGAGATCCAGAAGGAGTAAACAAGCTGAGCTGACCACTCTAGCCACCGCTGTATCCTTCCAACAGGATGCAGTTGTAAAACCAACTAGTAGTGAGTCTACACAGCCTGCACAAGAAGCAATTCAAGTGTATGGTAGGAGAAACAAGGAAGGCAAACACTGTGAGGACACATCTCTTGAAGCTCCCTCATTCATTCAGGGGGAGCTGCCAACACTCACAACTGAGCACCAAATTCTTATCAATCAAATTTCTTCTATACCACTTCCACTTAAATCCACTTCTCAAGTGCAAAAAAAATCAAGTGACTTAGCTCAAGAAGCTTTGCTCACCACCCAGACACTCCATTTAGATGGTGAGAGGCTACATGCTGGGGTAGACCTTGATGACACCATCACAAATATGGGGGATTCTTTAATTTTTACTGAAGACCCCATGGATACTTCTAATACACCTTCATATGCAAAACAGTCTTCACAGGCTGAAAGGTTTGAGGGTAGTACTCCTGAGGGAAAGCTATCTAAATCCTCTCCAATTCAATTGGAGGTTCCTCAAGTAGGGACAACTCCCCTCACAACTCTAGCAGAAACTGCCTTGGTAGTTGAAGCTAGAAGTATAATTACTCATGATCCTGTCATAGGGGAGGCAAGTATATCACATTCAAGTGCCAGTGTGTTGCAAGACACACAAGGGTTTGAGGCTGATGTACATGACAGTAACCCAGTCAAATCCCCTTCAATTCAATTGGAGGTTCCCACTACAAGTGGAGGACAACACACTGTCAAAACCACAGAGCAATCTGTGAGTCAAACTGTGACTTCAGTCGCAGGTGTTTCTGAACCATCCTCCTTACAACCTCATATTCTCTCTCAGTGGCTGCAAGAATCTGGCTCTCAACCAACTTCTGTAGATGATCTACTAGTGGAGCAGATTTCTGGACTGGCCAACATCTCTCAGCATCTTCTGACTTCCAATATGAGCAATCAAGATTATCAAGCTATCATGCTTACATATAATGAAGAAGTTGAGAAGCAGAAAGAGAAAATTGTAAATGATGCAGAGTAAGATGGAAATATGGATGCATGGCTATCTGATGACTTTGTGTTAGAAATGGATCAAATTTTGGACAGATTCAGGGAAGAGTATATTACTATCCTTGAAAGCGATGCAAAGGCCTTGACTCTACAAGAAGTATATAATGCAGTCACAGATGTGCATAAAGCTCAACTCAAGGCTTTTCACCTTTTTGGTAAAGCTCTTAAAGTCAAATTGACTGGTCATGAAGACAGGATCAGGAAGATGGTGAGGGAAAAGATGGATGAACTCATTCCCTCTCAAACTGAGATCAAAAATCAATTCAAACACTTTTCAGACCAAATGTCCAGATATGATCTCAGTGGGGTAGATAAAGGCATGACACAACTCAAGGACTCCTTTGTTGCCTTGCACAAGCAAGTTCAAAATTATATCACTAACTCTAATGACACAAGGTTGAATCTAGATCAGATGCACGCTGCAAGATACACTCCTTCTCCCTTGGTCATGGATGAAATTCAGAAATTTGTGCAAGCTACA
Organism: Apium graveolens; assembly: GCF_009905375.1. NCBI lineage: Eukaryota > Viridiplantae > Streptophyta > Magnoliopsida > Apiales > Apiaceae > Apium > Apium graveolens. Next base: position 276,862,202 of record NC_133648.1, read on the forward strand.
TTTGGGTCCTCTACTACTGTCTCTACATCAAGCTCCCATCAACCTGCAACTACATCAACAAATCTACAGATTCAATCTCTACAAGGTCAAGTCACTACATTGCAAGACTCCAACTCTTCTCTCAATGCACAAGTTCAGGCCTTGACATCTCTTGTCAAGAGCCAACAAACAGATATCCAAATCCTGATGGACTCTCATAAGCATCTTCAAATGCAAAATTTTATAGCTTTGGGAGACATCATGGCCAAACTCAACATAAAACTACCTTCTCTACCTGAACAAGTAAGGCCTAAAATTCCTACTCCCCTCCTCATGCCTGTCAACAAGACTAAGGGGGAGATAGAGGCTAGATTGGCACAATCAAGGTCATCTCAACAACAAGTCCAGGGTGCTGAAAATAAATTGTCTAAAGAAGTTGATCTTGACATGGAGAGACTCATTAGGGCTGCTGAAGGACCTAGTCTAAGCAGAGAGTTTGATGAACTACTCAAAGCCTTAAAAGCTTCTCTTAACAACAATCACTTCACATACAAAAAGACCCTGGAAAAGACAATTAATTTCATAAGAGTGATCATGGTCAATCAGGACAACTTTTGCACAAGAGAATAGTGATCAATGCAAATGACTCAAGGACAGATAGATGTATGCAGGTGTCCCTCAATTACCTTGTCTCAAAGAGGGAATCTGAGTTAGATATCTTCATCAGCAAAGTTAAAGTTATAACTCGTGAAGATATCATGATATTAACTGATTTGAGAGATGCTCAAGTGGTTGCCTTTCCTGAAGCATATATACAGCCAAACAAGGGTATAACATACATCTTTCCAAACACCAAACAATTCAAAAATTTTAATATCCCCAAACAGTGTGTCATGAGTAACAAGAAGCTTATCATGATCCTTAGAACTGGTTTAAAAACCAAGAAGAGCAAGAACAATGATGATATGGAAATGATAAAGTTACCGAGGAGATATCTGGATAATGCAGAAGCCAACTTGCCCAAAACACATATCAACAAGGATGATTTGGATGATGATGAGCAGAAGAAAGATGATCAAAATCCTTCTAGCTCAAATCCAAGTCAATCCAGTAAGCCATCTGGTAGCAAGAGTGGAGAGAAGAAGAAGGGGGATGACAAGAAAGATGAAGAAAAGAAGAGAAGAAGTGAGAGGAGAAGCAAAAAGCTTCATGATGGCTCAGAACCACATCAAACCCTAAAAATCCAAACACAACTAGCTCAAACCTCAGCTCAACCTACAACATTAACTACCTCAAACATCAAAACTTCTCAAACATCTAAGCCAAAATTTCTGTACAAACAAACAACCAACTCTTTTCTAAAAATTACAATCACCTCAAGCCAAACAAATCTCAAGAAAATGACAACCCTACCTTTGGCCAAACCTTCACTAAAATTAAAGCATAAATCTGTTGGGAGAAAACCTAAGAAATTCAAGTCTACAAAGAAAGAATAAGTCACTGAAAGGGCCATCTGGAATTGCATTAAAGAGTCTGACTTTCTACCTCTAAATTGGTGCACCTCAGAAGAAGACCATTTCCAACATCTAGCTGAGGAAATTGTTAGAGTCTGGGTTATATCCCTGAGAGAAGTTAGAATTTATTTTGAAGATGGGACATTCAATTTTCTTGGCAATGACTTAATGGATTCCTTGTCTCCAACAGAAATTAAGAGGGTGATAAGCTTGTTAAAGGACAAGGATATTGCTACAAGGGCATTATTAGGAATATGTTGTGTACTTGATGATAAGCTAAACAAAACACCTTAGTAGATCTAACTTAGTGAATTTTGTAGCACCCGATGGATGATCAATTATAGTCCCGACGGATGATTCAATATAGTCCCGACGGATGACTAATTGATATCCACCGGGTGAGTAGCTTATGTAACAATAAGTACTATAGCACATTTCTGCAAACAACTTTGTATAGATCTTGTAGTAGCTCATGAATCATGTAGACTGCTAGTAGATGTGCAGAATAGGTTGATTAAATGTAAATATAAGATGTCTTGTAATTCTGCACAAATGAAATGGAGTCAAGTGATTAATGGCTACCCGACGGATGATCAACAAAGCTACCCGACAGATGATCAACAAGGCTACCCGACGGATAACAAGCATGTACCCGACAGATGATCAATTCAAATATCTGTTGAAAGTGACAACACAGTCACATGCGTCGAGTGTTTGCAAAAGGAATGTGGTAGCCTGTTTAGCAGGGTTTTAAGAATAAAGAAGCATTACCAGATCCATGCAAGTTATGAAGATTTTCAAAGATGCTGGAATAGAGTAGTGAAGCAGCATGAAATTAGACTTGATAGGTTTTGTTTTATTATCCTGCCTTATTATCATGTAAACTTGGTGATATATAAACCAAGTGTAGCTAGTAGAACAAACTAACAAAGCAAACATATTTTTAGCAGAGAAACATTCGTAAGCTGTATTCTGTAGAATTTCTTTGTAGTTTCGTTTGTTCACTTGTAAAGCTGCTGTGAGCTATTCAAGCTTCACAGGGTTCTCTTGATATATATATATATATATATGGTGGATACATTCAAATCCACCAGAAAGTTTTAAAGACCTGTGTTTTTATTACTTGTGTTTTGATATATGTAATTCTTTCATTCCGCACTTAGAAAATCAAACACTTATATATTACTGAGTTAGAACCAGTTTTAAAAATCTTAAAAAGAAGCCAGAATTATATTCAACCCCCCTTTTGTAATTCTTTTTGTATTGTTAGGGAATAACAATTGGTATCAGAGCAAGCTCTTGAAGTACAAAGAGTTTAAAGATCACAACAAAATAGCAAGATGAACAAGAAGGATGTTGGAGTCAAAATTTCATTTCTGGATAAAGACAATTATCATCACTAGAAGGTGAAGATGCACCTACATCTTCTTTCTCAAGATGAGGCCTATGTTGATTGCATAGAGAGAGGTCCTCATGTTCCAATGAGAGGTGCTACTGGCAATGAGCCTTCAGTCACCAAGCCTAGGCATGAATGGTCAGATCCTGATATTGAGCAAGTCAGGAAGGATAAAAAGACCATGAATATTTTATTCAATGGAGTTGATGATGACATGTTTGACAACATCATCAATTGCAAGACATCCAAGGAGGTTTGGGACACCATCCAAATTATCTGTGATGGTACTGAGCAAGTTAGAGAAAATAAGATGCAGCTGCTAATTCAGCAATATGAGCACTTTCATTATGAAGACAGTGAAACTCTCACTGACATATTTAGTAGGTTTCAAAAGCTACTAAATGCTCTGAAGTTGCATGGAAGAGTCTATCAGACAAAAGACTCCAATCTCAAGTTCCTTAGATCTCTTCCAAAGGAATGGAAACCAATGACTGTCTCACTGAGAAATTCTCAAGACTACAAGGAGTTTACCTTGGAGAGACTATATGGCATCCTGAAAACTTATGAGCTTGAAATAGAGCAAGATGAGAGGATGGAGAAAGGAAAGAAGAAAGGAGGGTCCATAGCACTGCTTGCTGAGTTGGAGAAAGAGAAAGAGGTGAAGGTAGAAGCTATTGAGTCTACTTCAAAGGTCTGTAAAAACAAGGGCAAGGGGCTGGTAGCTGAAAATGAAAATTCTTTGAGCCAAGATGATATGGATGATATTGATGAATATCTTGCATTCCTTTCCAGAAGATTTTTCAAGCTCAAGTTCAAGAAGAACTTTGGAGCAGCTAAGCCAAATAGAAACATGGTGGATAAATCAAAATTCAAATGTTTCAAATGTGGTTTGGCAGGGCATTTTGCTAGTGAGTGTAGAAAGTTAGATTCCAGCAAGAAGAAGTTTGAGCCTGTGGATTATAAACAGAAGTATTTTGAGTTGCTCAAACAAAAGGAAAGGGCTTTCATTACACAAGAAAATAACTGGGCAGCAGATGGACTGGATGAAGATGAAGATGTCAACTATGTCAATTTAGACCTAATGGCCAAGTCTGATGACACAGAAACAAGTTCTTCAAGTAATCAGGTCATCACCTAACCTAGCACATTTATCTAAAGCTGAGTGTAACGATGCAATTAATGACATGTCTATAGAATTATATCACTTGTGTGTTACACTTAAGTCTCTCACTAAGGAAAATGCTAAAATCAAAGAAAATAATCTGTTTTTAAGTGAGAGGAATAATGTGCTAGAGTCTCAGTTTATTGAATTTGAGAAATTGAGAATAGAATGTAAGATTGTTAAGGAGAAATTAACTGAGTCTTTGAAGAAAGAAGAGATTTTGAAGAAGCAACTTGAACGAGAACAGGAGGTGATTAAGGCATGGAAATCATCTTGAGATGTTCATGCTCAAATTACCAAAGTTCAAGGTATTGAGTCCTTTTGTGATGCAGCCTGGAAAAAGAGTAAGGAGAAGCTGGAATCCAATTTGGTTGAAGGATTGGTAACAGATATAGACTCGACGGATGATTAGAGTCATCCGTCAGATAATCAAAAGGATTATCCGTCGAGTGACACAAATCCTCATCCGTCGGATGTGAGCAAACTTGTGAGAAAACCTGTGAGCAAAGCCAAACTTGCTAAGTTAAATGAAAAGTATGGATTAGTTTCCAAAAACTTTGTTCCAGGAGAATCAAGTCAAGTGAAGAAGGAGAAGAAAGTGAATGTTGGCCATCTGTCTATCAAGCAATTGAATGACAGATAAGAAAAGATTGAGGTTAAAACAGAAACTAAAAAGAATAACAATAAAAATGGGAAAGTAGGGATTAACAAACATAACAACTACACACCTGGTAAATTTGCTCCAAGAAAAATCTGTGTTAAGTGTGGTAGTGTTAATCATCTGTCTGTTAATTGCAAACTTGCTATACCTGCTCCTATATCTGTACCATCTTCTTTTCCCAACATGAATGCAATGTCTTCTATGCCTATGAATGCTATGTCTACACAGATTATGAATGCACAATTTGCTAATATGCCATTTGCACCTAATCCTTATTATGTTGCATTTAGTATGCCTCAAATGCCATTTAGCATGTCTTACTGGAATAACATGTTTGTAAACATCATGCCTTCTCCTGTTAATCAAAATGTGCATAATAATTATGTTTTAATGACTGGTTTCAAAGGTCCAACTCAGATGACTAAGGATGAATCTGATATCCCCAAGTCAAACGAGATCGAACCTAAGAAACAAAAGAAGAAAGCTAACAAGGCAGGACCCAAGGAAACTTGGGTACCAAAATCAACTTGATTTGGTTTTGATGTGTGCAGGGAAACAAAAAGAATCTGGGGTACTTGGATAGTGGTTGTTCAAGACACATGACTGGAGATTCTACCCTGCTCACAGAGTTCAAGGAGAGAGCTGGCCCAAGTATTACTTTTGGAGATGACAGCAAGGGTTATACAGTGGGATATGGCTTGATTTCTAAAGACAATGTCATCATTGAGGAGGTTGCCTTAGTGGATGGTCTCAAGCACAATTTGTGAGTATCAGCCAGCTTTGTGATAAAGGCAATTCAGTAACCTTCAATTCAGAAGCATGTGTTGTGACAAATAAAAGGAGCAACAAAGTGGTTCTCATTGGAATGAGAAAAGGAAATGTATATCTAGCTGACTTCAACTCATCAAATGCAGAATCTGTCACTTGTCTTCTCAGTAAAGCAAGTCAAGATAAAAGTTGGTTGTGGCACAAAAAGCTGTCACATCTAAACTTCAAGACCATGAATGAGCTTGTCAAGAAAGAACTGGTTAGTGGTATTCCTCAAGTGGAGTTTTCTAAGGATGGATTGCGTGATGCCTTCCAGAAAGGAAAGCAGATTAAAGCATCATTCAGGAAGAAGCTTGATTCAACAATTGAAGAAGCTCTACAATTGCTACAAATGGATTTATTTGGACCAGACAATGTGTTGTCCATCTCAAGGAAAAGATTTTGCCTAATAATTGTACATGATTTCTCAAAGTTCTCTTGGATATATTTCCTAAAGTATAAAGATGAGGCTAGTGAAATCCTCATCAATCACATAAGGCAAGTCAACAATCATCCATATTTCAATGTTAGAAGAATGAGGAGTTACAATGAAACTAAGTTCAAGAATTCTGTTATGAGAGCATTTTTGAAGAGAATGGAATTATGCATGAGTTTTTAGCAGCAAGAACTCCACAACAAAATGGAGTAGTGGAAAGAAAGAACAGATCACTTATTGAAGCTGCAAGGACAATGCTTGAAGAATCAAAGTTACCAACATACTTCTGGGCTGAAGCTGTAAATACTGTATGCTACACTCAGAATATTTCTTTGGTTAATCAAGCAAAGTGCATGACACCATATCTATTGTTCAAGAACAAAAAACCAACTCTAAATTTTCTTCATGTCTTTGGCTGCAAAGGTTATATCTTGAGAAATCAAACCGATCAAAATGGAAAGTTTGATGCTAAAGCACATGAAAGAATTTTTGTTGGATATGTTGTTGGTAAAGCATATAAAGTCTACAATCTAAGAACCAATATTATTATGGAATCAATACATGTTGTGTTTGATGATAAGAAGATTGAAGGACGGTAAGATGGAGATTACCATGAGAACCTCAAATTTGATAATGTGGAGATGATTAGTGATGACAGTGATGATGAAAGTGATCAAGAAAGAGTATCAAAGGATAATGCAGAAAAATCTACTACCAATGAAGCACAAAATTCAACATCTGTCGAGTTGCAAAATACTTCATCCGTCGGGAGACAATCTGCTTTATCCGTCAGGAGACAATCAGCTTCATCCGTCGGAACTCAAAATGCACCATCCGTCAGGTCACCAAAAGAAGCTGAAAGTCAGAATAGATCACTTACAGAAAGTTCCTCTTTCTCAAATCAAAGATTCATAAACTCAGGGGGAGTTTCTAATAATCAAAACTCAGTTACACATCAAGACAACAATGAGGCCTCTTCATCTAGAGTTAATCTACCTCAACAAAGAAAATGGACAAAAGATCACCCCTTTGAACTCATCATTGGTGATCCTCTTTGAGCTCATCATTGGTGATGTACCTTATAGAGTTCAAACAAGGAGAGCAACTCAAGAAGAATGTTTATATAGCAGCTTCATATCTAAGGAAGAACCAAAGAAGGTAGAAGAAGCTTTATTGGATCCTGACTGGATTTTAGCTATGCAAGAGGAGCTAAATCAATTTGAAAGGAATAAAGTATGGAAGCTAGTACCCAAGCCTAAAGGAAAAAATCCAATTGACACCAAATGGGTATTCAGAAACAAGATGGATGAAAATGGCATAGTGGTTAGGAACAAAGCTAGATTGGTTGCTAAGGGCTATTGTTAACAAGAAAGAATAGATTTTGATGAAACCTTTGCTCCTGTTGCAAGACTTGAAGCCATCAGAATTTTCTTAGCATATGCAGCCCATGCCAATTTCAAGGTCTATAAAATGGATGTCAAGAGTGCTTTTCTAAATGGAGATTTGGAGGAGGAAGTCTATGTCAGTCAGCCTCCTGGTTTTGAAGATCCAAAATTTCCAAATCATGTCTACTATCTTTTGAAAGCACTTTATGATCTGAAATAAGCACCTAGAGCCTGGTATGACACTTTATCAAAGTTTCTTTTGGAAAATTACTTCAAAAGAGGTACTGTTGATAAAACTTTATTCTTTAGAAATATTAATGGCTCTAGTATACTTGTTCAAATTTATGTAGATGATATTATATTTGGCTCTACAGATGAATAACTTTGCAAAAAGTTTGCCAAATTGATGCAAAGTAAGTATGAAATGAGCATGATGGGAGAACTAACTTACTTTCTTAGTTTACAAGTTAAGCAAGTTAGTGATGGAATATTCATTAGTCAAACTAAATACATTCATGATCTTTTAAAGAAGTTTGATCTAATGGATTGCACATCTGCAAAAACTCCCATGGCCACTGCAACTAAGCTTGAATTAAACACTACTGAAAAGTCTGTGGATATTTTAAGTTATAGGGGTATGGTTGGTTCACTTCTGTACTTAACAGCTAGTAGGCCAGATATAATGTTTGCTACCTTTCTTTGTGCTAAATTTCAGGCTGATCCTAGAGAATCTCATTTAGTAGCTATTAAGATAATTTTCAGATATCTCAAGGGAACACCAAAACTTGGCATTTAGTACCCTAGAGATTCTGATTTTGATCTAACTGGTTATTCAGATGCAGATTATGCAGGTTGTAAAATAGACAAAAAAAGTACAACAGAAACCTGTCAATTTCTAGGAAACAAGCTTGTGTCCCGGTTCAGTAAAAAGCAAAATTCAGTTTCTACTTCTACAGCTGAAGCTGAATACATTGTTGCTGGTAGTTGCTGTGCACATATTTTGTGGATGAAAAACCAATTGTTGGACTATGGTCTACAAGTGGATAGGATTCCTATTTTCTGTGATAACACAAGTGTAATTGCCATCACTGAAATCCAGTACAGCATTCAAGAACAAAGCACATAGACATCGAGTACCACTTCATAAGAGAACATGTGATGAATGTTACTGTGGAACTGTATTTTGTTCCAAGTAAAAAGCAACTTGCAGTTATATTTACCAAGCTACTTGATGAATCCACCTTTTCAAGGTTGGTAAGTGAGTTAGGTATGCTTAATTATTCTTGAATCATTTCAGATATTTTGCAAGTTGCTATGTAGCCAGAAATTTAATTGATTTTTCTGTTTTAAATGAAATTTTGGCTAAGTCAAAATTTACATCCCGACGGATGATCATTATCCATCGAGTTTGATCATCCCTCGGAATACTATTTGTCAATAAAAATCAATTCCTTTTCTGGAATATTTTATTACTCGACGGATAACTGATTTATCCTCATCCGTCGAATTGTCTCAATCCTCGCCGTTAATTCTCTGAACATTATCCATCGAGTATACTTACAGTTTGTAAGCATGACACGACGGATAAGTGAAGGAATTTTTACAGTTTATTTATTTTTAAACGACTATTTTGGGAAATTTTTATTGGTTACTTTATTTCACTTTATTATTTTGTCAATTAATTTATGAGATAGTATAAAAGCAAATTCACTTTTATTCATTTCTTTTATCATTCTCAAGATTCAATTGCTCTAATTTCTTTCTTCTCAAAAGCAAACTCTATCTCTGCAAATTCCAAATCTCTAACAATGGCACATGTAGTGAAAATCATGTCTCAAACCGGTTATATCTATGAGAAAAACAACTTCTCAGCTTTGGTGAACAAGGAAATTCAACAGTCTGGTGACTATCACAAAATGATGGCTTTGTGAAGAACTGCAAACTCAACTATGCCATGCTAGAATCACCCACCATTTACTGTGAGGTTGTTGAAGAGATATGGACAACTGCAGTGTACAAATCGACAGATAAGACCATCACATTCACTCTGAAAGGTAAGCAGTTCTGCATAAATAGTGATATTGTTAAAGCATGCTTCAAGATTCCTGATAATACTGTAACTGCTCCACACACAGACACTGACATTATTAATTAGCTTAATTCCATGGGCTATGCACTCACTACTTCTAAATTAAGTGAAATTAGGAGGTTGGGTCTTAGGAAAGAATGGAGTTATCTGTGTGATATAGTAACTAAGGTGTTTTCTGGTAAAGTTAGTAACTTTGACTCTATAAGCATTTATATGCTTAACATGCTTTACATGCTAGTTACTGATAAGTACTCTAATTTCAGTGATTTGGTTTTGTTTGAGTTAGGCTTTAAGTTAGGAGAGATCAGTAAGAGAGGTAAAAGTGTCTATTATGCTAGATTCTTTATGATGCTTGCTAACCATCTTATTGAAGATATTGTGATTGAAAACCCAACCAACAAGTTAAATTGTTGGGTTAAAGAAAGAAGGATCATTACATATTTAAACAGAGCAAACCATCACAAGAAGGTTCCCTTATACTACTTTTCAGTAATGAAGGGACTTCAGGTAAGTGAGGTAATTTCTTATGTCTCCACTCTTCCAACCTCACAAATTTCTTTTCTTTCTAGTGTAGTTATGGCAACTGTGTCAATGATCCAACAGTTGCCTACCTAAGCTACCAAACCAACAAAAGTTCCTAAATCCAAAGCTAAGAAAGCCCCCTCTGATTTCTTTCAAAAGAAATCAGTTGTAAAATCCACCAAACCTAAAGAGGGTAGTGTGAAGGTGGGCAAGAAAGGTGAAGGACAGGGTGAAAATCAAAGAAGCCCTAAGGATAAGTTTGGAGAGGTGAGTGTTTCCCATCCTAGCCACACTGCAGTTTCTCAACAAACTGCAGTGCTTAAAAAGGATATAAGCTCTTTACTAGTTGCATCATCCCAAAAGGATGTGACTATTGAACAAAGCTCTCATCCAAGAGCACAGGCCAAGAGGGTAAGGGACACAAGCTCACCCTAAACTTAAACCAGAAAGAAGAAACCAAAAACCCTTGGGGATACACAGGGATCACACACTGTGCCAAAGTCTCTCATAATTGAAGCACCTGATACACCAAACTCTCTCACACACTCATTGGATATTGACATGATAAACACATCACTTCCAAATTCTCCATCTTTAACTCTCTTGAGAAGCCAAAAATCCAAGTAAATGAGAATCATCTTTTAGATGATTTGTTGGCTCATTTACCTTTCCTTTCTGAGACTATTGAGACATTTGTGCCAAAATTTTCATCAATTTGCACAGAGTTTACAATAGTCTCCACTCCAAACTCAATTATTTCTTCTATCTCGATGGATATTTATCATCCGTCAAGTAGTGATTGTATCCCGACGGATAAGCTTAACAGCAGTCATCCGTCGGATAGTCAAACTGCTAACCCGATGGATATTCCTCATCCGTCGGGTGTCACTGCACAGCTTCAAATTTCTTCAATTCTTACAAGTGCAGAAGACTTAGTAGTAGTGCAATCACTCCTAGGACTGAGTTAAGGGGGTGAATTGAGTGAGAGTCTGGGTTGCTCCCAGGAAAAAGGAGAGAAAAAGAGTGAACCAATGTAGTCCATTTCTTCTGGACTGGCAAAAGTAAGTGAGAGGAGTCCCACCTTAGATGGTGAAGGTGAGGGTGTGAGGGTGGGGAGCCAAGGTGAGATCTTGATGCAAGAAAAGAGAGATAATGAGAGAAATGTAGGTACAGGAGAAATAAGGGTGGATGTCATTGCAAGTGAGTTAATGAATGTTCATGATGCAGACAGGGAGGGACTATCTCAGCAAAGTCAAGCTGTTATTGATTTGACCTCCTTGGATGCTGAGACATTTACTCACCCTGTTCCAGCATATCAACTTCTAGCTGGACAGGGCAATGACAATGCAGAAAGAATGCTAAATTTGGTGCACACCACACAGTCTATGCAAAGAGTAAAGGATGCAATCACAGCTCTGCCCTCTACAGCTGGTGATATTGACTATGAGACTGGTGGTTCAGAAGATTTCTTTGATAGTGAGGATGAAGAAAGTGAAGAAGAGCCATTAGACATAGGGGGAGAAGTAGGCCCTAGTTCCAGATCAGGCATGCCATCATGGGCCTTCTCCAAGAAATGTGATGAACATTATTTCAAGACCACATTCATCCAACTTATCAGTCAAACACATTCTGCTCTTCAATCATCCCAATATGCTAGCACCAAGAAGCTTCTGCAAGCACATCTTACTTCTCTCCAACTACAACAAATCCAAGGATTCCAACATGATCAGGATATCACTTCTATCAAAACAGAGATCACTCAAGTGAAGAAGGATATAGCTGATAGATTAGATGCAAAACTTCCAGAAGCTACAATGCTTGATATCAAAAGACAATTAAGGAAGAACACTGATCTTACCACCAAGGTGGATTTCTTGGAGAAAAGAATGACAGCAATGGAAGCCTCTCTAACAGCTATACATCTACATCAGGCACAACAAATAGATTTGCTTCAAAGGCTAGTGGCAGCACAAACCCCTTCTTCTACTCAACTTATTGATAATAAAAAGGGGGAGAAAGAAACCTCTTCTAAGGGGGAGAACGCAAGCTCAATTGTCTTATTCGGTCAAGGGGAATCAAGAAGTGAGGGGGAGCAAAAAGTGCTAAATATACAAGTCAGCAAAGTGATTGTGCCAACAATTGCTTTCACAAAGCCACCAGTGTTGGATAGCATTGATCTAATCCAAAGAGCAGCTGAAAAGCTTGAGTTGAAATCAAATCCCAAAATGCTTGATGTTACAGCTCTAGATAAGGAAATAAAAGAAAAACGGAGAAAAATAGATGCAGATATTCAATAAAAGTTTGGACCAATTCAGAAGCAAGACAAAGTCTTCAATCATCATTCTAAAGTCATGAAAATTTCTGTGAATGATATAAGTATGAACTATCTGGAAAGAGGTCAAACTTCTTGCATCAAATCTCCAAAGAAAGATCTCATCATGAAGGCCAAAAGGAACTACTCTAAGTTTTCAGACAAGAATCCTATGGATACAGTGTTTGAAATACCTAGGCCAGATGAGAAGAAGCTGATGGCTAGGTCTATTGCATTCTACAAGGATCCAACTGATTCAGCATTGAAAAGAAGAATTGCTAAAATTTACAGAAATGGTAAGGAGATTTGTGTGGTGGTTGGACACCCACTATTTTTGGAAGCTAAGAAGGAAGAGAAAGAAAGAATCAGGCTAGAAAATAAGCAAGCTGCTTTGGATGCTAAAAAGCAAAAGCAAAAAAAAGAACAAGCTGATATCTTGGCCAAGCTTCAAGCTATAAAAACCACAACAGAACTTCCTGTACAACCAACTGTAATTACTGAACCTAAGGATCTGAAAATGCAAGAAGAATCACAGCAAAAAAGAAGATTTAGATACAAACTCCATTCCAAGAGGAAAGTGAACTTTAATGATGAGGAATTGGAAGACCAATTTCCCAAAAAGCCTACAACTACAACTCAGACATCAAAACCCTCAGTGGTATTTGAAGAATTCAAAGTGGTTGATCCAACAAGAAATATTCATGGTGAACCAATTGTTCCTAAGGATGAGCCAGTAGACTGGGATAGTTTACCAATTCCTGAGCTAAATTTACCCATCTTCAAGACAAAGAAGACAAAGACTAGAGCTAGCAAGAATGTGAAGCCTGTATCTCTCAGACCAAAGCTCTAACCAAATCCCAACCCACAGTCAACAAGAGAGATCTCATGTACATTTGTGATATCAAGGAATTTTCAGACTTGAATCTCTACTTGGATGAACTGGAAGAAGTAAGAGGAATTGATGCTTACATACATCTTCCTGAAAGACTGATATTTAGATACAAGGGAGGGAAAGAGATGACATGGCCTCTTCACAGGATTCTCCAAGAAAGTTAATATGTTCTGATTAAAGTCTACTCATCCTTCAAAAACAACTTTGGATACAATGTGACTGCAAGAAGAATAGTTCTAAAGAGGATTGGGGAACTAAGGAGTATTAGAGCCAAAGATGCACTTCCAAAAACTCTATCTATTCCCTTTACAGGAAAAAGAGTGCATCTAAGACCCTATTGGCTGATGGAATTCATGGATGATAAAGGTGTTAGAAGATTCTTCAGATTGGAGGACCAATTGAGTATCTCTGGAAATGAGACTCTTTTGGAAATGCAGGAAATGCTAAATCTCTCAGAAGCTGATGAACTTGAATTCCACAGACAACTTCAGAATCAAATTGAAGAAAACAACAGAAGGCTTGGGAAGAAATTCAGACAATCAAGAAAAAAGATCTATCTGCTCAAACTAGAGGAGCATCTTGATAACAATTGTGAGCAATTTCTTTGTGTACTTTGCATTGTTCAACTTTCAGCAATTTGTAGCACTTATCAGTTTTATCTACTATTTTTCAATCTGTATCTTTAGGATGTTTTGTTATCATCAAGTTTCTCTTAATTTATGGCTACAATTCCAGTAGACATAAATTGGGGGAGATTGTTAGGAATATGTTGTGTACTTGATGATAAACTAAACAAAACACCTTAGTAGATCTAACTTAGTGAATTTTGTAGCACCCGACGGATGATCAATTATAGTCCCGACGGATGATTCAATATAGTCCCGACGGATGACTAATTGATATCCACCGGGTGAGTAGCTTATGTAACAATAAGTACTTTAGCACATTTCTGCAAACAACTTTGTATAAATTCTGTAGGAACTCATGAATCATGTAGACTGCTAGTAGATGTGCAGAATAGGTTGATTAAATGTAAACATAAGATGTCTTGTAATTCTGCATAAATGAAATGGAGTCAAGTGATAAATGGCTACCCGACGGATGATCAACAAAGCTACCCGACGGATGATCAACAAGGCTACCCGATGGATAACAAGCATGTACCCGACGGATGATCAATTCAAATATCCGTTGACAGTGACAACACAGTCACATGCGTTGAGTGTTCGCAAAAGGAATGTGGCAGCCTGTTTAGCAGGGTTTTGAGAACAAAGAAGCATTACCATTTCCATGCAAGTTATGAAGATTTTCAAAGATGCTGGAATAGAGTAGTGAAGCAACATGAAATTAGACTTGATAGGTTTTGTTTTATTATCATGTCTTATTATCATGTAAACTTGGTGATATATAAACCAAGTGTAGCTAGTAGAACAAACTAACAAAGCAAACACATTTTTAGCAGAGAAACATTTGTAAGTTGTATTATGTAAAATTTCTCTGTAGTTTTGTTTGTTCACTTGTAAAGCAGTTGTGAACTATTCAAGCTTCACAGGATCCTCTTGATATATATATATATGGTGGATACATTAAAATCAACCAGAAAGTTTTAAAGACAATTGTTTTTATTACTTGTGTTTTGATATATGTAATTCTTTCATTCCGCACTTAGCAAATTCAACACTTATATATTATTGAGTTAGAACCGGCTTTAAAAATCTTAAAAAGAAGCCAGAATTACATTCAATCCCCCCTTCTGTAATTCTTGTTGTATTGTTAGGGAATAACAGGCATGGAGATCAGTTCTAGCTGAATGGTTGATTGAAAGGGAGGAAACTAAGAAAAGAAATGAGGTTGAAGCTGAAGAAAGAAGAATGAGATATGATGAAGAGATAGAGATGTACATAAAAAGATCTGAAGAGTTGAAAGCAAAAGGAATGAGCAGAATCTCCAAAGATGGAAGATACCTAAACATCAAAGCTGGTGGATTCTCAAGATTCTGCATAGAATTTTCTAGATAGTGGTTATCCTAAGGTAGCAAGACAAAAACTTGTAGAAGCTCTAAGTGGAACACCTATTATAGAAGAACTTGAACTTCTTGACCACTTAAAGGATCAACTTAGAGAAGAAGCAGACACAAAAATTGTCTTTACCTGATACTTGTAACCATTGAACCTTGTAAATCGTATGCTATATAAAATATATAATTCTATCAAGCTTTGTGTATTAATTTTATTTTCCATCATTTTAAACTTGGGGTTAGTCTTGTTAACAGGCATGAATTTGTATTAAGCAATCTTCTCACAAATTGGGGGAGATTGTTGTATAAAACATGCATGTACCTCAACAAGACCAAGTCATATTGACAACCTTAAGTAAGTTGTATTGTCATCTTAGTTTGTATTTGTACTTGTAACATTTAAAAGTCTGTAAAAATTCAAAGGAGCATAATGGAGTCTTTTTCCTGAAACAATATCAAGCCTAAGGATTCTATCTGGAAGAAGATGAAGATGATCATGCCTCAGAAGAATTTTGAAGAAGTTTGGAGTTGAATAAATCTGTTTGGATAAAAATACTCTAAGTCAAGATCTCTACAATTCACAGATTTAGTGTTATAGAGAAGTCATTCGAGAACTCCAAATGACTTATCGAGAAGTCATGAAAGCTACTAGAGAACTCAGAGAGATATCGACAAGTCAAGAAGACATGAAGGCTAGAGATATCGAAAAGTCATTTCTTCACTTGAGAACTCAGAGTTATCAACAAGTCTACATTCATTAGAGAACTATGAGTTATCGATAAGTCAAAGTCCACTAGAGAACTCAGAGATATTGATAAGTCAAAATTCACTAGAGAACTCTAAGTTGTCGACAAATCAAAGTGAAGACATGATACTGAGAGATCTCGACAAGCTAAAGTTTCATTCGAGAACTCAGAGACCTCTATAAGTCAAATTTACTAGAGCATTAGAGATCTTGATAAGTCATTATACTTATCGAGATGTCAAGATCTCTATATTCCTAATTGGAGATCTCGAGTAAAATTCTCAAATTACAAAATCACAGACCAGTTCAATATTCAAGATAAACAATCAACAAACGATCCAACCAGCTGGATTAACAAGTCTACAAAAAGCAGTTTGAAGAATGTGCAAGATCAATGGTGAAGATTAACGGACAGAGGAAGATCAAGATAATCACAGGATGTTAAAGATATGCTAAGCCAGAAATGGAAGAGTTACTTTTCTTTAAATAGAAATGACAAGTGACAATTTAGAAAAGTTAATAACATGTCTTATTGTACACTGTGTAAACCAGCAGTTAACTGAATTATAAAGTTAACACTGGTCCTTCAGTCAGTAGTAACAATTTAGAAAGAAATCTTGTAATTCTCTCAAGAAGAAGCTAAGCTCTTTATCAACAAGGAGCCTAGAAATTTTGTAGCAAAACATTCTTAATTTCAATATAAAATTAAGTGAGTTTTGAAGATTTGTATTCTTTATTTTTTGCAAGCTTAATTTGTGCATGAACACATTTTACTACAAGATTTAATTTATTTTGTTCAAGTATAAACATTCAAGAAAAGCCTAAAAACATCTAAAACACATTCACCCCCTGTGTTATTCATTTCCTAACACCTTTATGTAGAGATGAGTCTAGGGTTAGATTTGTGTTAGGAGACTTGGTAGACACGTCTCCTACTTAGATGGTAATTAGGAGTCTTGTAAAAGAATGAATTCCATAACCTTCTTTGTAGGACTTTGAGCCCGTCTTGGACACATGTCTCTACTCTTCCAACCGTATTGGGCCTACTCCGTGAACAGCTTATGTACGTGGACCTTGACGACCTCTACTGGTGGGTTCGACCACTCAGGCCGTCTTGAGTCTGCTACGAGTTTGGACCATACAGGTCTGTACTGGAATTTGGATAAGAAGCCCAAGTGTAACTAATTTGACATTCAATGTGTCTTTAGAATGTATTTCCTATCCATATCATATAGTGCTTTAACATTGCAATTTGTGGTTTTGTACTAACTAGATTAGGTTTTGGGCAATTGCGAGACTATTTTATATTTATTTTATTTAAATTAACATAAAATAATTATTAACATAAAACTCAGGGGCATGAAATAATATATTTTAAGTTGATTTAACTAATTTAATGTTATTATTAACTTATTCAAGCTTTTTTCAAATTAATTTAATGAAAATCCTAAATATTTAATAATTATGATATATTAATAAATAGTATATAGACCTTTAAAAACTGTAATAAATAAATTTTTTCAATATAAATTTTAAATAAATTAAGTATCTTGATAAATATTATTGATGAAATATAAGAAATTGTGAAATTAATTAAGTAGTGATAGTAGAGAAAAAAAGAAGAAAATCAGGGGAAAGAAGACAAGAATTTTTAAGAAAATTAACATATTTAATTGATGAGTAATTTAAAGAAAAATATTGAGAGCCAATAATTTGAGATATTTTGAGAAGAGAAAATTATTGATTTGGAGAAATGAAGACGAAAGATTACAGAGAATTAGTGAAAATATAAAAGAAGGAAAAAATGGGTAGAAAAGAGAATTAGTAGAAATAAAGATGATAAAATATTTAATGTAATGTAATTAATAATTTTGATGGATAATAAAAGGAAAAAATGACACTGTGTTCTCCTTATGAAAGAGAATGCCAAAATGTCCTTTCCAAAGAGAGAGTGAGACTCTGTATAGTTGTAATCTAGTTTAGTATGGTGTAGAAGTGGTATGTACCTTGGTGCATCTTTGTACCCTGCAAATATGTTATGTTTTGTGTTAAAAAAAAGTGAACTTATATGTACATTTTTATAGCAGTGTTTTAAAAAATTTCGATAAATTCTCGATTTAATAAATTAATTTCTGATTAATTTCTTATAAAATATTTAACTTATTAATTTTTGAAATCCGATTAATTTTTACAAATGTTTCTTTACTAGAGTATATATAATTATTTATTAAAATAAAAATACTATATTTTTTTGCTAATTAAAATAATATGTTAATTTAAATATAAATAAGTATAGAAATTATGATATAATAAATATATATTTGTTAATAAATAACTAATATAATGATACTAACATATTAAAAATAATTTAATATTATAATACATCCGATTTTTAATTAATAATGAATCGGTAACTCGACCGACCTTCCCCGATTCCCGATTTTTACAACACTGCTATATAGCATAAATATTGGTTGTTTTAAAAAAATCCAACACCATTTTGTGAGTATTTTCTTTCTTGTTTTTATTTATTTTTCCTTTGATTTAGTTTTGAAAAATTATAAAAATTTTAAAAACAAGCTTTTATATATTCTAGTAATATAAAAATAAATTAATTTTAATGTAATAAATTAAATATTTCTAGCTCAGCTAAATTATAAGAACTAAAAAGTTGCTGATTTTTTTACATTAATTTTTACTCCTTTTTTATTATGATCATCCTGAATATTAATAGTTTTCACTCTTTTTTATTATTGCCACCTTGAATACGAGTTGACTAAGTGTTGTGCCTAAAATCAGGCTCGGGCCGGATTTATGACCCATAGATGGATTAGATGGATTGGTATAATGGATTGAGCTTTCTGGATGGTAAAGCAGGGGTATTGGACCAGCATGGATTATTATCGTGGGGTATAAGAAAGATGATGATTACCTGTCTGAAGGGGTATTAGCAAGAGGGAGCTAGGAGCATACTTGGTGGTAACTAATACCCGGGGTCTCTGAAATATGCTAAAATACTAGGGTATTCGGAGAAGGGCAATTAGCTGGTCTATGCAGACGATGGTAAAAGGCCTGCAGAAGTAGTGTTTTAGTTAAAGACGAACTCCACAGTGAGATAGTAGGATGGATATGACTCCTAACGTGCTACAACTGCATGTAAACGGATTTGTACAAAGTATGCATGGAATATGCATACATTTAATGGATAAATACAATAATTACATGGATAAATAAGTATTAGTGGTATATTAGAAGTAGAACTCTTTGGATTAAGTCTAAACCTACTTGGATAAGCGTTGGAAGCTGTTATGGGCTTAGTAAAAACGTGGATAACCCATCATGGAGGAGTCCTAAAATTATAGAACTACATAAGGACTTGATTCCTATAAGTATAGAATATGTAAGCCATTTGCAAAGGTTGGACACTCGTTTTCTCTACCAAAACACACGGTGGAGTTCTAGCGAGACCTATTTCGGGCATCCCCACGGCTAAGTAGGAATTACTCCGCCACCATGCTCGGAATCCTTACAAATTCAGTACAAACGCAGCCACAAACACCTCTCGCTTCCGGCAGATCAGGCATATTCAGTTTTTCACAATACGCCCGATTTTCGACCCAAATCTCCGCGATTCTTCCGTTACTTCAGCAACAACCTTACCGAATGTTGTACCAAATTCCTCTCACAACACTAAGTATAGTTCATGTTAACAAGAAAGTAACTCTAGTTAGATTATTTTCACTATTTTACAAAGTTAGTTGGGGTAGAATGTGAAACAAGAAGTTAATGGGTTAAAAAGCAAAAAAATAAAATTGTGAGTTTATTTTTTCTGCTAATAGCTCTAATTTAATTAAAGGTTGTTATGATATTCGGAGAACATGATTTTGGTCGTTCATAAGAGACCCCGTGAATAGATAAGTAATGCTAGCTTAGATTCCTAATCAAGAACCTGAATAATTAGTACATATAATAATCCCCCGAAATTGTATTATAATCTGTTCCGGTCTCCCACATGCTGCATGTGTAATTGAGATTAGTCAAATACAAATTTCCTAACCTTGAGAGTATAATCCAAGAAATTACTTTGTTCAAGCTTTACCTAAAGTGAAGCAAGTATTCTAACATTAAGTTGTTCAAAACCCTAGGAGATCGCGTGGACCGTGGGTTGTGGGCAATTCGAGCTACGATGAGCTCCCATGTCATTAAGGTGTTTAAGAGCAAGTTCATAGTATTGTAGTCGGTTTTTTATAAATATTATAAAATATTAATTCTTAACAATTAATATATAATTAAAATATTAATTCTTAACAATTAATATATAATTTTAAATTTCAGCTTCAGCAATAATGCTTATCTTCCTTTTTTATTATTATTATATTAATAAATTTGAAAAGATATGAATAAAAAATGGAACAAAGAGTGAGAGAAAGTAAAAAAAAAGAGAGAGAAGTAATTTTTCATTATTAAAAATGTTATAAGAGAGCACTATAAGTTCCTTAAAGATAAATAATGATGCTCATGTTTTAGTGATTTAAAGAAATACTAATACACTGTCATTTTTTCTCAAAATCCTTATAACTAAATCTAAAACTTATATAAGTGAGCTGTTTAACTTGATCTAAAGTAAATTTGTTATAATTATTTTTTTGAAGATTTATTTTTTAAGAAAATGTAAAATGGGCAAAAGATCGAAGTTAATTAATTACTAAGAAAAATATTTTGTTAGGTACATCATGATGATCGATCACATTTTAGGACAACCAGATATAGACGGTGTTTTAATATTGCCAAATAGTCCGGTACCAGTATTTATTGCTGACCCCTCATCTAGTTCAATTTGTGCGTATTCGAGTTCAAAATTGATTTTATTTTGTTAAAAATCGGTTAAAACTCGATATTAACTCCGATCGGGGTCAAATTCAAGTTTGATTTTGTCAATTTTAGACTCTATTATTTTTAGTATAATCATAATTATTAGTGTAATTAGAAACTCCCTCTATCCCCCTCAAATTTTTACATCGGGTGACAGCCGGATGCGGGCTCGGCATGCATTTTAAAACTCTTATTAAATATAGTTGTATAATTTTTTTTAAATTATTTTTCTTCTAAATATAAATATAAAAAAAAATTAAAAATGAATGACGGAACTGTAATTTATAATTACCTTAAAATACGTGTCAAGCATATGGAAAAAAAAAGTAAAAAAAATGAAGGAGACGGATGTAGTATTTTTTTATTAATCTGCATTATTATGAAACGAACAATATATATTAGTTCTAATACAACCAAAAATAATAAAAAAATTAATTTAATATGTGAGAAATAATGATATTCAATTAGTAATTGAAGTACTGTCCGATTTTTGATTACTCGTTTTTTTCACAAACAAAATTTGATTGAACCGATTTCTAATTATATTCATATATAATTAGAGTAAGGGAGTTTTGATGGTACGTTTTTATGATTTGGTCGTCAGGGGTGACAAGGTCATTTATAGACTAAAGTTAACTTATCCATTTCACAAACACAGGCTGGGTTGTACATAGAGTTGGTTGTATATAAGTTCAAAATATAGAAAAACTACTCAATTTTTTTTAAAATAGTTACACAAGTAATAATTATCTCATAAAAATAAATATAAATAACGGCTAAGAAATTATTTGTTAATCGAGTTAAAATAATATCATATTTTTACAAAAAATTGAAATATGTCAGTTTGATTTTTAATGTTTTTAAAAAATCTAATAAAATACATTATATATTATATTTATTTCATTTATTCTAATATTCTATTTTAATACTTAATAATCCGTAAAAAAAACACAGTAGATAATTAATTTAGAAATTAAGCTATTATTACACATTCTTGAACAGTATAAAATAATATTAAAAATATTATATATTTAATACACGTAACAATTATCTTAATAAAAATAAATCTAAGTAATAAATAATGAATTATTTGTTAATCGGGTTAAACTCGGTCATTTTCTAAAATAATTGGAACGAGTGAGTTTGATTTAAAAATTTTGTAAAAAGATCATTTTAATTTTTATCATATAAAATAAGAAAAAATATTGAAATTATATTTAGGTATAAATATTACAGCGTTTTGTTTGATTTGTGGAAATTTTACGGATTTTCAAAAACTAGTATAATTCAAATTTGAGAAACAAAGTAATAAATAAATTTAGAAGTACTATTACAAAAAAATGTAAAGTATTTTTTTTCAAAATCATTGCTACAACCAAAAATTATGAAATGTTGTCGTAAATACGGCAATACGCTAACTCTTTCAAATTATCTTTTATAAAATTTAGAGTCATCAATCTATAAAACATAAAAATGTGGAAGAAATATAATAATAATAATAATAGTAATAATAATAAAACTATTACGATTAAAAATTGAAATATAAATCTAATAAAATATATTATATACTATTTTTTCATCTATTCTAATATTCCATTATAATACTTAATAATCTGTAAAAAATACAATAAGCAATCAATTAATAAAATAAATTATAATTTCACATTCTTAAATAATATAAAATTATACTAAAAAAAAAATTAGTTACAGTACAATTGTCAATTATCTTAATAAAAATAAATCTAAGTAAGAATAAAAAAATTATTTATTTTTAGGGTAAAAAGTAAATCATTTTTAGAAAAAATATTTATAAAAAGAATATATTAATTTTGATCATATAAAATAAGAAACACATTTAGATTATATTTATGTATAAATATTACAAGCGTTTTGTTTCCATTTATAAAACGGCGAAGTTACGAATTGTTTTGTAAAAAAATTAGAGTACATGAATTTTATAAAACATAAAAAATAGGAAGAAATATAATAAGAATCATAAAAAAATTATTATTATTCAAAATTGAAAAAACAAGCTAATAAAATAAATTTAAAGTACTATCGCAAAAATGTAAAGTATTTTTGTTCGAAATCATTAGTAAAACCGAAAAATTAAGAAATCTTGGTAAGATGTAAACAACA
Source organism: Apium graveolens (assembly GCF_009905375.1). Taxonomy (NCBI): domain Eukaryota; kingdom Viridiplantae; phylum Streptophyta; class Magnoliopsida; order Apiales; family Apiaceae; genus Apium; species Apium graveolens. The sequence continues at coordinate 276,885,129 of NC_133648.1, forward strand.
AACAAATTTGCATTTTTTATCAAACTGCAAAATATTAAGAAAAAAATATATAAATAAAACAAAAATAAATATGTAAACATATTATGTGAAATATGATTATGTTATATTTTACATTATTAATGTCTAATATAAAAATACAATAATATGATCATCATGTAAATATAGTGATTTGAATAATAAAAATAATAGTATTTTATTTATAAAAGATATTGATATTAAAAAATAAATAAACCAACTCATTTTGTCAAAAAACAATCTTATATAAAAACTGGTTATAATTTGATCATCATCACTATAATATTATAAGAAAAAATGCCCAAAATACACCACTTTCCAGTTTCAATTGCCCAAAATACCCACCGGCGGGAAAAGTGCCCAAAATACCAACGAAATGCGCATTTTAGATATGTGTATTCTGATTTTTAAAATTTTTACAAAGAATACGCATGTCTGACATGCGTATGTCTGACAGTGAATACGCATGTCAGACATGCGTATTCTTTGTAAAAATTTTGAAAATCAGAATACGCATCTCTAAAATGCGTATTTCGTCGGTATTTTGGGCACTTTTCCCGCCGGTGGGTATTTTGGGCAAATCTCCCCAAATGGTGGGTATTTTGGTCACTCACCCATATTATAAATAGGACATCACACCTATGTAATCATCATCATGTAAATAAGTTATTAGAATAAAAAAAATAGTATTTTTGGTAAAAGATATTTATATCAAAAAGTAAATAAGCCAACTCATTTTGTCAAAAAATAGTTCTTATATAAAAAATTATTTATAAATTTTCATGTGCATGTTACAATGTGTAAAATTAATTTTTTATATTATTAAATAATGAAAACATTTAGTATATATTTTGTAATGAATGTTACAAATTCTATAAATAATAAATTTTGAAAAGAAATATAATAATTTTAAAAAATCAATACAACTTAAAATAAAATACAATTTTAATAAAATGAAAAAATACCCTATAATAGATTGCAAAGTATTATTAAATGTTATTATAAAAACTGAGAATTTATAATATATTATTAAAAACACGTGAGAAAAAGTAGTAAGGTACAAATTACAACCAAATATAAAAATATAATAAAAACTAAATGAATAAGTTTGAAAAATATTTTTTTTTGAAAAATTAATCATATAAAAATAAATATGTACAAATATATATTACATGTTATTAGAATGTTAAAATATTTAAGATTAAAATAAAAGAATAATTATGTATAATTGTGAAATACAGTTATACATAATAATAAGATTTTAGTAACACTTTAAAAGTCGTAATATATTTTTAAAATTATTAATATATTATACAAAGGTTGTTGTAATGAAGTATAAAAATGTAATAATAACTAAATATATAAGTATAAAATACTTAAGAAATATAAAAAATTAAGGAATAAAATTTTTCTATTAAAATTTAGTCAAATATAAAGAAAAATTATAAATTCCAAAATTTTTATAAATATAATTAGAATCATTCTGTGCATTGCTTGGGTATAAAGCTAGTTTTTATAAAGGATTTAGGTAGTTTATTACAATGACACATCGTGTCGTAAAGAACTATAAAAAATATACTCATCTTATAGGAAAACAAAAGTGAGTACACATAATTAGATAAACTGTTAGCGTAACACTAACACAGCACTAAACAGGGCAGAATTTCAGAACAGTGCCAAAATCTACCTTAATTTGCTCAACCAACCAAGCATATATGCTTATATAGGAGGTTTCCGGGGAAATGAATAAACCAACATGGAACAACTATTAATGACAAAAGAAAACCATACCCAAAATTAGGGAGGATAACAGGTCGAGTACGGATCCGATATATTAAAATTTAAATATAAGTTCAAACATTTTCGAATTATTTAAATTTAAATCTGTCAGATTTTGGATTAGATCTAATATTTTTCACCTATCCCAAATTATGAATAATATAGTCAATTTTAATATTATTTATACATACAAATAAAATTAATTATATTTAAATATTAGTTAAAATTAAAATATATCAATTAATAAGTAGTCAAACATATTAAAATACATAATACTCAATATCCCATCACAAATGTTTTTTTCTTGTATATATTTGGAAAGTACATTTTAAATAATAAAAATTAATATTAAAAAAAGAGTTATAATTTACTAAATAAGTGTGAGACATTAATCTGATACCACTCGAATAATACAATAAAAATATGTAAATCATATGATTAGATCTAAAATATAACATATAATATATTATTTATGTGTCGGGTTTTAATCGGGTTTTGAGTTTGGATCGGGTTTCGAATTTCAGATTGAATATCGGTTTAGTATTGCTAAAATTCAAATTCAAATTCAAAATTTCGAATTCAATATATATAAAATTTCGGGTTTCAAATCAGATATCCGTCAAATTTGATTAATTTACCGGCCCTACGCAAAATCTACATTGAGACTATGTATGCCATAGTACATACTCCATGCTAAATGTTTTTTTGACCTTTTTTTTCTCAAATACCTTAATGTGTATAAAGATTGTAGAATTATACTTTTTTTTAAAAAACTCGTTTCTTGAATAAAAATTTAATTTATATTTTTATCCAGAAAAAAATTGAAATATAACTTGTGAAGTTATTCTTTTTAAACTACTTAAAATACTTTAAAAATCAAGTATGCAAGCATTTTAGGAAGGAGATAGTAATATTAAGAGAAACACCAAAACTAATTTTTTTTTAATTTTTTTTTGTAATTTTACAATATTTGTTAAAAAATGCAAAAAAAAAACGGTTTGCAAACAAAAGCAACCAAATATGTAATTTAACTGAAAAAATACTGAATTTTTTTTGGTTGCAATTGAAAGTGCATCGGATTGCATTTGAGGTTGCATCTAGTTGATGCGGGGTTGCAAAACCATATTTTTGCAAAAAAATTATTAAATCGTATTTTGGAAATGAAAATTAAAAAGTCATATTTTGCAAAATAAAATAAAAAAAACATAATTTTTAAAACAATCTCTAATATTAAAGCTACCGCTTACATTCTCATAAGAATTATACAATTTTAATAATTCAATCGTGAGACAAAGTAAAATTAGTTTTTTAAAAAATAAACTCATGTATCTCTTGGCATATGGCAAACACCAAACACCAAACACCATGCACTAAGAACACATATGTGTCCATTTAGTTTCTGTCTTTATGTACATGCATCGTACAACTGCTTTGCTCTCGGAGAAAATCATTTGTGTTCTTTCTACTTTTCATGTGTCATTACATTAGGGAAGGGATACGAGAAAGTAACATTAGAGCAACTCCAATATTTTAGTTATTTGAAATTTTAAAGTCAAATATAAGGAATATGAGAATAGCCATTGATGTATTAAGTTACTAACATCCAATATTTTATATTAAATTTAGGTAATGAACTAAGAAACTGGTGGAGATACTCTTAATGTTTTAACACTGCAATTCTAGAAAAAGTTGCATTTTTGTTAGTTATGTATAACTTTAAATTATTCAAAATTTAATCCAAATTTGTATTTTAGTAGACCGGCCGTTTTGATTCATATACATGTTGAATTAGTTAAATCGAACTCGCTTAAAAGTTGTGCGATGCAAGGTTGTTTTAAATAAAAATAATTTTTTATTTTTATTTTAAAATTTTATTAATTTTAATATATATATATTCATTATATTATAATAATTATTTAAAATAATTAGGTTCTAAAATAAATAAGTTCATGAACTGATTCAGCAAATAGGTTGTTAAAAATATATACCCTGGGTAATTAAATATGTCATGTGTTTTAATGAGAATATTTTAATTTAGAATTACTTGGGTTGTCGATAAGATTCAAATCTTGAACTGATTTATATAATAATGAATACTCTTATATATAATTGTATATTTGATTTAAAAAATTCAATGATTCGAATTTAAATGACCAAACTCCAACTTAGTTAAGTGATTTTTCAATATTCGTTTAACTTCATAGACATTAGCCTATTAGTACTAATATTAATATGGTATATTTTTTCAGAAACTTTGGGTTTCGTGTCAGCTTCAAAACGGACAGTGCGAGTCGTGATATATATAATATATATCACATTATTTTTGTTTTAGTTGGTCTAATTATTTTTTTATTATAATTTTGTTGTATCTTATACTAAATTGTATAAATCTTTTTCACCCCGGTGAATAGTATATATTTTTTTTTTATTCCGATACATCAAACAAAGTTTTGAATTATCTCTAGTTTTGTTTTGGTAAAATGGTATGGATATTACAGACATGGAAAAAAATTTGAAATTATATAAGATCGTTATATCAACTAAATTAATATAATAATATTAGTTTGTTTTGAATATTATTTTAGCTGGGTTAAATATTATTTTATTTTAGGCTGGATGAGTATTATTTTATTTTTTTTACCCGGATGTCATTATATCTACCAACAAATTATCTTTCAATTTTAATTTTATTTTAATTCGGTTCAATAATATAATTTTAACCGCATCAGCAATATTTCTTATTATACCCGATGCAACAAATTCATTAACCATATGTAGTTCTTTTATTTGTTATATTAGCCTGAATCAATTGTATAATTTTGTTTGAGCCATAGTGTGTATTATTTTCTTTTAACGCGTGCAATTAAACTTATTTGAATTATCTTTTAATTTGAATTTTTAATAAGACGGTTCGATAGTATATTTTATTTTGTTTTAGCCCCAAATCATATACATATTTAATTCTATTTATATTTATATAATTATTTAAAGAATATCAATATAGTAATGAGAGTTTTTTTTATTTTAAAGATAATTATAAAATTAGAGTACGAACAAAATACAAGTGATCAGACCATACTATAACAAAACTTTCAATATTTTATTTTTTAAGTAACTAACTATATTTGTTTATCTTGTATCAATAGTATAATTTTGTTTTAACTCCGCATGAATATTGTGTATAGATTATAATTTTAGTTGTATGTACATTATTATATTGTGAATATTAGTATATTAATGAAAATATTTATATTAAATGTAATTATAATTTAGAAGATAACAAAAAATACAGGTGACCAGATAAATAACAATAGTGTGCTCATGTCCAACTTATGATTAGTGTGTTGGCGTCAACGTAAATTTGTATTAGTGTCTATTTGGTATTTTTTAAATTCTGTTTTACTTCATACTATTTATATACATAAAATAATTTTTTTTAAAAATAAATTAAATAGGGTTAATTCGAATCGGCGTGTAACAAAATATAAATATTGGTGACCAAATTTGTAATGTTTAAAATAAAAACTTTTATAAAAAAATTTAAATAAGAGTAATTAGATTAAATCAACGTGCACCAAAATTGATAGGGGATAAAATAAACCTTAATTACGTCATTAATTTTGCATTAATTACATCTAGGGTTGTAAGGCCCATTAAAGAAGGTCATGTGTATGACATTCAAACCAAGAAAGTTAACACATTGATCAGGCCCAAGAAGGTTAATACATTGATCAGGCCTGATAGAACAAAGAAGACCCAATAACCCTGAATATTTATTATTTTCATAATTGTTAAATAATGAAAAAATCAGCTATTGTGAAAAGTCCTAATAAAGGTATGAAACCTTGTGGATTAGCCTCCAAGAGGCCTAGAAGGATAAGAAATCAGATTCCTACTTCCTAGGACTTTAAAGTCCATTCTACTTCTGATACTTGCCCACCAAATCTCCTAAATCTAATCTAATTCAAGGTGTTCCACACCTATATAAAGGGTCCCACCCCCACTAATCAGAAGTACATTTTTTGACTTGATCTTTGGCATACAGCAAGGTACGTAGGCATCTTGTTAAGGCAGATCGAGTCACGAAACACAATAACAGTCAAATCGAGCCTCGAAACTCACGAACCCTAGCAATAAATATACCCTAAGTTTTTATCCATAACATTTGGCGCCGTCTGTGAGAAAGCATAATAACTAGCATGGCGAACATGGAGTGGAAACAGCGCCCCTGAAGGAACACCAGCTGAAACAACTCAAAAGATTTCATCAACGGTGGAGATACCCTCACGCTCGTCCTACGCCTCTACCCAAGGAGGAACACCAATAGGGGCAACCGAGCCTCAGCCACAAGGGACGAATCCCCCGGCTGCTCAAGGGACGAATCCCCAATTTCAACAGGTACATGCACCTGTAAACCCTCAACCCGTGAGGTATGAATATTCAACTATTGTGACCACTAACCCCCCTTACGTGATGCCCCTATACCCCGAGGTTGGAGGAAGTGGACATGCTAATCGGAGTGAAGCACAAGGACAAACACCCCCTACGCACGCGGTCTGGCTCCTATTTCGGAGGACCAAGAATTCTCTGGACCTTACACTAAAAGAGACTCTGAATCTTCGGATGATGATGTGGCTCCTAGAAGGAGGCGTGCTGGTAAAGAACCAATTACTGATGCTAATCGACGCCCCAGAACCACACAAGAGACGAATACCCAGGAAGTACATGAGAGGATCAGGGCTCATGAAGCTGAGATCTTAAGGCTGAAGCGCGATTTGGAGGCACACTTAAGACCACCACTACCTCCAAGGAGGAGAAACCCTCCTCCAGTCATAGACCTGAATGGTCCAATCCCAAGAAGGGATGTTGTCCCAAGGGCTGACCTAAGTGATCTTCTATCTTTAGGGGATCCCGATGATCCAACTCCACCATTCACCAAGGAGATAATGAATGCCCACATCTCAAGAAAGTTTAAGATGCCCACCATCAAAGCCTATGATGGAACTGGAGATCCTGCTAATCATGTTAGGACGTTCTCTAATACACTATTGTTGCAGCCCGTCAATGATGCTATTAAGTGTCGGGCCTTTCCTAAAAACCTGTCGGGAATGGCTCAAAGATCGTATAGCCGTTTGCCTCCGAATTCTATTGGGTCCTTCAGAGAGCTAAGTCAAGCTTTTATTAAGCAATTCATCAGTGGGAGGGTGCATGAGAAAAGTTCAGCATCCCTCATGAGCATTGTGCAAGGAGCAAAAGAGTCCTTGAGAGACTATCTGAATCATTTCACCAAGGAAGCTTTGAAGGTCCCATACCTTGATGACAAGGTAGCTATGATTCCACTGCAGCAGGGAACTAGGGATGAGTTCTTCAAGATGTCGTTAGCAAAGTGCCCCTCTGAAAGCATGTTACAGCTTCAAGACAGGGTCGAGAAGTACATCAAAGTGGATGAAAGCATGAGGAAGACAGTAGTGAATAACGAGCCCGCTGGTGGAAAGAAGTGAAAGACCAATCTGGAATATATTGTTAAGGACAAGTATCCTAGAACTAAGCAAAACAATTATTCAACCCCGAAGAAGGGAAGACCTGGACAAAAGTTCACTGAATATGCTAAGTTGAACGCTCCTAGAAGTCAGATCTTGATGGAAATCGAGAAGGATATAGATGTTCGTTGGCCTAAGCCCCTAAAGGTTGATCCAACCAAGCTGGATAAGAGCAAATATTGCAGATTTCACAAGGATGTTGGTCATAACACCGATGAGTGTCGGCAATAGAAGGATGAAATTGAATTCCTTATTCGAAAAGGATGACTAAGCAAGTATACTAGAGATGGAAGAGATAGGAATAATAATGGAAGAAGGAACTTCGATGATCGTAAAATGGATTAGGATGATCAAGGGTGAACTCCCCAACCCAGGGGACCGGTGATAAATGCAATCTTTGGAGGACCATGACCCCGAGGGCCAGTGATAATTACGATTTTTAGAGGACCAACTGTTGCGGGTTTGTCCAGAAACTCGATGAGAGCTTATACTAGAGAAGTTATGCATATTATCGGGGAATACCCGAAGAGGGCTAGGACAGGAGTGACAATGACATTTGATGATTTTGATTTAGAGGGTGTCAAATTTCCTCATGACGATCCTATGGTCATAACGCCGATAATAGGGAACAACCCAAGAGTCCTTGTAGATAATGGTGCCTCGGTGGACATTTTGCTTCATGATGCCTTTATAAGGATGGGTTACAATGATTCTCAATTAATCCCAACTGACATGCCAATATATGGTTTTGCTGGATTTGAGTGCCCCGTGGAAGGGATAATTAAGTTATCGATGACCATATGTCAGGAACCAAGACAAGCAACGCAGATGTTAGAATTCGTAGTGGTAAAAGCTCGATCAACTTAAAATGTAATTATGGGAAGAACGGGATCCATGCTTTCAAGGCAGTCCACTCTTTTTACCATTCAGTGATGAAGTTTCCCACCCGGAACGGGATTGGAGAAGAGAGAGGGGATCAAAAGATGGCAAGGAGTTGTTATGTAGCCTCCCTTAGGGCAGATGGAGTTGGGGGGGTAGGTTTTGCCTATTGAAGATTTGGACATCCACGAGAATGATGAGAAAAGAGGGAAGCCATCAGAAGACTTGGTCTCGATTCCTTTGGCTCCCGAGGATCCTAAAAATGTAACTTTCGTTGGAGAATCACTAGAGGGTCCCCTTAGAGGGAAGTTGGTGAGGTTTTTACAAGAGAATAGTGATGTATTTGCATGGTCAGCAGCTGATATGCCTAGCATAGACCTGGAACTGATTACTCACAAATTGAACATAGATCCGAATCGAAAGACAGTGAAGCAAAAAAATAAGACTTTTGCCCCGTGAGAGGCAAGAGGAAACCAAGCAAGAAGTAGAAAAGCTCTTAGAGGCTGGTTTCATTTAAGAGATACAATTTTCGGAATGGTTAGCAAACCCTGTAATGGTAAAGAAAGCTAATAGAAAGTGGAGAATGTGTGTGGATTTCACCGATCTGAATGATGCGTGTCCAAAGGATTATTTCCCGTTTCCAAGGATAGATGTATTGATAGACGCTACCGTTGGTCATGAGATGCTGAGTTTTATGGATGGATTCAGTGGATACAATCAGATTAAGATGCATAAGTATGACATCCCAAAGTTATCATTCATCAATGACTTTGGTGTTTTTTGTTATCTTGTTATGGCGTTTGGTCTTAAGAATGCAGGAGCAACCTATCAAATATTGGTAAATAAGATTTTCAAGGATCTTATTGGAAAAACTATGGAAGTTTATGTCGATGACATGTTAGTCAAGAGTCTAGTGAAGGCTGACCACATAACCCATTTGCAGAAAGCTTTTGAGGTCCTGAGATATCACAAAATGATGTTGAATCCAGCAAAGTGTGCTTTCAGAGTGGGATCTGGAAAGTTTTTGGGGTTGATGGTCTCCAAGAGGGGAATTGAAGCGAATCAAGATAAGATAAAGGCCATTTTGGACATGGAGCCTCCACGATCTATCAAAGATGTTCAAAAACTTACTAGAAGGGTTGTTGCCTTCGAACGATTCATCTCCAAGTCCGGAGATAAGTGGTTTTCGTTCTTTAAATCCCTGAAGAAGGTTAAATATTTCATATGGACTGAGGAAAGTCAGGAGGCATTCGAAGGATTGAATAAGTATATGGTTCAAGCCCCGTTGTTGGCCAAACCAGTTCTGAATGAAGTTTTGTACCTATATTTGGCCGTTTCAGAAAATGCTTTGAGCGCTGTATTGGTGAAGGAGGAACTTAAAGTCCAGAAACCCATATATTATGTCAGTAAGATTCTGCACAGAGCTGAGTTGAATTATTTAACTATTGAAAAGTTTACTTTAGCCCTGGTGATGGCTTCGAGGAAGTTGCGTCCTTACTTTCAAGCTCATAAAATTGAAGTACTAACGAATCAGCCCTCGAGAAACATCATTCATAGTCCCAAAGCTAGTGGAAGACTGATTAAATGGGCAATATATAGGGAGAATTTGACATCAAGTATAAGCCGTGAACGGCAATAAAAGCCCAGTCATTGGCTGACTTCGTGGTTTTGTGTACCATACCCAACCAAGAAGTCGGGGGGCAGGAAGGTATTATACTTCAAGACACGGAAGGTAACAAAGAAGAGGGCGTTAAAGCAAAAGGAATATTGGGTTCTCTATTTTGATGGAGCATCAAAAACAAACTCTAGTGGAGCAGGGCTAGTCTTACAAAGCCCATATGGGTTCTTGATTGAATATGCTATGAAGTTAGATTTTACGACTACGAATAACGAAGCTGAATATGAAGCTTTGATAGCTGGGCTTGGCCTAGCAGGAACATTGCGGGTCAAGAACTTGAAAGTATGTGGAGATTCAAAGTTTGTCATATCCCAGGTCAAGTACGGGATGAAACCATGGCAAGGTATGTGTGCCTAGTGAAGGCCGTGATGACTCAGTTAGATGAATGCCATATTGAACACATCCCAAGAAAGGAAAATGCTAAGGCAGATGCATTGTCTAAATTCGCTTCGTCAAAAATAGAAAGAAGTTCAAGAAGTGTGTATTTTCGCATTTTGAAAACGCGAAGCATTGATGTTAAGCCTGTAGCCCTTATAGGGCTGGGAACATCATGGATAGATCCTATTAAGGCCCATATTCAAATGGGTTGGCTCCCGAATGATGTGACTGAAGCGCGAAAGCTAGCCGTCCGAGCACTGAGATATTTTTTGATTGATGGAATTTTAAATAAAAGGTCCTTTGTGGTTCCTTATTTAAGATGTCTTAGGTCGGATGAGGCTCAACTTGCCTTAGAGGAAGTGCATGAAGGTATATGTGACCAACACTTGGGGAGCAGGGCCCTAGCCCACAAAATTACTCGCTTAGGCTTTTATTGGCCAGAAATGATGGCTGATGCCAAATAATATGTTAAAAGATGTGATCGATGTCAGAAACATGCTCCTATAGTAAGGCTGAAAGGAATATGTCCTAAGTCCAATCATGTATAAGGATTTATGAATAACTTTTATGTAATCTGTTTTGATTTCATTGATATTAATAAAGACTTGTTTTGTTTTTATTACGGGCTTTATCTATTTAAGTGTTTAAATAAGATATACCATAGTTTAGAGTAAAGCTTTTTATGGATTATGATGAGATCATAATAGTGAGACCTAAAAAGATGATAACTCTAAACTTAAATAGATCCTGGTCATAGGATTACTAACTGGTAATTAATAATCCGCAAAGATCGGTACATACTATGCTTGCTTTATTATGAAGGATGTCTGTTCTCATAGACATTTGTGTGGTGACACTATAGCTAGTATATAGGTGCTTATTATAGAATAAGTTCACTGAACATGACTCGCCTAGCTGAACAACTGATGGAGTTCACTCACGTGTCAGCAGTTGTTCACATAGTGATAGTTGTACAAGTATCCTTAGACTTGAGGTCATCACAGTCATCTTGTGTACACTGAACTATGCTTTGGTTTAGTTCTTAGTCTCCAGGGACAATTATTAGGGCTCTTCTGGGTATAGGAATTTGTACACGAAGATAGTGTATGATCAATAAAGGATCTACCCCTTCCAGTGAAGGAAGCGAATGTTCAAGGCTGATCCACTTATGCTAGTTCAGGAATCTCTGACCAGAGTGAATGAAATTAGAAAGGAGTTTCTAATTTGCATAGAACTAAGCATAGTAAATGGTAAGCAAGTGATTGAATTAGATAGGCTTGACACGAGATCCATGCCTTGTATTTAATCGGGACATTGTAGGGTAGAAGGAGTTTATTGTACGGTAACTATTCACTGACAGGTTCTTGGTATTTTAAGCAGTGAATTCATATTATCCGGATAGTCGCGATATGTTGAGAAGCATCACTCAAGATGTAAAATAAATGTGATTAATTAATTAATCATATTTAATAAATTAGAGAATTTATATAAATAATGATAAAATAGTTTTATTATTATTTATTTTTACTACCGGCTTAATATTGAACCTACAGGGTCACACCATAAAAGGAGAATGATTTAATGATGGAGGAATTAATTAATAATGGCTAATAATTATTTATTTATGAAATAAATAATTAATTAGCAAATTTAATAATTGATTAAATGAGATTTAATTGATTATAAATTAATTAAGAAAAGTTCTTAATATTATTAATTAAAGGATTTAATTTTTGGAAATTAAATCAAGAGAGAGAATTATTTTTAAAGTGTTTAGAAAAAGGATTAATAATTAAAAGGTGTTTTAATTATTAATGAGAATAATAAATGGGAAAATAATAATAATATTTATGGGAAAATTTCAGCTGAAAATTTTGCCTATAAATACACTATTATAGACCCTATTTTATTCTAACCCACATCTAACCCGAAAACCCAAAAAGTTTGGAAAACTCAATTCTCTCCACCTCCTTCCTCCTCCTTAACATCGTTTTCTTGGTGGATACCGGTGGAGTGCTTCACACTTGAGGAGCAACTGCTAAGGATCTCTGATCGTTGTCTCCGAATTATTTTAAAAGGTTAGATTCGATCCCTCGAATTTTTATTCACGATTTATATGCTTTTATTTGGATTTTGTATGTGTAAAAGTGTTTTGCCATGCCCCCGCTGCGTTTAAAATCCAACATTGGCATCAGAGCATAGGTTGTATGCATATAGATCTGTGGTAAAAATTTCAGAATTTTATGTGCTTGTATGAATTAATTATGATTTTTACAAGTTATATCATGGATTAATTTTGTCTGATGAGAAATCGTTTTTCAGAATAATTTTGATTGTTGATCTGGATTCTACAAGTGTTGTAGATCGTCTGGGTATTTTTTTCATAATTTTATGATGTATAGATTTTTTATTATGAATTTTTGAAGTTGTTTCAATTAAAATTCGTAATTAAATAATCATATATATATATATATATATAAATTGTAAGTTTGTATATGTATATGGCTGCAAATATATCTGTATAGTCTGCTATGTTTGTGTTGAATGCACGGGTAAAGTACAGAAACAGTCAGGTACGGCTGCTGCACGGAGTTCGAGAAAGAAAGCAACGGCGGCTGAAAAAAAAAGAAAAAAAAAGGGGTGTAACGCATTCCGGGAATGCGTTACACACTTGTGGCGCATTCACGGAATGCGTTACACCCTTTAATGGCTTAAAAGGGGTGTCACGAATCACCAGAATGCGTTACAGGGCTTGTAACGCGTTCCTGTAATGCGTTACAGCCCGTCTGTTGATATTAAAATTGATTTTCTGGGAGTTTCGTAACTCCGTTTTGGGCGTGCAATATACCGTTGGATTCGTTTTTCCGAGACGGATCTAATGGAGTGATCAATTTTAGTTTATATAAAAGTTTTGAACTGTTTATATTTCTATGAAGTGTTTTAAAGCTGGTTTTGACTGTTTAAGTTGCTTTTAAATGCTTAATGTAATACATAGAGATGTATAATGCTTAGACTAATGTGCTAGATGATGTAACATGCCTACCTTGATGTTTATTCATGTTTATATATGTGATATATGCTTAGTTTATCATGCGATGATAGATTTAGGTGAACTTAAATGAACATAAGGCGTTTGTTAGACAACCTAGTATAGTGAAATTGTTTCATAACCTTAAGAATAATAATATGAATACAATCATGAGATTCTTGTGTTTGTGAAACACGTAATTGAATATGAATTTTCAATATGAGAGAAAGGATGATTCTGTCAATAACAGATTTCTATCTGTAAGAAAGGGTTATTAAGTGACGCCTCTTGACAATGCATTACCCGATCTGGGAATCGTCTGATTATTGATTATTGATTTGAAATATTTAATTTAAAAGGAAGAATCTCTTTATAATATGATTATGATTGTAACGTAATATAATCCCTCTAAAATTAAATAATATCAAGTAGTAATTGGCCAATGACACAACGGGCTTGTGCGGCCTTCCAACATGATAGAAAAGTAGTTCTTATTTTTGAATCATTGTCGGTTCATGCTACAGCCGAGGGCTTTGATTTCGAAATAAGAAATACTTGTCTATTACATAGAGATGTGTACATTGAATAAGAATCTAAAGGTCGGTACGTGCTACAGCCGTGGGCCTTTGGGGACTGATTCAACTGTACGGAATGTTGGGTTAGACTTGACTTAGAATATTGAGTTTGTCGTGCTACAGCCGAGACTCAATTATTCAATAGGCTAAAGTTTGATTAGGGAATAACATGAGATGTAATTGACAAGAGTTGTCTGCCTATTGAACATTACATGGTGGTTCGTGCTACAGCCGGGGTCGTGTAATGGAATGTAGGATCCCTATTCCCACTAGCATTATGAATGCTTAATTTTTCACGTAGGGGGTTGAATAAATTAGGAAAACTAGTGGGAGCCACTTATGAATAAAGACCTGATTCATATAGTGTTTTAAAATGAAATCGAATATTTGCTAAGTGTTGTTATGTGTTTATCATTTACAGATTTACAATATATATTATGTCTTCTGCACTATCACTAAGGAGCATACTGGATGCTCACAAATTGACTGGTCCTAATTATGCTGACTAGCTTCGAAACTTGAGAATTGTTCTCAGGATTGAGAAGCTGGAATACGTGATTGACTCACCTAAGCCTACTGAACCTGCTAGTGATGCACATAATGATGAACATATTGTGTATCGTAAGTGGATAGATGATGCAAATGTTGCTCAATGCATCATGCTAGCTTCCATGCACATTGAGCTACAGAAGCAACATGAGCATATGGATGCTCACACTATCCTCATGCATCTACAAGAGTTGTATGATGTGGCAGGGAGGACAGCTCGATATGAGATATCAAAGGAGTTGTTCGGTTGTAGGATTTCTGAGGGATCATTTGTGAATGACCATGTACTTAAGATGATCAATTTGATTGAACGTCTTGGACTACTTGGTTTTGCCATGGATGGGGAGCTAAGCCAAGACTTGGTCTTGCAATCGCTTCCGAGTTCGTTCTCGCAGTTTGTTGTGAACTTTCACATGAATAAGTTGGATGTCAGCCTGCCTGAACTCCACAACATGTTGAAGACTGCGGAATCGAATTTTCCCCCTAAGAAGAGTTCTGTTCTTCTAATTGGTGAAGGTTCCAATCCTAAGAAAATCCTAAGAAAAGGAAGAGGAACTCTTCCAAGAAGAAGAAAGTAGGTGAAAAAACGCCGGTTCCACCAAAAGCTGAAGACCCCGGGAGCAAAGTTGTTTGCTTTCACTGTAACAAGGTGGGGCACGGGAAGAGGAACTGTAAGGTTTACCTTGCAGAATTGAAGAAGAAGGGTAGTGAGACTACCGCTTCTGATTCAGGTATGTTCATGATAGAAGTGAATATGTCATTTCTACTTGGGTATTAGATACCGCCTGTGGTTCTCATATCTGCAATTTGTTGCAGGGACCAAGGAGAAGTAGGACTCTTGAGGAAGAGGAGGCGATTCTACTGATGGAAATGGAGCAAGAGTTGCTGCTGAAGATGTAGAATCATTTCATTTACATATGCCTACGGGCAAGACTATTGTTTGAAATAATTGTTATTTTGTTCCCTCGATTGTGAGGAATATTATTCCCATGTTAGACTTGGCTGGATTTTCATTTATTATTGAGAATAATGAATGTTCTATTCTTAGAGATAATATTCTTTATGGACGTGGTACTTTAAATAATGGTCTGTATATATGTGACATAATTTACTTCAGATTGAACAAACAAATAAAAGAAACGGGATGATGAAAATCTCACTTTATAGTGGCACTGCAGTCTCCATTTAGTGGACATGGAGAGAGGGCTGCAGATTTGCTAGAAATGGTACACACAAATGTATGTGGACCAATGTCTACGCAAGCCATGGGTGGATTTTCGTACTTCATTACTTTCATAGATGATAGATCTGGATTCGGATATGTGTTTGATGAAACACAAGTCTGAGGCCTTTGAAAGGTTCAAAGAATATAAGTATGAAGTGGAGAAACAAACCAAACATAGTATTATAATTCTTCGATTAGATCGAGATGGTGAATACTTTAATGGAGTGTTTCTAGATTATCTCAAAGTAAATGGTATAGTCTCCCAGTGGACTCCTCCAGATTGGTATCTGAAAGGAGAAATCGAACTTTGTTAGACATAGTTCGGTCCATGATGAGCTATGCAAATCTTCCAGTATTCCTATGGGGTTATGCATTGGAAACCTCAGCATATTTACTGAATAAGGTGCTTTCCAAATCTGTTCCTCAAACTCCGTATGAGATATGGAAAGAAAGGAAACCGAGTCTTAAACACGTTAAGATTTGGGGATGTCCAGCTTATGTCAAGTAAGTTGACCCAAATAAGCTGGAATATCGATCCGTAAAATTTAGTTTTGTGGGATATCCTAAAGAGACTTTAGGGTATTACTTTTACACCGATCATCGGGTGTTTGTATCCAGACATGCTACCTTCTTGGAAAAGGAGTTTATCCTTGAAGGAAACAGTGGGAGCAAAATTGAACTTGATGAAGTTCAAGAAGCACAAACTACTACGGATCAAGTGGAAACACCTGTTCTGACTGAACAACCTTTTATGGAACAGCCCATTCATAGATCAGGGAGAGTGTCTCCCCAACCTGAGAGGTATTATGGTCTTGTCATTGAGAATGACAATGAGTTGTCGATCATTGATGATGACGACCCTGTGACCTATAATGAGGCTATGAGTAGTGTTGACTCAGAGAAATGGCATAGTGCCATGAAATCCGGAAAGAAATCTATGTATACGGGATACAAAAGAATGATTAGAGCAGATGGCCAGGTGGAGACCTTTAAGGCCAGGCTTGTGGCAAAAGAATTCAAACAAAGGCAATGGATGGACTTTGATGAAACCTTTTACCTGTAGCCCTGTTAAAATCAGTTCGGATTTTGCTTGTGAATGCTGCTTACTACGACTATGAGATCTGGCAATTAGCCAGATGGTTTTCTTTCCAAGAGAAATGAAAACCTAGTGTGTAAGCTGCTGTGAACCGTATGTGGTTTAAAGCAGGCTTCTCGAAAGATGGAACATTCGTTTTGATGAGACAATCAAAGAGTTTGATTTTATCAAAAACGAAGATGAACCATGCGTCTACAAAAGGGTTAGTGGGAGCGCGATAACATTTCTTGTATTGTATTGAATTAGAGTTGACACACATAACAACATAGCAGACCCACTCACAAAGCTACTTTTTGAAAGTCACTTTGATCGTCATAAAGATGAGATGGGTCTTAGATACCAGAGTGATTGGCTTTAGTACAAGTGGGAGATTGAAAGGAATATGTCCTAAGTCCAATCATGTATAAGGATTTAGGAATAACTTTTATGTAATCTGTTTTGATTTCATTGATATTAATAAAGACTTGTTTTGTTTTTATTACGGGCTTTATCTATTTAAGTGTTTAAATAAGATATACCATAGTTTAGAGTAAAGCTTTTTATGGATTATGATGAGATCATAATAGTGAGACCTAAAAAGATGATAACTCTAAACTTAAATAGTTCCTGGCCATAGGATTACTAACTGGTAATTAATAATCCGCAAAGATCGGTACATACTATGCTTGCTTCATTATGAAGGATGTCTGTTCTCATAGACATTTGTGTGGTGACACTATAGCTAGTATGTAGGTGCTTATTATAGAATAAGTTCACTGAACATGACTCGCCTAGCTGAACAACTGATGGAGTTCACTCACATGTCAGCAGTTGTTCACATAGTGATAGTTGTACAAGTATCCTTAGACTTGAGGTCATCACAGTCATCTTGTGTACACTGAACTATGCTTTGGTTTAGTTCTTAGTCTCCAGGGATAATTATTAGGGCTCTTCTGGGTATAGGAATTTGTACACGAAGATAGTGTATGATCAATAAAGGATCTACCCCTTCCAGTGAAGGAAGCGAATGTTCAAGGCTGATCCACTTATGCTAGTTCAGGAATCTTTGGCCAGAGTGAATGAAATTAGAAAGGAGTTTCTAATTTGCATAGAACTAAGCATAGTAAATGGTAAGTAAGTGATTGAATTAGATAGGCTTGACACGAGATCCATGCCTTGTATTTAATCAGGACATTGTAGGGTAGAAGGAGTCTATTGTACGGTAACTATTCACTGACAGGTTCTTGGTATTCTAAGCAGTGAATTCATATTATCCGGATAGTCGCGATATGTTGATAAGCATCACTCACGATGTAGAATAAATGTGATTAATTAATTAATCATATTTAATAAATTAGAGAATTTATATAAATAATGATAAAATAGTTTTATTATTATTTATTTCTACTACCGGCTTAATATTGAACCTACAGGGTTACACCATAAAAGGAGAATGATTTAATGGTGGAGGAATTAATTAATAATGGCTAATAATTATTTATTTATGAAATAAATAATGAATTGGCAAATTTAATAATTGATTAAATGAGATTTAATTGATTATAACTTAATTAAGAAAAGTTCTTAATATTATTAATTAAAGGATTTAATTTTTGGAAATTAAATCAAGAGAGAGAATTATTTCTAAAGTGTTTAGAAAAAGGATTAATAATTAAAAGGTGTTTTAATTATTAATGAGAATAATAAATGGGAAAATAATAATAATATTTATGGGAAAATTTCAGCTGAAAATTTTGCCTGTAAATACACTATTATAGACCCTATTTTATTCTAACCCACATCTAACCCGAAAACCCAAAAAGTTTGGAAAACCCAATTCTCTCCACCTCCTTCCTCCTCCTTAACATCGTTTTCTTGGTGGATACCGGTGGAGTGCTTCACAATTGAGGAGCAACTGCTAAGGATCTCTGATCGTTGTCTCCGAATTATTTTAAAAGGTTAGAT
Source organism: Apium graveolens (assembly GCF_009905375.1). Taxonomy (NCBI): domain Eukaryota; kingdom Viridiplantae; phylum Streptophyta; class Magnoliopsida; order Apiales; family Apiaceae; genus Apium; species Apium graveolens. The sequence continues at coordinate 276,903,815 of NC_133648.1, forward strand.
TCGATCCCTCGAATTTTTATTCACGATTTATATGCTTTTATTTGGATTTTGTATGTGTAAAAGTGTTTTGCCATGCCCCCGCTGCGTTTAAAATCCAACAAAGGCAACCTCCTGAAATACTGAATTCTATAAACTCCCCAATCCCCTTTGCTATGTGGAAATGGTTATACTTGGGTTTTTTCCATCGCCACCGCTCAAAGGAAGTTCCTGATTGTAGCTATAGATTATTTTACTAAGTAGATTGAAGCTAAACCTTTAGCCAAGATCACAACTAAGTGTTACACAATTCATGTGAGAAAATGTCATGTGCGGATATGGAATTCCACGCATCCTGGTCACCGATAATGGAATGTAATTCAACAATGAAGAATTCAGGAAGTATTACGAGGAGAATGGGATTGAGTTGCGATTTACCTCCGTAGCTCATCCTCAAGCCAATGGGCAAGTGGGGGTTGTAAATCGCATTATTCTAGATGGGTTAAAAAAGAGGATTGAAAAATCCAGAAATAATTGGGTGGATGAAGTGCTGCCAATACTTTGGGCTTACAGAACTACATGTAGAGTTACTACAAGATCCACACCATTTATGCTAGTATATGGGTAAAAGCAGTTGTTCCTATGGAAATATCGCACTCGTCTCCCAAAATCCAAGCATACAATGCTGAGGAAAATGAGGAAGGGCAAAGGATAGCCCTGGACTTGATAGATGAGGTACGAGATGTAGCCCATGCAAAGATAGTAGAATATCAGAAAATGACTCCTTTTACTACAACCTAAGGGTGAAAGAAATATTATTTAAGCAAGGAGATTTGGTCCTAAGGAAGGTGGAAGCTTCTAGAGTAGGGCAGAAAGGAAAGCTCGCCCCAAATTGGGAAGGGCCATATAAGGTTAAGAGCGCTCAAGGAAGAGGAACTTACAAGTTGGAGACTATGGAAGGAGAAGAAATACCTCGGACTTGGCATGCTCAAAACCTGAAGGTTTACTACCTATAGATCATACTTACTATAGTGGTAACGAAGTTGAAAAGCACCTTGAAGCTTTGCTTGCTAAGGATTTCATGTGTTATTTCTATAAGACTATTATTTCAAACTTTAGCTCTACGAGGAATTATGTAAGGGATGAATTCCAAGAGTTTAAAAAGTTTCCATAAACTTATCTTAGAACTGTTTAGTTCATGCTATGAATGATTTAGTTTGCTTATCTATTCAGTACAAGTACGAAGAAATATAAGGGAAAGCTACGAAAATGCAAGTAAACTATCTAACTCCCATAAAATAGTACAAGTACTTGGAAAAAATAGTAAAAAAGTAAGCAAACAACTTAAGATAACATAAATAAACCCCGAAGGGTAATAAGTTCAAAGTACAACAAATTATTTCAAAAGGAGATAAGTAAAAGTCTACTCGTCCCTAGCAGGATTATACTGATCCTTCTCAGCTTCAGTATGCCCCTCCTCTAGGTTAACAGAAGCCACTGTAGCTGGGGGAAGGAAGAGAAGTAGTGTTAGGATCGAGGATGCGATCTTACTACACATGGGAGTTAAAGAGAGCATCCAAGCTGTCCTCGGTCTCCGGCTGCTCAGGACTAATGAAATCCTTGGCCTCAATCAAGCCAGGATGTTTCTCGGCCACGACCTTCACTACATCATCCCAACCATGTGTAAAATGGATGGTATAGAGACCCTAATCATGAATATTCATCAAATCCCTGAACTTTTGGGAGTCCATATATTCATCGATGAGAGTCTCCTTGTTACTCCGGAGCTTAACCAGTTCAGTGTAAGCCTTAGATAGCTCATCCTCCTTATTCTTCAACTTTTTATCAAAGACCCCAGCTCTCTCCTTCCACTTATTCATCTCCCTCTCAAACTCATCCGAGTTCCCCTTCCAAGACCTGGCTTGGTGAAGTGCCGCCTAGAAGTAGGTGTTACTATGCACAAAGGAAGGAAGAATTAACACAGGTGTAAAATTAAAAGGGGATAGCAGTCAAAGGAAAGGATAGAAACATTACCGCAGCTTGAGCTTGAGAATCCAAAAGCTCAATGGTCTCGATGTCACCCCCATGACAATGTCAGTAAAGTCCTCGGGAGTGATGGAGTGGTAGGACCAATCCTTAGCATGTTTGGTGGATCCTACCACCGTGTCACTTCTTCTAAAGCCCCAATTGGGCCTAAAAGAATGCGCCTTAAGTGGGGGATCCACATCGTCCCCCAATACGACCTCTAGAACATGAGGCCTAAGGAAAGATGAGCATCAGGCTTGCTCCGTGGATCCCTATTAAGCTTGGCCCTTTTTTGGCGACCCGATTCTCCTTCTTTAGGCCTGTTAATATTGTTAATGGCCTCGGAAGCTGAAATAAAAGAAAGAAACATTAAAATTTGAAAATGATTAAGTTGCATTGAAAAATGACATTAAAAAATGAGGTTACCCTTATCAGTGGCCTGAGAGAGGCCAACTTCCTTCAGGGAAAACTCCTCTAAAAGGGTCCAAGTGTCCGTTTGACCATTATCTGCGATGAGGGTTTGATAAACGACCTCCTCCTCATCGGTTAGTCTAATGCTAGAAGGGCTACCATCAACTACTTTACAAAAGGGCCTACGAAAAAGAGTGGCCCAATCACCTCCGGTGCAAGTCAGCCTAACAAACTCACCCCTCCATTTTGGGTTATTCTTAACAATGGAGTTACTGTCGAAAATATGAGGGATTTTGGGGCTTTGACGTATAAAAACCCAGCCTGGATGAGTTAAAGCACTATTATAGAATTGGAATATCTTTCTAAAAACAACAACTGAGAGAGGGAAGTTATTCCCAAGACATAAAACCATAAAGAAAATAATGTTTCTCCATGCATCATGGGGGAGCTGACTGGGGTTTATTTGTACATCTGCAAGGAGACGCGGAATGAATTCATGGAAATGAAACCTAATACCTGTGGTTAAGGCTCCTCGATAAATAAAGATAGTGTCTCCCTCCCAATTACAGGTCTTATCCCCAGGGGCGGCCAGAGTAATCCTAAGGTTAGGAGGGAGTTTGTACATGGTGTTAAAAGCTTCTATCCTACCATTTAGCTCATGAAAAGTATTACCATGGCTATAAGAATCTAATTCAGACAAAGATGGATATTCATCCCCCTAGAATTTATCATGTCTATGGGGGAAGTATAAGGAGATTGAATGAGAATAGTGGTACCTCTCTTCGATGTGTTCATCTTCACCAAGCGAGCAAGATCATGATCTGCCATTAAAATTCTTAGGATGTTAGATATATTTGAGATGTCATGTCTAATATGATTCATGTTTAGTTTTCAGATCTTAACAAACAGGACATACCAGGACTTACTGAAATCAGGACTTACTGGAAGTCAGAACTTAATATCAGAACTTAAGGTCATATCAGAACTTAAGTGCGGGAAGACTTTCATATAAGGAAGAAAGCTGATTTACAGTAGAAGATCAAGACTAAAACAAAAGAAGATATGCATGGAAAGAGTTAGAAGACTGGAAGACTTATAGAAGATATCTGATTGATATATTTTAGGAGACATAATTATATTCCATATCATTTAGAAGTTATCTTGTAATTGTGTACTATATAAACACAGACTTAGGGTTTATACTATATGTGTTATCATTATCGAGAAGATTATACATTATAACCTAGCAGCTCTTAGTGATAGTTGTTCATCACTGAGAGAGAACAACAGTTCTTATTGTAACAGAGTTTATTCAATATACTTGATATTTGTTACATACTTGTGTTAAATCGATTTGATTGTATAAACACTGTATTCAACCCCCTTCTACAGTGTTGTGTGACCTAACAATTGGTATCTGAGCACATATGTTAACATACATACAGTAAAGATCCAAACAATCATATTTGAAGAAGCACAAACTCCAACCAAGCCCACCAAAACTGAAAAAACTCAAAAGACACAAACCCACAGTCGATATGAGACTATTAGAGTTCAAATACCGAGACCTTCTGAGTATCCCATATGGAAAGTGAAGATGGCTATGTTTCTGGAAGCTACAGATCCAGAATACCTTGACAGAGTTAATGAAGGACCACATAATCCTACCAAGCTCTCTGTTGTAGTTGCTGATCAACCAGCAAAAACCATACCAAAGGAGGAATGTGAGTACACAGTTAAAGACATCTCATCTATTGCCAAGGATGCAAGGGTAAGGCATTTACTGTATAGTGCCATTGATAATGTCATGGCAAACATGGTAATTAATTACAAAACTGCAAAGAAGATATGGGATGCTTTGGAGACAAGATGCCAGGAAACTGATGCAATCAAGAAGAATAGGAGGACAATACTCACTCAAGAGTATGAGCACTTTGACTCAAAAGCTAATGAGTCTTTAACTGACTTATATGACAAGTTTATCAAACTCTTGAATGACCTGTCACTGGTGGACAAGGAATATGATCTTGAAGATTCAGATCTAAAATTCCTTTTAGCTCTTCCTGGAAATTGGGATTTGAAGTCTACTACCATAAGAGACAACTATGACCTTACTGAAACTACTCTTGATAAAATTTATGGTATGCTCAAGACTTATGAACTTGAGATGGATCAAAGGAGCAAAAGGTATGGAAGGAAGTCAAGGACAGTTGCTCTTAAAGCTGAGGAGGAATCTCCTAAAGTTGTTGCCTCAAAAAGGGGAAAAGGAAAGGCTCTCATCATAAAGTCTGATTCAGAGTCATCATATTCTGATGATGATGATTCAGGAACTGAAAGTTTACCTGAAATAGATGCTGATGAAGAGATGATGAAATTGTGTGCTCTTATGGTAAAGGGTATCACAAAGATAGCCTATAAGAAATTCAGAAAAGGCAAGAAGTTTTTCAGAAAAAGTGGAAGTTCTGATAAGAAAGGTTTCAGAAAGTCTGAAGGCAAAGGAGGAAAGTCTGACAGAGGAGACAACTCAAATGTCAAATGCTACAACTGTGGTGAAAGAGGCCACACATCTCTTGACTGCAAGAAAGCAAAAAGTGACAAAGGGAAGGCACTTGTCACAAAGAAGAAAAGCTGGACAGACACTTCAGATTCTAAACATGAGGTGAACTATGCCCTGATGGAAAATGATGACAGCAGCCCTGAAACTGCTGAATTGAAGGTACCTCAAACAACTTATGCCTTTCATACTAATGATATTACTGAGTTGAGATTGTATCTTAAAACCATGTTCATTAGTTATAGAGATCAGACTTTAACATGTGAAAGATTAACATCTGGAAATCTAGCTTATAAAAAGAGAAATAATTATTTAGAAAAGGAGTTAGTTTTTCTTCATCAAACTAAGAAAGAAAAAGATGATGCTTTATATGTTAGAGATGAAGTGTTAAAATTAAATGGATATCTAAAACCTAACTTAGAAAAGAAAAGAGAGATTATCAGAACTTGGACTAACTCTGGCAGAACAACTCAGAATTTATTAAGTAGTGGAAACTGGAAAGAGGGCTTAGGTTATGGAGATGATAAAAGTGAAAAAGGAACTGAACAAATTGAGCCAATTGTTTTTAAGCAGACTGCTAAGCCAAAGGTAAATCCTGTTAAGTTTGTAGCAAAAACTGTAAAGTTTTATTCTGAAAAGATGAAAGAGTCTGTGACAGAAGTTAAGGAAAAGTCAACTTCTGACAAATTAGAACAGGATAAACCAGCTGAAGTAAACATAGGCTTAATGACAAAGAAGCAGCTTAAGCATAAGTTAAAAGAGATTAGGAATGTCAACAAGATAAAGAAAGCTAGGAAAAAAAGGAATGGAAAGGAAGGTGTGAATAAAAGTAATAATTATATGTCTATCCCTAATGCTCCTAGAAAGCAATGTTATAACTCTCAAACTCAAGTAAAGGCTGATACACTACAAGAGTCATTTAACAAGCTAGATATGCAAATAAAGCTTGACAAGACAAGGATTATCAGGCCTACACTTGAGAAAGTAGAAGCAATTGAGAAACCTCAAGAGAAGCAACATGCCAAAATCTTTGAGGTCATGGCTAATCAAGCTTCTCAACAGGCTCAATTGGATGAGATATAATCTTCAGTAGAACTTCTTCTCTCACTCCTACTATCAAATGATGCCAAAAAGGGGGAGAAGATAGTTAAGTCCAAATGCTCAAATAATCAAATACTGAAGAAGAAGAAAGATGATGAAGCTGATGACCAGGGAAACCCTAGCAAGGGTAGAGGTCAAGTTCAAGTTAAAAGGCAAAGCATCAAAGTGAAACTAATTACTGATGCAAGCAGATTTTCTATTTAAAAGAAGATAAGTTCTGAAGCTGCTAAAACTCAAAATCTGATAGCAAGTACTGAAACTCAAAATCTGATATCAAGTTCTGATGAGAAAAATCTGATGACAAAGCCTGATGTTCTGATACAAGGTGGAAGTCAAGATTCTCAAAAGTTCATGCTGAAAGAGATGTGTCTTAAGTCCAATCATGTATGATGATTTAGGAATAACTTTTATGTAATCTGTTTTGATTTCATTGATATTAATAAAAGATTTGTTTTGGTTTTATTGCGGGCTTTATCTATTTAAGTGTTTAAATAAGATATACCATAGTTTAGAGTAAAGCTTTTTATGGATTATGATGAGATCATAATAATGAGACCTAAAAGATGATAACTCTAAACTTAAATATTTCCTGGTCATAGGATTACTAACTGGTAATTAGTAATCCGTAAAGATCGGTACATACTATGCTTGCTTCATTATGAAGGATGTCTGTTCTCATAGACATTTGTGTGGTGACACTATAGCTAGTATGTAGGTGCTTATTACAGAATAAGTTCACTGAACATGACTCACACAGCTGAACAACTGATGGAGTTCACTCACGTGTCAGCAGTTGTTCACATAGTGATAGTTGTACAAGTATCCTTAGACTTGAGGTCATCATAGTCATCTTGTGTACACTGAACTATGCTTTGGTTTAGTTCTTAGTCTCCAGGGATAATTATAAGGGCTCTACTGGGTATAGGAATTTGTACATGAAGATAGTATATGATCAATAAAGGATCTACCCCTTCCAGTGAAGGAAGAGAATGTTCAATGCTGATCCACTTATGCTAGTTCAGGAATCTCTGGCCAGAGTGAATGAAATTAGAAAGGAGTTTCTAATTTACATTAAATAGAACTAAGCATAGTGAATGGGAAAGTAAATGATTAAATAAGATAGGCTTGACACAAGTTCCATGCCTTGTATTTAATCGTGACATTACAGGGTAGAAGGAATTGATTGTACGGTAATTACTCACTGAATAGGTTCTTGGTATTCTAAGCAGTGAATTCGTATTATCCGAATAGTCGCGATATGCTGAGAAGTAACCCTCACGATGTAGAATAAATATGATTAATATATTAATTAATCATATTTAATGAATTAGAGAATTTATATAAATAATGATAAAATAGTTTTATTATTATTTATTTCTACTACCGACTTAATATTGAACCTACAGGGTCACACCATAAAAGAGAATGATTTAATGGTGGAGGAATTAATTAATAATGGCTGGTAATTATTTATTTGTGAAATAAATAATTAATTAGCAGATCTAATAATTGATTAAATGAGATTTAATTAATTCTTAATATTATTAATTAAGAATTTAATTTTGGAAATTAAATCAAGTGAGAGAATTATTTTTCTAAAGTGTTTAGAAAAGGGATTAATGATTAAAAGGTGTTTTAATTATTAGTTAATTGTTTAATAAGAATAATCAATTAAAGGGTTAATAATAATAATATTTTATGGAAAATTTTCAGCTGAAAATTTTGCCTATAAATATACTATTATAAACCCTATTTGCCTCAACCCAAATAATTAACCCTAATTTTAAAGTAGAACAAGAGGGAGACAACTAATTCTCTCAACTTCTTCCTCCTCCATCACATTGTACTCTTGGTGGAGACCGGTAGAGTGCTTCACACTTGAGGAGCAGCTGCTAGAGATTTCCGTTCATCATTCTTGGATCTCTATTAAAGACCTCCATCTTTCCATTAACGTAAAGCTTCTTAAGGTAAACATACTGAACTACGAATTAAATATTATTTTTCGCATGGATCCTGCGGAGGGTTTTGTTTTTTTTTAAGATTTAAATTTACATTTTCGTTGCATTTATGTGCTAAAAACCCTTCAATGGTATCAGAGCTACTTGCGAAAAGTTTTTAATTCGTTTATGTGTTTAACTGTTTTCGATATATGAGCATGTACGTGATTCGCCATGATTTGATGTTGATATAATATGCTTATATATGTATGGTTTTGAATATATGATATTCATGTGAGTTGTATAATCATAAGATGATTATTTAATCTGTATATATATACTGATATATACATGATTTATGTTTGTTCTAATTATGAGAATCATATTAGATACGGATTCTGAATTGGCTGCTGCAGATTTGCTGAAATCTGGGTCTGGTGTCCGATTTACGCAAACGAATACCCTATTCCATAGGTAAACGAGCGTCTGAACAAAACTGATAGCTAAAGATATAAACGACTCGTCTGTAAGGCGTTTGACGTCGTTTACTGCCCGTAAACAGTGATTCTTGTTTTTCTGATTTGATTCTGATTTTTCTGATTTTTGTCATATTTTTTTTTATGATTAGATCATGGATAATATGATATGTTAAGATCAGATTATGTGTTTTAACATGCTTTTATGTGTTGTATGAGCATGGTGGATGGTTATGGCCTTTCGACCTTAGTGTAATGGTTTTGATTTTAAATACGACTTGCATGTCGTCAATCTTTGTAATCATAAATCTCGAATGTAACTCGAGTTATTCTTGTAAGTTCATTAGATTAGTTTTACTTTCAATCTATGTAATGTAATTGAAGACTCAAGAAGGCTATCCAATGGAGGTGATACAAAGAAGAAGACGAGGCATACAAGAAGTCTAAACAAAGAAGAAGACTTATGTAATAAGTAGTTGTATTTATTTTCATCACCATATTAGATTGACCTTGATCTTTATCATGAGCTTGATGAAGATCACATAGGATGGGGCCATAACCAAACACATTTACTTTATTGCACTTTATATTTACTTGTTTATTTAATTTTATATATGAGATATATGCCTATATTTACCATGCGATGATAGATTTAGGTGAACATAAATCAATATAAGGCGTGCTCTAGAAAATCTAGAATAGGAATCGTTTCTTGCCTTAACAATAATATTATGAATGCAATCATGAGATTCTTGTGTTTATGAAACACGTAATTAAATATGAATTTTCAATATTGAGAGAAAGGATGATTCTGTCAAAAGCAGATTTCTATCTGTAAGAAAGGGGTATTAAGTGACGCCTCTTGACAATGCTCCCCCCGATCTGGGAATCATCTGATTATCGATTATTGATTTGAAATATTTAATTTAAAAGGAAGAATCTCTTTATAATATGATTATGATTGTAAGATAATATAATCCCTCTAAAATTATATAATATCAAGTAGTAATTGGCCAATGACACAACGGGCTTGTGTCGGTCATAGCCTTCCAACATGGTAGAAAGTGGTTCTTATTTTTAAATCATTATCGTTTCGTGCTACAACCGAGGGCTTTGATTTCAAAATAAGAAATACTTGTCTATTACATAGAGATGTGTACATTGAATTAGAATCTAAAGGTCGTTACGTGCTACAGCCGTGGGCCGTTGGAGACTGATTCAATTTTATGAAATGTTGGGTTAGACTTGACTTAGAATATTGAGTTTGTCGTGCTACATCCGTGACTCAATTATTCAAGAGGCTAAAGTTTTATTAGGGAGTAACATAAGATGTAATTGACAAGAGTTGTCTGCCTATTGAACATCACATGACATTTCGTGCTACAGCCGAGGTTGTGTGATGGAATGTAGGATCCCTATTCCCACTAGCATTATGAATGCTTAATTTTCACTTAGGGGTTGTATAAATTAGATAAACTAGTGGGAGCCATTTATGAATAAAGACCTGATTCATATAGTGTCTTGAAATGAAATTGAATATTTGCTAAGTGTTGTTATGTGTTCATCATTTACAGATTTACTATATTCGTTATGTCTTCTGCACTATCACTCCGGAGTATACTAGATGCTCACAAGTTGACTGGTCCTAATTTTGCTGACTGGCTTCGAAACTTGAGAATTGTTCTTAGGGTTGAGAAGCTGGAATATGTGCTTGACTCACCTAAGCCTACTGAACCTGCTAGCGATGCACATAATGATGAACATGTTGGGTATCGTAAGAGGATAGATGATACAAATGTTGCTAAATGCATCATGCTAGCTTCCATGAACATTGAGCTGCAGAAGCAACATGAGCATATGGATGCTCACACTATACTTATGCATCTACAAGAGTTGTATGATGTGGCAGGGAGGACAGCTTGATATGAGATATCGAAGGAACTGTTCGGTTGTAAGATGTCTGAGGGATCATCTGTGAGTGACCATGTACTTAAGATGATCAATTTGATTGAACGTCTTGGACAACTTGGTTTTGCCATGGATGGGGAGCTGAGCCAAGACTTGGTCTTGCAATCACTTCTGAGTTCGTTCTCGGAGTTTGTTGTGAACTTTCACATGAATAAGCTGGATGTCAGCCTGCCTGAACTCCACAACATGTTAAAGACTGCATAATTGAATTTTCCCCCTAAGAAGAGTTATGTTCTTCTAATTGGTGAAGGTTCCAATCCTAAGAAAAGGAAGAAGAACCCTTCTAAGAAGAATAAAGTAGGTGAGAAAAAACCGGTTCCACCAAAAGCTGAAGACCCCAAGAGCAAAGCTGTTTGCTTTCACTGTAACAAGGTGGGGCACTGAAAGAGGAACTGTAAGGTTTACCTTGCAGAATTAAAGAAAAAGAAGGGGAGTGAGACTACCGCTTCTGATTCAGGTATGTTCAAGATCGAAGTTAATATGTCACTAAGTCAAATTTCTACTTGGGTATTAGATACCGCCTGTGTTTCTCATATTTGCAATTCGTTGCAGGAAATAAGGAGAAGTAGGACTCTTGAAGAAGAGGAGGTGATTCTACGGATGGGAAATGGAGCAAGAGTTGCTGCTGAAGCTGTAAGATCATTTCATTTACATATGCCTACAGGCAAGACTATTGTTCTAAATAATTGTTATTTTGTTCCCTCGATTGTGAGGAATATTATTTCTATTCCATATTAGACTTGGTTGGATTTTCATTTGTTATTCAGAATAATAAATGTTCAATTCTTAAAGATAACTTTCTTTATGGAAGTGGTATTTTAAACAACGGTCTGTATGTATGTGACGTAGAGCATAATTTACTACAAATTGAACATACTAATAAAAGAAAAAGGGATGATGAAAATCTCACTTTCTTGTGGCACTGCGGACTTGGTCATATTAGTGAAAATAGACTGCGGACATTGCATAAGGAAGGGTTACTTGACCCCTTTGATTTTAAATCATATCCTACATGTGAGTCTTGTTTATTGGGTAAAATGACCAAATCTCCATTTAGTGGACATGGAGAGAGGGCTGCAGATTTGCTAGGATTGGTACACACAGATGTATGTGGACCAATGCCTACGCAAGCCATGGGTGGATTTTCATACTTCATTGCTTTCATAGATGATCGATCTAGATTCAGATATGTGTATTTGATGAAACACAAGTCTGAAGCCTTTGAAAAGTTCAAAGAATATAAGTATGAAGTGGAGAAACAAACCAAACATAGTATTATAACTCTTCGATCAGATCGAGGTGGTGAATACTTGAATGGAGAGTTTCTAGCTTATCTCAAAGAAAATGGTATAGTCTCCCAGTGGACTCCTCCATATAATCCACAGTTGAATGGGGTATCTGAAAGGAGAAATCAAACTTTGTTAGACATGGTTCAGTCCATGATGAGCTATGTGAATCTTCCAGTATTCCTGTGGGGTTATGCATCGGAAACCTCAGCATATTTACTGAATAAGGTGCCTTCCAAATCTGTTCCTCAAATTCTATATGAGATATGGAAAGAAAGGAAACCGAGTCTTAAACACGTTAAGATTTGGGGATGTCCAGCTTATGTCAAGAAAGTTGACCCAGATAAGCTGGAATCTCGATCTGTAAAATATAATTTTGTGGGATATCCTAAAGAGACTTTAGGGTATTACTTTTACACCGATCATCGGGTGTTTGTCTCCAGACATGCTACCTTCTTGGAAAAGCAATTTATCCTTGAAGGAAACAGTGGGAGCAAAATTGAACTTGATGAAGTTCAAGAAGCACAAACTACTACGGATCAAGTGGAAACACCTATTCAGACTGAACAACCTTCTGTGGAACAGCCCATTCGTAGGTCAGGGAGAGTGTCTCGCCAACCTGAGAGGTATTATGGCCTTGTCATTGAGAATGACAATGAGTTGTCAATCATTGATGATGACGACCCTGTGACCTTTAATGAGGCTATGAGTAGTGTTGACTCAGAGAAATGGCATAGTGCCATGAAATCCGAAATGGAATCTATGTATACCAACCAAGTATGGACTCTGGTTGAGGCGCCTGAAGGTGTTAAGCCTATTGGGTGCAAGTGGGTATACAAAAGAAAGATTGGAGCAGATGGGCAGGTGGAGACCTATAAGGCCAGGCTCGTGGAAAAAGGATTCAGACAAAGGCAAGGGATTGACTTTGATGAAACTTTTTTGCCTGTAGCCCTGTTAAAATCAATTCAGATTTTGCTTGCGATTACTGCTTACTATGATTATGAGATCTGGTAAATGGACGTGAAAACGGCATTCCTCAATGGGAAACTTGAAGAGGAAGTGTATATGACACAGCCAGAGGGTTTTCTTTCCAAGGGAAATGAACACCTAGTGTGTAAGCTGCTGCGAACCATATATGGTTTAAAGCAAGCTTCTCGTAGATGGAACATCCGTTTTGATGAGACAATCAAAGAGTTTGGTTTTATAAAAAACATAAATGAACCATGTGTCTACAAAAAGGTTAGTGGGAGCGCGGTAACATTTCTTGTATCGTATTGAAAGAGGAGACGTCAAGAGAGTTGACACACATAACAACGTAGCAGACCCCCTCACAAAGCCACTTTCTCAAAGTCACTTTGATCGTCATAAAGACAAGATGGGTATTAGATACCAGAGTAATTGGCTTTAGTACAAGTGGGAGATTGAAAGAGATGTGTCCTAAGTCCAATATTGTATGATGATTTAGGAATAACTTTTATGTAATCTGTTTTAATTTCATTGATATTAATAAAAGACTTGTTTTGGTTTTATTGGGGGCTTTATCTATTTAAGTGTTTAAATAAGATATATCATAGTTTAGAGTAAAGCTTTTTATGGATTATGATGAGATCATAATAATAAGACCTAAAAGATGATAACTCTAAACTTAAATATTTCTTGGTCGTAGGATTACTAACTGGTAATTAGTAATCCGTAAAGATCGGTACATACTATGCTTGTTTCATTAGGAAGGATGCCTGACACTATAGCTAGTATGTAGGTGCTTATTATAGAATAAGTTCACTGAACATGACTCACACAGCTGAACAACTGATGGAGTTCACTCACGTGTCAGCAGTTCATATAGTGATAGTTGTACAAGTATCCTTAGACTTGAGGTCATCATAGTCATCTTGTGTACACTGAACTATGCTTTGGTTTAGTTCTTAGTCTCCAGGGACAATTATAAGGGCTCTACTGCGTATAGGAATTTGTACACGAAGATAGTGTATGATCAATAAAGGATCTACCCCTTCCAGTGAAGGAAGAGAATGTTCGATGCTGATCCACTTATGCTAGTTCAGGAATCTCTGGCCAGAGTGAATGAAATTAGAAAGGAGTTTCAATTTACATTAAATAGAACTAAGCATAGTGAATGGGAAAGCAAATGATTAAATAAGATAGGCTTGACACAAGTTCCATGCCTTGTATTTAATCGTGACATTGCAGGGTAGAAGGAATTGATTGTATGGTAATTACTCACTGAATAGGTTCTTGGTATTCTAAGCAGTGAATTCGTATTATCCGGATAGTCGCGATATGCTGAGAAGTATCCCTCACGATGTAGAATAAATATGATTAATTTATTAATTAATCATATTTAATGAATTAGAGAATTTATATAAATAATGATAAAATAGTTTTATTATTATTATTTATTTCTACTACCGGCTTAATATTGAACCTACAGGGTCACACCATAAAAGAGAATGATTTAATGGTGGAGGAATTAATTAATAATGGCCGGTAATTATTTATTTGTGAAATAAATAATTAATTAGTAGATTTAATAATTGATTAAATAAGATTTAATTAATTCTTTATATTATTAATTAAGAATTTAATTTTGGAAATTAAATCAAGTGAGAGAATTATTTTTCTAAAGTGTTTAGAAAAGGGATTAATGATTAAAAGGTGTTTTAATTATTAGTTAATTGGTTAATAAGAATAATCAATTAAAGGGTTAATAATAATAATATTTTATGGAAAATTTTCAGCTGAAAATTTTGCCTATAAATATACTATTATAAACCCTATTTGCCTCAACTCAAATAATTAACCCTAATTCTAAAGTAGAACAAGAGGGAGACAACTAATTCTCTCAACCTCTTCCTCCTCCATCACATTGTACTCTTGGTGGATACCGGTGGAGTGCTTCACACTTGAGGAGCAGCTGCTAGAGATTTCTGTTCATCGTTCTTGGATCGCTATTGAAGACTTCCATCTTTCCATTAACGTAAAGCTTCTTAAGGTAAACATACTGAACTACGAATTAAATATTATTTTTCGCATCGATCCTGCGAAGGGTTTCGGTTTTTTTTAAGATTTAAATTTACGTTTTCGTTGCGTTTATGTGCTAAAAACCCTTCACATGCAAACTCTGAAGCTCAAGGGAAAGCAGACTATTGTCTACTACAAGGATCCCAAGATTCAAACACTTAATGAGGAAATTGCTAGAAGATTATTTCTGAAGCATAATCCAGGAATGGATTTAGAAAATCTCAAGGAGGAGGAAGCTAGATTTAAAGCTGAAAAGAAAAATCTAAAGCCAAAAGCTTCTGTTCCAAAGAAATCTCCTTGGCCTAAGGTAAAAGGCATTGTGATCAAGGAGAAGTCACGTACTGAGGCATCAAAGCCCAAGACTAGATCACATAATGAGATTGATCCCAAAGACAAAGGAAAGGGAAAAGTTGATGAACCAACCAAGCCACTGGAGATGAAAATTCCTCAAGTTCTGATGAAACCAGTGTGCAAAATGGTTCAAGTTACTGATGATTCTCTTGCTGAAGATGAAAATGTTCAAACTCTGAAAAGAAGGAAAATTTCTGAAGAATCCAAGACAACCTCTGACAAGGCTCAAGTTTTTCAGAGTCAAGAACAACAAGCTATAACAGAAACAACAAGTTCTGATAAAATTATCAAGATATCAACCTATGATAGTGCTCAAGTTGATTTAGACAAAATGTAAGTAGCTGATAAAAAGAAACTTCTGTGGAAAAATGTCAAACCATCAGATCCAAAGAAAAGCCAATTGATGTCTACCTTCATGACTATTGGGTTAAATGCTAGAGAACCAAGAGACAGGGCTGGACTAGGTTCTGATGAAGCAAAGATCAAGACAGGAGTTGAAGTTGCTACTAGAGATCCATTTCTATTGACTGAAAGACCTCTTGAAGATGTTACACGGAAACACCTTGATAAGGTTATCTCTGTTCAAGTGGTACTGGATGCTCATGACAAGCACAATGTCAAGGAAAATCTGATTCTATTTCTTGAAGATGGAAGGACATATCAGATGTCAGAATCAGATGTGCTGAACAAGTCATTGAAAGAACTTCAATTCTTTCATTACCTTTTAGAGGTAAAGTCTGATATTAACAGGAGATGGTCAAACTTCATATTGAAGACCATCAGAGATAAAGCAAGAATTTCTGGTTCAAGAGTTACAGCATTCATTCCTAGTATTGTTGAAGATGATGGAAGTGAAACTTCAATGAAGAAGGATTCTGCTAAGCTTAAAGTGTTACTGAATGAGAAATGTTTGTGTTACAATGAAGATTCTTCTCATCCTAGGGTAATAAGACTGAATGATGGTTTAGAAAGAAACCATATATCTGCTTTAAGGACTGCAATCTATCAGATTGGGAGTCAAGATAAAGAGATGAAGCAAGTTAAAGCTACAATGTCTCAAGTCCTGAGGAGTAAAGAAGAAAAGCTGATATCAAGCTTTGTCAAGAATCATTATGGATTCAGATTGACTCAGTGAGATTGGTAAAAACTACAAGGACTGTAAGTTGTAGTTAGTTATCTAGTTAAACTCTTATTTGCATTTATACTTAAATATTTTTGACATCAACAAATCAATTAACTTGTATATTTTGCTTAATTTACAAGTTGGGGGAGATTGTTAGATATATTTGAGATGTCATGTCTAATATGATTCATGTTTAGTTTTCAGATCTTAAAAAACAAGACATGTCAGGACTTACTGAAATCAGGACTTACTAGAAGTCAGAATTTAATATTAGAATTTAAGGTCATATCAGAACTTAAGTGCGGGAAGACTTTCATATAAGGAAGGAAGCTGATTTACAGTAGAAGATCAAGACTAATAAAAAAGAAAATATGCATGGAAAGAGTTAGAAGACTGGAAGACTTGTAGAAGATATCTAATTGATATATTTTAGGAGACAGAATTATATTCCATATCAATTAGAAGTTATCTTGTAACTGTGTACTATATAAACACAGACTTAGAGTTTACACTATATGTGTTATCATTATCGAGAAGAATATACATTGTAACCTAGCAGCTCTTAGTGATAGTTGTTCATCACTGAGAGAGAACAACAGTATTGTAACAGATTTTATTCAATATACTTGATCTTTGTTACATACTTGTGTTAAATCGATTTGATTGAATAAACACTGTATTCAACCCCCTTCTACAGTGTTGTGTGACCTAACATTGGATGAAGGCTCGAAATGCAGAAAAAGGAGGAAGAAGTTGGACTAAGGTGTAGCTACGGTTGAGGAACTCGCCGGAAATCTCCTTTTTTAGGGAAGAACTAGAGAGATTTTTGAGAGGATTTGAGAGTGAAAAGTGAAATGAGAATTTTCACTTCTCACCACACTTATATAGCCGAAGTTTTGGGAAAATGAATCGGCTAAAAGCCCATAAAGACAAAGCCCGATCAAGGAAAGCCCACTAGAAAAGATGTTTCTGGGACAATCTAGAAGGTGAAAAAAGAATTTAAAAGGTCAAAAATTGACCAGACTTTCGATCAGGGAACCCTAATCGAATTTTCATTCGATTAGAGGGGTAGAAATTCACTTAAATCGATCAGAGTCCTGATCGATAAAGAACGAATTCTGATAGAATTTTCATTCGATTAGAGGGGTAGAAATTCATTTAAGTCTATCAGAGTCATGATCGATAAAGAAAGAATTCTGATCGAATTTTCATTCGATTAGAGGGGTAGAAATTCATTTAAATCGATCAGAGTCCTGATCGATGGAAAGAATAATCCTGATCGAATTTCAATAGACCTTAGGATCAAACATAAGTATAAATCAATCAGAGTCCTGATCAAATCGATCAGGAATCCTGGTCGATTTTCCCTTAGATCACAGCGACAAAATCTAAGTTAATTCGATCAAGATCCTGGTGGATTTCGATCAAGAATCCTGATTGAAATTCTCGTCGACCAGGGGGAAATTTAAGCTAAAGTCGACCAGAATCCTGGTCGAAATCGATCAGGAATCCTGGTCTATAAAGAAGAATCCTGGTCAAAATTCTCATCGACCAGGGGGCAAAATTAAGCTAAAATCGACCAGAATCCTAGTCGAAATCGATCAAGAATCCTGGTCGATTAAGGCAGAACCTGGTCGAAAAAAGCTGAAAAATTGGAAAAATCCCAGAAATTAAAGAAAAATTCCAGAAATTAAGAAAAAATTCCAAAAATTAAGGAAAATTTCCAGAAATTAAGGAAAAATACCAGAAAACTCCTAAGAATTAGGAATGAGGCAAGGAAAATATTTAGGGGGTTCCAAAACGACCCTGAAACCACGTACAAGGCAAAATCGTTGTAAATGTGTAGGTCGCTCCACACTTTACGCAAAAATGATACCCTGTAAGGGAACAAATGAACTTAACTTCTGAGAAATTTTTTACGGTTTCCCAGAAGTTGTGGGGAAAATGATAATGGATAAAATAAACCTAAATTACATCATTAATTTTATATTAATTACATCTAGGGCTGTAAGGCCCATTAAAGAAGGCCATGTGTATGACATTCAAACCAAGAAGGTTAACACATTGATCAGGCCCAAGAAGGTTAACACATTGATCAGGCCTGATGGAACAAAGAAGACCCAATAACCCTAAATATTTATTATTTTCGTAATTGCTAAACAATGAAAAAATCAGCTATTGAGAAAAGTCTTAATAAAGGTATGAAACTTGTGGATTAGCCTCCAAAAGGCCTAGTAGAATAAGGAATCAGATTCCTACTTCCTAGGACTTCAAAGTCCATTCTACTTCTGAGACTTGCCCACCAAGTCTCCTAAATCTAATCTAATTCAAGGTGTTCCACACCTATATAAAGGGTCTCACCCCCACATATCAGGACTACATTTTTTGACTTGATCTTTGGCATATAGTAAGGGACGTAGGCATCTTATTAAGGCAGATCGAGTCACAAAATACAAGAGCTGTCAAATCGAGCCTCGAAGCTCACGAATCTTAACAAAAAATATACCCTAAGTTTTTATCCATAACAAAAATATAGGTTCCGGCGACCAATTTTTAATATTTCGTCTATTATAAAATTCGTGCAATGCACAGACTTTTTTAAATAAAAAATAATTTGAATTTAATTATTTTAATATTATATCTTTAATTTGAATTGAATTGAATTTGATAGTGCGCTTTAGTTGAAAAAATTATTGATCGGCTATTAATGATTATATGATTATTATTCTATTAAATAACATTGCCAATATTATTTTTGGAAAAGAAAGAAAATGTTTTAGTTTGTAAAAGTAGAATAGATAACGTTTTGTATTTGAAAAAAGTTGATAATATTATAATATAGAATAATCAAAAATTAATTTTTCGATGTTCTAATTAAAATATGTTTTTATGCAATAAAGGATATTTTATGGTCTATCTAAATTGCCCTTATTATTTTTCCATCAAAAAAATTTTGCCCTTATTCTGATGGTTCTAAGTACATGTTCGATGGAAGGGTCTGGGCTCAGGGCGATCGTTGGGGCTATCTCAGAGTAAGTTCAATACAAGATGCAAAATAACTATAGTTATTGCTATAATTTGACATCAAAAAATGTTTTTTTGTGCTAAAACAAAATTTCAACTCCAATGCTGGATGCATTTTGAAACCAAATATTTTCTTATTTACCTAAATTTTGTCAATTTGCCCTAAATTTCATTTAAAGTACAACAACATGCATCTCATTTGTAATAGTATGATGATGTGGCTAAATACATACATGCATCATTGGTTTCAAATTTAGAACCACGGATGCATATATGCATATTTGCATCAAGTATAGAACTCGTTTTGAGTTGAAATTCTTGACATTTGATTTCAAATTATAGAAATATCATCACTTATAGCATTGCATTGGAATTGCTCTAAGGGTTGAAGTTTGCGGCTCAGAATGTACTGCGTTGTCCTCAAATTATAATTTACAAATTTTTTTATTATAAAAAAATTATGTAAAGCAATATTTAATTAAGGGTATTTCAGTAAAATTAACATGTATTAAAAAACAGGTACCGTACCAAAAATTTTAATATTTCATCTTTTATATAATAGTAATAGATTTTTGAAATTTTAATTTTTGACATTGTAATAATATTAATCTTTGCTTTTAGAGGATGTTTGGATAAATTTAGAATAATGATTAAAGTGATAGGTGAATAAAAATCTTAAGTAGTTATCAACTTGGGTGATTTCGTATTGTGATTACTCATTACTTATATTGGAAAAACAAAAATAAATTTAATAAAAATTGTCTATTTGAGTGATGATTTTAAGTTTTGTTAATAAAATTATCAAAACAAAATATGTTATTCAAACAAATGCTTCTTACATAAAATTTAAACTTTTAACTATTTTTAATTTATTTCAAACATTTTTAAATTTAAATATCACTTTAAACTTTGAAGTTAGGAAAACAGGCACCGTACAAAATATCTATCTATACTATATTATAATATATAAAATATTAAAAATTTGGTAATTGGTCAATGAATACTTGCTGAAATTACTTAATTAACCTTACTTAATTCTTCTAATTCTAATTATTAGATTAATCAATTCTAATTCTAATTGATATTAAAGTCAACTTTCTCTTTGCCGGGTTGGCTCAGTTGGTTAAATAGAGGAAAACTATCATCTTGGTCACAGGTTCGAATCCTACGGGAGGAGAATTTAAAGTTTTGAATAAACAAAATTTAGAATTAAATTCAAAATATTTTTAAAATATATATAATATTAAAAAATATGGGCGATCCGTCCACGGAACGAGTTTTAAACTAGTAATTTTTAAATTTTGTAATTGTCTAAATGTACAAGATATGCGGTCACTTTCACTCTCACTTCCTATTTTAGAGGGACTAGCTAGAAGTTATTTAATACTAGCTTACGCCGTCTTCATCAATATTTATATATTTATATTTATATTTATATTTATATAATTTTATTAACATTTTATGTATGTTTTAAAATATTAAATAATAATAATAATATAATTGTAATTTCATTGTAAATAATTTTAAATTAATTTCTAATAGTATAAATATTATATAATTAATGAGATCTTATTTATAAATAATAATATAAATATTTGTCGTTGGTGACATTATTATCTGAAAATTTATATGTATTTTTATAAATAATAATACAAATATTTTCTGTTAATGAAATTCGAATACAAGAACTTATATGTATCTTTATAAATAATAATATAAATATTTGTTGTTGACGAGATTTAAGCCTGAAAACTTATATGTGATTTTATAAATAATAATATAAATATTTGTTATTCACGGGATTCAAACATAAGAGCTTGTGGAATGTAGCTTTCTTATTATTTGGACGGTTTTAATTGTTTGATGAAGAAAATTTATGGTTGCTATGGAAAAAATAACCGAAATGAGATTATAGTATAATATAGATAATATGGATGTTAGTAGAGGTTTAAGGAGTCCAATGAGATTATAGTATAATATAGATAATATGGATGTTAGTAGAGGTTTAAGGAGTCCGTTTCTGATAAGAGTTATCCTAGGCGGGTCTTTAAATAAATTTTATGTTGTTGTCGGCTTGTGCTTGTAGTGTTGGATTGATGGGAATGTTAAATTGTATAAAATTATATTTAGGCATTCTCATTTCCGAGATTTGTAATTTCTTAACTTTAAGAGAAATAATAATGTTATTTTCTTGATTTAAAGAGAATGTGTTTTTGTAGCGTGTGCCCATGGTACTAAAAATTACTCCCTCCATATTAAATTAGTTGTTATGTTTGATTTTTACGCGTATTTTAAGATGTATTGATTGTATATTTCCGTTAAATATTTTTAATTTTTTTTGTGAATACAAATTTAAATTTTAAACTTTTATTTACAAAAAGTAAGGCACATTAAATTACTTACAAAAATCAAATATTACCACTAATTTGGGATGGAGGGAATATAAAATTAGCTGATTTTGATTGGTGGAAACTTTATATATACAGGAGTGCATCATTATTATAAATATAGTTAAACCTCTTTAAAGTAATATGGTCGTGACCAAGATAAAATATTACTTTAGCGAGTTTATTACTTTACCGGGGAAAAAAATACACTGTGTCCATTATGTTGGAACCAGAGAAAAATATTATTTTAGCGAGTTCATTACTTTATTAATTATTATTTCATTGATGTTTAACTGTAGAAGCCAATCAAATGTAATTTAACATATAAAATTTAGAGTATAATGTGTACATGAGCACACCATAGAAAAACTGAGAGAGTTTGAAGAGTTTAGTTGGTGTGTTCAAAAAATCCGTCAAACTCTGAATCCGGACCGGATCACGGAAATTCGAACCAAGAAAAACCGAAACCGTTAAAACCGTTTTTAATGGTTCGGTTAACCGGACTGTTCACGCCTAAATGGTTTCCAATAAATTAAAACCATTTAGATCAAATCAGACTGTTATATAATAATATATAAAAATTATAATATATATCTACAATTTAAGATTATAAATTATGGTTTTGTTTATATGTGGGTGTATATTATAGTAAAAATATCAAATTATTTTTTAAATACAAATTTTAGTTAATTGTTAATATGTCGGAGTTATATTGTAATTCATATAATTAGTATTATTTAATTAAATTAAAGTATATGAAAGTCATATGTAAACTAAATATGTATAAATATATATCATAGTATTTAAATATAATATATAATACTAATATATAATAAATTTTATATTACATTTACTTAAATAACTGTTTTCTTATAAGTTTAACAAAACCGAAACAAAAATAAATGATTAAGTTCAAACTAAGGTTCAAAATCGAACCAATTTGTTATTTTATGGTGTGGTTTGGTCTCGGCGTTTAACTGATGTGATTTGGTTTTGATTTTTAAAAAAACCGTTGTTACTGATTCAGTTCAAAAAAAATGAGAATGCGGACCAAATCAATCCGTAAACACCCTGGAGTTTAGAATCCTATTCACGCCTTTCTCTGTCTTAACGAATAATGGCCTTTCTCTGCTCTAACGATTAATGCATAAAATTTTGTATTTAAAGATAAATGATTAAAGGGTGGAGTGACCAGCGTCGCTCTCTCCTCAAGCTTTGGGTCAAACTACTACTAGTATTCTTCTGGGGTTATGTGTTTTGGACTTGCCAGGGGTGGTTACCTTGCAACTTTTGTTGTTTAATAGTACTATGCTTACAACTTACAAATAAATACGTTCAAAAGCCTCGAGTATAGGGGTAAAATAAAGGTGAAGACTGAAGAGCTTCTCCAACATATTCGATACTTGTCGCTGTTGTTCTTATTACCCATGTTTTGAGGTTATAACCCTTATCTGTCTCCTACATTGTCTTCCTTTTCTTCTTCTTATACAATTTCTTCTTTTTCTTCAATTCTTCATCATCTTTTATTCTTTATCATGTGTATAAATCCAGACTTTGGTTCTTTTACTTATGGTTCTATAAGTCTTAATGATAAATAGGTATAAATTTCTTGCATGAAAGTGGTATTTTTATTTTTGTCTCCCTCTTTATACTTGACAAAACTGTGTCATATTTCTTCTGTTGAGCTTTTAACTTGGTTTCAACAAACTGTTCTTAAATTTTCTTTGTTCATTTGTTAATTCTCCCTAAGAATTTTCAAGGTTGGCATTTCATTGATTCATTCATTGAGCCATACCACACAAAAAGATTTTACATTACTTTTACATGTGGAACAATGAAAGATGACAACTCCAAGAAAAGCAAGGTTTGTTTAGGAAAATGCCAATTTTCAGTATTTTTTATTTGAATTTGTGGAGCTTTAATTGCTAAGTACTGTGTGTTGGTTTTTCAAGTACTCATGGCCCAAGACATTGGTCAAGAAATGGTTTAACATCAAGAGCAAGGCTGAAGATTTTCATGCTGATGAAGATATTGTTTATCGAGGTAATTACTTGCCATTAATCTTCTGCATTCTTCATACATATCTGATTTAACAATGTTAAAATTGCATCGAATAATTTATTGGAAATTTATCACTGTAATTTTTACTCTTATGAAATATGTTGACTTACTGTATCACAATCTACATCCATCACTGTTTCTCTTGTACTGAGAACATTTCCATTTGAGACTGCCCTTTGTTCCGTCCCCATTTGATATCGAAAGATCTTATTTTTATTGCATTGGGTCTACATTATATTCTCTTTGTTCCTTTGTTTTTTATAGACGTTTCTGAATATTTGAGATTGATGCAAGACCAGTGAGATGATCACACAGCTTTAACAACTTTTACCATTTTTCCTTTCCAGGTGGTGATGAAGAATGGAGGAACAATTTCTCAAATAAGGAAGCATGCACTATGAAGAAAAGCAGAACAGGTTAATTGTCAGGCATTCTGTTTCTCTTTGGACCACAAACCCCACTAATTTTTTAGTCATGAAAAATGTATCAAGTGATTCAACTAAAAAGGAAAAAAGAACATGCACCATTTTTCTATTAAGTAGAGTTCTTTTGATCTAATTATGTTATTACTCTCTCTTTCTCCCCTCCATTAGAGGGATTAAGCAAAAGGAACTCTGATTTCGTCGGGAGAAGTACGATTGATTTAGATGCTGCACAAGTCACAGATGTTCAGAATTATAGGTATGTTTAGTTCTTTTTCTTTGTTGTTTGTAAGGTAAATTTGCAATAATGATTTCATTTCTTTCATTTTCCAATGAAATTCAGGATCTTTGTAGCTACATGGAATGTGGCTGGGAAATCGCCTACGAATCATTTAAGTCTTGAAGATTGGCTTCAGACTTCGCCACCTGCTGACATTTACGTTCTTGGGTGAGTTTAAAATTTATGTAATATGATAGTATGTTTAGCTACTTACCTGTAGTTGTTCTTTGTAATCTCATTGATTTGTTTCCCATTTAGGTTTCAAGAAATAGTTCCATTAAATGCTGGTAATGTCCTTGGCACAGAAGACAATGGTCCGGCAAGGAAATGGCTAGCGCTGGTTCGAAAGACTTTGAATAATCTTCCTGGAACAAGTGGTGGTTACCACACACCGTCACCAATTCCTGACCCAATTGTGGAATCAGACACAGACTTTGAAGGATTGACAAGACAGAAGGCCTCGTCTTTCTTTCATCGTCGTTCCTTCCAATCTTTTAGTCGTAGCATGAGGATGATGGACAATGACATGTCAATTCCTCACCCTCAGGTCGATCGTAGATTTAGTGTCTGTGACAGAGATATGTTGGGACGAGGGACATGTGATTATGATTTAAATGTTAGATGGGGTGGCTCCTCCGATGAGGACAATGTCGATTCCCCAAGCAGCACTCATTTCACACCAATGTCATACAGGGGGTCTTACTCTATGGAGGACAGGAATAGAAAACAAACAAGCGGAAGGTACAGTTTAGTTGCCAGCAAACAGATGGTCGGGATCTTTCTAATGGTATGGGTCAGGAGTGATCTAAGAGATGATGTTCATAACATGAAAGTGTCTTGCGTGGGCAGAGGATTGATGGGCTATCTTGGCAACAAAGTAAATTTTGGGCTTTGTGCAAAAGTACAACTTAATTTCGTAACCAAACTTAAATGATCTGTTTAACATCAGCGACCTTCTTATACATGATTTACAGGGTTCAATATCAATTAGCATGTCTTTGTACCAAACAAGTTTCTGCTTCATCTGTAGTCATTTAAGTTCGGGGCAAAAGGAAGGTGATGAACTGAGGAGAAACTCTGATGTCTTGGAAATTCTAAGAAAGACAAGATTTCCTCAAGTTCATGGCTTTGGGATGGATAAATCACCTCAAACAATTCTGGAGCACGAGTACGACCCGTGTCTTTGAGTTGTGGATTTCATGTATCTGTCTGGATCGAAATAGGGCATCATTAACAATTTCCAACTACTACTGTTTACGCAGGACTTCACTAAGTAATAGGTTTGTTTTCCTGCATTCTAAATATTGTTTTACATTACATCTGTGTAGTCGAATTGTATGGCTTGGGGATCTGAACTATCGGATCGCGCTGTCTTACCGTTCTGCAAAAGCTCTTGTTGAGATGCGCAATTGGAGGGCTTTGTTAGAAAATGATCAGGTAAGACAAGTTATTGTTAAGTTACCAATTCTCCTAAGACCTCAAGTTGTTAGGATGCGGGCGTACCAAGATCATATCCCGTATCATTAAAAGTTATTACATGGAATATTTGGATTTTATCTGTATGCACAGGCATTTTAATTTCATTTGGGAATATAATTTATTTCAGAAATATGATGCATTCAAATATTCTGTAAACTGCACATTGCAGCTTCAAATAGAGCAAAGGAGAGGGCATGTGTTTGAGGGTTGGAATGAAGGGAGAATATATTTTCCTCCTACATACAAATATTCAAACAACTCGGACAGATACGCAGGGGATAACAGGGACCCCAAGGAGAAGCGAAGGACACCGGCATGGTAATACTTGTTTGTCAAAGCATACATTCAAAAAGAAAATAAACATAACAATAATGAAAGATCTTTTCAAGACCAAAAAAGTATAGAAAAAGTAAGTACTACAAGAGGGAAAGTAAATGTGTCAAAATTTGTGCTTGCATTATAAGGACGACTAATGTAAAATGAGATGATCGTAACCTTACATTCCAATAAAAACAAATATATATTAGAAAACTAACATAGTGAATTTATTTGCAAAGGTGTGATCGCATATTGTGGTATGGTAGAGGCCTTCATCAAGTGTCTTATGTTCGTGGGGAGTCCCGTTTCTCCGATCATAGACCAGTTTATAGCATATTCTTGGCACAGGTCGAGTCTATTAGTCCTAGCAGAATCAAAAAAAGTGCGAGTTGTTCTAATCCCCGAATAGAGGTAGAAGAGCTACTGCCAGACGCTAATGTATATGGCCAACTGAATTTCTTCTGAAGATGATGCAAAGTTACAAGCAATTCTCTGCTTTGTGAACTTGGGGGAACGGGATGTGCAATTATAACAGCTTAACAGGTAAGGCAGTAATACTAACAGAAAGAAATAAGGAATGGTCATTATATTAGTTCTAGATCCTTGTGGTTCATCATATAATTGGATCATATCCTTAATGACGTCTAGTAAGACATCATCATGCCATCGAAAAGTTGAAAACATTTTAATTTTTACTCTGCCAGGCAAACACACTACTTGTACATGATCATGATGTATTTGCTGAATTGCTTTTTGCCTTCACTCAATTAATGTAGCTATTGAATTCCATATCATGAATTCTGTGGATTCTATTTTCAGATTAATCTTATCTACAACATATATAGTACATAACTGAAAGCATCATGTCTATTTTTGTAAACTGTCATATGCAGATTTGGCCAACAAACTGTGTCTTGTCCGGGATAAAAAATTGTCAAATATTGGCCATGCATAAAAGGTCAGCCTCTTCTCAGTTTATATTTTTTTCAACCACAAAAAGTTTTCCTAAGAAGCACATTCAGCTTCATCTGAAATTTTCAATCTTTTAATGGAACATCTCCACACATACCGAGCAGTAACTTTACTATTACTGCTGATTTACAATGTCCTAATGACAGTAACTTTACTATTACTGCTGATTTACGATGTCCTAATGATTCCTTAAACATTAGGACAATCCTCTCGTGCTCTATCATGCTCATGAAATTCTGATTATTAACTAGCTCCGAGTCTATTGCCTTCCAATTAAGAGATTAATTTAGGCTTAATGACCTTCTCGGTATCAAAATTTGCACTGGTGTACTCATAAAACCCTGAAGTTTAAAAACATACCTTTTCAGCCCTTAGGTATCCAAAATATATTTTTTTACCCTTGAACCGGGAAAAAAACCGGGTGAAAACCGGCCGGTCTAAGGGTAAAATGTTACGTTTTCAGTACTTGAGGGGCAAAAAGGTACAGTAATGAACTACAGAGGCTGATGGGTATATTCGTGCAAAGTTTGAGGCTGAACAGGTCATTAAGCCATTAATTTAATAGTTAGTACGTAACGTGACATGAGTTCTCACCTGTAATTATATCATTTCTCTATGAATAATATTTTCTTAATCACTCTATGAATGATCAATTAGCTTACTTTTATAATAAAAATTTGTCATGACTTTTGCAGGAAGGGTGGCTGTTGATGCTGTTATAAATAATTCATTTTTGAAAACAGACATGTGGATTATTTTGGATGGGATGATCTTAAAGTTTCAGAAGATGAAGATGTTTCAATAAATTTCCTTAACTCTTAAATCATTTTCTCCTAAAGGCAGCGGTTTCCATAGAAAACATACATTACCCATAGTTTTGTTTCCTTACTAAGGTGCATTTTCAATGTCCATTTAGCCACATCTGATATTAAAGCTGTAAAGTAAAGCATACATTACCTTGCACTTTCTTTAATGCATGGCAGGTTCTTGAATAGAATGTTATGTCACCATGTGTGGGTAAAGATTACTGGAGAGACCTTCACCTTCTTTTTATGTGCTCGTATATGTATTTTGGAGGGCCATGATTCAAAAACTTGTTTGCCCCCATCAGTATAAACTTCCCTTTTCTATATGTTACTACTTTTTTATGTACATATCTACTGAGTCTTCAGACTTTCAAGGCCGAACTTTTTAAATTTTTAGCATCTCTTTGTAAATGCATTTTTAGTGTTAAAAATTTTGAAGTTCGTTTCGACTTTCGATTATTAAAACTCTGAAACTGTCGAGCAATCTTGAAATGAAAACTAAAAGTTGGATGCTCAACGAACTTAGGGTTCAAGAAAACCTTTTTGTTTGGTATTCTACATGATTTTCAATGCCTTAGATTCGTAAGTACGTGAAGAGAAGCGATGATTTAAACACACAAAATTCTAGGCGATTAACAAAGAAAATCTGGTTGTTTCCTTGGAAAAAACAATTCACAGTAGCAGGGCAGTTTTATTTACGTATATCAGCTCTCTGCAGGATTCATAGTTAAAATACAGTGGACAAACTTATTCACATTATCAAACAAATTCCTTTTTATTTCAACATCTGTCCGGGACTGATCAGGAACGAGGCCCCTTCATAAACCATTCCTTCTTCTGGCTTTTTAGTATTGACTTGACTTCTTCGGATGGCATGTTAAAAGCTAACTCTAGGCCAACCTCCTCCATCTGATTCCATATATTGTTTCCCCCTGAAAGGTTATAAGTTTTATCACAAATTCAGACTCTCTATTTTATTTTTTTAAAGGCAATTGACAAGATATATTACAAATGTTTATATACTTAGCAAATAGGATCATCAAATAGATTTACCACCCTTTAATAAATGAACTAACATAATGTGATACTCCCACAATTTAATAAATTTGAACATTGATATCGAGTGGCAAGACTAGTTTAAATACCTGCAAGAGGGGTTCTCTCATTGTTTCTGGCATTGATCACGAAGCAAAGAACCTCGAGATTTTGGTTATTGGAAGCTACCATTACCAGAGGGTGACCAGGAGGTGCTATGAAAACAATGCCAGGCCTTAATCGTGTAGTCACTTGCACATAACCTGGGTTGCTCTGATCTATGAAGCCTCCATCACCATGGCCTTGTTCGGACTCCTCTGAAGAAGAGGAAGACAAGTGAGGACATGCCATCTGAATGTAACCTTCCCCATTAGGCACTACACATATCTTGGTTGACTTAGAGTTGAAGAACATAGTAGACATTGCTCCCTGTACAATTATACACATAAATGGATGATGAATACATAAATATTCTCAATACCTATAGAAGGTAAAAATGGGATGCACCTGTGTCATGTTGGCGAGAGCAACACCAACATTGAGGTCTTGAAATGGCTCCAAGTCATCAGGTTTTACGTCACGGATCTCACCGTACTTATTTGAATGTATAGGACGCTGGCGTAATATATTTATCGTCCTTTTTGATTCACCAGAAGGCCATAACCCTTTACCACCTGCATGATCACTCAAAGCCCTGATTTGCTCCTCAGAAGCTTTTACGACAAACCCTTCTCTTTGTCCCAACCACTCTTGCAGCCTATCCCTATTTACCTGATGTTCCAAATTAAAATAAAATGAACCCCAATTAACAATCATACGTAAAATCAAGAAATATATATATTAATACACTTATTTTTTAACAAATAATTATACATATTTGAAGGCTCACCTTGAAAGCGGCTTCTAGGAGCTCAGGGCTGAAAGTTTTGAGAAAGGACTTTGGGTTCTCCCCTCCAGCACCAAAAAATTCCTAAAATAGAATCATATACATTCCGTTTATGTTTCTCTTAGCATATATGCACGATTTAAAACAAAGTAGGAGCTTTTTGACCTTGCGATCTTAGGTTTGAATGTTGGAGACCCAATTTTCTCACAATTTTATTTTAGATAATTTTTAAGCCTAATTAGATATATAGTAAGGTTGAAGCATGATAAACATATCAAGTTAAGGTTTCATTGCTAATAGATCAGTTCTAGGATCTTCTGATCAATCACCTTGAATTCGCCAGGAGTGGAAATAGGTTGGATGAGCCAGGCAATCTCAACTTTCTCCCTTTTGTCTATATTGATTAAATATACAGTTGTTCCTGCAGGAATTCTGTAGATATCGCCTTTTTGAAGGTTTAAGCTCTCACTTCCCTTGGAACGTAAAAGGGTGACTTTTCCCCTTCCTGCAACAATTATACTCTAGTTAATCCATATGATTACTTGGATTTGATTATCAACTATAGACATATACATAAAGGGTCATGTTCCCCTGCAAACCAGCTACACGCCACAAGTTACAGGACTACAAACAAATTGTCACGATACTACTTAAGCACTGCAAATCACCAATTTTTAGTTTGCAGGCTAAGTTATAATTATATTTACCCACCTCGAAGAACGATGCAGAGAAGGTCGGCATCATAATGCGCAGGGACAAAAAAAGTGTAAGGCTCAGCCTCAAGAAATCCGAAACGGTATTTGTCAATGCCCGATAAGAACTTGGAACGATCCAAGAATTTCTGAAGAATTCTGAGTCTTCCATGTTGAGATTTAATTGTGGTGAAATGTTGTTCCTCGAATGCATAGGGGTTATCATCTTTTCGTTGTTCTTTTCTGTACTCGTCTATGCACTTTTGCCTGCACTGAGGACGGTGCTGCAGTTGGGTCCTCTCACAATGCTGCTGACAAGCCCGATACCGTTCCTCGGGGCTCTGAGGGTTCACTTCGCAGCTGCTGATGTACTTTGTCAGCTTGGCATCTCTTGTGTCAATTGCTATAGCAGTAAAAGAAGCAAGAGAAAGTAAGAGAACCCAAAGGAAACCACAGGGTATGCTTATTTTTTCCATTCATACAAGTTCGACCGAGTAACCCTAAATCTGTTTGAGATCAGTTCGAACTTGGACCACTTGGTGCATCAGGGTTTGACAGTGAGAATAATATAAAACTAATTTATACTGAAGAGGTTTTTATTTTAATAATCTATAATATCTAACTTATATCATGTGTAAGACATACAAGATGTTATGTACAGAGTTTTCAATTAATTTTTATATAAATATTTATATAATAACTTTTTGTAGTTCAGTTCCAAATCTTTTATCCCCGCGGCCTGGCCGGCCTGGTAAGTACCTAGCCGGGCCTTTTTTTTGTTAATGATATTAAATTTATACTTTTTAATATTTAATATTATTGGAGCTTTAAAGATTGGTATTTTTATCTATACTTACTATACTATAATAACCGAAATGGGTTATATTTTGTGTTTTAATTAACCCCTTATTTTAGTTATCCATTTCTATCATGACTGTCGGATCTTTTTCATCAAATAACAAGAGTCGTTAGATCCAAATACTAAAAACTACACTCTACAAGTTTTCAGATTCGAACCCCGTCAACGACAAATATTTATATTTTTATTTTTAAAAATACATGTAAGTTCTTTGATTCGAATCCCGTTAAAAATAAACATTTATATCATTATTTATAAAAATACATATAAGTTTTCAGGTTCAAACGTAATCAACAACAAACATTTACATTAGTATTTATGAATAAGATCTCATCAATTATATATTATTTAGAGATAATTGCATTTTGCACCCTTTAAATTTGGGTCGAAACTCATTTTTTTTCTTTTTCTATCGTAGGGAACCCGCAACCGCTACCATTCGGGTGCGCACTGGGTAAATTTCACGGGCTCACGCAACAGCCTGCAAACCACGTGAACCAAGGTAAACCGAGCTCCGGCTCAGAAGGCATAATCATAAATTCTCCTCCGGTGAGATTCAAATATGTGACTAAGAAAATAGT
Source organism: Apium graveolens (assembly GCF_009905375.1). Classification (NCBI taxonomy): domain Eukaryota; kingdom Viridiplantae; phylum Streptophyta; class Magnoliopsida; order Apiales; family Apiaceae; genus Apium; species Apium graveolens. Next base: position 276,935,864 of record NC_133648.1, read on the forward strand.
TATTCTCTCTTTAATCAACCGAGTCAACCCTTGCGGACACAAAAATAAGTATACAACATAAATTGTAGTTCGTATCCCACTACTTTAAAATTCTATTTGACATGCACCATTTTTACATAAGTTTTTAACTCTAATTGTTATCTCTTACAATATACCTTATATTTTCTCTTCAATAAGTTGAAGACAATAATTTTGGCAAAAAAATGACAGAATTTGCAAAAGGGTGCAATTTGGTTTGGATTTCAAAGAAGGGATATGCAAACTGCAATTTCTTAAAATAGATATATAAAAGTGAATTTTGGTCAAATATAAGTTGTGCAAAATGCAATTCTTTTTAATATTTTAATATTTATATAAAATTTTAATAATTTTTTTTTATTGTGGGTAACCCGCAGCCGCTACCCTTCGGATGCGTACTGGATAAATCCCACCGGCTCACGCAATGACCTGCATACCCCGTGAACCAAGTTAAATCGCATTTAAGCGACAGACTCTGATTCACGAGAAATAATCATAAATTCTCCTCCCGTGAGATTCGAACATGTGACCAAAAGAATAATTATCTCTTCTTTAATTTACTAAGCCAACTCTTACTGACAAATTTTAATAAAATTATATAAAATAAAAATGAATATATATAAATATTAACCAAAACCCTTCCATCGCAAGGGCCGTAAGCTAATAGCTATAATAGAAAAATTAGATGTTAATACTTAATACAATATTGTTGATTAGCTTCAAATATTTATAAGGATTTTTAAAAGTTAATATTAAATTTAAATACGTTATTGACGAGATTGACGTGCAAGCTGGAAAGCAAACGTGATGAATTATTACAGGGAAGTAATATGACGAAGAAATGAAGATAGAGATTACATGCACAAAGACATGTGTCTCGATGACATTTTGCATTTATGGTTATAGTGTGCCCATAAGAATCTCTGCCGTCTGAACATCAACAAAGACGCCATGACGCCATGTGATATACACGGAAGGTCGTCGATCTAATCAAATGATACAGAGTCCTAATTTTTTCTTATACGTATTAAATTTATAATTTTGAATGTTTTTCTATAGGTAAACACATGAAAAACCCTTCCTTCTTATATTTACCTAAAAATGAATAAAGTATTTATACTAAATATATAAAATATGTATGGCTTTAGCGCTAAGTTATATTAGATATAATTTTAGATGATGGAAAATATGCACGCTAATTATTTTCCATCATCTATAATTCATCTATAATTATCCACGTCAGCCGTAACCATAATTATAGTCAATTCTTAATTATATTATTTAATTATAATATGAGCATACTACATTAAATTTTTTAAAATATTTTACTTAAAATATCTTATATAATGGTAAGTGTAAAAATATTATTTTATTTTTAACTAAATTTATAAAAATTCTAATATAAGATATATTTTTAGTTATTTCGAATCTTTCTTAATGCATTACGGAGTTTTGACTTACGAGAAAAATTACTTAATGTAATTGTTACTTTAAGGACATCTTTTTGTGAAACCGGCTCCAACTGTGTACTTAGTTAAACAAGGTCTCATTGTTGTGGTAAATAGGACCAAGGCTGGTCTTGGTCTTGATAGACCCTGACTTTAATCATTTTGAGAACTTCATGATATTACGTAATATAATTAAATAAGTGAATCTTTTCAATTTACTTAAATTCTTAAATATTTCTTAATGTTATTTTAAGTATTCAATAGATGAAAATAAATTGTTATTTTGAGAAATTGTATACGTTATAAAATTTTAAATAATATATCTCGGTAAATTAATAAATTATTAATATATCGATAAATTAATAAATTATTAATTTATTGATATATTAATATTTCGATTAATTTATAATTTTTTATGGTTCCAAAGGTATTAATTTATCGAGGTTGTACTCGTAATTTACCTAGATATGTACAAAAAGTCTGGGCCCGAAAATCTGCCCCGACCCGATCCGGTCAAAACTCGGTCAAGCCCGGCCCGGTCCCGGCCCGGACTTAGGGCCTCGACGGGCCCTATATTTTTAGGCAAAGCTCGGCCCAGCCCGGCCCGGTTAAAAGCCCGGGTTTCGACCCGACCCGATTAAAAGCCCGACAAAGCCCGGTTAAAATCTGATTATTCTAATATATTTTCTTATATATTCATGAATTCACATTTACTATAAATATAAATAATACTTCAAACACATATATGTTTACATATTTGTGATTAATAATATTATTTATACACTTCATTGCATAAATAATGAAAGAAGATATAGTAAATACACTATATATATTTGGATAACAATGATAAAACATATTATTCTATAAACTTGTTAATTTTTTTTCGAACTTAAATGTTTTCAACGAAGTAATGTTTTCATAAAATAATCCATGTAAACTAATACATTTTTATGATGATCTATTTGCAAACATATGTAGTCTTCAGAATCTCTAATAAAACTCGATCCGATTTAAATTAGAAAAAAGCCCGGCCCGATCCGATCCGGCCCGAAAATAGCCCGGTTAGCCCGCCTCGAGGGCCCAAACGGGCTTTGACATTTTCGAAAAGCCCGACCCGACCCGAACCGGTCAAAGTCAAAGACTGTTAGGTCACACACATTGTAGAAGGGGGTTGAATACAGTGTATAATACAATCAAATCGAATTAAGAACACAAGTATGTAACAAAGAATAATCTTATTAATAAAACAGTATTACAATGGAACGTTCTCTCTCAGTGATGAACAAATATCACGATAGCTGCTAGGGTTATAATGAATAATATTCTCGATTATGATAACACATCTAGTGTAAACCCTATGATGTGTTTATATACCATACAATTACAAGATAATCTCTAATATATATCGAATATAATTCTGTATCTTAAAATATATCAATTAGTTATCTTTTCCTCCAAGTCTTCTATTCTTCATAGAATTCTTCTCCATGCATATCTCTTCTTGTTTTAGTCTTGATCTTCTTTCCCTTTAATCAGCCGCATTCCTTATCTGAAAGTCTTCTTAAGTCCTGATATTATCTCCTGATGAATATCTTCTGATATCTTAAGTTCTGATAACTTAAGTTCTGATATCTTAAGTTCTGACTTCAGTATAAGTACTGATTTCCATTTTCCAGTTAAGTCATGATTTGTCCTGTTAGTCAAGATCTGAAAACTAAAAACAAATCATTATTAGACATGACATCACAAATATATCTAACAATCTCCCCCAACTTGTAAATTAGAATAATATACAAGTTCAATAGATATTTGATGATGTCAAAAACATTAAGTACAAATGCATATGAGAATTTGACTAGATAACTACAACTCACAGTCCTTATAACTTTTACCATCCTTAAAGTCTGATATCAGCTTTAGCCTGTATATCCTTCAAAATTTAACAGTTGTAGTACTTGACTTGGCTTTAGTGTGTGATCTCTTGAATGTCAGGAGTTGTTCTGAGATAGTTCTTCAAAAGAGTTCGCTCAGCATATTCAAGTTTATTTATCATCCTCCTTTTAGCATCTTTAAGTTCAACTGTATCTTCTCCTGTCTGAAAGATAGCATCCCTGAGATCATTAATCTTTACTTTCCTTATTTCCTGATCCAGTTTGATCAGATAAGCTTTGTCAGACTCCAGATTAAATTCAACACCCTTAATACCCAGAAAAGTAGTGATCTTGACGGTATTAGGCTTCATCTCAACTAATTCACCATTGTGAGCTCTGTACTTTGGATAGTATGGTCTGTCAGACTTTACAGAGTAAAGTTTCTTCTGCCTTTGAATATTAGATTTTAAGTAACTGGCAGAACCATCTGTTGACCTGTTCTTCACTTGAAGTAGAAATAAAACATGTTGCAGTTCTTCATAATACTTCAACCGAACTGCATCATTTCTTATCTGGAATACTCTCCCATCTGTCATAAAATAAAGTATTATGTCTTCTTTCAGCTTGGAATTGTAAACCATCTGTACAGATTCCAATTGATTTAGTCTTTCTGGAGTTGTCCCTACTCCTGGTTCAGAAAGAGATGTAGGATCTAAGGTAAAGTTGTTTACTCTTTTCTCATCAGCATTACCCAGTCCTGTTTTATCTCTAGCTTCCTTCCCTTGGAGCAATCTACCCTTAAAAACATTTATTGAAGTCTTCATAGATTGAGCAGATTGTTGAGCTTAGTAAATCCATGTAGTAGAACTTTTGAAGGTTTAACATGAGCAATGTTAGAGGTTTCCTTTTCTTCTGATGTCAAGACAACTTGAACTCTGTCAGAGGTTGCTTGAATATTACTTTTCTTCTTCAAAATCAGACTTGTATCTTCATCAGATTTTGCTTCCAGATCCATAGTTGACATATATATCTTTACAGGTTCATCAACTTTTGCCTTACCCTTGAATCTATGATCAACTTCCACCTGTGATTTGAACATGGCCTTAGATGCCTCATAATTTGTCCTCTCTTTGATCACAATGCCCTTAGGCTTAGGTGGTTTCTTTGCAATAACTTGAGCTTTAGACTTTGACTTAGATTTGTCATTTTCATCTTTCAGTCTAATCTCTTCTTCCTTCAGGTTTTCAAAATCCATGCCTGGATTATCCTTTAGGAACAGCCTTTTGGAGATCTCTTTATCAAGTTTCAGAGTTTGTTCATTAGAACTTATCTTTTTACCAGTATCAGAACTTGTTCTTCTCCCAGCATCAGAGCTTGTTCTTTGACTTATAGTTCTGGCTTTGCTTGATAAAGAACCCCTGCCTTGACTTAGACCTTTACTCTTTTCAGAGTTTCCCTGGTCTTCATTATCATCATCCTTACCCTTCAGTGGTTGATCAGTTGTACATTTGGACTTAATTACTTTCTCCCCCTTTTTGGCATCATCTGGTAGAAGCAGGGAGACAAGCAATTCTACAGAGTTTTGGATTTCATTGAGTTGGTCTTGTTGAGCAGCTTGATTCTTTAAAATATCAGATAGTTGAGCTTGCTGCTTTTCTTGAGTCTTTTCTATATACTCAATGCGGTCTAAGGCTGGCTTAAAAAACCTTTTCTTGTCCAATGTGAAATTCATGGATCACTGAATCAGCGTTTCTTGAATTTTGTCCACCTTGGCTTGAGTTATTGAGTGTTGACCTTGAAGGTTCCTGGTACTTAATGCAGTAACTCTGTGATGTGCTTTGAAGTCATCATTCATCAGCATCTCATCAGCTTTAGCCAGGTGCTCAGCAAGAACATTTGCAGTAGGAACAAAATCAACTTTGTTCCACTCCTTGATCCATTCTCTTCCTCTGTTAGTTTCACTCCACAGTACTGGTGCATCCTCTCTCACAAACTTCTTAATCAAATCAGCTTTATCAACTGTTTGTAGAGGTGCATGTCCTGAAGGACCAGCTGCATCAACATTGATATTTGTAGCAGCTTCACCAGCATTGTCAGCATTTACTTCAACAGAACTTGCAGAATCTTCAGTATCATCATCTTGTGATAGAATGATTATATGTGAAGCAATAGAAGATTCATCTGCATGGACATCAGCATCTAGAAGTGGAGTTGCTGGTGGAGTGTGCTGAGAAAGATGTGAAGTGGATGGAGCTTCCAGATACAAGACCAAAGGCACATCCAAGTTGTTGATATCAATTTCAGCACTTGTGCCTGGCTTATCAGCATGTACTGGAGAGTGAATTGGAGACACAGGAGGTGTAGGCATTTGAGTAGTCTCTAGATCTTGGATTGGAGATTTGTGAGCATCATGAAGTTCTGGCTCAGCACTTGGAAGAGATTTAACTACAGTAGGGTCTTGTGGGATCAGAGATTCCCGACCCCCTTCCACAGTTGTTGTTTCCAGTCCTTCTTCAGAGGTTGATTCTTCTACAACCCTCCTTGCTCTTTGCTTTTTGAGTCTCTTAGCTGATGGAGAGACTCTGGGAGTTTGATCATCAGAGTTTAGCTTTCTAAGCCTTTTCAGGGGCCTAGAACTCCCAGTTTCTTGAGCTGTCTGAGAAGAGACCTTCTCAGCTACTTCAGCAACAGGTTCTGATGGTTGAACCTGTACCTCATCATCAGACTCATCTCTTAAAATCATCTTTCTTCTTTTCTGTTGTGACTGAAGGACTCTCTTAGTCCTCTTTGCTCTAGAAGAAGAAGGCTTCACTTGATTATGTGCTGATGGCTGTGGTTGATGTGTTTGATTATTGGTGGATTCTGGTGGTTGTTTTGTGTTGGTGGGTTGGACACCAGGATATATCAATGAATAGGTATCAGAATCAGCATTTACCAGAGCTTGCTTTACTGATAAAGGAATTCTAAGGGGTCTTAAAACTCCCTTCTTGTTGTCAGCAGTTAAGAGATCAGTAAAAGCCCTCTCAGCTAATCTAAACGGTTCTATGTGATCACTTGCTAGTTGTGGTTCATCTGATGTACAGTAACTGTAGATTAACTAACAGAACCTAGCAAAGTAAACTACATTCATGTCCTCATGCATCCTATCTCCTATAAAACATAACGCAGTCTTTGCATAATCAAAATGAGACTGGTGTAAGAGTGCATACCCAATTTGTTGTGTCAGAATAGGAATGGCATCAAAATTTGAGCACTTGTTGGAAAACCTCTTCGTGATGCAATCGAAGAAAAAGCTCCATTCTCTTCGAATATGTGGGCGTTTAAGTTGGCCCAACTTTTCCAAACTCTCCTCATACCCTAAATTAGCAATCATTTGCTGTAGCAAGGGCTCCTCCACAGCAGAATTGAATTGACAGTTTTCAAGTAGGTCTAGAGCTTTTCGAACTTTTACCGGAGTAACAACATACTCAACCTCCTTTGCTGTAAACACGATGCTTGGAGTCCCATTCTTACCACCATCATCATAAAGTCCCGTTCGTCAGAATGTCAGAACTTGAGTTCCAGATAAACTGGATGGCTGCGTCAAAGCGAACCCAATTTCACTATGAGATAAGAAATCCTGAATAAAATGAAGTTCTGAAGGAGCTTCACTCTTAGTGAGAATGGCAGCGTAGTTGTTTGGGACGAACTATGCTCCATTAAAGATTATGTCCTTGGGTGCCATTGAAAATGAGTGAGAATTTAGAGTGCCTGAAAGGTGTTTGATAAAATGTCTGTATAGAAAACCGTCAGAGAATATGAGAAAATAAGAAAAAGAGAGAGAGTATAGAAAGAAATGTAAGTAAAAGATTTTAAAATCTTTTATCTTTTTTACTTATACGCTCCACTTGACAGCAGTTATTGAGAAGTGGAACAGACTTTACACATGTCAGCCATGCAGTAGTTAAGACAATAGTTAATGGGCACGGGAAATAAGTAATGATTACTATGCACATACAGTTTTTCAAAAAAAAACTGTTTCCACTAAACAAGTAATTATGACTGTCTTTATCTCACTTAAACCAATATTATGATAAAATATAACCGTTCAAGTATTGACCTAAAAATAAATCAAGGAAATAAATACTGCCACGTAAGCATCAGAACTTGACTATTATCAGAATTTAAAGGTCATCAGAATATGGCTTCTGTACTCAAAAAGTGAATGTTTATTTCTGTAATTCTTCACACAAATACTGATATGGCGTCCTCAGAACTTAATCATCAGAACTTCCATCAGAACTTGTCCTCAGAATTTATGCAACTGACACTTAAACTGTTCATCTAAAATAACATTGATCACCACAGTAATTTCATCATTCATATGGAGTGTAAGTGTGTGCTTTAAGCTAAATATCAGACAAAGAGTAAAGTCTGATTCACTTCAGTACATCTTAGAAATAAGTCATAACTAAGAACTTTGCTCAAAATCTGTCAGTAGTCTGAAGTCTACTATAGAATGAGTTCATGCATGAGTCCACCTCAACTATTGTGTGCTCATTTTATGCATCTTTTGATATTCTTTTTCACAGGAGCTCCTCAGTGTAAGTGAGTGACAACTGCTTATCAGATTTTATGCTATTATCAGAGTATTTCTCCAGTAATCAGAGAATGTGAAAAGTCACCAACAAAATTTTATTTTGCTTTTCTAATGCATATTACTTAATACCAGCAATGCACTTGGGTCTTTCCTTCCACATACATTTTTCTCTAGATCTCAAAAGAGTACCTGATATTTATTTCTTTTGTTTACTTTTTCTTTTGATAAGTGAGGCTTATCAGCACTTAGTACATCCATAAGATTTACCAACATCAGAACTTAACAGATAAGAAGCACTATTCTGGTTTTTGACTTAGTAATAAGATACACAAAGTAAACCTAACCAAGCTCAATATCAAAAATTGCTTGTGTTAAAAGATTTCCACATAAATAATTACTTCAAACATGGGATCTTTAGTATATTAGAGACTACTAGGTCAGCATCTAGCACAGTTATCCACATTGGATTGAATAGTCACAGAAACATTCATATCACTATCAGAGCTTAGAAATTCACATCAGACAACAATCAGGACTTAGGTAAATTTTAATTTAAGCACAGATTACATAAAGATAGTAATATCTGTAAATACTGATCATAAAGTCTGATGTATCAGAACATAAACTAAACAGATTTAGAGAAAGAACCTGAAACCATTCCAAGTTCATTTATCAATCTTGTAAAAGTAGCTTCATATAGTGGTTTTGTGAAGATATCTGCTAGTTGTTGATCTGTTGGAACAAAATGCAATTTCACTGTACCTTCCATCACATGCACCCTTATGAAGTGGTACCTAATGCTGATGTGCTTTATCATTGAGTGCTGAACTGGATTACCTGTCATAGCAATAGCACATTGATTATCACAGTAAATGGGTATTTTAGAATATGTTAACCCATAATCCAGTAATTGATTCTTCATCCAAAGAATTTATGCACAACAGCTTCCTGCAGCAATGTACTCTGCCTCTGCAGTTGATGTGGAAATTGACTTTTGTTTCTTGCTAAACCAAGAAACCAATATGCCTCCAAGAAATTGGCAGCTTCCACTTGTGCTTTTCCTGTCAATTTTGCACCCTGCAAAATCTGCATCTGAGTAACCTATTAGCTTAAAATCTGATTGCCTAGGATACCAAAATCCTAGATCAGCTGTACCCTTAAGGTACTTGTAAATTCTTTTCACAGCTGTTAAGTGAGGTTCTCTTGGATCTGCTTGAAATTTGCACAAAGACAGGTAGCATACATGATATCAGGTCTACTTGAAGTTAGATAGAGTAATGAGCCAATCATACCTCTGTAATCAGTAATATCTACTGATGTACCAGTATTCTTATCCAATTTTGTTGCAGTGGCCATAGGAGTGGATGCACTTGAACAGTCTTGTATTCCAAATTTCTTCAACAAATTTCTGGTGTACTTAGATTGACAAATAAAAGTTCCTTCTGCATTCTGCTTGACTTGAAGGCCCAAAAAATAGCTAAGTTCTCCCATCATACTCATTTGATATCTTGACTGCATTAGCTTGGCAAACCTTTTACAAAGTCTATCATTTGTAGAACCAAAAATGATATCATCAACATATATCTGCACCAAAAGTAAATTCTTTCCATGGTTGAGATAGAATAAAGTTTTGTCAATAGTCCCTCTGTTAAATCCACTTTTCAGAAGAAACTGAGTTAATGTCTCATACCATGCTCTTGGAGCTTGCTTAAGGTCATAAAGTGCTTTATCAAATCTGTAGACATGATTAGGAAATTTTGAATCTACAAAACCTGGAGGTTGTTCAACATATACTTCTTCTTCCAATTCTCTATTAAAAAAAGCACTTTTTACATCCATTTGAAAGACTTTAAACTTTTTGTGAGCAGCATAAGCCAGAAATATCCTTATGGCTTCGAATCTAGCAACTGGTGCAAATGTTTCATCATAATCAATTCCCTCATGTTGAGAATATCCTTTTGCAACCAGTCTTGCTTTATTCCTTGTAATTATGCCATCACTGTCAGTTTTGTTACTGAACACCCATTTTATACCAACAACATATCTCTCCTTTGGTCTTGGCACTAGGGTCCAGACTTTATTTCATTCAAATTCATTTAACTCTTCTTGCATTGCTTGTACCCAATTAGCATCTTGAAGAGCTTCTTCCACTTTCTTTGGTTCACTTTGAGAAAGAAAAGAATGATAGAGACATTTATTTGATGTTGCAGTTCTAGTTCTAACACCTACTTCAGGATTTCTAATAATCAAGTCAGGTGTATGTGCTTTAGTCCACTTCCTTGCAGATTAAAGGTGATCTATAGAACTGGATGCTCCCCCATGATCCATGTTGTCTCCATCAACATTTTATGATGCTCCCCCTGAAATTATGCTCTCTGAGTTGGATTCTTCAGAATTTGAGTTTCCAGAATTATCAGAACTTGGTCCATCAGAACTTAATGAATCAGAACTTGAAGAGCCTGTTCTAGGTTCTGATGCTTCTTGAGATGTGGTTGGATCTTCAATATGCCCCCTGCACAGATGCATTTTCCTTTGGAGTAGTCACCACAGTTTCAATAATATCAGAGTTTAACCCATCAGAGTTTGCAGTATCAGGATTTAGACTATCAGAATTTACGTAATCAGAATTTAAATCTTCATTCTCAAATCTCAGCTGATCATGATCATTTAAATCTTCAAGTCCAGTAATCTTCTTATCATCAAAAGAGACATTGATAGATTTCATGACAACCCTTGTTCTTAAATTGTAGACTCTGAAGGCTTTTGTGGAAAGTGGATATCCAAAAAAAATTCCTTCATCAGCTTTTATATCAAATTTGGATAGCTGTTCAGGATGAGTCTTAAGAACAAAACACTTGCATCCAAATACATGAAAGTACTTCAGATTTGGCTTCTTTTTCTTCACCATTTCATATGGTGTCTTTCCATGCTTGTTGATAAGTGTTGCATCTTGAGTAAAACAAGCAGTTTGCACAGCTTCAGCCCAAAAGTAGGTTGGTACCTTTGCTTCATCAAGCATAGTTCTTGCAGCTTCAATAAGAGTTCTATTCTTTCTTTCAACAACTCCATTTTGCTGTGGTGTTCCAGGAGCAGAGAATTCCTGCTTTATTCCATGGTCTTTTTAGAACTCTTCCATGATCATATTCTTGAACTCAGTGCCATTATCACTTCTTATGATTTTCACAGAGTCTTTGACCAATTTATCCAGTTATTTGACATGATCAATCAAGATAGATGTAGTTTCACTTTTTGTGTGCAAGAAATACACCCATGTGTATCTGGTAAACTCATCTACTATGACCATAGCATATTTCTTCTTTGCAATAGACATGACATTCACTGGACCAAATAGATCAACATGCAGTAGGTGATAAGGCTCAAGAATTGAAGATTCAGTCTTGCTCTTGAATGAAGATTTTCTTTGTTTTGCCTTTTAACATGAATCACAAAGGCCATCAGGAGCAAATACTGATTTTGGAAGTCCTCTCACAAGATCTTTCTTGACTAGTTCATTTATATTGTTAAAATTTAAATGAGACAGTTTTTTGTGTCAATCCTAGCTTTCTTCAATTGATGTTCTGCTTAACAGACAGATTGCAGAACCATCAGAACTTGTTGAAAGCTTGGCTTCATAAATGTTACCATGCCTGTATCCCTTCAGAACAACTTTGCCTGTAGATTTGCTTATAATTTCACAGTGTTCCTCAAAGAAATCCACATGATAACCTCTGTCACAGATTTTACTAACACTCAGCAAATTGTGTTTAAGTCCTGAGACTAGAGCTACTTTTTCAATGATGACATTCCTAAGATTGATATTGCCATATCCCAGAGTTTTTCCCATGTTGTCATCTCCATAAGAAACTCCTGGGCCAGCTTTCTCCATAAAGTCTGATAGCAGGGCTTTATTTCCAGTCATATATCTTGAACATCCACTGTCCAGAACTATGATATTTTTCCTGTTGCCCTACAATCACAAAAACCACTAATGATTAGTTTTAAGGACCCAAACTTGCTTGGATCCTTTGGCCTTATTAAGTTTGTTAGCATTTGCAGCGGATTTAATATCAGAGTTTATGCTAACATGCTGTTTATCAGAACTTATATCAGACTTTGCATCAGACTTTACACTAGAAGGAATTAAAGCAACTTTCTTCAAAGAAGATTTTATTTGATAATAATCATAGTACAAACTATGATATTCCTTACAAGTATAAATGGAATGCCTTAAACTACCATAATAAAAACATGGATTTTGTGGTTTAAACCTAACAGACTGACTCTTAACTCCTGATTTAGGAGGTAAAGAGTTTATATCCTTATTCTTCCTGCAAAAAGAAGCAAGATGGTTATAGTTTCCACAGTTATAGCATTTCTTTCTAGGAGCATTATGAACAGGCTTATAATTATTGCTTTTATTCACACCTTCCTTTCCATTCCTATTTTTCCTAGGTGGCTTTACCTTGTTTACATTCTTAATCTCTTTCAGCTTATACTTAAGCTGCTTCTTTGTCATTAAGCCTATGTTAACTTCAGCTGGTTTATCCTGTTTTAATTTATCAGAAGTTGACTCTGTCTTAACTTCTGTCTCAATATCTTTCATCTTTTCAGAATCAGACTTTACAGTTGTTAGGTCACACACACTGTAGAGGGGGTGAATACAGTGTAAAATACAATCAAATCGAACTTTTAATGTTTCAAGTAACAGAAAACAAACTTTATTGAAACAATAAACTCTGTTACAGTATGGAACTGTTACCTCTCAGTGATGAACAAATATCACGAGAGCTGCTAGGGTTACAATGAATAATCTTATCGAATATGATAACACTTATAGTGTAAACCCTATGTCTGTGTTTATATACTACACAGTTACAAGATAATCGCTAATTGATATGGAATATAATTCTGCTTCCTAAAATATATCAATCAGATATCTTTTCTTCCAAGTATTCTATTCTTCATAGAATTCCTTCTTCATGCATATTTCTTCTTATGTTTATCTCGATCTTCTTTCCTTTAATCAGCTACTGTCCTTATCTGAACGTCCTTCAGCACTTAAGTTCTGACATCCATCTTCTGATGATTATCTCCTGATAATATAAGTACTGATATCCTTAAGTCCTGACTTCCAGTATAAGTACTGATTCCTTGTTAAGTACTGATTTGTCCTGTTAAGTAAGATCTGAAAACTAATCATAAATCATATTAGCCATGACATTATCAAATATATCTAACAATCTCCCCCAACTTGTAAATTAGCATAATATACAAGTCTAACAGATATTTGATGATGTCAAAAACATTAAGTACAAATGCATGAGAATTAGACTAGATAACTACAACTTACAGTCCTTAAAGCTTTACCAACATTTAACTTCTGATAACAGCTTCAGTCTATACAAATATCAGAATTTAATCAGTTATAGATCTTGACTTGGCTTCATCTTCTGATCTCTCTGATGTTAGGAGTTGTTCTGAGATAGTTCTTCAACAAACATCTCTCAGCATATCTAAGTTCATCAATCATCCTCCTTTTAACATCTTTAAGCTCTGCAGTATCTTCACCAATTTGAAAGATTGCAGCCCTGAGATCATTAATCTTAGCTTTTCTTATATCCTGATCCAGTCTGATCAAATAAGCTTTATCAGACTCAAGATTGAATTCCACAGCCCTGTAACCTAAAAAGGTAGTAATAATTTTAGCAGTGTTGGACTTCATTTCAACTATATCACCCTTGTGATCTCTGTACTTTAGAACATATGTGCTGTCAGACTTAACAGAATAAAGTCTTTTCTGTCTCTGAATCTGATCCTTCAAATAGTTTGCAGCACTTCCTGTCAATCTGTCATCCACTTGAAGTAAGAATAGTACATGCTCCAGTTCTTCAAAATACATCAATGGAATGGCATTTTGCCTTATATGATAAACCCTACCATATGTCATGAAGTACAACAAGATGTGTTCTTTCAAGTAGGTATGATAAACCATTTGTACATATTCTAGTTGATTCAATCTCTCAGGAGTTGCTCCAATACCTGGTTCACTCAAGGAAGTTGCATCATTGGTAGTGTTCTGTATTCTTCTTTCATCAACACTTCCCAATCCAGTTTTATCTCTTGCTTCCTTTCCAGTAACTGCTCTTGCTTCAAAAACACTTGCAGCAGTCTTCAAAGGTTGAGTCTGTTTTGCTTTAGTGAATCCTGGTAGGAGTGTCTTTGGTCTATCTTCTGATATCAAGTTAACTTGAGTTGTGTCAGAGGTTACTTGCTTCTTTGAAATATCAAAACTTACTTTATCTTGACTCTGAACAATTTGAGCCATGTCAGAGGTTGTTTTAAGAACTTTTCTTGAAGTCAGAGCAAGATCATCCTTTTCATCAGTGATTTCTTCATTCTCAGGAAGCACATAAACCTTGATAGGTTCACCAACCTTTTCTTTACCCTTGGATCTTGGATCTATCTGCGGTTGTGATTTAGCCAATGTTGCTTCAGCATTTGTCCTTTCTTTTATCACAATGCCTTTGAGTTTTGGAAGTGTCTTTTTACTAGAAGCTTCAGATTTAGATATGGCTTTTTCTGATTTAAGTCTGGCTTCTTCTTCCATTAAACTCTCCAAGTCCATTCCTGGATTTTCCTGAAGAAATAACCGTCTTGACATTTCTTCATCAAGATCTAAAAGTTCATCAGAACTTATCCTTTTACCAGTAGCAGAACTAATTCTTTTCCCAGTATCAGAACTTGTCCTATGACTTGTGATTTCAGCTTTTCTTGATGTAAAACCTCTACCTTGACTATGACCTCTACCCATTCCAGGGTTTTCTTGATCATCCTTTTCATCATCCTTTCCTTTCAGTGTCTTGTCAATTTTGCATTTGGACTTAATTACTTTCTCCCCCTTTTTGGCATCAGCAGGAAGTAGAAGAGAGACAAGCAATTCCACTGAGGCTTGGATTTCAGTAAGTTGAGATTGCTGAGAAGCTTGATTTTTCAGAATATCATTAATCTGAGCTTGTTGTTTCTCTTGAGTCTTCTCAATATAAGCAATCCTGTCAAAGGTAGGTTGGAAGAACTTTTTCTTATCAATCTTTTGAACTTGTTCCTGTTTGATGAATTCTTCCTGAATCTTGTGTAGCTCTGCATGAGTAGTTGAATGAAGACCTTATAGATGTTTAGTACTCAATGCAGTGACTCTAAGCTGGGTTTTGAAATCATCAGAATTTAATATTTCATCAGCTTTAGTCAAGTGCTCAGCAAGATGCTTTTCATTTGGAACACAGGAAACTGAGTTCCATTCCTTAGTCCACTCCTGTCCTGCAGGAGTTTCACTCCAAGGCACTGGTGCTTCTCTGGTAACAAACTTCTTAACAAGTTCAGACTTAAGAATAGTTTGTTGAGGAGCATGTCCTGAAGGACCTGCTGTATCAGCATCTGCAGTTGGAGCAGCAGCACGAGTTTCTCCAGCATTTACAGCATCAGAACTTACAGAATCAGTATCTTCTGATAAAACAACAATGTGAGTAGCAATGGAGGCTTCAGCATCCTCTAATTGCTGATCTGGTTCTAAGTTCTGATCAACAGCCATATCCTGATGCTCACCTATATTCTGATCATCAGCATCTAGATGCAGAGAAGGTGTAGTAGATAACTCTAGAGGTTGAACAACATCAGTAACAGGTGTTGTTGATGGATTATATGATGTTGGAGCTTCTAACAGAATTACTTCAGGCACAACCAAGTTATGAACATCAATATCAGCACTTGTGCCTGGATCAACAGGAGATACAGATGGTGTGTTGACCTTTTCAGAAACAGCTTCCTGAGATGGAGTTGATGGAGAAGAAGTGACTTTAGCAAATTCCTTTTCTTGTGAGATCAGAGATTCCTGATCCCTTTCCTGAGTTGCTGCTTCTTCATCATCTGAAACAGGTCTTTTTGCCCTCTGTTTCTTGTATCTCTTGGAAGATTTGGATTCCTTGGGAGTTTCAGGAACTGTCATTCTTCTAAGCCTCTTGAGAAGCCTAGATCCCCCAATTCCAGAATCCTTCTGAGAAGTCACTTTCTCAGCTTCTTTAACAACAGGTTCTGAAGAAGGAACCTGTTCCTCAGTATCAGATTCATCTCTCAAAGCAATCTTCCTTCTCTTTTGAGGTGTTTGAGGAACAGTCTTTGTCCTCTTTGGCTTGGAAGATGAAGGCTTCACAGTAGGTACTGAGGTTGAGGGTTGAACTGTTTGTAAAGTGGAGAGATAGGATTTGATATATTGTCTAAGGGTTGGTTGAGTATAATGGGTGGTAGGTGCTGATGGTTGTTGTGGTGTTTGGGAGGTTGTTGTTGGTTGGACATCAGAATAAACAAATCTATAAGTATCAGGATCAGCATTTACTAAGATCTGTTTTACAGACTGAGGAATCTGTAAAGGTCTAACCACTGATTTCTTAGTGTCAGCATTTACCATATCATTAAAGTATCGTTTTGCAACTTTAAAAGGTGGAGTTGAGGTACTAATTAGTTTAGATTCATCAGTACAAAAAGTATATATAAGTTGACAGAATCTAGCAAAGTAGACAACATTCCTATCCTCTGTCATCCTATCCCCAATAAAACCAATTATAGCAGTTGCAAAATCAAAATGAGTTTGGTTAATAATGGCATACCCGATGTGCTGACTCATTATGGGGATGGCATCAAAATTCGAACACTTGTTCCCAAAAGCTTTAGTGATGCAGTCGAAGAAGAAGCTCCATTCTCTTCTGATATGAGCCCGTTTTAACTGCCCAAGCTTTGCCAAACTCTGTTCATATCCCAAACTGGCCATTAACTCCTGAAGAGCTGATTCCTCTGGAATTGAAAAAGTACATCCTTCGGAGAGATGTATAGCCTTGCATATTGTACCAGGAGTGACTGCATATGAAGAATCACCCACTTCGAAAACAATACTAGGAGTACCATGTGTACCACCATTATCAAAGTGCCCAGTCCGCCAAAATGTCAGAACTTGTTGGCTCGAAAAGACTGAAGGCTGGGTCAATGCATACCCAATCTCACTGTGTGCAAGAAGATCTTGCACAAAATGTAATTCAGATGGAGCTTCAGCATGATCAAGAATTGCAGCATAGTTGTTTGGAACAAATTTAGCTCCATCAATGATTAAATCCTTAGGTGCCATGTGAAAAATTGAGATTTAAGAGTGCCTGTTAGGTGTGTGATAAAATGTCTGTATGAAAAACCAACGTTAGATGAAGAAGGAGAGTAAAAGCAAGTAGAGAGAAAAAGTATGAAGGGAAATAAAGGATTAAAAAGTCCTCTCTCTCTCTTACTTATACTCTAAGAAAATGTTACCGTTGGACACCTGTCAGACATGCATTAATAACGGATAGTTACTGGGCTGGAGAAAACAGTAATCATTACTTACCCACTTGCAGTTTTTTAAGGAAAAACCGTTCCACTTACCCAGTTATTCCATTAATGACGGTGAAATAGTTTTAATTCAAAATTGAAATCATTCCCACTTATTTAATTATTTCTCACTGCAACATCAATATTCTGAAAATAAATTCGAGTAAGAATGACCAAAATAAATCAGATGAGTAAGTACTGATAAAGGAAAATCAGAACTTAAATTAAAACAAAATTTATATGGTCATCAGAATATGATTATTTATCAGGATTTACCAATGCATTACAAATTATCTCAGAGACAAAATCTTGAAACAAAAACAAATTTCATTAATATATCAAGATAATACATTCATGAAATTGAAATTACATCAGAACTTATAAAAGATTTCCCTAAGCTGCTAAACCTAACGTCAACAGCCTTTGTCCTAGCTCAAGAAGCAGGGCAAGGCTGATGATGAAGAAAAACAGGAAGAAGAAAATAAATCATTTCTTCTTCCTACTCTCGACAAACAGAATGGCGAGTCGAATGATTCGCTCTTGCTGGCGGAGAGCTTCCAGCCTTTCCTCCTCCAATCACTCCAGATGGCGATGGTAATCCATATAGAAGAACAGGAGGTGGGTGAGAACCTCCTGGGGCACAGAGTCCCATATCTCATCAGGAATGGCAGTGACATGCCATTCCTGCTGCCAGTCGGCACAACTTAGCTCCATATTGAAGGTTTCGTAGTTCAAAAACATGTTGTATCTGACCATGGTATTTTTGATAGAAAAAGTATGAAGGTAAGGTGAGTTTGTGAGAAAAGATTTGATGGGAAGGCTGATGTGAAGTGGTTGCTTATATAGGCAAGAGAATGCCAGGAGACGTAAAGAAATTTAAAGCTGACAGGTAGAATTAATTCTACCTCGTCTCCCCAGACTTGGAAAAAGAAAAACATTCATTGAAAAGGGAAAACATGATTTAATGCACACAAGAAGCAAGTAAAAGTTGACTGTTCAAGTACGAGTACCACTAACCCTAACCATAGTGACTATTAATCTTCCACTTCAAACATATTCAGGTTTAAACTGAGACTGTTTCCAAATTTTATCCACAAATAAGTCAAGTAAGGAATCATACGTTAATATCAGAACTTAGACATATATCAGAACTTAACAGTCATCAGAACATAATTTCTTAACTCGAAAAAGAAATGCCTATCTTAGTAAGTCCTCTCACAAATTCTGATTTATATTCTTCAGAACTTAATCATCAGAATATGTAATCAGAACTTGTCCTCAGAATTTGTGCAATTTGACACAATGATTGTTCATCTAAAATAACATAGATCACCACAGTGATTTTCATCATTCATATGAAGTGATTAGTGTGTGCATTAAGCTAAATATCAGACAAAGAGTAAAGTCTGATTCACTTCAGTACATCATAGAAATAAGGCATAACTAAAACTTTGCTAAAGAGCTGTCATTATTCTGAAACCTACTGTTGAATGAGTTCATGCATGGGTCCACCTCAACTATTGTGTGCTAATATTATGCATCTTTTTTAATTCCATTTTACAGTGGCTTCTCAGTGTAAGTGAGTCACGACTGCTTATCATAATTTATGCTATTATCAGAGTATTTCTCCAGTAATTATAGAGTGTGAAAAGTCACCAAGAAAATATTTTATTTGCTTTTTTGATACATATTACTTAATACCAGCAATGCACTTGGGTCTTCCCTTCCACATTTTTACTCTAGATCTCAAAGGAGTACCTGATTTTTAATCCTTGATTCTTTTGCTTTTTCTTTTGATAAGTGAGGTTTATCAGCACTTAGTACATTTAACAGATTTACTAACATCAGAACTTAACAGATGAGTAGCATTATTCTAGTTTGTGACTTAGTAATAAGATAGACAAAGTAAACTCAACTAAGCTCAATTATCAGAATTTGCTTGTGTCAATAGATTTCCACAGAAATAATTACTTCTTACATGGGATCCCTTGTTTATTGAAGACTACTAGTTCAGCATCTAGCACAGTTATCCTCATAGGATTGAATAGTTACTTAAACAGACATATCACTTATCAGAGTTTAGAAACATATATCAGACAACAGTCAGTACTTAAACACATTTTTCAATTAAGCACATAATTCACAAAGAGATTAAATTCTGTAAATACTGATCATATAGTCTGATGCAACAGAACAAAACTAAGTAGATTTAGAAAAAGAATCTGAAACCATTCCAAGTTCATTTACCAATCTTGTAAAGGTAGCTTCACACAATGGTTTTGTGAAGATATCTGCTAGTTGTTGATCTGTTGGAACAAAGTGCAACTCCACTGTACCTTCATCTACATGTTCCCTGAGGAAGTGGTACCTGATGCTGATGTGCTTTGTCATAGAGTGTTGAACTGAATTACCTGTCATAGCAATAGCACTTTGATTATCACAGTAAATAGGAATTTTGAAATATGTTAACCCATAATCCAGTAACTGATTCTTCATCCAAAGAATCCGTGCACAACAACTTCCTGCAGCAATATATTCTGCTTCTGCAGTTGATGTGGAAATTGACTTTTGTTTCTTGCTAAACCAAGAAACCAATCTGCCTCCAAGAAATTGGCAGCTTCCACTTGTGCTTTTCCTGTCAATTTTGCAACCTGCAAAATCTGCATCCTAGTAACCTATTAGTTTAAAGTCTGATTCTCTGGGATACCACAATCCCAGATCAGCTGTGCCCTTAAGATACTTGAAAATTCTTTTCACAGCTGTTAAGTGAGGTTCTCTTGGATCTGCTTGAAATCTTGCACAAAGATAGGTAGCATACATGATATCAGGTCTACTAGCAGTTAGATAGAGTAGAAAGCCAATCATACCTCTTTAATCAGTAGTATCTACTGATTTACCAGTATCCTTATCCTGTTTTGTTGCAGTGGCCATGAGAGTGGATGCACTTGAACAATCTTGCATTCCAAATTTCTTCAGCAAGTTTCCGGTGTACTTAGTTTGACAAATAAAAGTGCCTTCTTCATTTTGCTTGACTTGAAGGCCCAGAAAATAGCTAAGTTCCCCCATCATACTCATCTGATACCTTGACTGCATCAGTTTGGCAAACTTCTTGCAAAGTCTGTCATTTGTAGACCCAAAAATGATATCATCAACATAAATCTGGACCAAAAGTAAGTCCTTTCCATGGTTGAGGTAGAACAGTGTTTTGTCTAT
The DNA here is from genome assembly GCF_009905375.1 of Apium graveolens. Classification (NCBI taxonomy): domain Eukaryota; kingdom Viridiplantae; phylum Streptophyta; class Magnoliopsida; order Apiales; family Apiaceae; genus Apium; species Apium graveolens. The sequence goes on from NC_133648.1 coordinate 276,956,392, forward strand.
TGTTCCTCTGTTGAATCCACTTTCCAGAAAAAACTGAGCTAAAGTCTCATACCATGCTCTAGGAGCTTGCTTAAGTCCATAAAGTGCTTTATCAAGCCTGTAGACATAATCTGGATGTTTGGAATCTACAAAGCCTGGAGGTTGTTCAACATATACTTCCTCCTCCAATTCTCCATTGAGAAAAGCACTTTTCACATCCATTTGAAAGATAGTAAACTTTTTGTGAGCAACATAAGCCAAAAATATCCTTATGGCTTCTAACCTAGCAACTGGTGCAAATGTTTCATCATAATCAATTCCCTCCTGTTGAGAATATCCTTTTGCAACCAGCCTTGCCTTATTCCTTGTAATTATGCCATCACTGTCAGTTTTATTTCTGAATACCCACTTTGTACCAACAACAGATCTATTCTTTGGTCTTGGCACTAGGGTCCATACTTTATTTCTTTCAAATTCATTTAACTCTTCCTGCATTGCTTGCACCCAATCAGCATCTTGAAGAGCTTCTTCCACTTTCTTTGGCTCAGTCTGAGAGAGAAAAGAATTGTAAAGACATTCATTTGAAGTACCTGTTCTAGTTCTGACACCTGCATCAGGATTTCCAATTATCAAATCAGGTATATGTGATTTAGTCCACTTCCTTGCAGATGGAAGGTTTTCTCTAGAACTGGATGCTCCCCATAATCCATGTTGTCTTCAATTTCATTTTCTGATGCTCCCCCTGAAATTATGCTCTCTGAGTTGGATTCTTCAGAATTTAGATTTTCAGCACTATCAGAACTTGGCTTATCAGAACTTGACGAATCAGAACTTGAAGAGCCAGATGTATGTTCTGATGCTTCTTGAGATGTGGTAAGATCTTGAGTATGCTCCCCTTGCATAGGTGCATCTTCCTTTGGCATAGTTACCACAGTTTCAATAACATCAGAGTTTAATCCATCAGAGTTTACAGTATCAGGACTTAGACTGTCAGGATTTTCAGTATCAGAATTTGAGTCTTCATTTTCAAATCTCAGCTGATCATGGTCAATAAAATCTTCAAGACCAGTAATTTTCTTATCATCAAAAGAGACATTGATAGATTCCATGACCACTCTTGTTCTCAAATTATAGACTCTGAAGGCTTTTGTGGAAAGTGGATATCCAACAAAGATTCCTTCATCAGCTTTTAGATCAAATTTAGATAGCTGTTCAGGATGAGTCTTGAGAACAAAACATTTACATCCAAATACATGAAAGTACTTCAGATTTGGCTTCTTTTTCTTCACCATCTCATATGGTGTTTTTCCTTGCTTGTTAATGAGTGTTGCATTTTGAGTAAAATAAGCAATCTGCACAGCTTTAGCCCTAAAATAGGTTGGAAGCTTTGCTTCTTCAAGCATTGTACGTGCAGCTTCAATGAGAGTTCTATTCTTCCTTTCAACAACTCCATTTTGCTGTGGAGTTCCAGGAGCAGAAAATTCCTGCTTAATTCCATGGTTTTTGCAGAACTCTTCCATTATCAAATTCTTGAACTCAGTGCCATTATCACTCCTTATGGTTTTCACAGAATCTTTGACCAATTTATCCTGATATTTGACATGATCAATCAAGATAGATGCTGTTTCACTTTTTGTGTGCAAGAAATACACCCATGTGTATCTGGTGAATTCATCCACTATGACCAACGCATATTTCTTCTTTGTAATAGACATGACATTCACTGGACCAAATAGATCAACATGTAGTAGATGATAAGGCTCAAGAATTGATGATTCAGTCTTGCTCTTGAATGAAGATTTTCTTTGTTTGGCCTTCTAACAAGAATCACAAAGGCCATCAGGAGCAAATACTGACTTTGGCAGTCCTCTCACAAGATCTTTCTTGACTAGATCATTTATATTGTTGAAATTTAAATGAGAGAGTTTCTTGTGCCAATTCCAGCTTTCTTCAATTGATGCTCTACTCATCAGACATATTGCACAACCATCAGTACTTGTTGAAAGCTTAGCTTTATAAATGTTACCACGCCTGTATCCTTTCAGAACAACTTTGCCTTTGGATTTACTCACAACTTCACAGTGTTCTTCAAAGAAATCAACATGATAACCTCTGTCACAGATTTGACTTAAACTCAGCAAATTGTGTTTAAGTCCTGAGACCAGAGCTACTTCTTTAATGATGACATTCCCTAGATTGATATTATCATATCCCAATGTTTTTCCAATGTTGCCATCTCCATAAGAAACACTTGGGCCAGCTTTTTCCACAAAGTCTGATAGCAGGGCTTTATTTCCAGTCATATGTCCTGAACATCCACTGTCCAGAACTAGAATATTTTTCCTGTTGCCCTTTGTTTCAGCAGCTTCAGAACTGCTCTCAGCACTTTCTTTATCAGCATTTGCCATCAACGCATAGTTTTCCTCACTTTCAGAGTCTGAAGTATCTGTCCAGCTTTTCTGCTTTATGACAAGAGCCTTGCCTTTGTCACCCTTTACCTTCTTGCAATCAGGAGATATGTGGCCTTTCTCACCACAGTTATAGCATTTTACATTGGTATAATCTCCTCTATCAGACTTTCCTCCTCTGCCTTCAGATCTTCTGAAATTCTTCTTATCAGAACTTATGCCTTTCCTGGAAAACTTCTTTCCCTTCCTGAACTTCCTGTATGCAATCTTTGTGATCCCTTTCACCATAAGAGCACACAGCTTCATCATCTCCTCATCAGCATCAGTCTCAGGCAAGCTTTCAGAATCTGAGTCATCATCACTTTCAGAACTTGATGACTCAGTATCAGACTTTGTGAAAAGAACTTTACCCTTATCTTTCCTTGAGGTAGCTGCCTTGGGGGATTCTTCTTTAGCCTTAAGAGCAACTGTCCTTGACTTTCCTCCTTTCCTCTTGCTTCTTTGTTCCATCTCAAGTTCATGAGTCTTGAGCATTCCATAAATTTCATCAAGAGTTGTTTCATCAAGATTGTAATTGTCTCTTATTGTTGTTGCCTTCAAATCCCAACATTCAGGAAGAGCTAACAGGAATTTAAGGTTTGAATCTTCAAGATCATACTCCTTATTAACCAGTGACAGATCATTCAAGAGTTTGACAAATCTATCATATAAATCAGTCAATGATTCATTAGCCTTTGAGTCAAAGTGTTCATACTCTTGAGTGAGTATTGTCTTCCTGTTCTTCTTAATTGTATCAGTTCCCTGACACCTTGTTTCCAGAGCATCCCATATCTCCTTAGCAGTCTTGCAGTTAATTACCCTATTTGACATTACATTATCAATGGCACTATGCAGTAAGTGTCGTACCTTAACATCCTTAGCAATTGATGCGATATCTTCAACAGTATAATCACTCTTTTCCTTTGGTGCGGTCTTTGCTGCTTCACCTGCGACTGCAAAAGCGAGCTTGGTTGGTTTGTGAGGCCCTTCCTTGATTCTATCAAGATATTCTGGATCTGTAGCTTCCAGAAACATGGTCATCCTCACCTTCCATATGGCATATTCAGATGGTCTCAGTATGGGAACTCTAATGGTTTCATACCGACTTTGAATTTGTGTCTTTGGAGGTTCTTCAGTTTTGGTAGGCTTAGTTGGAGTTTCTGTGTCAGACATGATTGTGTTTGGATCTTTAACTGTATGTGTGTTAACATATAAGCTCTAATACCACTTGTTAGGTCACACACACTGTAGAGGGGGTGAATATAGTGTAAAATACAATCAAAATCGAACTTTTAATGTTTCAAGTAACAGAAAACAAACTTTATTGAAACAATAAACTCTGTTACAGTATGGAACTGTTACCTCTCAGTGATGAACAAATATCATGAGAGCTGCTAGGGTTACAATGAATAATCTTATCGAATATGATAACACTTATAGTGTAAACCCTATGTCTGTGTTTATATACTACACAGTTATAAGATAATCGCTAATTGATATAGAATATAATTCTGCTTCCTAAAATATATCAATCAGATATCTTTTCTTCCAAGTATTCTATTCTTCATAGAATTCCTTCTTCATGCATATCTCTTCTTATGTTTATCTCGATCTTCTTTCCTTTAATCAGCTACTGTCCTTATCTGAACGTCCTTCAGCACTTAAGTTCTGACATCCATCTTCTGATGATTATCTCCTGATAATATAAGTACTGATATCCTTAAGTCCTGACTTCCAGTATAAGTACTGATTCCTAGTTAAGTACTGATTTATCCTGTTAAGTAAGATCTGAAAACTAAACATAAATCATATTAGCCATGACATTATCAAATATATCTAACAACAGTTTTAGCTACAAACTTAACAGGATTTACCTTTGGCTTAGTAATCTGTTGAACAATAATTGGCATAATTTGTTCAGTTCCTGTTTCGCTTTTATCATCTCCATAACCTATGTCCTCTTTCCAGTTTCCACTACTTAGCAAATTCTGAGTTGTTCTGCCAGAGTTAGTCCAAGTCCTGATAATCTCTCCTTCCTTTTCTAACTCAGTTTTTAGAGATTGATTCAATTTTAACACTTCATCTCTAACATAAAAAGCATCATCTCTTTCTCTCCGAGTTTGATGAAACATAACTAACTCTTTTTCTAAATAGTCATTCCTTTTCTTAAAACCCAGATTTTCAGAAGTTAACCTATCACATGTTAAAGTCTGATCTCTATAGCTAATGAATATGGTTTTAAGATAAGATCTCGACTTAGTAATATCATCAGTATGAAAAGCATAAGTTGTTTGAGGTACCTTTAACTCGGCAGCATCAGAACTGCTATCAGCATTTGCCATCAAGGCATAGTTCACCTCATCTTCAAAATCTGAAGTGTCTGTCCAGTTTTTCTTCTTTGTGACAAGTGCCTTGCCTTTGTCACCTTTTCCTTTCTTGCAATCAGGAGATATATGGCCTTTCTCACCACAATTGTAGCATTTAACATTTGAGTAATCTCCTCTGTCAGACTTTCCTGCTTTGCCTTCAGATTTTCTGAATCCCTTATTATCAGAACTTCCACTTTTCCTGAAAAACTTTTTTCCCCTTCTGAATTTCCTGTAGGCTATCTTTGTGATACCCTTCACCATAAGAGCACACAATTTCATCATCTCTTCATCAGCATCCATCTCAGATAGACTTTCAGTTTCTGAATCCTCATCATCATCATCAGAACTTGATGAATCTGAATCAGACTTTATGATAAGAGCATTTTCTTTGCCTTTCTTTGAGACAGCCACTTTGGGGAATTTCTCCTCAGCCTTAAGAGCAACTGTCCTTGACTTTCTCCCATGTCTCTTATCGTAGTTGCCTTCAAATCCCAACTTTCAGGAAGAGCTAAAAGGAATTTAAGATTAGAATCTTCAAGATCATATTCCTTATCCACCAGTGACAGATCATTCAAGAATTTGATAAATTTGTCATATAAACCAGTTAATGACTCATCAGGTTTTGAGTCAAAGTGCTCATACTCTTGAGTGAGTATAGTCCTCCTGTTCTTCTTAATTATATCAGTTCCCTGGCATCTTGTCTCCAAGGCATCCCATATCTCCTTTGCAGTCTTGCAGTTAATTACCCTGTTTGACATGACATTATCAATGGCACTATGCAGCAAATGCCTTACCTTTGCATCCTTGGTAATAGATGAGATATCTTCAGTTGTATACTCACTTTTCTCCTTTGGTACAGTCTTTTCTGGCTGATCTGCAACTACAACAGAGAGCTTGGTTGGCTTATGTGGTCCTTGTTTAATTTTGTCAAGGTATTCTGGATCTGTAGCTTCCAGAAACATAGCCATCCTCACCTTCCATATGGGATACTCAGAAGGTCTCAGCATGGGAACCCTAATAGTCTCATATCGACTGTGGATTTGAGTCTTTGGAGTTTCTTCAGTTTTGGTGGGCTTGGTTGGAGTTTGTTCTTCTTCAGACATGATTGTTTTTGGATCTTTACTGTATATGTGTTAACAGATAGGCTCTGATACCACTTGTTAGGTCACACACACTGTAGAAAGGGGTTGAATACAGTGTATAATACAATCAAATCGAATTAAGAACACAAGTATGTAACAAAGAATAATCTTATTAATAAAACAGTATTACAATGGAACCGTTCTCTCTCAGTGATGAACAAACATCACGAGAGTTGCTAGGGTTACAATGAATAATATTCTCGATTATGATAACACATCTAGTGTAAACCCTATGCTGTGTTTATATACCACATAGTTACAAGATAATCTCTAATTGATATCGAATATAATTCTGGATCCTAAAATATATCAATTAGTTATCTTTTCCTCCAAGTCTTCTATTCTTCATTGAATTTTTTTCCATGCATATCTCTTCTTGTTTTAGTCTTGGTCTTCTTTCCCTTTAATCAGTCGTCTTCCTTATCTGAAAGTCTTCTTAAGTCCTGATATTATCTCCTGATGAATATCTTCTGATATCTTAAGTTCTGATAACTTAAGTTCTGATATCTTAAATTCTGACTTCAGTATAAGTACTGATTTCCAGTTAAGTCCTGATTTGTCCTGTTAGTCAAGATCTGAAAACTAAACACAAATCATTATTAGACATGACATCACAAATATATCTAACAAAGACCGAAAAGCCCGGCCCGGTCAAAGCCTGGATTTTTTAAGGCCCGATCAAAGCCCGGCTCGGTGGGCCTTTTGTGCATCTCTAAATTTATCTAACCATGTTTTAGCTAATTTTAACCATTACCGTTAGAGATGCTCTGATCGGGTTTTGCTGGAGTACAATTTTCAAATTTAAAAAATGTACTTGATATTACACGATATTACAACTCTTTACCACTACTACAGAACTAAGTCTACACGTGTTTTTTTATGTTGCTCGATATTAAAGCTCTTTCCTAGTATTACAGAACTACCACACGTGCTTTCGAACATATACATATGAACACAAATGTTGAAAAGCTTTCACCATAAGCTTGATTTTGAAGTTCAATCCGAAATCCCCAAAATTATACATGATATTCAAGAATTAAGAATTCAAATTTATTTCTTATATCAGTCTATTCTTTTCTTTAAAGTTCATATACATTTCTCCCATCTGTGTATTTCATTCTCTCTTTTATATTAGCTTCATATCTTCTCTATTCAATTCATTTTTGTTGTTCAGTATCATTTTTGTTGTTCAATATCGAATAAATCGAACACTCTTATTTGTTTTAACTTATTCCGTAGATTGAGATTTTGATATGAATTGTTTGAATAGCATAAAGAGATAAAAGAAATTACGTCAATGTGTGATAGATTTAACAAATGTATGGTTATCTTTTTCAAGTTTTGTTCTCACAAATGTTGTATTCAAACAGTTAGATGATATGGGTACAAGAAAATGATTATATCATTATATCAAACTTACGTAAATGTAGTGACTAGTTTTTTTATTTTGTCACATATATGTCTAAATTCAAAAATGCATTAATATATGTTGATATAAGCACAGAGGTATCACATTACTAACAATAATGGTGTTGATAGATTATCAAGGGATCATCTATGATTAAAATAATTAGTCGTAGAAAGAGCTTTAATAATTTCACTCAAAATAACAATGCAATTGTTGTGATTATTATGTTATCACAGTTTTTTTGGTTAGTTTGGTATGATATTTAGATATATGAATTGGGATTATATTAATAGTGTCATAGTATAGCTCAAAGAAGTGATTGAATGTTGCCATATATTCTCCATGCACTCCCTTTAGATCAATAAGAAATCAAGACCCGTTTTTTAAGGATCACAATATTTAACCGTTGAACTTCCTATGATCCAACGAACCATTCAAAATCCTAAAAATGTTGGTCTTGATGAGATTATGTATAAGAATTTCTCAAATTTACTCCCCTGACTTTGAGCCCGTTTGAGGATTCTTAAAAAATATAACCTATAACTTAAAGTTGAAAAATGTCATATAAGTGATATGAACTTCTTAACTTATAAGTTAATTAGGTGTTTGGATAATTTTTACGTATAAATTACTTATAAGTTGATAATGTGTTTGGTAAATTATATATTAGAAGTTATAATTTTTTTTCAAACAAAATTAAAATATATATTTTAAATTACATGAATTAATAATTGTGATGCATAAATAAAAGAAACAGGGATAATGACATCGAGATATAACTAGACTTATAATATACACTATTCATTTCGACAAAAATAAAATTATAATATTGAATCGGGCTAAAAATGAACTAAATATAATTAGATTTACTTATATAATTAAATATAAATAAAGTTAGGAGGAAATGACATAATATTTTTAAAAGTATAATTTTATAAAATATTACATAAAAATATAATATGTTAATATATTTTTATTGATAGAATACATGAGAAAGGGAAGAGAGGATATGGTTGTTTAGAAATATGATAAGATTGAAAACGAGAATAGGAATGTGGGCTTGGACCAACTTTCTAAATTTTACCATATATGACCATATATGGTCATTTGTTTAACTCTGCCAAACATTGGGAGCTCGTCAAAAATGTTAACACTCTATATATGTCGATAACATTTAGCAATATCTAAATCAAATAAAGTAGATGCAATAAACACTAAAGAGTTACAAAAATAAATATAAACTCCATACCACATAGTTCTCATCCTAAATTCCCAATATTCATCAAAAGTGTCAGCATGTTATCATAAAAAAAACTCTATTAAGCAAGGATAATCATGTTTTAATATAAACACATAGTGCATGTATATTATACATTAAACCTTTTGTATAGAAAATTAAACTAAACTAAAAATATCAAATTGTACTAAATAAGTAGGGTCTTAGGTTAAAAGAGATGAGAATTAGGGAATATACATGGGCTCAATCATTCAACACCAACCAGCACATGCACATTTAGCATATAAGAAGTAAAAACTCATTAAGAAAAATGAAAGAGCCAGACTAGCACATGAAAAAATATGTATATCTCACATGTAAAAAGTTTAAAACTTTACCAAAGGACAGAAAATCAACAAAGTAAAAACATATGATGCAACTACAGTTAAACCTCTTTAAAGTAATAGGGTCGGGACCAAGAAAGAATATTACTTTAGCGAGTTTATTACTTTATCGGGAGCAAAAATATACCGTGTCTATTATGTTGGGACCGGAGAAAAATATTATTTTAGCGAGGTTATTACTTTATCGATTATTACTTCATCGAGGTTTAACTGTAATAACCAAATTAAGAAATCATTTTGAAAATCTATAATAATTGAAATAACAAAATTTTTAATACCAAGTCAATCCCACTAGAACTTGTTCTTTGTTCTTAATTCACCCAATAGTTTTTTGTGCAAAATCAATTTAACGTCGTATTTTTTTTGGGATGACAGTTTTTGAACCTTTGTGCATTGACCGTTATATGATTGTGAATTTATTATAGTGCAAGTACCTCATCGAGTAGATAATATCTCATATATAGAGCTCTCAATTAACTTCAAGAATGAGATATTTCGGGATGTATTCAAAGACAAATTTGTGTGTATTTGTCCAAAACGGACAATATCATAATAATATATAATTAAGACATGCTTAGAAATCTCACCGCTAACCATCAAAGTGGAGTGTATATCCTTACTTTCCAAATGCACATTCATTTTGAGTGCACCGGGAGAAAAAGGAAGAGGGAGGGGGCCTTTGGAATTAAACTTAGTCTTGGGGATTAAAGAGGATGTATAATATAAAGGTTGTATAAAAGCAACCGAAAAGAAGAGATTGCATTGAGAGTGAGCAGAATATAACCTTATATCGTAGGGTTACGCACAAATCAGCTGATCAATAAATCATATATGTACTTCCACAGAGACATATACGAGTTTAAGAGCTAATTGACTCAAATTTATTGTTAACGGCATGTGCAAAAGATATGCATGAGGTTTGACTTATAGACGTGGGGAATTATCTAGTGACGAATTTCCAGCTAATGAATTATATGTCAAGCCAACGCGATGATACATGATTACAACCTTAAGGGGTCATTTGGTTCAGAATTCGGTATGGGTTTAAAATCAGGAATTGGATTAGACTGGTATGGGGATGAGGAATGATTCTTGATATTATGTGTTTGGTTCAGTGCGAATGAATCTATTTTATTTTGAATATAATCAGCATTTCAATTTTGATTCTAATATTATGTGCAAGTATAGATTGTACAATGAAATTAAATTCTTACACAATTTATAAATAAAGATTTACTAAAAAAATATATGATTAGTAAAATATAATTTAACCAATTAAATAATAATTTAATATTTTTTAATAAATTAAATCTTACAAATTGGCATTAGAAAAATATTATTATAATTTTATTTAAAATTAAATAATATATCAAATTTAAAATATGTGTACATAAATTGTATTTAATCGTAGAAATAAAGATGAATAATAAAAGTAAATTTGATACCTTATACCCCTTGTTCATACCCACATCTCCCCTAAGGTATCAAATCTGATTCCAAGTGGGTTTCAAGTATGGGTTTCAGGAAACACAAATCATAAACCAAACATCAGGTATGGGTTTTGCTAAGATTCAAAATAATAGAGATATAAGTAGTACATCACAGCTTTCAACATCAGCATCACATCAACATAAGTGTATCAGAATCAGGACATATTTGTAAATAGCATTGTTAGTATATATATAGGTCGCATTAGAAAGTTAGTTAGTTAGTTAGTTAGTTAGATTTAATTTCTCTTTTCTCTATATAGCTTCAATTGTGTAAATACATTTCAAGCTACTATGTGATCAATAATGGAGTTCATAACAAATCTGAAACTTCTTGTGTTTAATCATGATTGATAACATGGTATTAGAGCCATACATTCTTGTCATCATCTTCGTTTTATGTCTCCGCATCGATTCAAGTAAGATCGTTACATAATTTCTTGATCTGATCCTACGATTTGTTTTCATTTTATACAATACATGTAATCTGTTCGATAATCTGATTATTGAAGATCTTTGGTATAATCTGTACGTAATTGTAGTTTTATACTATTTTTTCCGTCTTCGTTTTCGTTTTGAGTTTGTTAATGATTGTACGGAATTCGATTTCAAATCTCTGAAAATTCGATCTAATCGATCTAAGTTTCTCCAAACATTTAAATCAATTGTAAACACTCTTCGAATCATCATCCTTCTCATTTATCTGAATTTTACTCTAAAAACAGAACTTTTTTCTCAATTGATTTGACTCATGGCTGCTCAAATTGAAAATCAGATAAAATTGACACAAGATCCTTCTAGTGTGTATTTCTTGCATCTTTCAGATAATACTAGCATGAAACTAGTCAATTCACATTTTGATGGAACTTCTTATAGAAATTGGAAGCGTTCTACGGTCATAGGTATCACGACGAAGAATAAGATGTCGTTTGTTGACAGAACACTCATTAAACCTGCACTTATAGATCCTGAATACAAGTTTTGGTCTCGTTGCAATAGTATGATCACAGGTTGGATTATTACTGCTTTAGATCCTCAGATTGCAGCAAGTATACTGTAAGTTGATACTGCAAGAGCTATCTAGCTTGATCTTGAAGAACGTTTTGGTCAAGCATCTTCACCACAGTTATATGCTTTGGAACATGGAATTTTTCAGATTTCACAAGATACACTTGCCATTTCTGAATACTATACTTAGTTGAAGAAAATCTGGGATGATATTGATAATCTCAAACCCTTACCTAAATGTGAATGTACACAGTGTACTTACAATATTACTCAGAAAGTTCTCAAGCTTCAACGGGATCAGAGGCTCATGTTTTTCCTTATGAAAATGTCTAATGAATTTGCTAATGTGAGATCTCACATATTGATGACGGATACACTACCGACCCTACCACAGATCTATCGAATGCTACTCCAGGAATAGAAGCATAAAGAGATTTCTAAGTTAACAGTACAGGAGCCTGTTGCTTTTATTAGTTAAAATAATTTTAGACAGTTTCCTAACACTGGTTATCAAGGTCATCCAAAGTTTAATAGAACAATTCTGCCGGGAAATTCAATTCTGGAACTGGTTCAACAGGTTTTCAATAAAGGAAAATCAACTATTTTTGTGACCATTGTAAAATTCCAGGTCACAGCAAGGAAAGATATTTTAAATTGATTGGATATCCACCTGGTTTCAAAACCAATCAGCAGAGGAAATTTGTAGCTTGTACTACAACTGATACAACTGATGAATCCCAGTCTATCAAAAAATCATCTGATAATGGAAATGGATCACAGTCTTCTCCTAACATTTCTGTGGAGCAGTATAATCAGCTTATGCAACTTTTGGCTCAGAACAACATTTCTGAACAAGACAATTCTTACTCTGTAAATGCACTCTTGGCAGGTACCTCTTATTTTTTATTGTCCTCATCTCGTGCAAATAATTGGATTATAGACAGTGGGGCTTCTGACCATATGTGTCCTTCCATGACTTTTTTTCACACCATTAAAGAAATTTCTGATAACAATTTTATAACTATCCCTGATGGAACTAAAGTCCAAGTCACTCATGTTGGAAATATAAAGTTGAACAATCTTATAGAACTTACTGAAGTTCTATTTGTCCCTTCTTTCAAATTTAACTTAATTTCAGTTTCTAAACTTGTTCAGAATACTACTCATGTCATTTCTTTTACTTCTGATTCTTTTGCAGCTTATACTACAACTGATACAACTGATGAATCCCAGTCTATCAAAGAATCATCAGATAATGGAAATGGATCACAGTCTTCTCCTAACATTTCTGTGGAGCAGTGTAATCAACTTATGTAACTTTTGGCTCAGAACAACAATTATGAACATGATAATTCTTACTTTGGAAATGCACTCTTGGAAGGTACCTCTAATTTTTTATTGTCCTCATCTTGTGCAAATAATTGGATTATACACAGTGGGGCTTCTAACCATATATGTCCTTCCATGACTTTTTTTCACACCATTAAAGAAATTTCTGATAACAATTTTATAACTATCCCTGATGGAACTAAAGTCCAAGTCACTCATGTTGGAAATATAAAGTTAGACAATCTTATAGAACTTACTGATGTTCTATTCGTCCCTTCTTTCAAATTCAACTTAATTTCAGTTTCTAAACTTGTTCAGAATACTACTCATGTCAGTTCTTTTACTTCTAATTCTTTTGCAGCTTGTACTACAACTGATACAAATGATGAATCCCAGTCTATCAAAGAATCATCTGATAATAGAAATGGATCACAGTCTTCTTCTAACATTTCTGTGGAGCAGTATAATCAGCTTATGTAACTTTTGGCTCAGAACAACATTTCTGAGCAGGACAATTCTTACTCTGGAAATGCACTCTTGGAAGCTACCTCTTATTTTTTATTGTCCTCATCTCGTGCAAATAATTGGATTATAGACAGTGGGGCTTCTGACCATATGTGTCCTTCCATGACTTTTTTTCACACCATTAAAGAAATTTCTGATAACAATTATATAACTATACCTGATGGAACTAAAGTCCAAGTCACTCATGTTGGAAATATAAGTTGAACAATCTTATAGAACTTACTGATGTTCTGTTCATCCCTTCTTTCAAATTCAACTTAATTTCAGTTTCTAAACTTGTTCAGAATACTACTCATGTCATTTCTTTTACTTCTGATTCTTGCCTGCTTCAGGAGCATTCAATGAGTGCACCCAAAATTCTTGGTAAAAAGTTTGATGAGCTTTACTTTGTTGATGAGGACTTCATCTCTCACACTGTTGTTCAGCCTTCCTTGTCATGTATACTAAATAGAATTTACAGTCTATTATTCATCATCAACCTGTAGCTAATGTTATTGTTAATTATAAGCTTGATGAAGCTAAATTGTTTCACCTTAGACTTGGGCATTTGCCTTATTCAAAACTCAGTACAATTGTAAAGCACTTAGATATAAATGCTTTATCTGATTGTGTTTGTGTCATTTGTCCTGCTGCAAGACATCATCGTTTGTCATTTACTTCTAGTAAAATTCATACATAAAAAATATTTGAACTACTTTATTTAGACGTCTGGAGTCCATATCACTCTGTCACACACAATGGTTGCAAATATTTTTTGACAATCATTGATGATTTTAGTCGAGCCACCTGGGTGCACCTTATGAAATCTAAACTTGATATTGTTGCTATTCTGAACACTTTTCTTTGACATATTAACACGCAATTTGGTACTAGTATCAAAATCATTCATACGGACAATGAACTATAGCTTTGCCATGGTAAAATTTTAGAACTTTATTAGTCTCATGGGATCTTGCATCAAACTAGTTGTCATGACACACCCCAACAAAATGGGGTTGTCGAACGTAAACACAAACATTTGATGAAAACTGCTCGTGCACTATTTTTCCAATCTAATTTACCTTCTCGTTATTGGGGAGACTGCGTACAATGTGCTGCCTTTCTCATTAATCGAATGCCAGTTAAGAAATTAGGCAATATCACTCCATATGAAATCTTGTTTGATAGTGCACCGGATTACTCTTTACTCCATTGTTTTGGGTGTTTATGCTTTGTTTTTATTTCTAAAGAGTCTTGAACCAAACTCGAATCCAGGGCTCATCCATGTGTCTTTCTTGGTTACCCAGTTGCTACCAAGGGATACAAGTTACTCGTTTTAGTTAGTAATAAAATTATTATTTCTCGAGATGTAAAGTTTCATGAAAAAACTTTCCCTTTCATATGACTGCATTGCCTTCCATGCCCATTACTCAATTTTTTCTTCCAGCTCATGTTAATCCTAGGGCCCATCATTGTGTTGATATACCTGATATTTTTTATCAATCTCCCTCATCATTTTCTATAAATAATTCATCAGAATCATTTGATACATCCAGTCATTCTCATACTCCAACGGTTATTGAACCTGTTGTTAGACGTTCTTATAGGCAGGTTCATAAGCCGACTTATTTACATGATTATGTTTGTAATCTTGTATCTTTCCAATCACTTTCAAATGATCAGAAAGCTTTTTTATTACAAACATCTTCTATAAAAGAACCAACCTCTTATGCACAAGCTTCCCTTGATCCATGTTGGGTTCAAGCTATGAACCTGGAACTTCAGGCATTAGAGAGTAATAATACATGGGATTTAGTAACCTTGCCTCTAGGAAAGAATCCCATCGGCTGCAAGTGGGTGTTTAAAACTAATCTTAAAGCAGATGGTTCCATTGAGCATTTTAAAGCACGATTGGTTGCCAAGGATTTTAATCAAAAGTATGAAATCGACTATCAGGAAACATTTTCTCCATTTGTAAAAATGGCAACAGTCCGCAGTATTCTTTCCCTAGCTACTCACAACAAATGGAAGATATTTCAACTTGAAGTTAATAACGCCTTCCTTCATGGTGAGCTCCATGAAGAGTTATACATGGTGGTGCCTGAGGGATTGCCCAACCTTGAGAACAAAGTGTGTCATTTGAAGAAATCCATTTATGGATTAAAGCAGGCCAGTAGAGAGTGGTTTGCAAAGCTGTTACATGAGCTCAAATGCCAGGGTTCTGTACAATCCAAGAACGACTACTCCTTGTTACCAAGTGTTCTGGTACTGACATTACAATTGATGTCGTTTATGTCGACGACATAATAATAACAGGTACCAATCTTGATACCATTATGACTTTCAAGGAACATCTACACAAGTGTTTTGGAATTAAAGATCTTGGCTACTTACATTTCTTTTTGGGCTTTGAGATTGGCTACACTGAGTCTGGTATAACTCTGACTCAAGCTAAATTTACTAAAGAGTTACTGGTTGTTTCTGGTATTACTAGCTTCAAGAAAGTATCTACTCCTTTACCATTAAACTTGAAGTTATCAGCTGACACAAGGGATCTTTATGTTGATCCAATGATTTATAGAACTCTCGTTGGCAAACTTAATTTTTTAACCAACACAAGACCTGATCTATCTTATTCAGTGCAAACACTTAGTCAGTTCATGCATTTACCACAATCACATCATTTTGAAGCTTTGGAGCATGTCCTACACTATGTGGCTTGTACAGCTGGCCAGGGAATTGTCCTTAATGGATCAAATGCTTTAACTCTCAAGGCCTATTATGATTCTGATTGGGCTGCTTGTCCCAATACTAGATGATATGTTTCTGGTTATTTACTTCTTCTCGGTTCATCTCCCATCAGATGGAAGTCTAAGAAACAAACTACTGTTTCAAAATCCTCTTCTGAAGCTGAATATCGGGCGATGGCTGTAGCTGCTTCTGAGGTTGCTGGGTTAGTGCGTTTACTTGATGACATTGGCATTACTAATCTGCAACCCATCACCCTATTCTGTGATAACCAGTCTGCAATGCACATTGCCAGGAATTCAGCTTTTCACGAGAGAACAAAACATATCGATATTGATTTCCATTTTACCAGGGATAAAGTGGTTGAAGGACTCATTCAATTATCATATTTTCCCACCAATGATCAATTAGCCGATTTATTTACCAAGATTCTTCCATCTCCTCAGTTTAATATGTTAAAGTCCAATTTTGGCATGAGTTTCCCCAACCCTAGCTTGAGGGGGGCTGCTGAGATTCAAAATAACAGAGATATAAGTATTACATCACATCTTTCGACATCAACATCACATCAACATTAGTATATCAGAATCATGACATATTTGTAAATAACATTGTTAGTATTTATATAGTTGGCATTAGAAAGTTTAGCTAATTAGTTAGATTGTTGAGTGGCATTTATGATACTTTATAATGCTCTAATAAGCTTTGAATTGATGCGTTTGTACTCAAGTTATTAAGTGTTTTGACATGTTTTCTAGTGTTTTTGCATTTCAGGCATTATTTAGGTAATCAGGTGAATTAGCATTGTTTTGGTGCTAATTTGGTGTCGAGGTGGTGTTGGAATAAAAACTTGTGGAAAGCCGGCTCGAAGCAGCAAGAAAAAGAAGAAATTCTGAACTTTTTCTTGAAGTACGGCGCGCCCGCGCTGGTCAAGCGCACGGTCGCGCCGGATGTCCGAAAGGCAGCGCGCCCGAGCTGTAATAGCGCGCGCCCGCGCCGGTGCGAAATCAGAGAATCCTGACTCTATTATAATTACAATTGGAGGACTTCTGGATTGCATGAGGCTGCTATATAAACAACTTTAGGTTGTTTTTCCATATGTAATCAAGTCCGAGACATATCAGAGCGTAAGGAGAAGACGACAAGAGACCTATAGCACAATTCAACAAAGGCGAAGATGATCTAATTTATTCCTGTGAATCTTTATTTTGAGTTATAATCTTGGATGCTCGTTTCTTGTTTTGTTGAACCTATACTCTTGTGTTAACTTGGTTTTGTTTATTCGTTATAAAGACTACGTTTATTATACCATGCTTTCATCGGAACCCACGTTGATGATGAGTCCGATTATGGACTAATCGTTATCGTGGGGTTCTAACGGATTTATCTATGGATTTTGTTGGATATATTTGAGATGTCATGTCTAATATGTTTCATGTTTAGTTTTCAGATCTTAACTAACAGGAAATATCAGTACTTACTGGAATCAGGACTTACTGGAAGTCAGGACTTAAGGATATCAGGACTTAGATTATAAGAAGATAATATCAGAAGATGGATATCAGAACTTAAGTACTGGAGGACTAATAGTTAAGGAAGGAAGTTGATTCACAGGAAAGAAGATCAAGATTAATACAAGAAGAAGATATGCATGGAAAGAGTTAGAGGACTAGAAGAATTATATAAGATATCTGGTTGATATATTTTAGGAGACAGAATTATATTCCATATCAACTAGAAGTTATCTTATAACTGTGTGTCTATATAAACACAGACATAGGTTTACTCTATAA
This sequence comes from Apium graveolens, assembly GCF_009905375.1. Classification (NCBI taxonomy): domain Eukaryota; kingdom Viridiplantae; phylum Streptophyta; class Magnoliopsida; order Apiales; family Apiaceae; genus Apium; species Apium graveolens. Next base: position 276,974,226 of record NC_133648.1, read on the forward strand.
GAGTTACGATCATCGAGAAGATAATATATTATAACCTAGCAGCTCTCGTGATATTTGTTCATCACTGAGAGAGAACAGTTCCATTGTAACAGAGTTTATTATATCGAATACATCTGTTTTCTGTTACTTGTGCTTTAAATCGATTTGATTGTATTCGACATTGTATTCAACCCCCTTCTACAGCGTTGTGCGACCTAACAAGTGGTATCAGAGCACATCTGTTAACACACATATAGTAAAGGTCCAAAATAATCATGTTTGAAGAAGCAGAAAATCCAACCAAGCCCGCCAAAACTGAAAAAACTCCAAACACTCAAACCCATAGTCGATATGAGACTATCAGGGTTCCCATGTTGAGACCTTCTGAGTATCCCATATGGAAAGTGAAGATGGCTATGTTTCTGGAAGCTATAGATCCAGAATACCTTGACAAAATTTATGAAGGACCACATAAGCCAACCAAGCTCTCTGTTATAGTTGCAGATCAGCCAGCAAAGACCATACCAAAGGAGAAAAGTGAATACACAGCTGAAGATATCTCATCTATTTCCAAGTATGCAAAAGGTAAGGCATTTGCTGCATAGTGCCATTGATAATGTCATGTCCAATAGGGTAATTCAATGCAAAACTGCAAAGGATATATAGGGATGCTTTGGAGACAAGGTGTCAGGGAACTGATGCAATCAAGAAAAACAGGAGGACTATACTCACTCAAGAGTATGAGCACTTTGACTCGAAAAGTGATGAGTCATTAACTGACTTATATGACAGATTTGTCAAACTCTTGAATGATCTATCACTGGTGGACAAGGAATATGACATTAAAGATTCAAATCTAAAATTCCTTTTAGCTCTTCCTGAAAGTTGGGATTTAAAAGCTACTATTATAAGAGATAACTATGCTCTTGATGAAACTAATCTTGATGAAATTTATGGAATGCTCAAGACTTATGAACTTGAGATGGATCAAAGAAGCAAGAGACATGGGAGAAAGTCAAGAACAGTTGCTTTTAATACTGAGGAGGAATCCCCCAAAGTGACTGTCTCAAAGAAAGGAAAAGGAAAGGCTCTCATCATAAAGTCTGATTTAGAATCATCAAGTTCTGATGATGATGATTCAGAAACTGAAAATCTACCTGAAGTAGATGCTGATGAAGAGATGATGAAGCTGTGTGCTCTTATGGTGAAGAGTATCACAAAGATAGCCTACAGGAAATTCAGAAGAGGAAAGAAGTTTTCCAGGAAAGGTAGAAGTTCTGATAAGAAGGGCTTCAGAAAATCTGAAGACAAAGGAGGAAAGTCTGACAGAGGAGATTACTCAAATGTCAAATACTACAACTGTGGTGAGAAAGGCCACATATCTCCTGACTGCAAGAAAGGAAAGAGTGATAAAGGCAAGGCTCTTGTCACAAAGAAGAAAAGCTGGACAGACACCTTAGATTCTGAAGATGAGGAGAACTATGCCTTGATGGCAAATGCTGATAGCAGTTCTGATGTTGCTGAGTTAAAGGTACCTCAAATAACTTATGCCTTTCATAATGATGATATTACTGAGTTGAGATTATATCTTAAAACCATGTTTATTAGCTATAGAGATCAAACTTTAACATGTGAAAGATTAACTTCTGAAAATTTTGCTTTTAAAAAGAGGAATGATTATTTAGAAAAAGAGTTAGTTATGTTCCATCAAACTCAGAAGGATATAGATGTTGCTTTCTATGTTAGAGATGAAGTGCTAAAAATGAATAAATCTCTAAAAACTGAGTTAGAAAAGGAGAGAGAGATTATCAGGACTTGGACTAACTCTGGCAGATCAACTCAGGATATACTAAGTAGTGGAAACTGGAAAGAGGGCTTAGGTTATGGAGATGAGAAAAGTGAAAAAGGAACTGAACAAATTAGCCAATTATTGTTAAATAGACTACTAAGCCAAAGGTAAATCCTGTTAAATTTGTAGCTAAAACTGTAAAGTCTAATTCTGTAAAGATGAAAGATATTGAGACAGAAGTGATAGCAGAGTCAACTTCTGAAAAATTAGAACATGATAAATCAACTGAAGTTAACATAGGCTTAATGACAAAGAAGCAGCTTAAACATAAGTTGAAAGAGATTACCAGTGTAAACAAGGTAAATGTAGCTAGGAAAAATAGGAATGGAAAGGAAGGTGTGAATAAAAGTAAAAATTATATGTCTGTTCCTAATGCTCCTATAAAGAAATGCTATAACTGTAGAAACTCTAACCATCTGGCTTCTTTTTGCAGGAAGAATAAAAATATAAACTTCTTACCTTCTAAGTCAGGAGTTAAGAATCAGTCTGTTAGATTTAAGCCACAAAATCCTTGTTTTCATTGTGGTAGTATATGGCATTCCATTTATACTTGTAAGAAATATCATATTTTGTACTATGATTATTATCAGATAAAACCTTCTTTAAAGAAAGTTGCTTTAATTCCTTCTAGTGTAAAGTATGATGCAAAATCTGATACTGTTAATACTAAAATTGTTAGCATAAACTCTAATGTTAAATCCGCTGCAAATGTTAACAAACTTAAAAAGGCCAAAGGATCCAAGCAAGTCTGGGTCCTTAAAACTAACCATTAGTGGTCTTTGTGATTGCAGGGCAACAGGAAGAACATCCTAGTTCTGGACAGTGGATGTTCAGGACATATGATTGGAAATAAAGCCCTACTATCAGATTTTGTGGAGAAAGCTGGCCCAGAAGTTTCTTATGGAGATGGCAACATTGGAAAAACTCTGGACATAATCTTCTTTCAAGAGCAAAACTGAGTCATCAATTCTTGAGCCTTATCACCTACTACATGTTGATCCATTTGGTCCAGTCAATGTCATGTCTATTGCAAAGAAGAAATATGCTATGGTTATAGTGGATGAGTTCACAAGGTACACTTGGGTGTACTTCTTGCACAAGAAGACTGAAACTACATCTACCCTAACTGATCATGTCAGACAGCTAGATAAATTGATCAAAGATTCTGTTAAAATTATAAGGAGTGATAATGGCACTGAGTTCAAGAATTCAGTCATGAAAGAGTTATGCAAAGATTATGGAATCAAACAGGAATTTTCTGTACCTGGAACTCCACAACAAAATGGAGTTGTGGAAAGAAAGAACAGGACTCTCATTGAAGCTGCACGAACAATGCTTGATGAAGCAAAGCTACCAACCTATTTTTGGGTTGAAGCTGTGCAGACTGCTTGTTTTACACAAAATGCTACACTTATAAACAAGCATGGAAAAAACACCATATGAGATGGTGAAGAAGAAGAAGCCAAATCTGAAATACTTTCATGTATTTGGTTGCAAGTGTTTTGTTCTTAAGACTTATCCTGAACAGCTGTCCAAATTTGATCTAAAAGTTGATGAAGGAATTTTTGTTGGATATCCACTTTCCACAAAAGCCTTCAGAGTCTACAATTTGAGAACAAGAGTTGTCATGGAATCTATCAATGTCTCTTTTGATGATAAGAAGATTACTGGACTTAAAGATTTCGATGATCATGATCAGCTGAGATTTGAGAATGAAGATTTAAATTCTGATTCTGGAAATTCTGATGACTTAAATTATGATCCTATAAGTTCTGATGGAATAAGTTCTGATGTCGTTGAAACTGTGGTAACAACTCTAAAAGAAAATGCACATGTCCAGGGAGAGCAAGCTGAAGAAAGTACCACATCTCAAGACTCTCAAGTAGCATCAAAACCTGTCACCGGCTTTTCAAGTTTTGATTCATCTAATTCTGATGAGCCAAATTCTGATAATTCTGGAAGCTTTGATTCTTCAACTCCTGAAAAATCAAATTCAATTTCTGAAGTCTCAGAGAGCATAACTACAGGGGGAGCATCAGATAATGCTGAGGGAGACAGCATGGATCATGGGGAGGATCCAGTTCTAGAGATCAATTTCCATCTGCAAGGAAATGGACTAAAGCACATACACCTGATCTAATCATTGGAGATCCTGAAGCAGGTGTCAGAACTAGAACTGCAACTTCAAATGAATATCTCTATCATTTTTTTCTATCTTAGACTGAACCAAAAAAAGTGGAAGAAGCTCTTCAAGATGCTAATTGGGTGCAAGCAATGTAGGAAGAGTTAAATGAATTTGAAAGAAATAAAGTTTGGACCCTAGTGCCAAGACCAAAGAACAGGTCAGTTGTTGGTACAAAATGGGTGTTCAGAAACAAAACTGACAGTGATGGCATAATTACAAGGAATAAAGCAAGACTGGTTGCTAAAGGCTACTCTCAACAGGAGGGTATTGATTATGATGAAACATTTGCACCAGTTGCTAGATTGAAAGTCATAAGGATCTTTTTAGCTTATGCTGCTCACAAGAGGTTTAAAGTCTTTCCAATGGATGTAAAAAGTGCTTTTCTCAATAGAGAATTGGATGAAGAGGTATATGTTGAACAACCTTCAGGCTTTGTAGATCTTAAATTTCCCAATCATGTCTACAGGATTGACAAAGCACTTTATGGCCTTAAGCAAGCTCCAAGAGCATGTATTGAGACTTTAGCTCAATTCCTTCTGGAAAGTGGATTTCACAGAGGCACAACTGACAAGACTTTATTCTACCTCAACCATGGAAAAGACTTACTTTTGGTACAGATATATGTTGATAATATCATATTTGGTTCTACTAATTCTAAACTGTGTGAGAAGTTTGCAAAGCTAATGCAGTTAAGATATTAAACGAGTATGATAGGAGAACTCAGCTATTTTCTGGGCCTTCAAGTTAAGAAAACTGCAGAAGTCACTTTTATCTGTCAATCCAAGTATACCAGAAATTTACTGAAGAAATTTGAAATGCAAGATTGTTCAACTGCATCCACTCTCATGGCCACTGCAACCAAGTTAGATAAGGATACTGGTAAATCAGTAGATATTACTAACTACAGAGGTATGATTGGCTCCTTACTCTATCTAACTGCAAGTAGACCTGATATCATGTATGCTACCTGTCTTTGTGCAAGATTTCAGGCTGATCCAAGAGAACCTCACTTATTAGCTGTGAAAAGAATTTTCAAGTACCTTAAGGGTACAGCTGATCTAGGATTGTGGTATACTAGGGAATCAGATTTTAAGCTAATTGGTTACTTAGATGCAGAATTTGCAGGATGCAAAATAGACAGGAAAAACACTAGTGGAAGTTGCCAATTTCTTGGAGGCAGATTGGTTTATTGGTTTAGCAAGAAACAAAAGTCAATTTTCACATCAACTGCAAAAGCAGAATATATTGCTGCAGGGAGCTGTTGTGCACATATTCTTTGGATGAAGAATCAGTTACTGGATTATGGGTTAGAATTTTCTAAAATCCCTATTTACTGTGATAATCAAAGTGTTATTACTATGACAGGTAATCCAGTTCAACACTCAATGACAAAGCACATCAACATAAGGTACCATTTCATTAGGGAACATGTGGATGAAGGTATAGTGGAATTGCATTTTGTTCCAACAGATCAACAGCTAGCAGATATCTTCAAAAAACCACTATGTGAAGCTACTTTTATAAGATTGGTAAATGAACTTGGAATGGTTTCAGGTTCTTTCTCTAAATCTGTATGTTTTTGTTCTCATGCATCAGACTTTATGATCAGTGTTTACAGATTGTATTATCTATATGTAATATGTGTTTAATTTGAAAATTCATTAAATGCTGATTGTTATCTGATGTGGATTTATATACTCTGATAAGTGTTTTGAATGTTCTGTGACTATTCAATCCAATGAGGATAACTGTGCTAGATGCTGACCTAGTAGTCTTTAACATACTAGAAATCCCATGTTTGAACTAGTTGTTTATGTGGAAACTCATTAACACAAGCAGATTCTGATATTGAGCTTAGTCAAGTTTACTTTGTGTATCTTATTACTAAGTCACAAACTAGATTCTTGTTTCGTATCTGTCAAATTCTGTTGTCATTAAATATTAAGAATGGACTAAGTGCTGATAAGCCTCACTTATCAAAAGAAAAGAAAAGAAAAGAAAAGAATAAAAGTCAGGTACTCCTTTGAGATCTAGAGTAAAACTGTGGAAGGGAAGACCCAAGTGCATTGCTGGTATTAAGTAATATGCATTAGAAAAGCAAAAAAAAAATCTTGGTGACTTTTCACACTCTATGATTACTGGAGAAATACTTTGATTACAGCATAAATTCTGATAAGCAGTCGTGACTAACTTACACTGAGAAGCCACTGTAAAAAGTAATTTCAAAAGATGCATAAAATGAGCATAAACAGTTGAGGTGGACTCATGCATAAAGTTGTTCTATAGTAGACATCATGACTGATGACATATTTTAAGCATTTTTCTGAGTTATGCCTTATTTCTAAGATGTACTGAAGTTGATCAGACTTTAATCTCTATTTGATATTTTGATGAATGCATACACTTTCACTCCATATGAATGATGAAAATTACTGTGGTGATAGTTATTTTTGACAAACAGTTAAGTGTCATTTGCATAATTTTTGAGGACAAGTTCTGATGGAAGTTCTGATGATTAAACTCTGAAGAAAACAAGTCAGTATTTGTATGAAAAATCACAGAAAAAGATATTCACTTTTTGAGTACAGAAGTCATGTTCTGATGACTGTTAAAATCTGATATAAGTTAAGTTCTGATATTAAATCCTGATGGAATCTTTGATGCTTACGTGGTATTTTTCTTTACTTGACTTATTTGTGGTAAAATCTGAAACAGTCATATTTACATCAGAATAAATTTGGGTGAGATAAAAATAATCATAATCATTATGGGTTAGTGGTTAACGTGTATGTCTTGAAAAACTGCATGTGCACAGTAATTGTTAATTATTTCCCGTGCCCATTAACTCTTGCTTTAGATCTTTTACTGACTGTTATTATTACACATCAGTCTAGGGAGTCGAGGGATCATTATTTGTACTTGTAATTGTTAACTATTCCTCGCGTCCCTTGGTATTCTATTGGTTATTTAAACCGACTATTCATTCCAACCAAAACATCTTTCATTTTCTCACGAACTCACTCTCTTTTTATTCTCATCAACAAAAATGGTTCGTTTCAACTTGTTCCTGAACTATGAAACTTTCAACATCGAGTTGAGTTGTGATGATTGACAACAGGAGTGGCATGTCACCGCCATTCCTGAAGAGCTCTGGAACTCAGTTCCACAAGAGGTTCACACAGAACTCTTGTTCTTTTCGATGGAATACCATCTCCATCTTGATCGGTTGGAAGAGGAAAGGAGAGAAGCTCTCTGTCAGCAAGAACGGATCATCCGTCTTGCAGTGCTCTTCGTCAGCAACAGAAAGAGCTAGTCGTTAGGTTTTCTTAGACTAGGACTAAGGTTGTTGATGTTAAGAATCTTAGAATAGGACTATCTTGTAATTTTTGCATGTAATTGATAAATTTCATGAAATGTACTCATCTGATATATTAATGAAATTTCCTTTAAATTGCAAGATTTGGCCTTTGTTTCTCAAATTATGTGACTGTGCATGTCTTAATTGTAATTTCTTAATCTTTACTTCATCGATTTTTAACTTTATCCCGTGATGAATGTTTTGATTCAATAATGGTCAAAAAAAATTTTTGATGATTTGAGGAAATAATTGAAGCATGAGTTCATGCATCTGAACCTGTGATAGTTGAAGCTGAGAATGTTACTTCTCAGAAAGAGAAAGCAGCTCAAAAGTCTGATACTTTGAAAAGGAAATCTGTAAATTCTGATGCTGCTGAAGCAACTCCATCATTGGCAAGGAGATTGAAGAAAATGAAGGAAAGGAGGTATTTGGCTAAGGCTATATCAGAAGATACTGAAGAAGCTAAGGAATGGGATCAGGAATCTCTGATCTCACAAGAACCAATTATCATTGAAGCCCTTTCAGCTCAAGACAAAGACACTGCTAATGACACAGTTGTTACCCCTCATGTCTCTCCTATTAAAGCTACAGATGATGCTAAAGAACAAACTGATAATTCTGAAATAGATATTCATAATTTGAATATACCTAAAGTTCTTTATTTGGAAGCTCCATCTACATCAAAGACACCAGCTCTGGAGATAAATTCCGCTGATCAGAATTTAGATGATGTTATTCCTGAATCTCCAGTTGCTTCACACACTGTTGAGCTATCAGAACATAATGAGTCTTCCTCAAGTTTTGATGACAGTGTTTCTGTTGAGACTCCAGTACCTACTATGGGCAAGGAAGAATTGGTGAAGAAATGTGTTGAAAAGGAAGCACCTATTCCTTGGGAGGATACTCACAGAGGTGTTGAGTGGACCAAGAAGTGGAATGAATCATATTTTATTCCATGTTCTAAAATTCTGACAAAGCATATTGCAAAAGCTGATGAGTTGCTTACAAATGCTGATTTCAAGACACAACTCAAGATCACAGCTCTGTCTACAAAACATCTACAAGGTCTACATATTTCTACTCATGAAAAGGTTGATACACTCAGGGAATAAGCTGATAAGTTCAATCTACAGATCAAGCTTGACAAGAACAGGTATATCAGACCTATTTATGAAAAAGTTGCAGCCATTGAGAAAACTCAAGGGAAGCAACAGGCCCAAATTGCTGAGGTTCTCGCTAATCAAGCTTCTCAGAAAGCTCAATTGGATGAAATCCAATCTTCAGTTGAACTTCTTCTTTCTCTCTTACTTCTTGATGATGCCAAAAAAGGGAGAAGGTAGTTAAGTCCAAATGCTCACCTACTCAAGAACTGAAGAAAAAGGATGATAAAGGTGATGACCAGGGAAACTCTGAAAAGAGCAGAGGTCAAAGAAAAATTCAAGGAAAATCTTCTATTCAGAACAAGTCAAGTTCTGATGCTGAGAATGCTCAAAGATTGAAGTCAAGTGGTGATAAGCAAAGTCTGATGTCAAGTTCTGATATTCTGATTCAGTCAGGATCTGAAGACTCTCAGAAGTTCTTGCAAACTCTGAAATTAAATGGGAAGCGGATTACTGTTTATTATATAGATCCTAAATTCCAGACACTTGATGAGGAGATAGCAAGAAGATTATTTCTGAAACACAATCCAGGAATGGATTTAGAAACTCTCAAGGAGGAAGAAGCTAGATTTGCTGCTGAGAAGACAAATCATAAGTCTAAAGCTTCTGATGCAAAGAAACCACCAAGGCCTAAGGAAAAAGGCATTGTGATCAAGAAAAAGTCAAATTTTGAAACTTCAAAGGTCAAAACTAGATCACAGACTGAGAGTGATCCCAAAGACAAAGGGAAAGGAAAAATTTATGAACCAACCAAGTCACTGGACTTGAAAACTTCTCAAGCTCTGATGAAACCAGTGTGTAAAATAGTTCAAGTAACTGATGATAATCTTGTTGAAGATGAAACTGTTCAAATTCTGAAAAGAAGAAAGATAATTGAAGATTCTAAAACAACCTCTGACACTGCTCAAGTTGTTATTCAGAATAAAGGACAGGAAGGTACAGAAGAAACAGCAAATTCTGATCAAGCTATCAAGAGATCAACTACTGACAATGCTCAAGTTGATTTGGATAAAATGACAATTGCTGATAAGAAGAAGCTGTTATGGAAGAAAGCTACTCCAGTTGAACCAAAATCCAATCTCATGATTAATCAACTTGCTACATTTGGGTTGAAAGCCAAGCAACCTAGAGATAGAGCTGGATTAGGTTCTAACGAAGAGAAGATTCAAACAGGAGTAGAGGTTACTCTAAGAGATCTTTTCATATTGACAGACAAACCATATGAACAAATCAAACAAAGGCACCTTGACAAGGTGTTGTCTGCTCAAGTTGTGATAGATGTTCATGACAAAGAGAAATTGATCTTATTTCTCAATGATGGAATGACTTATAGATTAACTGATACTGATATATTAAAGAAGTCTATCAGAGAACTTCAACATATTCACTATCTTCTGGAAGTAAAATCTGATGTTACAAGAAGATGGTCAGAATATATTTTGAAGGCTATAAGAGATCTATTCAGAATCTCTGGTACAAAGACTTCTCATTACAGTCCAATGATTAATGAAGGTGATGGAAGAGAAATTCCTATGCTGAAGAATTCTGCTAAGGTGGAAGTTATTCTAAAAGGAAGATGCTTATGTTATAACGAAAACTCTTCACATCCTAAGGTTATCAGACTTGGTGATGGACTTGAAAGAACATCCATTCAAGATCTCAGAACATCCATTTATCAAATTGGTGATACTAATGAAGAAGAACTGATGCAGGTCAAAGTACAGTTAGCTGAAGTTCTAAAGAAAGCTGAAGATAATCTGATAAATGATTTTGTTAAGAATAATTATGGATTCAAATTGATTCAGTGATGTTGGTAAAACTGGATGTTTTGTAAGTTGTAATTAATAATCTTATTAAACTCTTATTGCATTTGAAATTAAATATTTTTGACATCATCAAATCTATTAACTTGTACATTCTTGCATAATTTACAAGTTGGGGGAGATTGTTGGATATATTTGAGATGTCATGTCTAATATGTTTCATATTTAGTTTTCAGATCTTAACTAACAGGAAATATCAGTACTTACTGGAATCAGGACTTACTGGAAGTCAGGACTTAAGGATATCAGGACTTAGATTATCAGAAGATAATATCAGAAGATGGATATCGGAACTTAAGTATTGGAGGACTAATAGTTAAGGAAGGAAGTTGATTCACAGGAAAGAATATCGAGACTTATACAAGAAGAAGATATGCGTGGAAAGAGTTAGAGGACTAGAAGAATCATATAAGATATCTGGTTGATATATTTTAGGAGACAGAATTATATTCCATATCAACTAGAAGTTATCTTGTAACTGTGTGTCTATATAAACACTGACATAGGTTTACTCTATAAGAGTTACGATCATTGAGAAGATCATATATTGTAACCTAGCAGCTCTCGTGATATTTGTTCATCATTGAGAGAGAACAGTTCCATTATAACAGAGTTTATTATATCGAATACATATGTTTTCAGTTACTTGTGCTTTAAATCATTTTGATTGTATTTTACACTGTATTCAACCCCCTTCTACAGTGTTGTGCGACCTAACAGATTTCCTTAGTTAATTTGTTTCAATGCCTTAGTGTGTGGTGATTGTATGATAACCTAGTATTGGTTGTGCGTATTCGTCTTATGATCGTCGCGAACTTATAAGATAGTGTGTTAATCTTTAATGAAGCGACAGTGAATTTAAGGATTTAGAACTTGCCATACTAGCATAGGTTCATGTATTGTTATGCATGATTCGTTTTAACCATCTTACTTGCCCTATGTAATCAAGATAGATAACTTGTGCTTACACCGTTATGTTGTCAAATTCTATAGACATATAGGGTCTCAATATAATTGGTGTATATTCAGCTTCTATCTATTTTGTAGATGTCTGATAGTATGGTACTCGTGCAATGAAAGTTGGCGTTTATCAGTTTCGTGTTATCTAATTAGAGTCATCACCATTACATGCTAAGGTTAAGAATAATAATGTTATTGAATGAAGTATTTAATGAATTTAGAATCTCATGTTTGTCATATATATTAATTCAATCATCTTTACTCTCTTAGTTATAATTGTTAGTTTAATTCTTAGTTATAAACAACCTCAAATTGTTATCGTCTTAGCATTGAATAATAACCATACATTGTTGCTTAAGTGCATAAATTAATTAGTTAATCAAGTCAGTCTCTGTGGGAACGAATTAAAAAAGATTCTATATTACTTGCGAATGCGTATACTTGCGTGTATTATTAGCGCGTATTTAGCGACAAACATAGATCCGATTTCTCTTTTCTCTGTATAGCTTCAATTGTGTAAATACATTTCAAGCTACTATGTGATCAATAATGGAGTTCATAACAAATCTGAAGCTTCTTATGTAAATACATTTCAAGCTACTATGTGATTAATAATTTCAAGCTACATTAGAACCTCGATAAATGAATACCTTTGGGACAAAAAAAATATTCATTTGGCGAGATTATTTATTTATCGATTAATGAATATAATATTTATTTATCGATAAATGAATAATAATTCATTTAGATGATATTTTTAAACTTTTTTTGTAATTATATCATTTTGTATATATCCAAGATTTAACTAAACTCCTTTTTAAATTAAATTATAGAAATGTGATGAATGTTGAACATATTATGAACTATCCTGAAGAGAATAATGCGGTTATGGATTCTCCTACGGACGAAGAAATCATTGAAGTTGTACTAAATGATGAGGCAAATGATCCCGAACCCGATGATAGCATCACTATACCACAAGTATCCTCAAGAGAAGCTTTTCAAACTATTGTCAATATAAAAAACTATCTGCTGCAATATGATCAAAATATTTCAAAAGTGGTGCATGCTTTATAAAAATCAAGGATCAGATGCATTTTGGGGAGGAAAGAAACAATCAACTTTGGAGGCATTTTTCGAAAAAATATGACTTATTAATATGTTTGAAAATTAGTCATTGAATGAAATGTATTCATGATATATTATATAAATAAAAATATATTATTTGAAATATAATGGTTATTTATTTATATTTACATAGGGCCTATAAAGACTTCATTTGTATTTATTCGTTAATGCATTAAGTGAAATTATTCGTTAAGCCCATTGGACCAAGTTGGGACCGAAGAAATTTATTCATTAGACGAGGTTATTCATTTATCGAATATTCATTTAACGAGATTCTACTGTACTAAGTTTGGAATGAACAAAACACATACCTATAACCAAATTTTTGAACCAAACGAACCCTAAATGCTTTACCAAAACTGAAAGTTAACATCGAATTCCAACTGATCCTAATAACTGCCTCCCTCATACCAATCTGGACCTTACTGATCCATTTTTTACTAAACGGTCCACTCCGGAATTCAGACTTCTATCTATATGGAAAAAATTAATTTTGGATCAGCTCATATTCCATAAGTCCCGTTAAGACCTTTCCCATTTCTAAATTAAATTGTAAGTGTAATTTTTAAGTTGTTATATGTTTGAATAATTTTATAATTTTATACATTTATAAAATATTAAAGTTAAATAAATAAAGTATTGTCATTAAGTGGAACACGTCACGTGGATGATAATATTAAATGTAATTAAATAAAATTAAATAAAAAGAAAAAGAAAAATAGTTAACTAAAGATGCTCAATTGTCGAATGGATATCACATCGATTATACATAACCATATAATTTTAAAATATGTATTTTTGTTATTCTAAAATAATGGGTAAAAATAATCAAAGACCCCAAAAAACGGCTATGGGAGTGTAGTAAAAGACACGTGAAGTCCTAAATATATCTTAAACTCATACAATAATTTTAATATTGTTTAAATCATTCTTTAGTTGCAAGTCAATCTTAGCATAGTTATATTTTTATAACTTACCTAAATTTAAAATAATAAAAATTAGATTTAACTTTTATATAAAATAAGTTGTAACTGCATAAAAGTTAGATATCAGTTATAAATATTTATTATTATAAACTAAAACATTTATAAGATGCCATAAATTAAATTATTAAATAATTTTATAAAAATATTTAAATTACTTTTTATGATATTATAAAATAGCTTATTTTATTGATTAATAAATAATATATTTATACGATATTAGATTTATGAACAATAAAAACACAGCAAATTTACTCGCAGTTCCGAAAACAGGAAAGTGGAAACTCCAGAAGAGAGAGTACGAGAGTGCATTATTAAAGAGAGTGATTTTTTTTACTTCTATAAATATATGATCCGTGCGATACACGGTATTCTAAAATTTATTTATTTTATTTTATTTATATTTTAATTTTTTTATATAATTTTTTAATATACATATATTGTTACTTCTAATCTTGTTGCAGTATTGTTCTTTATTTTTGATGGTTTGTTGTAATATTCTTACAAAAAATATGTTTATATTGAGAAATATTAGATATTGATTGAATTGGATTAAGTATATATAATAGAAAATCCAATTATATTTTATCTACTGTTGTATCTTAATATTATATTTTGGTGTTGAATACTAGTAGAGCAATATTATATTAACAATAAATATGTAGATTTTGATAAATAAATGATTTTGAATTGAATTACTTTTTCTGCAATATATATTATATAGCTATATATATTATAATATCTAATTATATTCTAAAATGACAAAGTGCAAATGCTTTGAAGATTAAAGTAGCACACAGAGACACTTAGGAGCAAGGCAATGTTTATTTATATATTATAGGCAGCATCATCATCATCATCATCATCATCGTTAGGATTACACGGGAGAGAACCACATTACTGCTTTCTTCCAAAACTCACTTAAAATTTACATGCACGTTTTATTCATAGATAACATAGAAAAAAGTACTCCAGAGCGCTACTGATGCACCACCATTACTCCACTGACAAGCCTGTGCTTCACTCCAAGGCACGGCCTTGTTGCTGTTGGTTAGGACCCTTGAAGAACCACTCATTGTTGTTTGCCCTTACTATCTCTTCCACTTCTCTAGATGGCCTGTTGAAAGCTAACTCCTGGGCCACCTTCTCCATCTGGCTAAATATGTTGTTTTTCCCTGAAAAATCATTTATCAAGTTCGTTAGCTTCTCTTTTCAAATATACATAAATCGATCCGTGAAGACAGAGTGAGTAGTTACCTGCAAGAGGAGTTTTGTCATTGTCCCTTGTGTTAATCTCGAAGCAGATAACCTCTAGATTCTGGTTGTTGGAAGCTACCAAAGTAGAAGGGTGTCCAGGAGGGGTTATGAACACCACACCCTGCCTTAAACGTGCTTCCACTTTCTCATACTTGACCTGCTCCTGTAAGTCTCCTTGGCCCTCCTGTGAACCTCCTCGGCCCCTTTGGCGCTCCTGCGAGCCTCCTTGGCCTTGTTGTGACTCCTGTGCCAAGTGTGGGCATGCCATCTGAAGTAGGCCTTCTCCGTTCCTCACCACAGAGATCTTAATGGACTTGGAATTGAAGAAAATAGTTGACATGCCTCCCTGTGCAAACGCATGATCAAGGTTAGACAAATCAACATGCATTGTCGAAGAATCAACCACACATCCATCCCAAGACACAGAAACGGACAAACCTTTGTGATGTTAGCAAAAGAAACAGAAACGTCAAGATCTTCAAGCGGCCTAAAGTCACTAGGATTAACCTCACGGAGCTCACCAAACTCATTTGATTCAACAGGACGCTGTTTAAAGAGGTTTATCTTGTTTCTGGATGATTCGCCACCAAAAGGCCATATGCTTTTACCTCCTTCCTCATCTTTCTGACTCAGAGCCCTGATCTGCTCTTCAGAAGCTTTCACAACAAATTCAGCCTTCTGTTGATCCAGCAACCTCAGAATCTTGTCGCTCTTTTGCTAAATTCACACCAAATGAAGCCAAAGTTAACACCATTAAAACCAAGAATTAACAACAATCAGTACTTATTTCGAATGTTTTGAATCCTCACTTGGTATGCGGCTTCCAAAATCTCACCGCTGAAAGCCTTGAGGAAGGACTCTGGATTCTTAGCTCCAACTCCAAAGAATGGCTGACATATCACACAAAATTAATACATAAAAAAGGTGTTATGTACAAGTTTGACGATCATATATATCTTTAAAAACAGTCTTAGCTACCTGGAATTCGCCTGGAGTGGAGATAGGTTGGACGAGCTTGGCTATCACAAGTTTCTCATTGTTGTCTCTATTAATCAGATAAACAGTTGTTCCTGCAGGAACTCTGAGAACATCTCCTTTTCTGAGATTTACACTCTGTCTTCCATCAGGCCGTAACAAGCTAATTCTTCCCCTTCCTGAAACAATAATTAAGTTAATTTTAACCATTTTGATCACAATCAAATAATAGACATGCATTGCATCTATCTACACACCTTGAACAACAACTAGGATGAGCTCCGCATCAATATGGTGAGGCAACACGAAAGTTTGCGGGTTGGCCTCAAGGAAGGCAAAACGGAAGGCGTTGATGAAACCCCGGAGATGCGGGGAATGATCAGAGAATTTGGGAAGCATTCCGAGTCTGCCATGTTGAGTGCTAATAGTTTCAAAATGCTTGTCCTCGAACACATAAGGGTTGTTATCTTGTTGTGATTCACCTCCGGTTATAGGATATGAATCACCACCTTTTCCTTGGCGCTCTTCATACTTGTCCTTACACTGACGCTGGCAATCCTCCAGCTCCTGTTGCTGCCTTCTCCCTGGCTCAGACTCTCTCTGGCACTTCCTTTGGCATTCACTGTTTCAATATTGCCATATACAAGTGTAAGTGTGTAACTAATTATTAGAAAACAACAAACTGGACAATGAAATAATAAGTTACGACAGGATGGAAGCAAGGTTAACAACAAACCTGTATTCCTTCTTGGGATCCTGACGAGGGTCATGGTGGTTTATAAAAGCACTAACAGAAAGTAGCAAAACTGAGAGAAGCAAAAAGAAAGCTAAAGGCTTGATCATTTGGGCCATAGTTGTTGTTGAGTGAAGTCTACTCTTGATGGATGGATGAAGAAATGGAGGAGAGGAACAAGGTACTTATAGGGGAAGAGAGGTGAGGAGAAGAGATAGAGATGAGATGAAGAGCTACATGCAGGAAGCCAGGTGTCCATTTTCCCATTACTACGTGGTGTTTATCTTGCTCAGCATTATCGCCGCGTATGAACAAAGACAAATGCGGCAGCTGACAACCCAAATGCCTACCAATGCTATAATTCAATCCAATGGATATCTTCTTCCTTTTCCTTTCTTTTTCTTTTTATTTTTCCCTCTTTACGCTACATCAATTTCGGTTTTGATTGATTTAATTTGTCTCAGGAAACATCCAGAGTGATCAATCGGAGATCCAAAATGATATATACTTCATATTTTTTTTAATTTTTCTCAGAAAAATCTATAGGAGTCAATCGGAGATCATAAGTTTAAACTTAATTATTTGTACAAGACATTTTCTTCATATTTTTTTAAAAAGAGGTACATGACAAAAAATACGTATCTTTGTATAAGACTAGGATGCATTGCTAATAATTATTCGAAATTAAAACACACAATCAATATCATCAAAAGCATATACTGTAATTGGCAAATTTGTAACAAAATTTGTACAATCCGAAAACAAACGAAATAACAAGTGTGTATCGGAATAGGGGATAGGGATGTATCTGTACCACAATTGCATCCCTGTTTCATCAAACTAAACAAGGGCTATGATACGTGGACGTACGGCTCGGTGAAAGATGAGTACCCGTGAGACTGACAAAACCCCATGCAAAATTACATCCTCATTACTTCTCAAAAAAAACATCGTCATCTAAATTAATTTATGTACTAAGATCACGATATTTCTATAGAGATCAGTATCTATCCATGCATTTTTGGATGAGTTCAGAATTAATTTCTATTCATCAGCAAAACGTAATGAAAAACAAAAAATTATTGCCCCAAGTTTTGCATACAAACTTATTATCGTACCCTGATAAAAGAATTTTAATCGACTTGGTAGATTAAGATTTCAAAAAGAAAAATATTATTTAAATATTAGTAGTGCCGAAAACTATGGTCCTTGGAAACGTTCTCTCACAATTGCTTTGTCCGCTAAGAATAAGTTAGGCATAGTTAATGGATCCATACCAAAACTGTGGCGCTCTCCAAACCTGGGTCAGAAATTTGGGGTCCACACACGCCTTATTTATAACATGCTAATAACAATAATAAAGATAATTATAATATGCAGTGACCCTACTTACCAACTACCACGGATCGCAACAGGTTAAAGTATGCACACAAGCCCACATCTACTTATATTACATACCGTTCAAATCCCAACTATTCCAAACTCAAAACTGAGTATTAAACATTATTACAAACTTTTACAGACTTAAATTATCCCAAAAGAAGCCTACTAGCTCAGCTCAATCAACCTGAACCCCTAGCTCTCGCGCTGGACTGGGGATTCGCGGTACCAACTGGTTCCTTCTTAACTGGAAAAGAACAGAAACAATATCGCACAAATGAGCTAACTAGCTCAGCAAGTCACAATGACAAAACTGAGAATAATGATCATCAAGTGAACATGATTATGATATTAAGTGAACAATGGATTATGATTTAGAATTGGATATTATACTTTTATTTTAAAAAAACCAAGGTTAGGCTGCTGATCAGTCACGCACTAACCCCGAGCAAAGTACACAACACTGCTCTAACTACTGGATCCAAGGCACACATTGGCCTAACTTGACCATTATATGGTCTGACCACGAATCTGGTCCATAATTTTATAAAAACAATCCAATTCTAACATAATAATAGAATGAACAATAATAAACAATAACTAGAATCATTAACAACAATGAGTGTTTAACAGTGAAAGGGTTTCAACCCTTGTAAGGATCAATAAGGTAATTTCAAAGTTTGAATGCTGGGTAATGAAAGAATTGGATAACAAAGGAATCAACGTTTCAGGGTTTCAAAGATTTGGGCTTTCAAAGCATAAAATACAATGGTTTGAAGGTGTAAGCAGTCTGGTTCCGTGTTTAATATTTAATGTGTATGTATTTGTGGAGTAGTATTGTATACTTGAGGTTCGTGTTTGGGTATACAACAATCAATGGTATAGAAAGAATAAGGTTCATGGCTCAAGAACAATAACTGGAATCAGGGTTTGGGTTTCAGTGCTTCAAAGCACTCGCAATATCAACAAGACTATCAAGTACTACAATATCTCGAGAAAGTTCAGAACACTTGTCTGGTATTAGCTTACTATCCTGCACTCGCTTCCAATCACAATTGTCTTACTCCTCAACTACATGTTTCCCTTTCCTACGTCTTGCCTCTTCTGCTCACATATCATAAGCATCTATCAATAATCAACTCAAATGATTCTATTCAACACATACTTCTATCTACCATTCGTTTCACCCAAATCCGATTAACGGATTGAAAGTTATGCAATAATCAAGCAAACACTGAATATATAGACCGATAGTCAATTAACAAGTCACGTATAACACATAATACATCACGTAATCAATGACATATCGTTTATAAAGAAGTCTCGGGTCATAAATAGGCTTTCTGGTATTTAAAATAATTTTTAAAATATTATTTGGAATTAAAACGGGTCGTTGGATCAATTTCGGGTTAACAAACAGGGTTCGATTGGCCAATTCTGGCTTCGAAACAATTTTATAATAATTATCGAGCCTTGGAAATAATTTAGAATAATATTTCAAAGTTCGAAACTATTTTTCAAAATTTTAAATCATTTTTAAATAATTAAATCTAATTAAGTAATTAATTAAGATCAATTAATAATTAATTAAATCAATTAATCAATTAATTTTCGAACTAATTGACCAATTAATCAATTAGAAATTAACTGAAATTAATTAACTAATTAATTTAGATTTATTTTGGAATTAAAAATAATTTTCAGAATTAAAATACTAATTTTTAGAATTTTCAAAAATTAAAAACAAATTTTTATAATAAAAATAAATAGGAAATATGATTTTTAAACATTTTTAAAACAGAAATCCAATTTTTGCAAACTCTGGAAACTTCAGGGACCAAACTGCATCGTTTTCAAAACTATAGGTACTAAACTGTAATTTTCCAGCCCCGTCGCTGGAAAATACAGGGGTGGTCGGAGAACATGTTCCCGGTGTTCTCACCCCACTAACACCTCCAGATCATATCTATACTTTACCAGGAATACAACCATGCCAACAGATTGTTCTAATCATCCCTGAGTTGGCCGGAATTTGGCCGTGAAGTTTGCCAGTTTCCGGCGAACTTCGGAAAATTTCAAAAGACAACTTCCTTCTCTACAGACCTCGGTGATTCATGAAACTTATACGACTAGATTGCAAATTTCACAGAGAATACAATCCACTATATCACAACATCAATCTATTCCAGAATAAAAAAACCCCCAAATTTCAATTAAGAACATTCATACGGGTTATAAACACTAATTTTGAAATTCGAAAATTAAACCCACTTTTGGTCATGTTATTGAACTCCAAATCAGACGTATAATATATCAAAATCATCAGGAAAACAAGCTCTACAACATGCAATCATCAAATCATACAAACAATCATCCGACCAAAAATTCATATTTTTAATAAATTTAATTCGAAAATAAATAAAATTATAGAAAATAAACTTTGATTTATGTAGTAAAACGAAGCTCAGAATCTGGTAGAACACTTCAAACCCTTCGTTTTGGTTACTCAAGCTTTGAAAACAGAGATCGGTAACGTCTTCGTTTTGCTGTTTGATTCTTAGAACAGTTTATGTACTTAGGGTTTTTCTCTGAAAATTATAAAATTAACTATCTGCAAATGATTTTGATACGAAATAAAATACGGTAAAAGGCTATTTATAATTACG